>NC_135884.1:106197640-106797640 GCF_964194155.1 Cetorhinus maximus
CTAGGGATGAGTTTTATGAATTTTTTGATGTTAAGTCACACTGCAATTCAGTGTTTGGGCTGTGCACATGTTTCTTGAATAAAACACCATTATTAAAGTAAAGAAATGAAAGCTGTTTCTTGAGAAGCTGTTAATGGGAAAATGTAGAATCATTAAAAACAGCCATCCATTAACAAACAAATATGCGAGAGAAGTGGGATCTGAGAAGGTGCCTAAGACAAGAACATACCATTATCCTGGATGGTTTCAGCAATACGATAAAGGTTGCAATGGCTTCAATGACTGACATGCCAATATTTTGGAACACCATATACTCCAAGGGACTGTGAGCACACAGCTTGCCTGTCCCCTGCCAGTTCTTTGCTGTTCCTTCCTGTTATTTGTCGTCATGTCCTGCAAGAGAGAGAATGAAGAATGTTAGTCAGTGTTGTGCGATGCAATGTGCCTAGCATAGCTGAAAGCTGGAAGTATGTTGAAGCTGCAAGACCTTGGTGTAAGGCTTGCAGCAGTGCTTAAGTGTGTGAGGGTGAGGTGGAACATTTGAATATAAAAGTGTACTGGAAACAGCTACTTTAAGGTAAACCAATGGCAAAGCAATTGAAGGCATTCAAGGAGGAGATGGCGAGAGTTTGTAACAAATCTGTTCCCAGAAAGAAAAAGGGTGGGACTCCCAAATACAAGAGCCCTTTGGATGTCAAGGAGCATCCATAGTAGAACAAGGCAAAATAGGAAACTTATATCAGATATATCTGATATATATACTGCAGAAAGCCTAGACAAGCATAAAAAGTGAGGAGCGAATTTGGAAATGAAATTGGGAAAGCAAAGAGAGGGAAAAATATTGGCAAATAAAATTAGGGAAAACCAAACGTGTTTTATAAGTACATAAAGAGCAAGGGGATAACTAGAGGAGGGCCTATTCGAAACTAAAATGGAAAACTCTGTGCAGGAGAAGGATGTGGACTTGGTTGTGAATGAATACTTTGCATCTATCTTCACAATGGAGCAGGACAACATGGACATTATAGTTATATATAGAGGCTGGAGGAAGTCTAGGACCCACTGCTTGAAAAGGTGGTAAAGACAGAAACCCTCAGCACATTTAAAATGCACTTGGAAAGGCTCTTGAAGTGGTGTAACCTGTAAGGCTAAGGACCAAGAGATGGAAATTGAGATCAGATTGGATAGCTTTTTCTCAGCCATCAACCACATCACGATCCCTGCACTTGCAAATAGGCCTTATTCAATTTTTGGCCCTTAAGGTGAATAAGTCATCTATTATATACCTCTCTACCTTATGAACAATAGATGAATTTAAGGGGAAGGTAGATAAGTACACGAGGGAGAAAGGAATAGATGGTTATGTTGATGATGAAGTAGGGTGGGAGGAGGCTCATGTAGAGCTTATATGTGAGCACAAGTGGCCTGTTTTCGTGTTGTAATTTCCACTATAAAGAACAGTATCAAAATTATTACTGAAGTCTAGATAGATATTAGATATAGAGTTTTCTTTATCCAAAAGTTCCGATACCTTATCAATTCTAGTTAACTTCCTCTTCTGGTAATCACAGATAATTACATACCCCTCAAGGTGTTCCCCATCCTTCTTTACGATAGCCTCTAACATTTCACACACCAGCCTGTAATTTCCAGTCCTTTCACCTTTATTTTAAATGTATGTGTTATGTTCCTTTCTCTTTAAATCCTTTGGTATTGCTCATCGTTCCAACAATTCCCGGAAGATTTCTCCCAGACTGTGACCAATTGTCCTGGCTTTTCCCTTGAGTACCCTTGCATGCAAACCAGTCAGCCTTGGGGTCTTAACTTTTCTCATGTCTTTAACATTTCCATCACTTCCTTGTCCAAAATTTGTACTATTGTTCAATTTTTTCTTCATTTCCTGAATAATAAATCTTAACTTCCAAGAAAGATTCAGTGGCTTCCTATGTGAAATCCCAGGATAGAGAGAGTCATAAAATTTACCAGAAAGAAGCCAGTTGGCCCTTCTTATCTGTATTTGCACTTTGCTATAGAATTTCAAAACTAATCCCATTGCCCCATTTCTCCTCATGATCTGGTATCCTTTTTTCCTCCAAATATTTATATAATTTTCCCTTTTAAAAAATGCAATGGTCCATCTTTCAAGTATCCCCAAAGCAAAGTATCCCATGTTCCAAAAGCCCTCTGCATAAAGAATATTCTCCAAAAAATCCTCCTCACATTTTAGCGATAGTTTGAAATTTATGATCCCTTACCTCTCACTCCTCAACCAGGGAGATCATCTGTTTCTATTTACACCATCAAAACTCCTCAAATTTAGAAACAAAATCTTCTATTAACTCTCTTGCCTTTCTCTGTTGAAGTAGAAATATTACGACATTTCCATTGCTGCTTTTTAAAGACCCTAATACTTCTTGAACTCCTGTTTATTCTGGATCTACTTGGAGAAGCGTTTTATACTGCCCTGTTACTATTTTAATAACATCCATTATTTTAATAAGTGCAATTATGTTTAGAAATACATTTTAAAATTAATTTGTTGTGCACAGATGCTTCTTTAAATAGCTTTCTAGCAAAAATACTTCAACAATAGTATATTACATTAAATATTCCCCCAGGGGTCCATTTTTAATGGTTAATAATACTTGATTAATATATCTGTCAAATGTTTTGTTTATTCATACAATCCTGCAGATGGGTAGCATATATACTAAGATAAGAAACACAAACTTAAGTATAAATTAAGAACTAATTTGTGCAACTTATGTGCTCATGTTTTTGAAAAGTTTGAATATTTTGAGGGAACTGATTTCTGTTAACTTTTGAAATGTTCAAGTGGAATATTATAGTCACAATTCCTTCGTAAAGTTTTGAAAACAACATTGTTATTCGTATAGAATGCACTAAAGTATCAGAACAATATTTATAAAAATTATAACGGGCAGTGACAGCGAATATTACTCCAACTGCATAAAAACCTATGGCCTATGGCAACGCCATTTATTTGTTTGAAATTTGGAACAGCATGCTAAAATTCTGATTTGCTGCAGGAAAAATAGATTGTTTCTTGGCCATTATTTTTCAAGAACATATATATCGACTTCTTAAATGTCTTGCGTAGTCTGCTGTATACTATTTGCAGTAATATATTAGATTATCACATATTGTGTTTGATAGCACATATTGGTGTTTGTGCCATTAAGTATGCAGGGGTGTGCATAAACCATAATAAAACATTACAGTGGTCAGTGCCTGAGTCAGAATTATTTGGATCTACAAAAGCACCAGGACAATAATCCATTGAAGCCAAATCTATTGCACACCAGTTTAATTCTATAATAAAGGATGAAGTTGCCTAATTTAATGCCACTGTGCAGAATGTATAGCTGATAACAGTGCATTATAGAAAATATTCCATGATGATCCAATTGTGACATTACATGGATATATCATCATTTCATCACTAAGGCTTTTCGCTGAAGGATCGCAGTAATAGTATAACAATGAGAATTTGACAAAATAAATGGTCACATCTATGGATTTAAGTCTCTTTCCCTCACTTTTAAAATGCTTGTTTTTCAGATTTTGTTTTCCAACGGATCAGTTTATTCATTTTTTATAATATATAGCATGCTGCCTTGGGTTAACGAAATAAGACGTTTAAGATATTTTTCTAAAAGTTTTAAGATGTACAACAGCAATTAGCCAATTAATTGTTTTGGACTGGTTGATTGGAAATCAATTTGATGAACCTGTCTTCTCAGGGTTTCATGTTAAACTAATGGATGAAACTGATGACATTATTGATAACACAGAAAAGATGGTTATCATACAAAGTAAAAGCTTTGACTTTTTGTCAGATTTATTTAGGTAATAGCCACTCTAATGAAATTGCAAAAACTTGATGTTTACTACAATAACCTATGTGTGTAAAGGGGCATAGTGTCATTTTTAACCGCCTGCTCAATCAAAGAAAAAAAGAACTCACAGATATATAATGTCTCACAACTTTTACAGCCTAATTAAGCATTTTTAAAGTGTAATCACTGTTGTAACATAGGAAACAAATGTGATAACAAATTTACGCACAATTTGGCCTACAATCAACTAAGTGATCATATAAAGCAAAATACTGTGGATGCTGGATATCTGAAATATAACATGAGGGCATTCTGACACTAGGTCAGCGACTTAAAATGTTAACTCTGTTCTCTCTTCACAGATTCTGCCAGACCTAGTAAATGTTTCCAGTATTTCCTGTTCTTATTATACTGGAGTGGTGATAACCAGATAATCTGTTTTAGTGTTGGTTAAGAGATAAATATTGCCCAAGACACTAGGCAGATCTCCCCTGCTATTCCTCAAAACAGTGCCATGTGATCTTTTATATCCACCTGAGAGGGTAGACAGGGCCTTGACCTAATGTCTCTTCTGAAAGATGGCACCTTTGGCAGTCCAGCTCTCCCTCAGCACTGTACTGGAGTGTTAGCCCAGATTATGTGCTCAGTTATGCTGCATTTGTTACATTACAAGAATTATGTGCAGCTTTTGTTCATCACTCATTCTGAGACCCAATTCTGGCAGCCCACTAGTACCTCACCCAAATGGTCACTATGCATCTGAGTGCTGGGAACTTATTAAAACATGGAGAACTTCATAGCCAAACCTAATTCTGATTTTGCTTGATGTCCACATAAATGCACTTTCAAGAGAAAATCACTGGTTAGCAACTAGGAATGGATACCCTTAAAGATATGGGTAATATTTTGTGAAAGGGTAAAAACAGGTGCTAACTGGGTGCTGTATTAATGAGACATACCTGTTGAAAAGTTTTAGCATGCAGTTTTGGTCCTAATTTCTGATTGCCATAATTTGAATAATGGGAAAATAAACTCTGAGTCTGCAGAGGAATATAGGTAGGTTAAGTGAATGGACAAGAGTGTGGCAGGTGGAGTATAATATGATGAAATATGAGATTATTCACTTTGGCAAGAAGAATAGAGAAACTGAACACTTTTTGAATGGTGGGAAATAGATTTGATTTGCAGAAGGATTTGCGTGTTCTTGTACAAGAAACACAGCAAATGAACATGCAAGTACAGCAAGCAATTTGGAAGGAAAATGGTATGCTGGCCTTTATTGCAAGGGTGTTGGAGCACACGAGTAAGGAAGCCTCGCTGCAATTGTGCACGGCTTTGATGAGACCATTCCTGGAATACTGAGTACAGTTTTGGTCTCCGTACCTAAGAAAGGATGCACCTGCCTTAGAGGGGATGTGACGAGGTTCACTAGATTGATTCTTGGAATAATAGGTTGAGTTGAATAGACCTATATTCCCTGGAGTTTATTCCTGAATTATGTGTGGCATTTATTGATTAAGGCATTGCAACAATTCAGATTTTCCATTCAAAGATGTATTTCATCTAAAATTATTGTAAAATCACTTAGGGAAAACTTAGACCGGGATTTTCCAGCCCTGTCTCAGGTGGGACCCGTTGTGGGTGAGGTGGCGCCCCAGCCAGAAGTCCATTTACTTGCGGCGGGACCGGAAGATCGTGGCGGTGGGTGGGTGTGGAAAATTCCGCTGATAGTACTTAACTTATTTCATCTGCCTCTCAAAGATCATCATGGCAACTTTTACAGCACAGGCATTGGAATGAGCTTTTCTTTCTCATTAAAAATGACACTGTGTTCATGAAAATAGAAATTTGTTATACCTTTTATTTGTTTATTATCATTCGGTAGATGCCAGCCTTGGCTCAATGGTAGCATTCCTGCCTTGTGTTAAAAGATTGTGGGTATAAGTGTCACTACAGGATTTAAACAACAAGAGGTGCATTTTTAAGTGAGCCTTTAATGTAGTTGAAGTGTCCCAAGCCACTTCACAAGACCATTATCAAATAAAATTTGGCATGGAGCCACATAAGAAAAAATTAGGATAAATGATCAAAAACTTGGCCCAAGGGGTAGGTTTTAAGGAGAGAGGTAAAGTGGCTTAGTGTGGGAATTCCAGAGCTTAGGGGCCTAGACAGTTGAAGGCACAGCCGCCAATGGTGAAGTGGTTTAAAACCTGGGGTGTGCAAGAGGCCAGGATTGGAGGAGTGCAGAGTTCTTGAAGAATTGTAAGGCTGAAGGAAGGATAGAGAGGGGTGAGGCAATAGAGTGATAATTTTGAAAATAAGACATTGCTGAACTGGGAGCCATGGTAGGTTAGCGAGATTTACGGTGGTAAGTGAGTGGGCCTAGTTGCAAATTAGGATATGTGCAATGGAGGTTTGGATTAGCTCAAGTTTACAAAAGGTGTGCTGTGGGAGGTCAGTCAAGAGACCTCCCACAGTAAGTGAGAATAGGCAAGTCTAGAGGTAACAAGGGCACGCATGAGAATTTCAACAACAGATAAGCTGAGGTTAGGATGGAGACAGGCGATCTTATGATGGTGGAAGTAGGCAGTCTTGGTGAGGGGGCAGATATGGGTCGGAAGCTAATCTCAGGATCAAGAACAAGGCTGCAAACAGTCTGGTTCAGCTTCAGGTGGTCGCCAGAAAGGGGGATGGAGTGGGTGGCTAGGGAATGAACTTTGCATTGGGGACAGAGGACCAAAGTCTTTACAATAGTGAGTCAGAGGAATATTTTGTTCATCCAGTGAATGTTGAATAAACAATGTGAAAAACCAGAGGCAATGGAGGGGTTGAGAGAGGTGGTGGTGAGGTGCAGCTGGGTGTCAGTAACATTCATGGGGAGGCTAATTTTCTGTTTCCAGGTGATGTCACTGAGGGGCAGACGGTAGATCAGAAATATGAGGGGGGCCAAGGACAGACCCTTGGGGGACTCCAGAGAAGCGGGAAGAGAAACTGATGCAGGTGATTCTCTGGCTCAAACTGAATAGAGCAGAATGAAACCCAGGGTGGGCAGTCCCACCCAGTTGGATAATGGAGAATAATTGGTGGAGAAAGGTATAGTCAACCATGTGAAAAGCTGTAGAAAGGTCATGGAGGAAGACGAGAGATAGTTTACCATTGTCACAGTTGTATAGAATGACTTTGATAAGGGCTGCTTCAGTGCTGTGGCAGGGGTGGAAACCTGATTGAAAGGGTTCAAACAAGGGTTTTGCAGGCGAGATAAGAGCCTGCAACTTCCAAGCTCCGGGGCATTGCATCTGTGGGGGGTGGGGGGTGGGGTACCCCAAAGATACGCTGAGAACCACCCCCCCACCCCCACACCACCCCCCACCATCCCAGAAGTCCCCAGGAAAGGATTGCACTGCAATTGCCTGGGAAGTTCAAATTTCCAACGGGCAATTGCCCTGCACTGGGAACCATCCAAAAATGTAAATCACAATCTTCAGATGGTTTTGACTGTCATGCAGCAACAGTTACCCAGAAAAAGTTAGAAGAATTAAAACTACTTCTAGATTCTGGGTAACTATACCACTGGCCCATCCCAACCCCCCACGGGACTCCATCAAGCACCCAACCCACCCTGACCCCTCATAGGACTGCCCCTCAACTTCTCCCCCTCCCCCTTCCCCCATTCCCACCTCCCCTGAGCCCCAACAGTACTCTCACAACGGGACTCTCTCCATCACCACCCCCCCCCTCCATTACCCACCCAACTACCCTCCACCCCACCCCCCTCAGGTTTTCAGGGCACAATACTCTTACTTCAAGTTTAGCTAGGACCAGTGCATGCAGCGTCTTTGCTTTAGAAACAAGGTGATGCCCGAAAACTACCAATGGCCAGAGTTTCACACTCACCAGCTGTCCGGTTTTTAGCATGAAATAGAAGGAATGGAATTCCTTCTATGTTTCCGCTCACGCAGTGATTTTATGCTGGGGCAGACAAGGCCTCAGACAGGAAGATCGTCCTTGTCCCAATTGAGGTCCTTTAGTGGCTAATTAATGGCCACTTAAGGGCTGTTTCCCACCCGGCCTCAATTTTTAGGCTGGCAGAAGGATTTGCCAGGTGCGGGGGGAAGCCTGAAAAATGCCAGGCTTAGGTCTCAGGTGGGAAGGGGGGTGCGCCTCCATCTGAAGCCCCCTTCTGACCGTGGGCGCCGCCCCACCCCGCCTTTATGGTCCTGTGGTCACTGGACCTCCTTCCCCACCCCCCCATCCTCCCCCCGCAGTCTTTCCCCCGACACCCTGATCGACCTCTTTTTACCCCCTGAAGGCCTACCCTCCCAGCCCTGGGACCCCTTAAACTTACCTTGTCCTCCAGTTCCAGGACTTAGGCTTCAGCTCAGACATGTTGGTATACTTCCTCTTCAGTCCACTGCAGCTCTTGCTGCTGCTGGGACTGAAGAGCTGCCAGCCATTCAGATTGGCCTCAGCTTCTAAGATGGAACTTACTCCCAAGTGAGGGGTGGAAGTCCCGCCTGCAGCCACTTAATGCTCATTCAAGCGTGAAATAGCTGCGAGGCACTTGGAGTTGGCGGAGATCACTGGGAAGGGAGACCCTGCCATCTGAAAAATTCAGGCCAACGTTGCAGCCACAATGACGATCTAAAAGCAAGACAAGGACCACTTTGCATGTTGCTATCAAGGTTACCGTGGCTCTTAACTTTCATGCATCAGCATCCTTTCAAGTGTCAGCTTTCAAGTGTCAAGTAGCAACATCTCACAGTTTGGTGTGCACTGCTGCATAAAGGAGATCAATGTGACTTTCTAAACACAAAGAAACAGTTTCATCTCATTCCCTCTTGCCAGAGACAAGTTACTGACATGAGCTCAAGGGTTTCCATGGATTAATGGATTCCGGATGAGGCAGGGTTCCGTTGACTGCGTGCACATTAACTTGTGTCTACTTCATGTAAACTTAGCCATTTCCATGCCCCAGCATTCAGTGGGGTTCAACCACGGCTAGTGTGTCATGCAGATCCATTATCCTGGCCGTGTTCACAATTTTTTCATTCTGGACAATATCCAGGCTTGAGCTGATAAGTGGCAGGTTAACATTCGCGCCACACAAGTGCCAGGCAATGACCATCTCCAACAAGAGAGCATTCAACCATCGCCCCTTGACATTCAATGGCTACACCATCACTGAATCCCCCCGTATCAACATCCTGGGGATTACCATTGACCAGAAACTGAACTGGACTAGCCATATAAACACTGTGGCTACAAGAGCAGGTCAGAGGCGAGGAATTCTGCAGGGAGTAACTCACCTCCTGACTCCCCAAAGCCTGTCCACCATCTACAAGGCGCACGTCAGGACTGTGATGGAATACTCCCCACTTGCCTGGATGAGTACAGCTTCAACAACACTCAAGAAGCTTGCCCACTTGATTGGCATCCCATCCACCACCTTAAATATTCACCCCCTCCAACACTGGCACACAGTGGCATCATCCTGACTTGGAACTATATCATTATTCCTTCAATGTCGCTGGGTCAAAATCCTGGAACTCCCTTCCTAACAGCACTGCGGATACACCAACACCATATGGACTGCAGTGGTTCAAGAAGACTTCTCACTACCACCTTCTCGAGGGCAATTGGGGATGGGCAATAAATGCTGGTCTAGCCAGCGATGTCCACATCCCGTGAATGAATAAATTATAATTTCAGTGTCTGTCTTCTGTGCCACCTGTATTTGACCTACCTCGCCAATTAATGGCTACCAGTGTGAAACAAGCAATGAGCAGCTCAGTGCTGCCGGGGTGGGGGTGGGAAGAGGGCGGGTGATGACATCACTGCGGGTGCTGGTAAGCACTTCCGCTGAGCTCCCTGAAGGCAGACAGCTGCAGACCTCCAAATAATAAGGTAAAACACAAAAAAGCTTCAAAAAATGTCCATGCATCACATTCAAGCACCTGAAAGCATACCTCATAAAAATGCTATCCCCAGACATTTCTTTTTATTTTATTTCCTAACGGAGATTTCACCCAACCTCGAATGAGGTTTCAATAAAAACGTAAAGGCTGCCTGGCCAATTGGCCCGTCCGCCAACCATAAGGTTGGACAGGCCACGAGAAATCGCTGACAATTGTGCAGGCTTAATTTCCCACTTAACTGTCGCCAGGCATGTTTCCAACTGCCGCGCACACCCAGCGAGCGAAATACCACGCGAGTGTGATGATGATGTCGGGACGCTCGCCTGACGCCATCTCACGTGATTTCACACCCATTCGGGTTGGGCACGTGCCTGCCAGCGGAACTTAAAATTCTGCCCTGTGATCAAATTATTGATGAACAGTACCAGTAACCTCAACCACAGATTCCCATTCACCAACAGCCCCACCTTACCTAACTCTTTATCCCCCTTCAATTCTCTTTATGACAACATAAAATGCCAGAAAATGCATACTCTGCTGCTCCTTCCAATTGCCTCTTGAACATGTGGCTGTAGGGCCTCCTGCTTGCCCTGGATACAGGATGTCTCACCTTCTTTCTACATCTTGCACCCTGACCTCCAGTGCATTGTCAGAAAGCCATGATGTTTGCGTTCTCACATGTTCAGCCATTCCTCAAATTATTACAGCACTGATACACTTTTCAAAAAAACTCTGACTTCTAGCGTTGCAGGCTGCCTTTAAGCAGCCCGAAGCCCTGGTGATATTAAGCCCCTGCTATTGCATGCAGCCAATGAATAGCACGGGCAGCAATAATTTAAAACAAATTTAACATTCCACCTGCATCACAATGTACAGGCGTGGGTTAATCATGTATCACAATTCCCACTCCCATTTTCCAATTTAACCCCCATTGTTTACAAACATGAACTCTAATTTCCTCAGCATCTGGCATGTTTGGCACCTCAAACAAGTGTACTGACATTTCTGGAGGTGGATTCTTGGCTGGGAATTGTTTCCACCGGGGTTCTACTATAATGATAATACTTTAGTTTCCTTGTGGTCTGGGGTCGTCTCAAAATACACATGTCTATACTGCTGGGGGCCACTTAAATAAATACTAATTAAGAAGAATGGAATTTGGAGTATGCAATCTCATGATGTGTGTTCCATTACATCAAGGGTAATTAACAACTATTTAAATTAGGCATATCTGTTTTCTAGCATCAGCTGAGACCAGTGAAAGCTTTCCTTTGGCGCCTGAAGCCTTTGAGGAATGAGTCCTGGAGCTGGAGAAGATTTTTTTTGCCTCATCACTGATAGCCTGAGGGATTGTAAGACAACCAAGATATTTTTGTTTCCATTGTTATAGGTTCCAAGTACCAGCCATGGTATGTCCCAAGAGCATTCCCTTTCTTGCAATTTTAAACAGGAGAAGTACAGGATGGAACAAAAGAGATTGAGGCAGCATTATGAGATGGGTACACCCTACACCATATTATCTTCATTGCATGCAGATCTTATGAAGATCTCAGTGAGCAAACTCAGCGTGAGAAAAGTACACTTCACAAAAGGGGTAATATGGGAGCTGTTTCCATTGCTGCATGAAGTCCTGTGGCCAAGGTCATTTGTCGGGACAGCTTTGTCTAGCTGTGTAGGTCACTTTGTATTCAATTTTTAGGCTACTAGTTCCTTTCAAGCAGACATTGAGGATTCAATCAAGTTGCTGTTTGAACCTCCACTTGTCAAGTAACTGAGACACTTTTTAGGAGAGTTGAGGAATTCATCTAGTTTTGCATTTACAGTAAGGCACTAATGTGATCCAGCCAGGTTGATCACATTGCTGAGTTCACCAAAGTGCAGGTTGCAGTAGATGGCCCATATAGCACTGTAAGTTCCTACAGATAGTCACCTCAACTTTCTAAACAGTGAGGAATGCTACCACAAAGTGTACAGAATGTGTGTGACCAAATGCAAAGATATTTCATGTTAATACAAAATTAGCTGGAAATTGCCACAGTGCATTGATCCTCAGTGATTCTGGCTTTCTTGAGCTTTTCAGAGAAGATGGTCAAGTGAATGGTTTACCCCTTGCTGCCATGCTTTGAAGAGTCACAAGAATAGCATCTAAAGAGCACTACAATAAGGCACATGTCTCCACCAGAGTTGTCAATAAAGAGAACCATATGAGTCTTAAAGGGGTGGTTTATTTGATAGATCAAGAGGGGCTCTGAAATATGATCCAGTGTATGTACCCCAGCGAGCAGTATGAGGGCCATCACTTGGAGGATTCCTCAGTGACAGCTGCAATGGGCATCAGAAAGCTTTCTCTATTTAAGAGTCTTCCTTCTTTATCATTAGCATTACTCCTTAACACCCCATCTTCACATAAGTTGCAAATCTTTCAATCTGGCACCCATCCCTATAATTACCTCATTGGACCCATGTGGTCTTTTATGACATTGGAATTCTCAGTGATATGAATGGATAACAGCATAAACTAAGTGCAGATTTTCCTTTAGTACAAAACTTAACATAAGCCACATGATTTTTTCCACATATTGTGCACCCCTGGATGGTTAAACATAGCCTTTTATTGTTCTTTCATGGGATGTGAATGTCACTGGCCAGGCCAGCATTTGTTGTGCATCACTAATTGCCCTTGAGAAGGCCATCGTGAGCCATCTTCTTTGAACTGCTGCAGTCCATCTGGTATAGGTACACCTAGCATGCTGTTAGGAAGGGAGTCCCAGCAACAGTGAAGGAACACAATATAGTTCCAAGTCAGTTTGGCATGGGGCTTGGAGGGGAATTGCAAGTGGTGGTATTGTCATGCATCTGCTGCCTTTATCCTTCTAGGTGGTAGAGCTTGTGGGTTTGACAGGTGTTATTGAAAGAGCCTGGGTGAGTTGCTGCAGTGCATCTTGTAGATGGTACATACTGCTGCCACTGTGTGTCAGTGGTGGAGGGAGTGGATGTTTAAGCTGGTGGATAGGGTGCCAATCAAGCTTTGCCCTGGATATTGAACTTCATGAGCATTGTTGGCTGTAATTATAATGGCAAGTGGAGTGTATTCCATCACACTCTTGATTAGTGCCTTGTACATGATGGACAGGCTTTGAGAAGCCAGGAGGTGAATTACTTGCCACAGAATTCATAGCCTTTGACTTTCTCTTGTAGCCATGGTATTTCTATGACTGGTCCAGTTAAGTTCCTGGTCAATGGTAACCCTCTGGATGTTGATTGTGGGGAATTCAGTGATGGTAATGACATTGAATGTCAAGGGGAGATGTTTGGATTTTCCTTATTGGAAATGGTCATTACCTGGTGGCATGAATATTACTTGCCACTCATCAGCTCAATTCTGAATGTTGTCCAGGTCTTGCTGCATACGGGCATGGACAGCTTCAGTATCTGAGTGATCATGAATGGTGCTGAACATTGTGCAATCATCAGTGAACTTCCCCATTTCTAAGTTTATGTTGGAGGAAAGGTTATTGAAGAAGCAATTGAAGATGGTTGGACCTTGGACACTACCCTGAGGGACTCCTGCAGTGTTGCCCTGGAGCTGAGATGATTGGCCTCCAATAATCAGAACCATATTCCTTTGTGCTAGGTATGACTCCAGCTACTGGAAAGTTTTCCCCTGATTCCCGTTGACTTTGCTTTTGCTAGGGTTCCTGGGTACCACGCTCTGTCAATTGTTGCCCTGATGTCAAGGGCAGTCACTTTCACCTCACCTCTTGAGTTCAGTTCTTTTGTTCATGTTTGAACCAAGCTTGTAATGAGATTTGGAGCCAAATGGCCCTGGTGGAACCCAAACTGAGCATTGGGTGAGCAGGTTATTGCTGTGTAAGTGCCACTTGATAGCACTGTTGACAGCACCTTCCATCACTTTGCAGATGATCGTGCGTAGATTGATGGTGTGGTAATTGGCTGGATTTGATTTGTTCTGCTTTTTGTGGACAGGACACACCTAGGCAATTTTATACAGTCAAGTAGATACCAGTGTTGTATGCAGGTTGTCTCCAGCAGTTACCATTATACTGGGCTATACTGCCCTAAGATCAGCAGAATGGCTGATAGGCTGCTAATGCATCCTGAAAGTGCTGAGAGAAAGTGCACCTGAGCCTCCAGAGCCTGAAATCTGGTATTTAATCTGTTTCCCTCTGCTACTTGGACAGAGGTGCCTTTGGGAGATGGAGGCACTGACTGATATTAAGCTACTTCTGAGGCAGGAGGTTATAATAGATCCCAGTGAAACTGCCATGCACTCCATTGATATGAGATTGTTTCCCTGACACTGCTACAAATGAGGGCTGTAAAAGATAGTCACCCTGTGCGTTGCTCCAATCCTTGGACAGGAACCTAGTCCCCCAATTCAGAGACTAAAGCAACTTTCTTCTCTGCCTCAGCAGCACATCCTTGCCCACTCTCCACTCCTCTGGCTCACTCGTGCTCTGAATTGCCCAATGCTTTATCGCCACTTATGCGATTTCTTCCATGTAGCAGTACCTGAGAAAATGGATGATGCTGGTTACAAGATTGAGAGGGCTGGGACAAAGGGACATAGGACAAATTTTGCTCCTGGAACTGCTATGTGGCCTGATCTTTATATCTTTTTCTTCATCATCATCCTTATTTCAACATCAGTCAATGAGGGAGAAATTTCTCTCCTACTGCTCTTCATTATCTTCTTGTTTTTCAGCTTCTGTTCTCCCATTATTGTGATAAATCTGCAGGAAAGGAGGACATAAACCCGATACCAATTGTCTTGAGACTGAAACCATTTTCAAGTTTAGGTCTTAACAGCGTAATTCAGGTAACCTGCTGCAGGCTCAATGAGCGCTAGGGGCACTTGGCACATCTGGCAATGAAGGGCGTTTTTCACAAGGAATCAACAACATTCTGTAGCACAGTATGGAGTGGGGCAGTGATGTATGATCTACTGGTTGAGGTTAGCGCAGGAGGTGAGCAGGATGGGGAAGAATTTTGAGAAGTGAATCCTTGAACAGCAAGTTGGCATATGGGTTAATGCACTCCCGGTGGCAAGTTTGGAGGCAGATGGGCATTCAATCGGGTGGGAGGGTGCAGGGTGGAGACTCCCGCCACATTCCCACCTCTGCTCGATTAAATCTGTGGTGGAAAGGCTCGTGGATAATCTTCCCACCCAGACGCTAGTTGAGGCCTTTAAGTGGGCTTTAATGCTAACTTAAAGACCTTATCCCACCGCTGCTGGTTCTCAACCAGCAGCAGGTGGGGGAATTGTCATGCAGGGAGCCCAGAAAGCAAAACCCTGTTGGGTTTGCTTGTGGGCTTCTGGTGGAGGTGGGGGTCTCTCGTCAAAGGCACTTAGTGCCTGATTGTGTGATCCGGCATCGGGACAAACAGTCTCTCTGAGAGCCACCCCCTGCTCTTCATTCTGACTCCCTTGAGCAACAGAGAGCTGCCAGCTTCTGATTGGGGGTGGGAATTCCACCTCCGAGGTCCTAAATTCCAGGGCAGGTCCGCCACTGGCTAGTGAAGTGCCTGATGGGCACTTAATTCCCGCAGGCTTTCCCCAAAGGAGGTGATACATGGCTCCAAATTATCCTTCAGCCAGCAGGCAAGAACCCCACAGCCTATAGAAAAGAAGATGGAGAAAGGGGCATAGGCTGATGAAGCATAAGAGGAGGAGAGAAAGCAGAGCGGGATCTAGACATGGCTGAAAATGGAAGAATAAAGTAAGGTGCCTGCGCCAGGAATGGTCTCAGAGAGACCATTTGTCCCGATGCCGGATCACATAATCAGGCACTAAGTGCCTTTGACGAGGGACCCCTGCCCCCACCAGAAGCCCACAAGGAAACCCAACAGGGTTTTGCTTTTTTGGGGCCCCTGCATGATGACTCCCCCACCTGTTGCTGGTTGAGTACCAGCAGCGGCAGGATAAGGTCTTATTAAATGGCGGAGCAGGCTCGAGGGGCTGAATGGCCTACTCCTGCTCCCTGTTTGTATGTACTCTAACTGGACCCCTCATGATTTTGAATACCGCTATCAAATCTTCTCTCAGTTTGTACCATTCTGCAATTGAGTTGGGCAACTAATATGTTCCCAATATCCTTTTGTATGGCATTGTGTAAAAGTGGAGAGTTACCCCTCTATTTTCCCCTTTTGCTTTTGAGGACATATTCCCCAGAGATCACAGACTCCCCATATGGGGAATCTTGGGGAACAACTTCCTACCTATTGATGGAAAATATTAGTATACGTTTGTCAGCCAAGTTGCCTGACAGTTTTCCAACTGAAACTGAATAATGTTTTACTATGATTATTCATATGTGATTTAGTTTGCTTTAGTTCAGATAAATCAGTAGGATAGTAGGTGAAGACCACTAATATGAAGAGAATTAGAGGACTGTGGGTCATTGAATTACATGAATTGCCAGAAATCAAACATCTAAATTGTATTTACTGTCTTTGTTTGACACTGATGCTGGAGAATACATCTTTTATAATTAGCTGGAGCGAGGTTCTGTTACATTTTATCTCTTAACTTTCAACGTGAAAATTTATGGTGCCGCAGATTGCTGGAAGTATAAGCTGATAATAGTGTAGTGGGAGCAACAGGGCATCTGAGACCTTGGTGAATGATCGGACCAGTAGTTTCTACCTTTTAATTGATTATAAAACCTCTAAGAACAATTTACTACTTTCAAGAATGATACTCTACAGCTTCAATTGGTTGATTTCTGGACCAGAGAAGTTTGGGGAAAGCAAATGGTACCCAAGTCTTTATTGAAAGGAGGTTGGAGTGTAAGAAGAAGAAAGTCTTGCTGCGATTGTACAAATACAAGACAACTCTGGTGAGACTGCACTTGGTAGTAGACTCCTTGTTATTCAATTATGTTTAAGCTGTAAGTGACTTCATGATCTTTTGTGGGTCCTGTCATGACTGAAGAGTCCATGCAGGATTAGAATGGATGTCCATAGAACTGGCAGTTCATGTTGCCGTTGGTGTTTGGGGGAACTTCAGCAGCTGCGTCACCTCTGGCCTTCCTCTGAGCATATTGGATGTTACGAGTTTGACATAGATGGTCCTCAAAACATGGTAAACCAAATTTCAGTGCTGGTCTCCTGGACTGGTCAGTTGTAGTGTTTTCCCAAGAGAAGTGGTCTGCTTTCTCAAGAGAGGTGGCCTGCAATGCAGAAGTTTGTAAGGCTCTTTTTTATGGTGTCCTTGTATTGTCTATACTGACCACCTTGATGTCACTTTCCCTGAGACAGTTCCCCATAGAAGATCTGCTTGGGAATTCTGTAGTCATCTATGTGGGAGACATGGCCTGCCCATACAAGTTGAATTTTCTGGAGGGTAATCTCCATGCTGTTGATCCCAGCAAGATGAAGGACCTCGTTGTTTGTGATTTTGCTCTGTCATCAAATTCTCATGATGGACCTCAGGTGTCTTTAGTAGAAACATTCCAGAGCTTTGAAGCAGCATCTAGAGCAGACCCAGGATTTTGCACCAGGACAACTGTTGGATCCTAGTCACCAGTTTGTTGGATCCTGTTTGCATGCTTGTTGTAAGGAGTGGCTGATTTGGTACTAATGATAAAGTTGAGTAGCAGACACTTATAGAGTCATAGAGATCTACAGCACAGAAAAAAGCCCTTTGGCCCATCGAGTCTGTGCTGGTCAAACAAGTACCTAACCATTCTAATCCCATTTCCCAGCACTAGGCCCATAGCCTTGTATGCCATGGCATCGCAAGTGCACATCCAAATACTTCCTAAATGTTATAAGGATTTCTGTCTCTATCACCCTTTCAGGCAGTGAGTTCCAGATTCCCACCACCCTCTGGGTGAAAAGATTCTTCCTCACATCCCCTCTAAACCTCCTGCCCCATTCCTTAAATCTATGCCCCCTGATTATTGATCCCTCCACTAAGGGGAAAAGTTCTTTCCTGTCTACCCTATCTATGCCCCTCATAAATTTATACACCTCAATCATGCCCCCCCTCATTCTCCTCTGCTCCAGGGAAAATAACCCCAGTCTATCCAATCTCTCCTCAAAACTAAAACTTTCCAGCCCAGGCAACATCCTGGTAAATCTCCTCTGCACTCTCTCAAGTGCAATCACATCCTTCCTATAATGCAGATTCCAGAACTGCACGCAATACTCTAGCTGTGGCCTAACCAGCGTTTTATACAGTTCCAGCATAACCTCCCTGCCCTTATATTCTATGCCTCAGCTAATAAAGGCAAGTATCCTAGATGCCTTCTTAACCACCTGTCCTGCTATCTTAAGGGACCGGTGGACATGCTCATCAAGGTCCCCCTGATCCTTGGTACTTCCCAGGGTCCTACCATTCATCGTGTATTCCAGTGCCTTGTTTGTCCTGCCCAAGTACATCACCTCACACTTATCCGGATTAAATTCCATTTGCCACTGATCAACCCGTCTGACCAGCCTGTCTATATCCTCCTGTAATCTAAGGCTGTCCTCCTCACTATTTACCACCCCACCAATTTTCGTGTCATCCCCAAACTTACTGATCAACCCTCCTACATTCAAGTCTAAATCGTTTATATATACCACAAACAGCAAGGGACCCAACATCGATCCCTGTGGAACCCCACTGGACACAGGCATCCAGTCACAAAAACACCCCTTGACCACCATCCTCTGCTTCCTGCCACTCAGCCAATTCTGGATCCAATTTGCGAAATTGCCTTGGAACCCATGGGCTCTTACCTTCATTATCAGTCTCTCATGCGGGACCTTATCAAAAGCCTTGCTGATGTCCAAGTAGACCATGTCAAATGCATTGACCTCATCTACACACCTGGTCACCTCTTCGAAAAATTCAATCAAATTGGTCAGACATGGCCTCCCCTTAACAAAACCATGCTGACTGTCCTTTATTAATCCCTGCCTCTAACTTCATACTTAGAAACTCTGTGTTTATTTACAAAGCAGCATCTAAACGTGTGCCAACACTTCAGACTCTATCTCTATACTACTCTAACTACTGACTACAGACTACTAACTAGAGGTAGCCCACACTATTCTGTTATTGGATACTAAGATCATGTGATCTTGCATTATAACATTCTTCTTAATGGTATACTACACATCAGATTACCACAACAACACATGGACGAGTATTTATAGTTTTGGGATCCTCACCTAAGGAAGGTTATATTTGCCATAGAGGGACTGTGACAGAGGTTCACTGGATTGATTCCTGGGATAAAAGTCTTGGTCTTTGAGGAGAGATCATGTAGAATAGGCCTATGTTATCTGGAATTTAGGAAAATGAGAGGTGATATGGGGTGAGTAACTCCTGGCTCCTCAAAGTCCATTCATCATCAACAAGGTACAAGTCAGGAGTGTGACAGAATACTCTGCAGCCGGGATGAGTGCAGCTTCAAGAACAATCGAGAAGCTTGACACCAAGGCAAAGCAGCCCACTTGATAGGCATCACATCCACCACCTTAAACATTCATGCCCTGCACCACCGGTGTACAGTCGCAGTAGTGTGTACCATCTACAAGATGCACTGCAGCAATTTGACAAGGCTTCTTCAATAGCACCTCCCAAACCCGCAGCCACTACCACCTAGGAGAACAAGGGTTACAGGCGAATGGGAACACCACCACCTGCAAGTTCCCTTCCAAGCCACGTACCAGCCTGACTTGTAGCCATGTCGCTGTTCCTTCAGTGCCACTAGGTCAAAATCCTGGAACTCCCTTCCTAACAGCACTGTGGGTGCACGTACACCACATGGACTGCAGCGGTTCAAGAAAGCAGCTCACTACCACCTTCTCAAGGGCAATAAATGCTGGCTTTGCCAGTGATGCTCACATCCCAAGAACAAATTTTTAAAAAAGAATAAAAATCTCATCGAAATGTATAAAATTCTTAGAAGTTTTGACAGGCTAGACGTTGAGTGGCTGTTTCCTGTAGCTGGAAAATCTAGAACTATGGGTAAAAGTTTCAACATAGAAGGATAGCCATTGTAGAATTGAGATGAGGTGAAATTAATTCACTTAGAAGGTTGTGAATCTTAGGAATTCTCTACCTCAGAGGGCTGTGGATATTTAGCCATTGAATGCATTCAAGACTAAGATCGATAGACTTTTGGACACATGGGAATCAAGACATCTAGGGATAAGGTAGAAAGATAAGGTGAGGCAGAGGACCAGTTATTCTCTTAAATGGCAGAGTAGGGTTGAGGACCTGCATGGCTACTCCTGCTCCTATTTTGTATAGTTTTTGTGTTCTTAATGCATTATTAAAAGGATCAATAAATCATTAAATATCAACAAAAATTTCTGCAGCAAGTTTAATTTATTTTAATAGCACAAATACGGCAATTTCTTGATAGTCATGGGGGGGTTAACAACGCTGTTTTAAAAAAAAATTATTCATTCTTGGGATGTGGGCATCGCTGGTTAGGCCAGCATTTATTGCCCATCCCTAATTGCCCTTGAAAACTTGGTGGTGAGCCACCTTCTTGAAAAACTGCAGTCCATGTGGTGTAGGAACACCCACTGTGCTGTTAGGAAGGGATTTTCAGGATTTTGATCCGGTGACAGTGATGGAAAATCATCCAGCAATTTATGATGATCTGTAATTCATGAGATATCTCTTCCTTGCCACAAATTGCTGGATTACTTGCACAGTAATAATGGCGTGCATAGAGGAAAATTCTGGGCCAATATATCTAGCCATATTAGCTCTAAATCAGACTGTGCTTTGTTACCTGCAGTTGGATTATTCTGCACATTTTCTTCAACCGGGCTTTGTATGGTTATTCTAAGGCTCAGTGGTAGCACTCTCACCTCTGAGTCAGAAGGTTGTGAGTTCACACTCAAATGTAGTAATAAGAGTGTGCTGCACTATTGCCATCTTTTGGATGAGATATTAATATTTCTCTCTGGTGGTACTATTTGAAGAAAAGCAATGGATTTCTCCTGGTGCCCTGGTCAGCATCTATTCCGTAACAAATATCATTAAAAAGCTGTTTAATTAGTCACATATCTGATTGTTGTAGGTGGGGCCTTGCTGTGTACAAATTGACTGCTGTGTTTATCTACATTACATCAGTGAGTACAGTTCAAAAGTAATTTGTTGGCTGTGAAGTCCTTTGAAATGTCCTCAGGACATGAAAGGTGCTATATAAATGGGAGTTCATTCTTTAATCCCAATTGGTGCTAAAAAAAGCTGTTGAAAATGGTTTACTTGATAAAAACAATTGTTCTAAAATCTAAGTACAGAGTAGAAACGGAAAGACTGAGCCTAGGTTTTAGTTAAACCAACAATAGTGAAATGTATTCTTTGAATTGCATGTACATTTATGGGTTGGGTTTGAGAGATAACCTTTCAGGACCAGTTGTCAAAACAATGTTTGTAACTGTTTTTTCCCTTTAGGTTCTTGCTGCCGAGGCATGGAATATTAATGACATTGTTTATTCTCTTTGATTTTCAGCTGATGTTGTGCAGTCTATTGATGAGAGACTTTTTTTGCAGCTACTGTACCATGTTTTGTATTTATTTGCATGTTTTTCGTTGATGTTAGGACATCTTGATGCATCTTCAGTGCAGGTACAAAGGAAAACATTGATGAAACGTGTTTTCAACAGTCAGTGTCACCCATTAAAAAAGTAGGACTGCGATACTGTTGTCAAGTGTGTCACTATCTTTTCCTGGAAGCGTATCCATATTCAGCAAATTTCCTCTTGGAATAACAGATCAAAACCCATAAAATGGATCATTTATATGCCACTCCCCATTATAGAACAGCATGGAGACAGTTAATGAGAGGCATGGCAAAGGGAATATTTCCATGACTTTGTTCCCATGCAGTCAGTGGCTGAAAGTGCTGTCTTGAGGGAATTATTTGAAAGAACAAAAGTGCTGTCTGAAATTTTTGTGCCACTGGTACTTCAGTCAACACAACAGCTTGCTGCAAAAAGAGTGTGCTACACATAGAGAGGCTTTTTATTACTCTTTTTTAATCTTAGAAACCCAGCAGTGATGATAAAGGTATCTGTGACATTTGCAATTTTCTATGCACCAGCCCACTCCATTTTCTTCCTTAGTGCCACTTACATGGTACAGTAAGTCTGTACCATTGAGAATAATTACAGTCTGCATAAAATGAACAGTGTAATACGAACACAGCTTCCTGTAATTGCCTTTTCATTATTTGCTAACAGTGAGCTACTCAGTCATAAGGAAATAAAATTGCATAGTAATTGACTGACGATAGGAAGCTGAAACAAATTCCACAAATATGATAATTTTCTTGTAGCCATAAAGCTTTCCCCCTCCCCATTTTGAAGGAGGTTAAACCATTTATACAGTAATGTAAAACTACAATTGCCAGGATTGAAAGAAAATCATAGTATTAACATTTGCATCTGTTTAGGCTGGAACATCCCATTAGCAGTATTAGAAGTAGACCAAGGTTATTTTCCATTTTCAAAACTGTAGCCTCTGACCTAAATCAGGATTTTGAGCTTTGTTTGTTGCAGAAGCTATGTCATGGAAACCTGTTAGCTGTGGGCTAATTATTTTAACCTCTATTTAGTTAACCTTAGGAAATGTAGGATACTAATATAAGGGAAGCTATGCTTTTAGCACAAACAGATTTTCTGAATTAAGTACACCGTCTTTGCCAGA
The DNA here is from genome assembly GCF_964194155.1 of Cetorhinus maximus. Classification (NCBI taxonomy): domain Eukaryota; kingdom Metazoa; phylum Chordata; class Chondrichthyes; order Lamniformes; family Cetorhinidae; genus Cetorhinus; species Cetorhinus maximus. Next base: position 106,220,101 of record NC_135884.1, read on the forward strand.
AGCTTTATCATTTAGGATTGCAATAAACCCTACTTTTGTTTTTGTCTTGAGCTTTCCTAGATTACTGATCTGCTGATTAATAGATCATTATTTATATAGCTTGCAGACTTCCTTTTTTTTTACAATTATGATTGTGCATCATAATTATCTAATATAGCAAAACCCAAATCAAATTAATCTTTCACAAACTGGACCAACCTGATTGGTATGAATACCTGTGATATAACCCCCTACTAACATTTAACAGTAGAAGTCACTTACTCTGCTTGAAGGATTTGTTTGTATTTTCTGGGTATGATGATTGCTATTCTGTAATTAGTTCCATAGGGACAGTACATGTTAACAGTTAAAGAATAATTACAGCCTATGAAATATTAAACTGCCTAATACAACCTTTTGTTGAGAATTCATGGAGGATAATTTTATGCAACAAGTAAGCCAGAGTCTTCATTCTGTATCATGGGCGTGCTTTTCATACACAAAAAAGGGAATTTTGTGCAGAGCTAAATAGACTCTAATATGATAATGTTCCAGAACACCAAAGCATATTCAAGGCCAAGAGTTTTGTCGAAATCTATCCTTATTTAATTTTCATGTGCAGTACATCTTGAAATTCTGCACATTGCATATCGAGAATGGACTAGAGTGTAATTTTCCATCTTAACTAAGCAAAACAAAAATGAAACTACTTTATATTTCTGTAGTACCATATATTTGTACACTGTTTCTTTTGATCATCTATTTGAATATTGAACATAAAATCACTTTTGTTCATGGAGAAAAATAGAACATGCTATCGGATAAGGCAAACTGTTATTTACGATGTATTTCCAAATCTTCTGCAATTATAAGATATTACAAAATGTTTACATTTTAATAGTATTAGAATATTAAAAATATACTAATGTGGTGAAAATATGAATACTTAATAATATCTTGTTTTAATTCCCCATAACCTTATGGTTAAAACTTCCTGTGAAACCAAATGCTCAGAATGGTAAAGCGCTTGATTTAAATATTTGTTTTGGCAATTAAATTTTCCAATGTTTTTAACACACAGGAAGATAATTTATATGACAAGTGGCCAATTGTAAGGCCATTATGCAGAGGTGATGGCAACCACAATGAGTTAAAAGCCCCTTTCTGGGATAGATCCAGTGGTGGTTAATATAACCATTGCATTTTCTATGGCCCCTCTCTTTTCAGCAGGGTGTTTCTAATTTCAAGATAAAGGATAATAATTTGGAAATTGTGGACTTAAAGCTTTATCCCATGCAAGGAGGACTTGATCATTTTAAGTAACAAAATTATGGAGGTCATCTTCACTCATGAAATGAACTCTGTACTTTACAGTTTGCTATTGAGAAACCTGCTTATACCATGATTATGTAATTTTAAAAATTGGCAATTGTAACTTCCTAAAAATAATAATGGGAGTAGCTATTAGCAGGTAACTTAGTTACCTGTTCCTATAGAATTTCTATGATTCTCTGAGAATAGAAGTGTGGGACTAATTGGACAACTCTTCACAGAGGTGGGACAGACACAATGGGATGAATGGCCTCCTGCACTGTACAATTCTATAATTCATACAGGGATTATAGGAACCTCCAAGATCTCTTTAGCCAACATATTCCAAAACCAGTTTTGGTTTAAAATGAAACATACTGCATTTCTGAACTGAATTTGGTTTGAGCTGATGCAAAAACAAAAACGTGAACTACATTTTAAGATCACACATTTTTAATCTGATTCATCATTTCAGCAACAATATTTACCATTTAAGATAAACCCAGTTAATGTCTATTTTAAAGTACCAGACAAAGAGAAGTCATATCAATGTGTGAAGTATTTGTCCACTAACATCAGCAACAGTAATTTTTTGGCTTTAGTTACATGAGACTAAGTGGCACGGTGGGTTTTCTCAATGAAGAAGAGGAGTTGTGTCTTTATAATAATATTTCAACTTGCCTATTTTTGAATGTGAATGAAAGAAAAATGGATGGCAAATTTGATTCCATCTCTCATTAAAACACTAAACAGTATCAATTCCCTTTTTTGTGACTTGAAAACAAATCGAACCACGAGAAAGAGCAAGAGAAAGAAGACAAGAGGGCAGGATTTTTAGCCAGCTGAGCACAGGATCAGGAACAAGCAGATGCAAAATTTTGAGCCCCCAGCCTGCATGCCAGTATCCCAGCTCCATTCCACTTCCACGCTATTTTCACAGAGGTGAGGTGAGGTGAGGAGGGGTGAGGTGAGATGGGATGGGATGGGATGGGATGAGGGTTGTGACAGGGCTATATGCCCACAAGTGGCAGATAGCCTATTAAGCTACTTAAAGACCTATTATTACTTGTTAATGGAGGCCAACTGGGATTTTCCAGTCAGCCTCCAGGTTGCCACAACCAGCAGGGGATAGTTTAGCTGTCCGGAAGTGGCCTCCTGGGGTCACAGCGGGAGGGCCAGCACTTCAGATTGGTTTAGAGGCCTACCTGCACAGCCATAGGGCTGCCTTTGAAGGACTTCCCACACCCACCATCCCCAACTCCTCCATCACCCCCTCCACCATCCCCCGCCTCCCCAGCCCCCCTCCCCACGCCCCCTCCCCATCTCACCATCGCCCCATCTCCCCGACCCCACCCTCACCCCCACTTCCCCCCATCTCTCCCCAGCCCCCCAATTCACCCATCCCCAACCCCCATCATCCCAATCATTCCCATCATCCTCAACCCCATCCCTATCATCCCCACCCCATCTCCCTTTCACCCATCCCCACCCACCCCACCCCCATCGCCCCCACCGCCCCCACCCAACCCCCATCGCACCCTCTCCGATCCCCATCCTCTCCCATCCCCACATCGCCGCCATTGCCCCCATACCCCTCCCTCCCCCCCTCAATCCCTACTTCCCCCACTTCCCTCCCTCCCCCTCACTTCCCTCCCTCAATCCCTACTTCCCCCCTCCCTTTCCCTCCTCCCTACACTCCCCCTTCCCCTCCCTCCTCCCCCCTCCCCCTCCCCCCCTTCCCCCTCCCTCCTCCCCACTCCCCCATCCCCTCCCCCTCCCCACACCCCCCTTCCTCACCCCCTCCCCTCCTCCCTACACTCCCCCTTCCCCCTCCCTCCTCCCCCTACACTCCCCCTTCCCCTTCCCCCTCCCTCCTCCCTCCTCCCCCACTACCCCCTCCCCCACTACCCCCTCCCTCCTCCCCCTCCCCCACTACCACCTCCTCCCTACACTCCCCCTTCCCCCTCCCTCCTCCCCCCTTCCCCCCCTCCCTCCTCCCCCCTTCCCCCCCTCCCTCCTCCCCCCTCCCTCCTCCCCTTCCCCTCCCTCCTCCCCCTTCCCCCCTCCCTCCTCCCCTTCCCCCTCCCTCCTACCCCCTTCCCCCTCCCTCCTCCCCCCTTCCCCCCTCCCTCCTCCCCCCTTCCCCCCTCCCTCCTCCCTCCTCCATCCTCCCCTCCCTCCTCCCTCCTCCCCCCTTCCCCCTTCCCACTCCCTCCCCCTCCCTCGCTCCCCCTTCCCCCTCCCTCCTCCTCCATCCCCCTCGCCCCTTCCCCCCGTCCTCCCCCTTACCCCTCCCTCCTCCCCCCTTCCCCCCCTCCCCCCTTCCCCCTTCCCCCCCTCCTCCCCCCTTCCCACCCTACTCCCCCCTTCCCCCTCCTCCCTACACTCCTCCTTCCCCTCCCCCCTCCCTCCTCCCCCTTCCCCCTCCCCCCTCCCCTTCCCTCCTCCACCCTCCTGTCCCCCCCTTCCCCCCCACCCTCCTCCCCCTGTCCCCCCATCCTCCTGCCCCCCTCCTGTCCCCCCCTCCCCCTCCTGCCCCCTTTAGTCCCCCCTCCCCTCCCCCTGTTCCCCCCTCCCTCCACCTGTTAACCCCTCCCCTCCCCCTGTTCCCCCCCTCCCCTCCCCCTGTTCCCTCCCTCTCCCCTCCCCCCTCCCTCCCCGTCTCCCCCTCCCCCGTCCCTCCCCTCCTCCCGTCCCTCCCCTCCCCCCCCCTTCCCCGTCCCCTCCCCCGTCTCTCCCCCAGTCCCCTCCCCCCGTCTCTCCCCCGTCCCCTCCCCCCACCGTCTCTCCCCCCGTCCCTCCCCCCCGTCTCTCCCCTCCTCCCCTCCTCCCCTCCTCCCCTCCGTCTCTCCCTCCCCCGTCTCTCCCCTCCCCCCGTCTCTCCCCTCCTCCCCTCCCCCCGTCTCTCCCCGTCCCCTCCCCCCATCCCCTCCCCCCATCTCTCCCCCCGTCCCTCCCCCCGTCCCCTCCCCCTGTCTCTCCCCTCCTCCCTTCTCCCCTCTCTCCCTCCTCCCCTCCCCTCTCCTCCCCTCCTCGTCTCTCCCCTCCTCCCCTCCCCCCATCTCTCCCCTCCCCCGTCTCTCCCCTCCTCCCCTCCCCCCGTCTCTCCCCTCCTCCCCTCCTCCCATTCCCCCTCCCCCCGTTCCCCCCCTCCCCTCCTCCTGTTCCCACCCTCCCCTCCCCTCCCCTTCTCCCCCTCTCCTCCTGTTCCCACCCTTCCCTCCCCTCCCCTCCTCCTCCTGTGCCCACCCTCCCCCCCTCCTGTTCCCACCCTCCCCTCCCCTCCTCCTGTTCCCACCCTCCCCTCCCCTCCTCCTGTTCCCACCCTCCCCTCCCTCCCCATCTCCTGCCCCTCCCCTCCTCCTCCCTCCCCTCCTACTCCCCCTCCTCCCCTTCCCTCCCCCTCCCCCCTCCTCCCCCCTCCTCCCCTCCCCCTCCCCCCTCCCCCCCCTCCCCCCACCCCCCTCCCTCCCCTCCCCTCCTCCTCCCCTCCCCTCCTCCTGTTCCCACCCTCCCTTCCTCTCCTCCCCTCCCTTCCTCCTGTTCCCCTCCCCTCCTGTTTCCCACCCCCACCCACCCACCACCTCCCACCTCCCCCCCCCCCCCACCTCCCTCCCCACCCCCCACCTCCCTCCCCTCCCGTCCCCCCATCTCCCCTCCCGTCCCCCCCACCTCCCCTCCCGTCCCTCCCTCTCCCCTCCCCCCCCCCCCACCTCCCCTCCCGTCCCCCTCCCCCCCTCCCGTCCCCCTCCCCCCCTCCCGTCCCCCCTCTCCCCTCCCCCCTCTCCCCTCCCATTCCCCCACCTCCCCCTCCCCACCCCCCCTCCACCCCCCCTCCCCACCCCCCCTCCCCTCCCTCCCCCCACCCCCCCTCCCCTCCCTCCCCCCTCTCCCCTCCCTCCCCCCTCTCCCCTCCCTCCCCCCTCTCCCCTCCCTCCCCCCCTCTCCCCTCCCTCCCTTCCCCCCCTCCCCTCCCTCCCATTCCCCCACCTCCCCCTCCCCCCCTCCCCTCCCCGCCACCCCTCCCCTCCCCGCCACCCCCCTCCACACCCCCCTGCCCCCCCTCCCCCCTCCCTCCCCCCCTCTCCCCTCCCTCCCATTCCCCCACCTCCCTCCCCTCCCATCCCCTCCTGTTCCTCCACCTCTCCTCCCCCCTCCTGTTCCTCCACCTCTCCTCCCCCCTCCCTCCCCTCCCCCCTCTCCCCTCCCATTCCCCCACCTCCCTCCCCCCCCTCCCCTCCCATTCCCCCACCTCCCCCTCCCCCCCTCCCCTCCCCGCCACCCCTCCCCTCCCCGCCACCCCCTCCACACCCCCCTGCCCCCCCTCCCCCCTCCCTCCCCCCCCTCTCCCCTCCCTCCCATTCCCCCACCTCCCTCCCCTCCCATCCCCTCCTGTTCCTCCACCTCTCCTCCCCCCTCCTGTTCCTCCACCTCTCCTCCCCCCCTCCCTCCCCTCCCCCTCTCCCCTCCCATTCCCCCACCTCCCTCCCCCCCCTCCCCTCCCATTCCCCCAGCTCCCTCCCCTCCCGTCCCCTCCCTCCCCTCCCCTCCCATTCCCCCCCTCCCGTCCCCCCCCTCCCCTCCCCACCCCCTCCCATTCCCCCACCTCCCATTCCCCCACCTCCCATTCCCCCACCTCCCTCCCCTCCCATTCCCCCACCTCCCTCCCCTCCCATTCCCCCACCTCCCTCCCCTCCCATTCCCCCACCTCCCTCCCCTCCCATCTCCCCCACCTCCCTCCCCTCCCATCTCCCCCACCTCCCTCCCCTCCCATCTCCCCACCTCCCTCCCCACCTCTCCCCTCCCCTCCCATCCCCTCCTGTTCCTCCACCTCTCCTCCCCCCCTCCCTCCCCCTGTCCCCACTCCCTCTCCCTCCCCCCTGTCCCCCACCTCCCTCCCCTCCCTCCCCCTTCCCCTGTCCCCGTCCTCTCCCCTCCTCCCCCCACCTCCCGTCCACCCGGCCCCCTCCCCCCGCTGGTGAGGTTTATTTGTTGAGTGGTGGATCATTCTCCATCACAGAGACACTATCCATTGGGACCCCAGATGGAGATTATTCTAGACCTCTCAGTTCTTTTTGAAGATAGACTGGAAGGGGACCTTTTCGATCTACATTTGCTCTTTCCTAAAGAAGGTTATGAGAAAGAAATCATCGTAGCAATGAGTAATCTGTTGGAAGATGAGATCCGAGAGATTGGTACCCTATTCGAATCAACAGCCGAAGCATATGAAGTCACTGACTTTTCTTTTGTTACGACTAGGTGAGAAGGAGTAAACTGCTCCCCTCTATTCAACCCCCTCAGCTGGTTGCAACAAAGGTTTCAGTTTCTTTTTCAAGAGGATATGCTTTTTCCGAATCCAAACGTATTTAAATATTTATGCAATGAACAATAAGGAGCCAAACAAGATTTCCTCAAATTAAAGAGCAAATTTATTAACCACTAAACCGGAGAAAAATAATAAAAGTGCGATGTCACATGTCACAAAGGTATCAAGAATAAGGGAAGTTAGAGTCCAATAAAAATAAGTCAGAAGAATTTACGATTAAGTCTCCTCTGTTTGTCCTTGAGGCATAGATTGTTAAATGTTGTGGCCGATGTGGATTAGCTTATTTTTTGGGTGCATGTAGAAAATGTAGAAGATGTTGCACTTAATATGAGATCTCAATCGCTGGTAGATTTCTAGTAAAGTTGGCTTCTGAACCTGCTGATTAAGAGAGAAAGAGAGAGAGAGCTTTCAACCTGTCTCTTCTGCTGAAGTTCTTCTTGCAATCTCTCTGCAGTGGCTGCAGACTAGCCTGTTATACTTCACCCATTGTATATTTCAGAGGGGTTTTGGGTGGGTCTGCCTGTGGCAGCCATTTTTACAATATTCAGCACTTTGTATTTTAATGTCTCTCCCTTAGACAGTGTTGAGTTTTGATGGGCCTGAAGGTTTGTTTGTTTTTTCACCTTCACCTTGGATGGTGGCCTTGCATTTTCAAATAGTTTATTCAAATTGCAAAATTTCCAGTCAGTTGAAAGTTGAAAAGTCATATTTTCAAAACATAAAGGGGCATAGTGACCAGAGGCAGCTGTAAGTGCTGTCAAAGAGCAGAATTTGCATCTTCGTCCCAATGAGATACATTGCATCTCAGAGACCATGGAGAGTTGTCTAGGGGAACAAAATGCTTGATTCCATAGTGGGTCACTTTCCGAGTGTTTAGTAGAGTCTAGCAGCTTAGGTGAAAGTAAGTTGACACCCACACTTCAATCACATTAGAAAATTTCCTTTCACAGAAGCAGAGGCCAAATCTACAAGAATTTGTGTCTAGATTCTGTTCTGGAGATTCATTCCATTGCTGAAGATGGTGTTGTCTTATCGTCATATGTTGACGTTGTCTTCCCATTGCCTACAGCAGAGCAGCCTCACGCTGAAGCAAGTGTGGCAATGTTTTCACTACCTACAGAAAATGAGAATAGTTTCCGAAGTGCTGTCGGGAAATCATATTTTCTTTATTTCCTACATTGGCTACAGGAATTTTGTTGTTCTTCTCAGCATCAAGCACTGTTCAAACCTCAGATGTTGAATACCTTGATCATCCTCAATGCAGCAGTGAATGGTACAGCCATGAAATTCTTCACAGGCCTGAGAAGAGGAAATATCTTCAACTCCATTCTCCAGTGCACCAAGCAGAATTAGATTCCTGAGCAAATGTTAGTTTATCCTCTTCCTGTTCAAGAGTGTGACATTTTCTGTGACCCAAAGTCTTCTCTCATGGATCAGTCTTCCATTGAGAAGCTTTCGCAATCCTTACAGTACAGCTGTCATGACAATCACACCCCAATTACCAGCAGTCGTGGAAAGCTGCTGTCCCACTTCACCAATGTTGTTGTCTTCCAGGGAAAAGTTGAGTGCCCACACATATCCACCACGTACTTCCAGAGAGCTGAGAATGCTGTGGGATTTATATATTCAATATAATTGACTTGGGGTGTTGGACGAGTAGGAGTTCGATAGAATCTATAACAGTAAGGGAAGTTTTTTTAAAATTCATTCATGGGATGTGGGTGTCACTGGCTAGGCCAGCATTTATTGCCCATCCCTAATTTCTCTCATTCAGAGGGCATTTAAGAGCCAATCACATTGCTGTGGGTCTGGAGTTACATGTAGGCTAGACCAGTAAGGATGGCAGATTTTCTCCGGAAAGGACATTAGTGAAATAGATGGGTTTTTACGCCAAATCGGCAATGGTTCTGTGGTCATCAGACTTTTAATGCCAGATTTTTATTGAATTCAAATTTCACCATCTGCCATGGCAGAATTCGAACCTGAATCCTCAGAGCAGTGACAATACCATTATGCCACCCCCTCTCCAAGTTACAGAAGTTTGAAAAAGTGTTGTAAATATTGTAAGAAATAGTTTAATGCTGTTATTAAAAAGTTTTACTTGGAGGGGGAGATGTAGCATTATGGGTTAATAGTTAGGGTAATGAGATAGTGATGTGTATCATGATAAAGCAGTGACATCAGTCATGTGCTAGAGACTCGGTAGAGAAGATGGAATAGCCTGCAGACTATTGATGTAAGATGTACTTAGTAGCTTATCAAGTATACAGTGCGAATAAAATAGTTTTTAAGAAACCTACCTGAGTGAGACCCAAGTCACTCATGAGTAGAGGGAAACCTTCCCAGTCTAGACTAGGCCACGAGATAAACCACAAAACACATACCCCAGCATAGAACCAAGACTGCATTCAAGTAATGCTAAATGTCTATATCTGCCTCTAACCTAGTAATAATTAAGACCTTGGCCCAAATCTTTCAGTCATTGTCAATGCTGAGTGCATTGATGCTGCCCACGATGATTTCATAGACCCAATCTTTAACAAGTTTTCAGCCGTATCTTCCAATCCTGGCTGAAGCATTGAAAGGTCAGCTCTCAAGGGGAAGACTGTTGGGCAGAAGAAGAGACAGAAAAGGGAGGACATGCCCCATTTTTGTGACAGTAGCTGCCGTATTCAGGTATGAGGTTTCTAAAGATCCAAGTCTTTCAGTGAATGGGTGAGGTGGGTAATCAGGTTGGGGCAACTAGTTGTATATTCAGTCAGGTGGTAGGGGGTGGGGGGGGTGGTGGTGCCATCGGTTGTGGTGCTCAGCTGAGTTACACTGGCCAACCACTGAGCTAGACCAGGTATTAAACTGTGTAACCTTTTCAGAGTAAGTATGCAGTTAAGCCTCACATATCTGGCCCAAATCTCTGTCCTGATCTCAGGGTTGGAGACAGTCGCGGATGGTCCAAGGCTGCACAAGTCAGCCCATCGGAAGTTTAGCCTTCCTGTACAATTTCAGTGCAGGTGTGTGCATCAGCACTTCCGCAGGGTCCCCATGCGTATCTCCAAACTTACATCCTATCTCTGACGATCCGGAGACCGGAAGGTTTGGGCCCATGAACTTACAATTTACACACAATAATGTACAGTCACAGAATTGAATTACCAAGATACACTTAAAAATCTTGGAATAACTAAATTGGTTGTTCTAATAATGCATTAGATGGCACAACAATTTTTTATTCGTTCTTGGGATGTAAGCATTGTTGGCAAGGCAAGCATTTCTTGCCCATTTCTTACTGCCTTTGATAAGGGGGTAGTGAACTGCCTTCATGAATACCTACAGTCCATCTGGTGTAGGTACACCCAGTGCTGTTTAGGGAGGGAGGTCCAGGGTTTTGACCTAGCACCAGTGGAGGTACGGCAATATAGTTCCAAGACAGGTTGGTGTGCGACTTGGAGGGGAACTTGCAGGTGGTGGAATTCTCATGGCTGTTACCCTTGTGCTCCTAGAGGTAGAGGTCACGGATGTAGAAGGTGCTGTCAAAGGAGCTTTGACGAGTCGCTACAGTGCATCTCGTAGATGGTACACACTGCTGCCACTGTACACCAGTGTTGAAGGGAGTGAATGTTTAAGGTGGTGGATGGGGTATCAGTCAAGTGGACTGCTTTGTCTTGAATGGTGTTGAGCGTCATTGGAGCTGCACTCTTCCAGCCAAGGAGAGAATTCTGTCACACTCCTAGACAGGCTTTGGGAAGTCAGATGGTGAGTTACTTGCCACAGAATTCACAACTTGTGACCTACTCTTGTAGCCACAATATTTAGATAGCTGGTCCAATTTGGTCAATGGTAACCCTCCAGATGATGGTGGGGAATTCAGCGATGGTAATGCCGTTGAATGTCAAGGGGAGATAGTTATATTCTCTTGTTGGAGGTGGTCATAGATTAATACCTATGCAGCACAAGTATTGTTATTTACCACTCAACGGCCAAAGCCTGAACATTGTCTAGGTTCTTGCTGTATACGGACATGGACTGCTTCAGTATTTGACGTCTTGGGAATTGTACTGAACAGTATACAATCATGGACAAAAAACCCCACTTCTGACCTTCAATTGGGAAAATGGTTATTAATAAAGCAGCAGAAGATAAGCCGAGGCTACTATGCTGAGAAACTCCATCCTGGGCCTGAAATGATTGACCTCTCAACCACAACCATCTTTCTTTATGCTAGGTATGACTCCAACCAGTGGAGAGCTTTCCTCCCATTCCCATTGCCTTCAATTTTGCTGGAGCCACAGTTGGTAAAATGCTGCCTTGATGTCAAGTGCAGTTACTCTTACCTGAGGTCTTGAATTTAGCTTCTTTGTTCATGTTTGGACCAAAGCTGTAATGAATCTGGAGCTGATTGGCCCCGGCAGAACCCAAACTAAGTATCAGTGAGCAGGTTATTGCTGTGTAAATGCTGCTTGGTAGCACTGTCAGTGACACTTTCCATCACTTTGCTGATGATTGAGAGTAGACTGATGGGGCAGTAATTGGCTGGTTTGGATTTGCCCTGCTTTTTATGAACAGGGCATATAGGGCCATTTTGCACATTGTTGTGAACCAGTGTATCCTGTGACTGAGTGTGAACAGTGCCACAAGAGATGTGCTTAAGACAGTAATTTATACAATTCATAGATATGGAAAATTTTACTTCTGGCATATCGTATTCTTAAGACAATCCAGAGTATCAGACATGCTTATTCAAATAGTTATGAACTATTGTAAGATTTCAGTGATCTGTTTTGACAGCTAATGAGAAAACACCTAGTGGCCTGACTGGGTCTATTTTCATCTTCTAATGCATCATATCTGAAAGATTCATAACTGGTGCTAATTCTGCCTGAATGAATGTATTAATAGCCTGTTATTGTTGTTTTGGTCTTGGAAGTGGTAGTTGTGTATCTGGATTTACAGAAAATGGTGGAAGTGATACTGTCTCCATAATGTTCAATAAAGGAGATTACTAACTATTTACAAGATAGACTCTGCATAAGACGCTACAGAGAACAATCTCTCTCCGTGCTCTGTTATCATGTGGCCCTACATCACTAATGATGAAGACTATATATTTAATATTAATATTTTACACAACAAATTAGTACTCAAATTTGATGGTCATTTTACAATCCAATTCTGAAGGGATTTAAAATGGACAGATGGAAAAGAAGTTCCATTGCAGGCATGAGACCTAACCAGCTCTTGCATTTGCAGTGCCAGGTCAGGAGTGCACATTAGCAACAAATGTCTTCCAGAAGATGGTATAGCTCTTTCATTTACTCTTGACACCTACAAAAGCACCTTTCCCCCTGCCGTTGTCAACTCAGTACAACATCTGCTATAATTGCGTTTAATGGCAAATTGGTGGGTGCAGCAAATTAGGCTTTGGTCACACTGGCATGTCTTTCATACTTGTGTGTAATAAATGACTTACTGTGATTGGGATGCTTCTGAAGAATCACCCAGTGTAATGGATAGTTAGAGTTTCACACGTACCTGTGCCTCGGAGCCTGGTGCTACAACTTTTGCACTGAGAGTTGGAGATTCTTCCTGGGCCAGTTAAATGCCAAAGAAACATATTAGGAGGCAGACCTGGATCTGTAGGTTCTGATAGGTGGTCACAGAGCAGTCATATAATATGACCTACCTGATACCTTTTTGGGGGATATCCACCTTCCATCACTTCAGGTAGGGGAAGCCCATTGGAATGCCCAATGATAGCAGTAATTCTGCTGTGGCTAAAAAAATTAAGCAACTGGTACCAAGCCTCAGCGCCTAAGTGCCAGGAGAGAACAAAAAAAAAATTACAATCTTTCACTTTGTTTTCCGAAATGTTTGTATCACAACTGAAACACTTTTGTCCCTTTAGTTCACTTATTCTTGCTGCTCAATGTTGAGCAGCCAAGGACAGTTAAAATGCATTTTTTTAAAATATAAAAGCTGTAATACTGTTTCCAAAGGCTAAAAAAGATAACAGGTGGCATCAGAATGGTGGCATTAGAACAGGAGTTTCATCACAATAGTTAAACCATGCAGATTTACCTATTGTGATGAAACTCCAGTTCTGATGATAGGTCATAGACCCAAAATGCTGGGCAGAATTCAATGCTGCCCAAGGAGGAGTGGGGAAAGAGGCAAGTGGGAACATTGAATAAAAAGGTGGGAAGCAAAGTTTCACGTTCCCAACATCAGGATGTTGCACCAACATCCCAATCATCCCAACATCAGGAAGTGTTGAATTCTACTGGTTGGAAGCAGGACTGCAAAGCCAACAGCACAGGAAGCTAATGGCTTTGCTTGCATTGAATACTCATTAAAACAAAGGTTGTGGTTAAATGGTTAAATGCTACCTGACCGATTAAGTGGAGGCGCACAGGAAACATGGGCCTTCACTTTTATGACAAGTTACAGCTGGTATTCACGATGAAACGTTAACTGATTTCTTCTCCACCGATGCTGCCAGACCTGCTGAGTTTTTCCAGGTAATTCTGTTTTTGTTTTGGATTTCCAGCATCTGCAGTAGCTTTTAGCTTTTTGTTTTTACAGCTGGTATTGAGCAGGCAAGACACAATCAATGTAGAAGGTGAGCCTGTTGGGGCTGTCTGTCAACACTGGCAGAGTTTGCTAGAAGAGGGCAGCATAGACTGAGAAGCGTCATTGGACAGGTCGAGAATGACCGAGGGAAGGTCAAGGGTCACTCAGCAAGACCAGGATGTGGTCGAAGGCAGCCAGGGTGAAAACCTTGCACTGGTGGATGAAAGACAAATCTTGAAGACCAGGTCACCAGTGTAGGACATACCTTTGCCTGGCTTCTGCCCGCTGTTCAATTTCTGGAGGCAAAATGAGTCTAATCCACCCTGTGTTCCAAGATCCTCAGGTGGAAGAGAAATGGCAGAGGAAGGATGGCATTGGGTCCTGTATAACAGCGGCCAGAAAGTGTAGCACCAGACATGGAGGTTTGTCAAGGTGGAGGCAGTCAAGGGCCATTGCAACAATGAGCAATTGTGCATCCATGAGTCTACAGCCCCTGCCTCAACTACCTGCAAATGATTGAGGGGCAATGCCAGTGACAGCTGAGAATGTCTAGGAAGACAGTCACTGACTTGTGTGCACTCCAGTACAGATCCAAAGATCCAGGCCACAAGATCAGTGGACTTCGATGCCATTGTCAGTTTTTCCACAGGTACAGGAGCTTATCAACTGCAAACATGTGGCGATCAGAGCTCCCTGGGACCAGCTTGCAACCTTCACTAATTGAGTGGAACCCTTTTCTGTTTATGTGCAATTTGTCTGTGACCACAGGAGATATATCTTCCAAGTGTGTGCTTGGTTCCTTGGAAGCTCAAATGATGCGTACCCTCTTTGCAACTCCCAGTTGCCATAGCTGTTATAGGCCCCTTTATGCCTGGATTCTGGGTCACAGGGGCTATCCACTCAACACCTGATGATGGCGACACCAGTGAGAAACACTCAAACTCCAGCTGCAGAGTTGCACAATTAACCCAGTGATTCCATAAGGGCTCTAATGGAGGAGACCATTGGAACGTTGAAAATGAGATTCTCTTGCCTGGACCATTCTGGCAGAGCTCTCCAATATGTGCCTCAGGAGGGTTTTGAGGATTAGTCTTCCGATGTGCCCTACACAACCTCATGCAGCAGAGGGGAGAGGACTTGCCAGCCACAGAGAAGTCATGCTCCTCAATGGGTGAGGATGATGGATGGGGATGGTGCATCAGAGCAGAAGACCTGTATGTTGGTGTTTCAGCATCAGATGCCAGGGACATGGAGAGACGCACGAGGGAGGCCCATGAATTGCTCATTCTGAGCAGGTTTCAGCAAGCATGATGCCTTTGGCAAGCCAATTGACTCTCGGCCTCACCCTACATGACACCTGAATATCACCAGATATCAAATCGCCAATGAACGGAGACATGCCACTCCATCCTTACCAGCCCAATCACAGATCAATACCTCCTCTTCACCAATACAAGACTGCCACTTAACATGCAAGCAATTGCCCTACAAACCAGGCCCCAACAACAAAACCATCCATCACAAATGAAAAGCGAACAAGACTATTTATTCAAATACTAACATGGACTACAATCTAACACTGGAACACCTATGTGACTTCAAGTTCTTACATTTACACAGTCGGTGGTGAGGCAGGCTGCTAAGTGCAATGCCCTGTTGCCAGAGATGACCTTGCTGGCCGTGGTCTGGTTTCCAAAGACCTAGAGGGCCTCTGTAAGCTGAGGGGCTCTTGCACGGTTGGATGTACATCCTCTTTGGCCACACCTACTGGAGGCACTGGGGTCACTGGCAATGGGGCCGAGGAGCAGTTGCTGACCCTTAAGAGTGCCCTGAGAGCAAGTCCCCAGAAGAGGCTCAATGGTGCTGCTCCTCCATCCTGGTGCGCATTGGCACCTCCTTGACTATTGGAGGTGAAGAGGCACCTGGTGGGAAGTCCAAGCACCTTGTCCCCCTTTTCACCTCACTGCTGCTGTATAGAGCCCATTGCCAGAGTGATGGCATGCAAGTCCTAGTGCACATCAGGCATCCCACTGACTAACCTGTTGAACCTGGCTCTCCATGACTGTTGCCAACCTTTCCATGGAGAAAGCCAAGTGTTCATCCACTGAGACATGGCAGAACTCAACCTGAATGGACCCACCCATCATTCATGTATGTCTGCACAATGCCTCTGGCAGGTCTGCCAAATGTTCCCTTTCTGTCACTGCGTCTCCAGTCAGTTCCATGTGGCCATCACCAGAGGCCCATCATCAGCCTGGGACTCTGAATTGGTCTGGCCTCCAACGTGTTACTCACAAGTGATTGTAGTGGCAGAATTAATCCCGGCTGATCTTTTGGTTCAAGCTGGTTTTATTTTCAAGACAGCTCCTCAGTAGTACTGACAACCAAATAGCTCCCAAGTGTTCCAGCTATATCTTTTTATTTTGTTTAGATGGGATAATGAATGCCTATCACCTGTTTAAGTAGCAATTTGCTAGTAGCAATGTATAAGTAATCACAGTGTGATTACTTATACATTGACAGATGCCTTTCTCTTTTTAAATTAAAGCTTTCAAAAAAATGTTCCTTAATTTTTAAACAATTAACAAAAAAGTTTTTTCCCATTTCATCATTATAATATAGGACACCCATTTTCCAATACATTTAGGAATTTCTTAGAGCAGGCACTTCTTTTCATAAGACAGCCTGATAGTTGGTGACTTGTGTCAACCTATTGTATCTTAGAGATCTCTCATCTTTCTAAGATTTCTTTTATACTGGCTAGGTCTATTCTTAGCTTTTTTTCCCAGCAACACTGTCGAATGAACATTATCCCAAAGAGACCAGTTATCAACGTAACATTCTATGGGTAAACTTCTCATTGTCCCTTATCCAATATACCGACAGAATTAATTCTATGAGTAAACCCCCATAATCGATCGCCTCCAGTAGTGTTTCGGCAGCCAAGGTGCTTTTTACTACCCTTTTTATTTTCCTGGCCTCCCAAGCCTGTGGACAACATTTATCATTCTTTCCCACCAAGAATATGATAAACCCTGCTGCGCTAGAGTAACCATCTGGAAGATTGGCACGACCAACCTCATATCATCTGGTTCACCCAAGGCTGGAAACTTGAGCACACATCTCTCCGAATTTAATTTTTAAGTGTTTTATTTGCTCTCAGAACTCCCTCAACTGTAGTATGTTTCATCATTGTACTCAGCTCCAACATATCATAACTAGCGTCAGATCTAGGAGGAGCGCACAACCAGTTCAACTGCCCAATCAAACTTCTTAACTGTCCTGCTTCTTCCTTGGTAGCAAGATCCTCTTTGTGAGGATCTAACCAGAGTTATTGGAACATGATTGACATTTTCCAGATAAAATAATTGTTGATTCAGTGTCACTCCTAACTTGCTCTGCTTAATGCCTAAACCTATGTATTTAAAAAGGTCTCTGAAGCCTGACTTCAGACCTTGAATTCCTTCTTTATCTTCGATTACCCATTGCTCAAATTCAGAGCTTCCCACAGGAAATCAACATGCATGATAAAGATTTGAGCTAGTTTTTCCTTATGGTATGAGTAGAACATCACAGGGTCTGCCTTTAATGGAATGCAACCCATTTTCAACAGGACAGACCTTATGGAAAGATACCATACTCTTGATGCATCATTCAATCCATAAACATTCTTGTTCAATTTCCACAGCCTTCCTTCTACATCACCGGCTTCTTTGGGCTGTTTCAAAAAAAAACTTCCCTTTGAAACTTCTCCCCCTGTGAAAATAGCCTTTATATCAATCGATTTGCACTCCCAGGAATAGGATGCCAAAGTAGCTAAAAAATCTTCAAACTCACTTTCCCCACAGTAGGAATGTCCACTCGGACATCCTGATCCTCGAGTCTCTCTTCAAAGCCTCGAGCTACTAATCTCACTTTAGCCTTGTGCAGTCTGGGAGTATCTTTTCTATACAGATCCAACTGAGAGACAAAGATGGCTGTCCTCTGTCAGGTAGTTCAGAATATACCCCAAATTCCTTCCAACTCTTTCCATTTGCCTCCCTTTATCAACTTATTTTCCAATTTATCAGCAGATACTAAAATCTCTTGGTTATAAGAACTTCTACATCTATGGAGATTCCTAGCTTGCTCTCTAGTTCTCGTTCTTGTTAAGCTACGGCCTCTACTCACATTCCTCTCCCTTTCTGGATCTTTCTCCCATGTGAGCAGAACCCTGTTCGCAAGTCTGTGATTTTTTTCTGGGGTCACGACCATTTTCTGGTCCACTGTCAGAACTCATATTGCGCTTTCTGGGTTTCCACATCTTTACCTCGGTTTGCCAATCCATAGATCTTGTCTCCTGTCCGTCATCCTGCACATTTAGCCAATGGGCAGAATTTTCTGCCTGTCGGGCGGGCGGGCCCGACCCAATCTCCGGCGGTCGGGGAGCCGATCCCCGCCGCCATTTTATGTGGGCGGGCCAATTAAGGCCTGCCCAGCGTGATGTCCGGCGGGAAGCGCTATGCGCTCCCTGTGCAGGCGGCGGGGGTGGGGTGGGGGGAGAGATTCCCCAAAAGCGAGAGTGTGCTCTTTCGCGCATGCGCACATCTCCCTGAGGCAATGTGCAGCCTCAGAGATCGCTGACGCTTTAAAAAATATTAAATAGAAAAAAAATCCTTAACATGTTCCCCTCATGTAACAATGTCACATGAGATGGGTCATGTTCATAATTTCCAAAATAACTCTAATAAACTTTTTAAAACCCTGCATGAAACCTCATCCCACCGCTGGATGAGGTTTCATGTTTTTTCTATTTGCTGCCGGGGCTCCTGGCCTGCCCGCCAACCTTAAGGTTGGACGGGCAGATCCTTTAATTGTTTAAATGATCTGTCAATGGCCTCAATTGGCCATAGCTGCAGGCCTGCTGACCTGTCAGATTTTGCTGCGTCCCCGCCTTACTGAAAATGTAAATGGGAGTTCCACCCGACGTCATCCCGCATCATTTTACGTGTCGGCGTGCAGGCCCCGCCCCCTGCTCACCGACGGCAAAATTCTGCCCAGTGTTTGTATTTACTAGTGGCCTTTCCTGCTCTCCCCGTGATGGTGGCATCCCTCCATTCACTGGTCCCACCTGGCATGTTATGTTACCTTTGTTCCTACTTTGGTCAGTTGCCCTTTTGGACGAATTGTATTATCCTGTACCTCAGTTACTTTGTTTATAGTCAGTCGACTCTGTATCTGCTGTTGTGTGCTCCTCATAATTACTGTGTGTGTGCATGCGTGCATGCGAAATGAATGGTGCCTCTTTGCCTTCTATGTCCTGTTCAGAACCTGTAAAGGTATAGTCAGTAGCAATTAACCACGAAGAATGTACCCTAACAGTTTGATTGCCGTGTTGCACAATTGCTAATTTCCCCATTACCTTGCCAGGTCCTTTCCACTCTTTCCAGCCTTCCCTTTTATGATATACTATGTCTCCTTGTCTAAATTATATTCCCGATGGTCTTGTGGTGCCATAGAACTCGCCGAATTTTCTCCAAAACCTCAGCTTTTCCACCCGCATACAAATGAGCAGAAAAAGTGGAGCGAATGCTAGTCCCTTCTAGAGCAGGGGGAGCACCTGATAACAGTGAAGGCAACTTTGGATTTCTTCCATGCACCGATTCGTATGGACTGTGACCCCCAGCCATTTGCAAAGAGTTACTTGCGTGTGCTGCCCATGTTAGCACCGTTTGCAATTTACAATCTGGTTGATCAGCCAATATTTATGTAACATGTCATCTATTACTGCATGGTTTCTTTCGCAAAGACTATTACCAAACAGGCTCTCAGCTGCAGTGCGCATAACTATGATGTTTAAGTTTTCACACATGGTGAAATTCCTCATTGGCAGGTTCCCCACCATTATCTGTCAGGAACTTCATTGGTGTTCCAATCTTGTTCCTACTCATTTCTTCATGGTCTTATCGACAACAGTCCGGTTGTCTTTATGTGTCACAGTGGATAGGCTAAATCTGGTTGCCATATCTATGAAGTGTAGTTTAAAAAAAAATTACCCCTATTCTTGTCCCAAACTTTCAAGTTCATTGCCACTGCATCATTAAACTCCCTGGCTAGTGGCAAGCTCACAACAGGACACGGTGATGTCTTGGATATTTAAGACAAAATTTCACACTGAGCAGTGATTTGTTCAATAACATCGTTGTATACTTTATCGACCACTCCCACATCTCAAAGTAGAGTCTTCAGTTTCTGTGGCGCCGATGTGCAAACCGTCTACATAATTTCCAAGTGATCTTTTTGTCCACCAAACTCTTATTCTCAGCAGTTAACAAAACTTCATAAACTTTTTGGCAAGAAATCTCTGGCCTCCCTAGTGGCAAGCAGTAATTGCCCAACCAAGTGAAACGTAGATCCATATTTTTTCCCCCCAAACACGACAGCTCTATCATTCTTCATATCTAGCGTCATCCGAGCCTTTTTCATCACAGATCAACTTAATAGCGGTATCTCGCTAGAAACCACATCAGTACTGATAAACAGATTGATCCCTGCTATCTTACAAGGGAGGACCACCCATTTGGAGGATAAGGTATTGTCATCTCCGAGCCTGAAGCAGGTAGAGCTTTCATACTTCTTGACCTTGTGCTGGCCTGCCTCATGGCCCCAGTTAGCAGTCAAGCCAGTCCATGCCACACATTGTAGGAGTGCAACCGCTGTCCAGAACTGCACAGTTGAAGGAATCTACCGACAAAATGCCCATCACTGAGTTCAAACTTTCAGTGACCAATACAATTCCATCGTGGCAGTCACCATCATCATTTTCAGCCTCAGATGACTCCATCTCGTGTGTTACTTCAAAAACAAGATTCTTTCGCTGTGGACAGTTCATTGCATAATGATACTGGGAATCACACAGATTAACCATTCCCTGACATTTAAACTAAAAAAAAAGCTCTACGGTCACTGTCCAGACACGCTTTTCATCCAGAGTCTCAAATTGGCTAGGGTTATGACCATTTTCAGACTTCCTGTCATTAACCCAGTCTTTGTATTGGAATCTTCAGCTAATATTTGGTCAACCTCAAAACTCAGCCTTCATTGAATCCTCTATCCTTCATTTCACGGCATAGTTGTTCACATTTGCTAAGGAAGTGGCTGGGAACGACCATTTCCCTAGAATTTTTTTTAGAGCAGCAGCTATTTGATCTAGGAGAGATTCTGTCCCCTGGAAATGAACCTGTTATGAGAGCACAGTTCAGTAATTTAAACGCCAATACAGATTCTGGAATTTCAAGTTCAAATCTCTCATCTCCTGTGCCATTTATCAAAATCCATGATATATTCTTCCATGGACTGATCATCTGATTTCCTAAACCTATCAAAGATTGTCCAAGCTTCATACACTTCCAATAACTCATCCTTTTTGTAAAACTTATCCAAAAATTGTAAGAGAGGTCCAATCCCTCTTCATGATCCAAATCATCCACTTTCCACTCTGAAAATACCTTACTCCTTACCCTACTTTTGGCTGGTAATGATAACATCAAAGTCATACCTTGGTTCTTTCAGGGTATGGAAGTAACCTGGGTCCACATCTCAACTTCAGCCTTCCATTGCTAATATGGTTCAGACTCAGAAAAAACGGTGGATAGTCAAAGCTCGCAATTTTGCACCATCCTTCCACCACTTAAATTGTCAGCAACAATACACTTTCTTTTCCCTCAGAGGATTGAGACAAAAATTTTCATATATAGCAATCAATCACCAAAGCTTAAAGTTCATCCTCTGCTACCATGTTACTCACAATAAGTGATTGTAGTGGAGGAATTAATCCAGGCTAGACTTTTGGTTTAAACTGATTTATTTTTTTAAGACAGCCCCTCAGTGCTACTGACTCCCAAGTGGCTTCCACCCAAAGTGTTCCAGCTGTATCTTTCTGTTCTGTTTAGATTGGATAATAAATGCCCATCACCTGGTTTAACTAGCAATTGTCTTTAACAAGGCAATTGCCATGCAGTGTGATTACCTATATATTGACACAACAGGGAGGTGTCAGCTGTGGCTCAGTTCATAGCACCCTCGCCTTTGAACCAGAGGGTTGTGGGTTCATGTCCCACTCCCGGAAACCAAGAACTGTGATTGTACTCGGAAGAGTTGCAATCTGTGACTGTTGATAACTCAAAACAGTTTGACACAACAGCCCTCCAAGTGTCAGGTCCCTTGGCTGTCACAGCCTCCACCAGCTGCTGCAGCATGTCTATGATGAGTTCACCAGAATGTGGCCCAGATTCTAAATGTGATTGCATACCCATCGAGGTGACTGTGCCTGTGCTGGTGCAGGGTGTGGGGGAAAGGTTTGACAGTGCACCCTCTGTGGCTTTCATGCCCTCATCCTCAGAGGTGGACCACAGGGTCATGGCTGATGGAGCAGGCTGTCCATCTGGAATGTGAGGACCTGCATTAGGAAATACATAGAATTAGGTTTACATTATTCACAATCCCTCTTCCCAGTCCTGTCTGATGCATGTCTCCTTTCTGCCTAGTGGTTGACAGCAAGCTTGAGGCCTTCTCACTCTCCTCCCTACATTTCTGTTTCATCACCTGCAATAGCCCCGCCCTTCTGCCCTCCAACCAGTTCCACTGCCACCTCCTCTGCAGATGTGAGGTCCTAACATCGGGCACTCCTCCACATTTTTGCACATTCCTTGGAGTTATGTGCCATTTTCTCCTGCAAACAGAAGGGGAGAATAGTTATAGCTCGATGGACACCTAACCTCCTTATCAGCATGCAACCCTCTCATAGATAATGGGGCCTCCCTGTAACCCGTCCGTGCTTCTAATCTCATGCTCTTGTACTATGATAAAAGCATGAGCCTGCAAATTTCAGCCCCTATGCATCCAGGCCTCATGATGCATCTGCTACTGTGCTTTACATTACATTCTAACGCTCGCTCACTCGCTCTATCCCCTCACTGAAAGACATTGCTTGTTGTGCTTATGAGAGTCACATAGATCTACGCCACTGTTCTACTCACCCTGGTGGTGCAGAGTAGGTGGTTGACCCTTTTCATGCATTGGACACTTGACAACTAACCTTCACTGCAATCTCTGTCCAGGTCTCCTTGGTCAGGTAGGGAGAATCTCCTGATGCCATCAGTGGGGAACATCACTTCCTGGACTGTATGGAGGAGAACCTGCGGGGAGGCATTGCTGAAACGTAGGGTCAGGCATTGTCTGCTCTGAGACACTTGTCAGTTGAGTGTAGAGGTCAGTGATCATCTGGATTCATCGACAGAGAGGAAGGCTGAGGTTAAAATGATGCTCCTAAGGTCAGTGGCAGAAAGGAAGGCTTAGTCAAGGTGATGGTGCTCCTGGGTTCCCATCAGTTTCTGCCATACCGATGCTGCTGACTTGTAGACACTGCAGATATGTCTGGGTGCTGCTTAAAAATTGTTTGTAGAATCTGCTTCGATGTAATTTTACATTTCAAAAATAAAATGTTCTTTTAAAATGCAAGTTATTATGCCCCTTTTAATATTCATTTTACTGTGATATTGTCTGATATTAAAGTTCTTTTTGAAGGACACTTGATTTGATTTTTAATCAAACTACCCAGAGTTATTACTAATATGCAAACAACAAAGTGATATCAGAAACAATTGTCTATGTATGCTGCAGAAAAAATGTTAACATCTTTGCATGGGGTGTTATGCTGTATTTTATTATAAAAGAGACTTCATTTCCATTATGTCATGTTATTGAGGTCTAGATACTGAAGGTATACTACTGCAAGTTTAACTATGTAAATTATGTACTTAATTTAGAATGACGACAAAATAAATGTTAAAGTAATTTTTATTTTAATCTGTGTGGAAACATTCTGGCTATGGATGCCTATTGCACAAGTTTGAATCAATCTTTTTACCAGTTAGTGTTTTATAATGGAGGGTTTTAATGAACCTTATCTGATCACTATCTTAGCAAACCTTGTTGTAAGTGCATGTGTCAGATGAAAACAGGATTAGACTTGGGTGTGAAGGTCCCTGTGGTAAAATAGCCTGCCAACACTCACTATTGAGGCTCTCACATGAATAAATGGCAGCATTTACAATGAGGGTGAATGCTACCTGTGGAACTGTATCCCAGCAGGACATTAGTACTTTCTGGAGAGGAGGAGAATTAGCAAGAGATAAAAAGGACTTTGTTCTTTTTTTTAAGAAAAAAGGTGTTCAAATCTATTTGGATAAAAGGGGATTGAACATTATGCATTTCTTTGATTTTCTGCAGGAAACCACAAAACAGAGCTGAAAATGTATGGCACATGGCAGGACCTGAGCTCTGACACACAATTGCTGAGAAGTGAAGTGAGGTCTCTTGTGAATAAAATTGTTTTAGTTGTGCCTGCAAAGGTAACTATTTCAAGATTTACTGATTATGTTTTACAATAATTGCAAAAGTACTAGATCTCAACGGCATTAAAAACTACAATTCTGAGCTGGAAGGTTTTGGCAAAAACAATACTGGAATATGTGTAGAAATTCTGCTGACCTGTTGTACTGACTCTGAAATTCCTTAGGTCACAATCCTGATGGTTATACCAGAATTGTGTTCTCCAATACTGGAACCTCTCCCCAAATCAGTGAGAGATTACCTCACCTTTCTGCGTCAAGGGGGAACTCTGGCTCCTTCCTGTCCATTCATTATCTTCTAGAAACTCTGGTTTCTGCTTGCCTATGGGGAGTTGGGGGCTGGTACTGCCCAAGTCTTCCCCACCCTCAATCCTGTCGATGATCCTATTTTCCGGTGACCAATCTGCAGTTAGATATTTGGAGAAAAAAATTGAAATTCTTCTGGGCGAAGTACTTATGGTAATACCTATATATGCCAATATGCCTCTTCTCATTCAGTATAGAGCTGCCACACAAACATTGGGTCCTATTAGATCCTGAGGAGGAGGAGCTCCTGGATTAGAAAGTCCCCGTCCCTTGGTCTGTCCCTTTCAACAGTTTGCCCTGTAAGGGGTAAATTGAGACTTTGCCTAATACAAGGCAGCCAGGAACCTCCTGGAAATGGCAGAGATCTTACACATCCAAATGGTATTGTTCGTAATGTGAATACAAATAACAGCTCAACATCGTTTGATTTGTGCCATGTAGTTTTCATTTTTTAAATTGGATTTATGTGGAATATATCACATTTCTCATTTACAACACTTATGGTTAATTATATTGTGCAACTTTATTTTTACAAATATTTATTCCTGTGTTAATGTAAATCTCTTTGTATTGATTGTGCAAAAGCTTAATTGCAATTGCTTCACCTTATAATTTAAACGCTTGACAATCTTATTTGGAAATTATTGTTTACCTTCAATATTGGCTGCTAAAACTATTCAGGCAGAAAGGTGATTCAGACATCAGCCATGGCTTATCAGTTTTTAAAAATGTGTAGGTGATATTTAATAAATAATTTGCCCTTGCATTGATGAAGTAGGAAGTTGCAATAAGGATTTTGCATTTAGTTGATAAACACCAAAACTCAATCATTTTCAAAACTTGTGTTAACAATGGCTGACCATATTTTGTAATCCATGGGCTCAGTTAACTTAGGTACTAGTTGCTTAGTGAATTTCTTCCATGCAAACTACTTAATTTTTTTTGTATACATAAATAACAGGCAACTGACATTTAATACAAAATTCTCATATCATGAGCTGGAGGCACAATTTTGCTTTGGAATTGAACTGGAATAAGCCAGTCATCTAAATCACTGCCCATCACCTAGAAATATATTTGAATTAATTTCACGGATGGTTGCTGAGTGCTAGCACCAAACATTCCATTCCCCAGCATTGTCAGTTCTTAGGTTAAGAAGTAGAAAAAAACGTTAAGCTTCTTTCTCACCTTGCAATGTGGTTCTTCTGAGCTTTGCCCTTTGTGTGCTCAAAATGCAACTCGTCCTCATTTGGTCCCTTCTTCCCCGTCACTGAGTTTCCATCTTGTTTCCACTGCATTTTAACTCTTACTTCCCTCTCATTGCTGGACTTCCCATTTATCTAGGTTTTCATGTTAGATTGCTATGACCTGATTTGAGACATTCATCCTTATCAATGCTCAGCAGCATTATGCCTCAAAAAAAGCAATAAAGGGGCCAGAGAAAAGTTAGAAAAATGGCTGCTTGAATACTCAGAAGAAATTCAAATAAGGAATTTCTGACTTCCACTCCATATGATCTAGAATGAATTCTCACAAGTTGATCTCCTGTGGCATTGTGAATGCATAAAATTAAAATGTGCCCCTTTTGTTTCTGCAAGTTGTGTTCTGTTCTGGTTAGTGCTGCCTGTTTGCATTCTTGCATCTGTTTTTAAATTTTCTATTTTACTTCTTCAATTCTATGAAATGATTTTGTGTGGTGTAACCCACATCAGCATCTGAGAGCTTACTGTGTGCAGATACATGCTACTGTCTGAATGCTGCCTGGACTTTTTGCCCCAGTGAGGGAAGTACACATGTGTAGGGGTATGCAAAGTCAATCTTGATCTCACATGCATGATCAAGGCAAGTTTGAAAAGCAGCAGTTAACAACAAGCATACAGAAGAGAAGTGAATATGTTAGATCAAAAGAGTGCAATGGAGTACAGACAAAAATGACAGAAACTTTTTTTTTAAAAATGGAAGGTCAATAGGTTGCACCCTTGTGGAAAATAGGTCCTATAGCCTACATATGAGGTGAGGGCTGACTATAAGACAGAAAAAGGTCTCAAAATACAGCTGGAGCTGCAGACAAGGAGAAAAATGTGGATCAGAGTAGATTTCTGAAAGGAAACAGTCATCTATGAATGAGCAACACTATACAGACAACGGTATGGGTAAGTATAATGATCTTGGAGCAAATAAATTTTATGTTTTTGTTATGGATATTTGGAGGGTGAGTTTTCAACATGTAGCTATTGTGGACTTTAGATGTTAATCAAAGAGTGGCATTGATGAAAGCTTGCTAATAGGTCCCATGTCCACCCTCTTGGCTATAACTTCAGACTATGAATGAAATTCAGAAATGAGCATTAGTTGGTAGCACACGTGTCTTTGTGTCAGAAGGTGGTGGGTTCAAGTTCCATACTAGGACTTGAGCACAGAAGTCAAGGCTGACACTTTGCTGCTGTACTGAGGGAGTACTGCCCTATCAAAGTTTTTGGATGAGATGGTAAACTCATCTGCCCTCTTAGGTGAATGTAAAAGTTCCATGGCACTAGTCAAACAGCAGGGTTATTCCTGATGCCCTGGCCAATATTTATCCTTCAGTCAACATCACAAAAGCTGATGATCTTGTTGTTATCACCTTGCTGTTTGTGGGAACTTGCTGTACAATTGACTGTTGAATTTTCCACATTACGACAGTGATTACACTTCAAACGTACTTCGGTGGTTGTAAGGTACCTTGGGATATCCAGTGATCGTAAAAGGCATTGTATAAATGCAAGTCTTTTTTTCTAACTGAAAATCATTTTGAAAAGTAAAATCCATTCAATTGGTCACTTTACTTTGGGATTTTTGATGGTCTATCTTTTAGTGAATTAATACAGGTATGTTATTTATTTTGAGTCAAAGAGAAAGCGTGACATTTTTCTTTTTTTCCCCACAGAAAGATTTATTGTGCTACCCTACATATTTAATGTGTGGCATGCTATATGTAATACCTTTCATTATGAATAGATTTTTCACACAAATAGGAAAAACTGCTGCATACTCCATTAAGCAGGTCATAAGGTTTCGTTCAAGAGAAACTCATGCAACATTCCACAGCTGGAGTCTCATGAAAAAAGGGAGATCTTACATATATGATATGGAAAATTGTAAAGTATCACTTTCGCATGAAAACATTGAATACCACAGAGACGTTTTCTGCTTCAAACCATGGGCGCCATTTGCAGGTGGAACAAAAGAAAGAAAAGAGGAGAGCCCAAGAACACAAAGGCCATAGTACAAATATGACCAATTACAGGTTCTATCCCAGACTGCCAGGACAGCAATTCATGACAAGGTTTTCTCACCTGGGAGACAGAGACTGAGATATTTCACCTGTTTCACAAGCACCAGCAGGAACAGTCAATCATCCCTGAACTGTCAGTGACCATGAAGGTCACCAACTGCTCTGAATGTTTATACCACAGCATTAACAAACTTCTCAAAAATTTATTGTAGTTAAATGGTTTGTTAGCTGTTTTAAAAAGCATCAAAAGAGGATGTTACCGATCCACTGTGATTGAGTGGTACTTTTTTGTTGCTTCCAAGCAAATTGCACTCTCACAAATTGCCTGTGTAGAAGCCTTTTATCCCTGTGACTTCATTACTATTTTGTTAAAGTTTCAACTTATGTGCATCTCTTTTTTTACAACCCCTTTTTCAATTTCATATCTTCCATCTGGGCTATTTCTAATCATTTGAATTGGCCACCAAATATGTGGAAAATTTATGTAACTTCTCCCAAACTCCTCTCTTTCAACTTTGGCTGTTCAACTTTTGATGTTGCAAGCCATAATTCTTCATATTATTTTCGTCAGTGTTGCAGTAAGTGATTGTAAGTTGAGAAGTACTCTGCCAGGGAATTTAGTATTCCCTAGTTAGCTCTTTTGTTTAGTTGATAGGTCATTCATTATAAGATTTTTTTGGAAATCCTAGTTCAGAAAGGGATTTACACCATATTTAAACTCTTCTGAAGCCTGAATTTCCCTCAAGAATTGTTTAGCTATCCATACATCTAATTTTTCTACTATGTTTCCACATAGTATTAATAACATAGTATTAATGACATAGCTAATGGTAGCTACTTAGAATTAAGTGGAATCCTACCAGGAGGATTCCAAAACCATAACTTACAATTGATGAAAAAAAGGATTTGGAGGTTACTCCTTTTATGTCAATTGGAACTTGCTTTTAGTTGATCAAAAGATTTTTTTCCTCCTTGGGTACTTAATTCTATCCACTGAAATGGGTTCAATTCTGTTTGAGAAACAGAAGGCAAGGGTTATTGAAACTCCAACCATAAGACAGTAACTAGTTACAGGGCAATTAGTAATCTATCAGTAACCGTGGTTTAAACACTGTTAGCTATTTTTCATTTGATACTTCAATTTGGTTAAGAAGGACTGACCATTCTTTGAGATTTCCAAGTTAGTGTTTCATATACTTTCTTTAGGTCTTGAAATTAAGTTTTGTTTTTGCAGGCTTTTAGGTGGGATACTTACCTTAATCCTCTTATGTCTGTGTGCCTCGAAGTCAGACTGTTTGTATGGCTTAGGATTTAATGATTCTGACATTGCTGGAATTTTGAGGTCAAGCTAACTTTTTTGTTGAACCTATACAATTGCGTATTTTTACATTTCGTGTTGGCACAAGTCAATTTAAATCTAAACTAACATTAGGTAGACAATACATACAATAGTGTTATTCGTGTATTCTTCCAACAGTATTTTTTTGGCAATCTAAAATTGTTCAGTTTAAAGTAATGTGAAAAATTTTCTTAGCACACAGCTGCAGAATTGGTGCAGAGGCCGTTTCTACCGACTTTCCTCCTAAAAGGAATTTCTTGAGGTCCCAATCATTATGATCTACCAACAAGTCCCTCGCCATCTAATTACAGTTTTGGATATGAGGGCCAATGGGGTTGCGGTTTGGAATTTCCTTGAATCGTGTTTACAATGCATTAGGGCTAAATTAGAATGTGCGATGTAAGGTGGAGCTATTAGGATCAGTTTCAGCTAGTGAAAATAGAAGGTTATTGAATCTGAAGATAATCTGAAAGTTTGAGTAACAATACTGCAACTGGGAATGACATTTTGGAGCAATTTTGTTTTCCTGCATGTAGCCTACACATTGTATGGCTTGCTTCTGACTACTTGTGGCATTGCAAGATCACCAGAAAACATTGTTCACCCCACCCCACCCCCATCACTCTCTCTCTCTCTCTCTCTCACACACACACACACATGAATTCACACATGTGCAGAATGAGGGTTTCTCAGGAGCAGGTATGGCCTTCCCTAAAGATACCTTTGTGTGCCACAGACATGGAGGAGGAACAGGAAAGCATGGAGGAATAGTAATTGAAGTAATATTTAAGGAGATGCATGCTGCCAGGTATTATCACCCTCTCTGTATAGAATATTCAGGAAACTCTGGCCCTACCAAAACCTTAGTAAGGATATGTGTATTCCAGAATCACAGATTTGTTATAGCATTGAAGGGAGCCATTCAGCCCATCTTGTCTGCACCAGCTCTCTGAATGAGCAACTCATCTAGTGCCATTCCCTGATCTTCTCCCCATAACCCTTCATGTTCTTCCTTTTCAAAAAATAATTTAATTCCCTTTTTGAATTGAAATTGAATTGAATTGAAACTGCCTTCATCATACTCTCAGGCAGTACATTCCACACTCCAAGCACTCGCTGAGTAAAAAAAAGTTTTTTCTCATATTGCTTTTGCTTCTTTTACCAATTACTTCAAATATATGCCTTCTCATTCTCGATCTTTTCACAAATGGGGACAGTTTCCCTCTATCTACTCTGTCCAGACTCCTCATGATTTTGAATACCTCTATCAATTCTCCTCTCAACCTTCTCTTCTCCAAGGAAAACAGACCCAGCTTCTCCAATCTATCTTCATACTTGACGTTCCTCATCCCTGGAACCATTCTCGTGAATCTTTTCTGCACTTTCTCCAATGCCTTCACATCCTTCCTAAAGTGCAGTGCTCAGCACTGGATGCAGTACTCCAGCTGAGGCTGAACTAGTGACTTATACAAGTTCAGCGTAACTTCCTTGCTCTTGTACTCAATGCCCAAGAAGAGTGTACTTCACAAAAGAATTATGCATTAGGGGAACACTACCACCTACTGCTTGAAGACCTGCAGATACATTCATCTGCTCCCACGTAAGGTTATGAAGGTGTTGACTGGACTTACCTTTTATGAAACCTAGTTTTTTTCAAGCAACCATGGGGATCACTGTAATACATGTCTGGCTGCAGTAGTGGCATGTATTTGTCAATTGACTGATACACTTTGCAGAAGATCTAGGAATTAATTGAACGTGGCTTCACAGGAAGGCAGCAGCAAGGTAGGACCACCCAGTTGTACAGGATTGCTAGCTTTACCAAGATCCAGGGTGGAAGAGACAGCATCCACATTGCTTTTTGAGCTTCTACAGTACATCTTCTCAGCTTCCTCAACAGCGAACGGTCTTTTACTCCTTGAATATGTATTTTGTGTGTGATAATATACAAAAGATTTTGCATATTTGCTGGAAGTTATCATGTCACATTTATCCTTCAATATTCAGTTGTCCCTGAGATCTTCAAGGAAGAAAATCGTACTTGTGATTGGCTTAGGAAAAAGAAGGCCAGCACCTTGTTTCCACGAACGACCCCAGTAAAAGTTTTCTGAACAGCAGCAAGGAAGTGCTACATTGAGGCAAATAGCTCTCGCGAAGTGATCATTGAGACCTTAAAGGGGTGATATTGCAAACTCGACAGGTCAAGAAGGCCTCTGCAGTATGCTTTAGCTCATGTGCCCTGTATGGTTATAGTCTGCTGTGCCTTGTACAGTTAACTTGGCTATTCAAAAAAGCCCTGATTTGGACATTGCAAGGGAGATGTCTGTAGCTGCTTTCAAGACAGAAGTATACGTAGGAGGTGATCAAGTTGACCATCACCCAGAATGTTCTTCAGCAACTGCTGCAAGGAGCATCAGATCACAACTGATGACTGAAGTGTTGTTATCTTTGTCACCATTGTTACCACTGCAAGAGTGAATACCTTGTGGGGCATCCGATGGGCACAGGGGGCCCGAAAAGGCACTACCTGCACCCCTCCTTTGTCCGGCTAACAGTCCACCAGGTTTCACTTTGCAGGCTAAAAAATTGGTTTGGCCTCCCTTGCCTCAGGTAAAACCTCGGTGGTGGGAGGAGCTCTTTAAGTGGCCATTAAGCCCTTGAGTTTATTTTAGGGCCACAGTTGGCCTCCGAACGAGCAGGTCGCCCGTTTCCCCTTCCGCTGGTAAAATCACAAAGAGGGTGTGCAGGGCGATTAGGCAATGGGCACGGAACCACAACCATGGTGCACAAATTTACAGTTACTTACCGCCTGCCATCCTGCCCCCTGGTGCCATAAAATTCTGACCACAGAAAAGGTATTTACCTCATTACTTCCTCTTCTCTGTTTACCTACACCGATTCCTGAGCCCTGGGATGCCTAACATGAGTTAAAGATAAAAATGCTGTTAAGATGGAGGCACGCGGCCTCCTTAAAAGATTTTAGTGACTGATCCACTTTCTGAGTGTGGGGTGCTCCTAGCCCCTAAACTGCGTCTGTTAAAAGCCAGATTTAAAAAAACCTAGCAGCCCACTCCCCCCTGACCCACCTGTCTTTGTGGGTTAAAATATCCCCCTGAGGACTTTAACAATTAAAGATTAATCTCTTGCTGCTGAGAACAATCCAGGAGAAAGATCATAGGGGTATTAAAAAAATCTGTTTTTTTCAATTTTCTTTAAACATCTTTGTTTAATTGTTCTAAAAATATTGGAGGTTGAAAGAACAGGCTGTTTGACTGACAGTCAATATTGATCCAGTTGGCTAATATGAATATTTATGTTTACAATTGGCATGAAGGTTGGTTGCCATAAGAACGCAGGAGCATGGGGCCAAAGCGGTTGGTGGTGAGAGGTCATATGACAAAGCCTCCCGTAATACATCCAACCAGATGGATGTTGGCAAACCCACTCATGGAAACAAGTTCCTGAAATGTGGCTATGTGGCTACTTCTTCATATTTGTGTTCGAGCAGACTCATGTCATCTTCCAAATGCCCTAAGTTAGTGTGAGGCGAGGTGTGTGCTGCTTTCCTGAGAGGCAGTAGTACCAGGCAAGTGGACTTTCACTATCCCGCCATTCCACTGTGCCCTGGATCTGTGTCCCCACTGATCACCTGGTCTGAATGTAAACTGTCATTCGTTGAAAGTCTTGAGAAACAGTAACATGCATCCCAGCCACCAGGGCCTGGAGGCAGGAATGCAGGATTCTGTCTAATATATCCCATATGAGTACTAGAGCTTCAAGTTGGTGCTTCTGTGAAGTTCCCTGGCTACTTCTTAGGTTGGGATCTGTTGCACATTCCACTGAAGCTGCCATAAGCTCCATTGATGTCTGCAATAGAGAAAGCTTTCCTGATGTTACTGCAAAGGGATTTAGGTGTCCATGTACACAAATCTCTAAATGCTCATGTACAGGCACAAACAGTAACCAAAAAGGCTAATGGAATGTCGGCCTTCATCGCAAGGAGGTTGAAATACAAAAGTGAGGAAGTTATGCTTCAACTGTGCAGGATTAAATTATAAAACCAGGTTGCATATTTCCATTGAGTTTAGAAGGTTGAATGATGGTGAATACAAAACAAGGGGACATAATCTTAAAATTAAAACTAGGCTATTCAGGATTGAAATCGGAAGCATTTTTAACAAAATGATTAGTGAAGATCAGCAGCTCTCCAACCTCCAAAAGGCTATGGATGCTGAGCAATTGAAATGTTTGAAACTAATA
This sequence comes from Cetorhinus maximus, assembly GCF_964194155.1. Lineage (NCBI taxonomy): Eukaryota > Metazoa > Chordata > Chondrichthyes > Lamniformes > Cetorhinidae > Cetorhinus > Cetorhinus maximus. Next base: position 106,252,851 of record NC_135884.1, read on the forward strand.
GATTTTTTGTTAGGTAGGGTATTAAAGCATACTGAACAACCGCGAGTAAATAGAATTGAAGTACAGGTCAGACATGATATAACTGAATGGCGTAACAGGCTTGAGCGGTTGAATGGGCAAATCCAACCCAGCCAACTACCGCGCCATCAGTCTATTCTCGATCATCAGCAAAGTGATGGTTGGGGTCGTCAACAGTGCTATCAAGCAGCACTTACTCAGAAGCAACCTGCTCACTGACACTCAGTTTGGGTGCTGCCAGGGCCACTCAGCTCCTGACCTCATTACTGCCTTAGTTCAAACTTGGACAAAAGAGCTGAACTTAAGAGGTGAGGTGACAGTGACTACCCTTGACATCAAGGCTGTATTTGACCAAGTGTGGCATCAAGGAGCCCTAGCAAAACTGGAGTCAATGGCAATTAGGGGTAAACTCTCCACTGGTTGGAGTCATATCTAGCACAAAAGAAGATTGTGTGATTGTTGGAGGTCAATCATCTCAGTCCCAGGACGTCACTACAGGAGTTCCTCAGGGTAATGTCCTAGGCCCAATCATCTTCAGCTACTTCATCAATTACTTTACCTCCATCATAAGGTCAGAAGTGGGGATGTTCGCAGATGATCACACAATGTTCATCACCATTCGTGACTCCTCAGAAACTGAAGCAGTCGGTGTCCATATGCAGCAAGACCTGAACAGCATTCAGGCTTGGGCTGATAAGTGGCAAGTAACATTTGCGCCACACAGGGGCCAGACAATGATCATCTCCAACAAGAGAAAATCCAACCATCTTCCCTTGATTTCACTGAATCCCCCACTATCAACATCCTGGGGGTTACCATTGACCAGAAACTGAACTGGGCCAGCCATATAGATACTGCAGCTACAAGAGCAGTCAGAGGCTGGGAATTCTGTGGCGAGTAACTCACCTCCTGACTCCCCAAAGCCTGTCCACAATCTACAAGGCACAAGTCAGGAGTGTAATGGAATACTCTCAACTTGCCTGGATGAGTGCAGCTCTATCAACACTGAAGAAGCTCAACACCATCTAGAACAAAGCAGCCCGCTTGATTGGCAGCTCATCTACCACCTCCAACATCCACTCCATCCACCACTGACGCACAGTGGCAGCAGTGTGTACCATCTACAAGATGCATTGCAGCAACTCACCGAGGCTCCTTCGACAGCACCTTCCAAACCCACTCCCTCTACCACCTAGAAGGCCAAAAGCAGCAGATGCATGGGAACATCACCATCTGCAAGTCCCCCTCCAAGCCACACACCACCCTAACTTGGAACTATATCACTGTTCCTTCACTGTGGGCTGGGCCCCACCCATAAAAAAGAGACACAGAAATTTAATGTGTAAAAATACATGGCAAAATTTATATATATCCCTCTATGATTTTTCATTAAGTATTCTTGCTGCAGTTTTTCCCATTCGTTTAGACATGTGCTTACGGTCTGTACATTACATTCTGCTTTTCATAATTACTTTTTTTTAACAAGTGTTCCAGTCAAAAATCTATACAATATATTAGAGATATTTCTGTTGGCCGGTGATTGGCCAACCAAAACGAAAGATTCTTCTGTTTGTTGCTTAAACCATGATGTCAAAGACAAGTTGGCTAAAATAATAGCTTCAGTATTGTTCAAGGTTTTTGAATGGTCAGCTGGGCAACCTTTCACCTACATTTCACAATATGGTAGCAGTCCCATTGCAATTGGGACTGCTAGCAGCAGAAGTGGGTTTCACATCAACAGTGGGATTGGGAACAGGATCAACAGCTGGTAAATAGGTCAGGACTGGAGACCACAACAGAGATTCACAAGGTTAATTGTTGAATTGCAATCTGCATAATGCGTACTTCTGCAATAGTCTGTCAATTGAACACATACAGGAAAACTGTCAAGATGGGCTGGATTTTCACAGAGCCAGGGGAACTCTACAGACCTTTAAAAATGGTGGCTAGGACCAAAATTCTAGGAGCCCTGGCCCCATTCCCAATGCTTCCAATTTTCATCAAGATAGGATAAGGGCGTGGGCTGATGTTGTTCGTGAACCCATACTCTGCACTCCCGACCTGGCTAGCTCCATTATCAGATAGGCATCTCCTAGTGCTCTGCAATTTTGAAGGAGCCAGGCCAGCTTGCCAATGAGTCGTGGTTCACAGCCCCTCAGAAGTGTCGTGAACCGTAATCTGGATGAGGGAACCTTTTGAAAGGTAATTTCAAGAGGTCTTATACATGCCAACCTGTGTCCCTCTACCCGCCCTCAATGTCCCCTCATACCCTCCATGCCAAACTATGGCACTTCAATGCCCATTTGTTCACTATACACTGTACAAAACCAATGAACCCTATGTCACGTGTGATAAAGCTTTAAAAAAACATAATTTTCTTACAAAAAACTCCTTTGGGGAGAATTTTCTCCCCGTCGGGGGGTGCTGAGCGGGAGCAAGCGCGGGCGGGAATACAGCCGATCGCCACCCGCGATCGGTTGCGTGCCGCCATTTTACATGGGTGGGCCAATTAAGGCCCACCCAGCGTGACATGCTCCAGGAAGCGCTAAGCACTCCCTGTGCAGGTGGGGGGAAGAGGCTGAGTCGGGTCCTGCACTCTTTCGTGCATGCACGCAAAAGAGCGCAGAAATCTCCCTGAGGCACAGAGATTTTGAAAAATTTAAATACAGAAAAAAAAAATTAAGACATGTCCCCTCTTGTGATAGTATCACATGAGCTGGGACATGTCAATGAATTTTAATAAAAATTTTTATTCAATTTATAAACACTTCATGAAACCTCATCCCGCCCATGAATGAGCTTTCATGATAAATGCGAAGGCCGCCTGGGCTCCTTCCCTGCCCGCCAACCTTATGGTTAGATGGGCAGCCCTGTTAATTGATTGAAGTGGTTTTCAAATGGCCTTAATAGGCCTTTGACAGCTCGGCGGGCGCGCAGTCAACTCCGGTGCGCGCCCGTCGAACTGAAGATCAGAATTACGCGAGGTGACATTGGGACGCATGCCCAACATCACCAACCAGAACATTCAGGCCCTTTTCCTACAGGCTTATAGAAGTGTCAATCAACCAGCCCTTTAAAATATAAATAGCAGAAACTGCAAGTACTTGACACCTCTTTATCTTGTATAACACCAAGCAATGTTTTTCCTTGGGCACAGCTGTTTCAACAGACTAATGGATGTCTGGGCGCCCAGCCAAAATGCATAATGAAAATTGATTATTATTGTGTCCCAAAATGCCAAATTTGCTGTAAATATAAAAATACTAACATCATCCATTTCTAACATTGTACACTGTAGTATTATGAGAATGTCATTATGAAGAGGACTGTTGTCTGACAGCATGTTATAAATGTAATCAGTTCAAGGATTTTTGCATCATATCAGACCAATATTTACTTGTGGCAATGTTGGTGATTCTCTCCTGCCCCTCCGCATGCTGACCAATATGCATTAGTTTGATCAGATGACAATCTTGTAACTGCAATTTAACTAAGCTAGTGGTTCATCTATTCATATCATTAACAGTAATCACTAGGTGTTAATGTTTGAAGTGTATATTTTAAACATTGTTTGTGTCAATGGTTCCCGACAGACGTCATGGGGTGAGTTTTATTTCCCTCTGTTCACAGGAAAGCGGGCAGGGGCATTTAAAATATAGCAGGTGATTACCCGCTGGGCCACCACCCTGAACACACAGGCTGCAGTTTTAAATTGCAGGCAATGAGGACACATAGCCGAAGTCAATGAAATCCTTCTTTAGATGTGGCTTCATTGGGACCTGACTGCCTTCTTATCATTGGACCAAAAGAAGCAGAAGTTTTTTCAGCCAGCAGCATGTTAGTGAGGCTCGGTTGGTAAAATTGCCTGGACCTCCCGTTACTGCTTTTAGATAAGCTGGCCCTTCACTAGACCACTTTTCTGCCTGAGAGTTAAAATTCCCCCAGAGTACCTCCAAACACCTCCCACCTTCCCCGCACCCCCACCTCCCCCCACCTTTGTGTTTACTTGCTAAATAGATTGAATTGCCATTTTGTTTGCGACGTTGCATCTAACATAAAGTTTTAAAACAAGCTATGTCTATAATGAAATTAAGCTAATAAATTATAGTACGCTATAATACTGAACAAAAATAATAAGTCTTTAACTGAAACATTCTAAGGCAATATTGAAGCTGCTGAAGGTTGTTAATATAAATGTAATGAGCAATTCCTTTTGCTGTTTGTACTGAATATAAAGAATCTGAAACAATTTGGAAATAATTTGAAATCAATTCACTGAAAACTACTGTACACTAAGGTCACAACCTTCTATGATTTGAGCTAAATTTTCATTCATTCATGGTCAATAAGCAGAAAACCTATTTATTTGCATTTTATAATTGGAATTATCCTTTGTTCACTTGGAAAGAATTTAACATGTTTACGCATCTTACAAAAATTTCAAAGAAAAGTAAAAATGATCACCATTAAAACACTTGATACATTTGAACCATGTTGTACAGTAATAAATTACATATTTATTGCATGTAGTATTTTTGATTCAGAGACAGAATTTATTGCAACAGATTTGTATCCTTTATCTGATCATACAGCAAATGCTTAATGCTACCAATTATATTAAATAGTTGGATATATTACCTTAATGAAGATGTATTCCGATTATAATTTAAATCTTAAAATTAATTAAACTTTTTGTTTTTTTTAAGTTGTGAAAATAAGGTGTTTTGAAATAGTCATGCAAAACATCTGAGCAAGATAAATCCTCTACATTCACAGCAACCCCGAGAAAGTTTTAGCATGTCCTATTGCTGATAGTCCAGCTGCATAGATCAAGAGATACGTCTATCTTTTTTGTTGTGTGTGTCAAATATGGGTGGATTAAACGTCTCTCAGGTGACCCGCTGAGAGGAAGGGGTGTAGTATTTGTCTGGCAAATATGTCCTACGATTTATATCTCTGAGCAATCCTCATCATTTCCCTGACATGACAACCTTTGTGTATTCAACAGGGGGCAATGCTTGAAGCACAGGGGCAAGGTGTGGCTGATAAAGTCCAGATAAATATACAAAAAGACCAGTGTGTTGCTGAACAGGTTTTCAGTGTCGTTTTTTAATTTCACTTCATGAAACTGTTTCGCCCCTTTTCATCCTGCTGTTTTATCTTTACTTCTGATCTAAGTGAAGCAGCAGCCTTTCAAATTGAACAAACCTTGTTTCAAATAGCCTCTTCAGCTTCTGACAAGATGTACCTCATTTTCACTCAGAGCCCTCAGCAAGGTCACACCTTTTTAATTTATTTTCTGTAAGGAAATCTACCAGGTTGATAGAACAACTGCCAAAGCTAGCTGGAGGTCAGTCCTGTGGCTAGTCATACAGTGAAAGGATAAAAAGCCGTTAAATACTATGGATCACGAAGTGGAATGTTATTAACTATAGCAGGTTCCATTTATTGAAAGCATTGTTTATCATAGCTATTTTTAGTATTTTGTGTGGAAAAAAATGCATTAAAAAGTTCTATGAAGTTGATTTTGGTTAATGGCATTTAGGTCAGTTTGTGAGATTAGATTCAAATTCATATAAACTGTAGATACTGAAAAAAAGCACTGCTTAGTACAAGGCACAAAATTATTGCAGCCAGCTTTTTTTCAGATCAAATTGTAGGAAATGATATGCTCATTGTTAGATAATTGTTTAATTAAAAATTTCCAATGGGAGAAGACTGCTCACCAGGTTGGGGTGGTGCTTTCTTATTTTTTTTAGATTTGTGTTTCAACAAGTAGGTAAATGCATTGTACTGTAAAAAGACCACTTTTGCAAAATATGGGTGATGATGTGTATTGTCAATGTTTGCTGCTTCTCTACAATGCCATAAAAAATATAATGGTGTGCCACAGTAGCCAAACAACCAAAACACTCTTCTATGCTTTGTCACAATGCAGTTTGTGGCAATACAACTTTCTATCAATTGCATAAACTGTAAATGGCTAGAATAAAGGATTTGCATTAATCCATATAATCAATCAACCAGAATAAGAAAAAAAATCTTTTTAGTTTCTTATTGTAAGCATGAATGGGTGTAAAAGATGCCATTCAAAGAAGAGGAGGTTCACCCTGGCCAACATTCATGTCTCGGCTAATACCACCAAAACAGATTAGTCATTTGTCTGATTAACTAGATGTGGAACGTATGCAAATTGACTGCCAAATAATAATAGTGACAACACTTCTCAAAAAATTTGTTGGCAGTTAAACATTTTCAAACATCTTGTGGACATGAAAAGCAAAAGTGAACAAATTCCTTTCTAGGGATAAGAATAGTTCATTAATTAAATACAATTCTGAAATTCCTGGACGTCTATGCCACTGTGGTAGTGCTTCAAGTTGGAGACCCCATTCCAAATCCTGAAAACAATTTATTTGGGTAGGGTTGACACATTATTCATGTGATGCACACCCAGTGGTATCATCCAAACTGCCAGCCAAAATATTTCAATGGTGCTGAGACATTTCAGTGATAGAAAGAAAGCTCTAAAAAAATGCTCCTCAAGTTTTCTATTCCTAATTGATCAAGAAAATCTTTTCAGTCAGGAAATTGATCTCATGCAGAATCTATTACTTTTCCCTGATAAAACATTTAGGATCTCTAAAAGACTCCCAGCAAGATTCAAACCGATTCTTAGCTGATGTACTTCCACTGAGGCCGACAGAGGGCATAAAGGGCAGAATTTTAGGAGGAACCCAGGAACACCCCAGACACACTCCCTTAACAGCACGGGGACAGGCAGAAGATCTACTTCTAGTTCCCCACCCCCACCCCTTACTGGAATTAAGAGGATAAGTATAAATTAGACAAAATTCAAGTGTAACTGGGTTCTGCTCCAAAATTCTACACAGGCATAAGTTAGACTTTTAGCTCTCTCTGGCCCCAGAAATGTTGCTGCCATTTTGATTACTTGAAAGCAGTGAACAGCAGGATGAGGGAGTCTGTGATATAGAAGCACCCAAAGTGCCACATGAAGAGGATGGAAGGACATGAGTTTACATTTCCATTGCCCAATTGTTTTAGATTCTGTTAAGGTTGTCAAGAGGAGTACTTCACACAATGTGAACATTCCTGTACAGGGTGGAAGTGAAAAACCATTTATGGGTGCCCACCTCATGCCACTTTTGTGCTCCTTTCAGCGGCTAGTTACAGATCATCAGAGGGAAATTATTATTGTGTTGAAATTTTCACTACAGAATGGTGAGTGGCATAGGGGCCTTGAATAAAGGAGAAATAACTTTGGCAAAAATACGTGAGGAACGTGCAAATATAGCACCATTAACATGGTAAAACATCCCAAGGTGCTTCCAGGGCCTTAACAAGCACAATTTGACACAGCCACAGACTGAGATATTAGGCCAGATTACCAATTTTGGTCAAAGAGGTCATAAGGAGTGTCTTGAAGGAAGAGAGAGATAGTTTGAGAGGTTTAAGGAAGGAATTCCAGAATTTAAGGCCAAGCTAGCTGAAGGCACAGCCACCAATAGTACACCAATTACCCTTGTAAATGTGTAAGAGGCCAGAAAGGTGGGATGGCTGTGAAACAAGGATCAAGATAAAATTACCCATGATATAAAAGTAGATAATGGTCACTGGGGAGAGTAACACTAAATAAACCACACCTGAATTCTTCTTTCCTCACTTCTACCATGTAAAAAAACTGCCAGCATAATCCACACATGTAAGAAAAGCTGTAGGCCTGGGTTAAATGGACAGCTCTTAAACAGGAATCAACCAAAGAAGGACCTGTCCTGAATCAGGAATTGATCAAATTTCTTTTAGAATAGCTCCATATTTGCAGCAATTAAATGGCTACCGTTCCATTGGTGCAAAGTAATTTATGATCTGCATTGAGGTGGAAGTAGCACTGCAATGGGGGAATCTGGTCCTGAGCTGAGTGCACTGAAGCTAGAAGGTACGAAACTTGGCATGCTACTGGGATGGAAAGAGGACAAAAGAAAGATCCTGGAGACATCAGAACGAGTCTGGTACACAGTGAAGTTACCAGCAAACTGGCATTGTTCATTCAACAACATCAACTTATAGAGCACCTTTAACATAATAAAACATCCCATAGCCCTACACGGGAGTAATGTAAAACAACATATGACACCAAGCCACATAAGTAGTTATTAGGTCAGTTGACCAAACTTTTGGTCAAAGAGGTAGGTTTTAAGGAATGTCTGAAAGGAGGAAAGAGAGGTAGAGACCTGAGAGGGGTTTGGAAGGAATTTCAGAGCTTATGGCCAAGAGAACTGAGGACACGGCCGCCAATGGTGGTGTAATTATAATCAGGGATGCTCAAAAGGCTCAGGAAATTAATGAGCGCACATATCTTGGAGGCTTGTGGGGCTGGAGGAGATAACAGAGAAGGGAGAGTTGAGGCCATCAAGGGATTTGAAAACAAAGATGAGAACTCTAAAATCAAGATGTTGCTTGATGGGGAGTTAATGTAAGTCAGCAAGAACAGTGGTGATAGGTGAACGGGACTTGGTGCGAATTAGGACACAACATGGGATAAACCATAGAAGAGTATTGCACAGAAGAAGCCAGTTAGTCCGTAATGTCTGTGCTGGTTCTTTATTAGAGCAATCTGTTCTCCTACTTCACTGCTCTGCTCAGCTTTCTCCATCTCCCTCTTGCATTTAATCTCTCCTGCCTTCCACCCTATGACAGACCTCCCACTTCACTTGTTTAAAACCTATTACATCTCTAACTTTTCCCAGTTCCAATGAAATGTTAATGCTGTTTCTCTCTCCACAGATGCTGTCTGACCTGCTTCGTATTTGCAGCATTTTCTGTTTGATTTCATATTTCCAGCATCCACAGTATTTTGCTTTTGTTTCTGCATAACTTCCTCTGCATCAAATATTCATCCAATTTTCTCATAAAAAAACATTTGTACCTGCCTCAATCCATTCCGTGCTCCAACAATTGTTTGCACAAAGGACATAACCTCCATAATGCATAAAGACAAAATAGATTATACGTTAATTCCTCCCTTTGCTGACATTTGGGACACAGGAAGCTAACAGAAAATACAGAAAGACCAACACCTTCCAGTTAATTGTGGGGAATATAGTTCAACTTAATTTAAAATAATGAAGGGAATAAAGAGAATATAAAGATATACTTCAAGCAAAATCATGTCAGGCTAACCAAACGATTTGATTATAAATGAAGGAATCCATGAGCCAGCCTTGTTCCATTAGTCAACTGGGGAGAGTTTCCTGGGTCTGCATACAGCCCCTTGAATCTCATGGCCAAAGTAATTGACTTACAGAATAAGCTGCTACTTGGGTTGCCATTATTCTATGCATATCAGCCTCAGACCTGTAACTGTAGTCTGGTCCACAGCCAGTAGACCCAAGTTGCCCAGCTAATTCTGGAATTATAAAACTGTGTTTTATATTTGAAAATGACTTTATTTATTGAGTGATAAAAGCAAAATACCGCGGATGCTGGAAATCTGAAATGAAAACACAAAATGCTGGAAAAACTCAGCAGGCCGGGCAGCATCTGTGAGAGAGAAACAGAGTTAACGTTTCAAGTCCATATGACTCTTTTTCTTTAGCAATAAATACAAGAATAAATACATTTAAAACTTACAAAAAAACCTGTCTGTGTGTGTCTTTTACAGTCACAGCACTTAAACACTAATTGAATTGGCAAGCAAACTATTTTTAAAAAACGCCTGTTGCAGTCAACTGAGGGGTGGGAAGAGAGGGGAGCCATTCTACCACTTCTCACTCGACAGTTGCACTGGGTTATACCAAGCAGAACAACAAAGGTGCAGTAAATGCTTCAACATACAAGCAGAGCTTCAGTCCCACGAGTCACCAGAGTGCACACTAGAGCATCCCTTCTGTCATAACATGAAGAAGCTTCCATGCTAAGATTAAAGAGTGCCCAGGTGATCCTGTTTTTAAATATGATTCTGCACCAGGCTGGAGCTATACTATACTAAGAGGCAAAACCCAAATGGTATGAAACTGCCTACCACCGATGGTTTTATTCCTCTTACATAGAAAATATAACACAGGCCATTTGGTGCAGCCCGTCCATACTAGTAGCTCTGGTTGGTCTGTTGTGTTTGGTCATTCTGGTTGCTCTGATGTATCTGGTTAGCCCCTAGACTTGATTGTGTTCATATTGGGACCTTCTTCCTCTTGTACTCCTTATCAGTTGCATTATCACTTTTACATCAATTTATATCAGAAACCATTTCATATCAATACAAAAATGATTAGGAACATGGCAACCAAAATTGGTCATTCAGTATCAAGGCTGTACAATCATTCATTGAGATCATGAATGAACTCGCTGTTTGCATAAATAAAGCAAACAGTGATTCAGTTTACCCATTCCAAAGGAAATTGCATTATTTCTTACTTCAGCAATGTGTAGAGTAATCTGGACTTGGCCAGAAAATAATTGGTTTTTCAGAAAGGACTTAAACAGCAAAGTAAGCAGAGAGGCTGAATGACCCATGCTCTTTTCTATATACCTATAGAGCAGCTCAGGAGGATTCCATCTCCATCCTAGCTCACCAGATCTTCAGACAATTTAAAATTTAAGGGATAGATTTGTAATTTTCCACCCAGGTGTAAGAATGGTATTGTGCATCAGCTGTTGTTGATCATTTCCATTGAATCAACGAAACCCAGTTTAATGTCAAGACAACAAATGGAAAAGCTACCCAAGGAAACCATGTCATCATTAGTGGATTACATCCATGAGATATTTAAATGCTTACATGGACGGGTGAGTGTTAAGACATTTTTATGAGGCCTGCGCATGGAATCCATTTGGCTTCCCTATTTGGTCAATTTGGTAACAAACAGGAATGAAACCAGAAGAAGGCCAGAAAAGTGAGTAATTTATATACGTTTTTTGTTTCTTTATGGGTCGAAAGAAGCAGCAAATCTTCTTTGGATCCTACAGCAAAGAACGGAATCATCCCAGATTTGCAGTAAATGCGGTAGCGGGCGGGAAAAAGGACGTTTAACCCACTGGCGGCTTTTCTCGCCATATTGTCCCAATCTCGCCTCATTAGTCATACATTCCCGGGAAACACGCCGGATCGCTGTGGGGGCGTCCTCTCATTCGCTTGCCTCACCGTCGCATCAGGCATTCAGCAAACTTGGCGCCATATTTAAAGGCCGGCCCTGCAAAGAGCTAGCACTCTTCAAGGGAGAGGAAGCTGCTGCGAACTGATGGCTGCCAAAGGGAGGAAATATGCTGCCCCCAGATTTAGCAACTCCTCCCTCGCGCACCTACTGGATGCAGTGGAGGCCCACCGTGATGTCCTCTACACCCGCTCGGGGCAAAGGCCAGCAAGCAAGATCACCAACTCTGTATGGGTAGTGGTGGCAGCAGATGTCAACACCAACACCTGCAAAAGCGGACAGCCACCCAGTGCTGAAAGAGGTTGAACGCTCTCTTTCGTTCCGCCAGGGAAAATCACTCTTCTCATCACTTTCAATTCTCACACTCTCAAACCCAGCACACATCTACAGGGATCTCACTCACTGCCAGTTTAAGGGACATCACCATTCACTGCCAGGAGTTAAACTTCTGGCTAAAAAGTCAGAAAATCCTTAGAAAAGTTCAAAAGACATCTCTACTCATTAGTAACTGCCGACTTCAGGATTGCGGACATAGGATATTAAAAAGTTGTGGATAAAAATGAAAACAAAAGGCCTCATTTGTAGGTTTGAGGCCACAGCTGTCTGGTTCTGTCACTGATTGTGCCGGCTCTGTGGAGCACGATAGCAGCAGATGACACAATTCTGCATCTGACCCTGTCGATACGGACCTTGTGAAGACATTTTCCCACAGGTGGAGGCAGAATACTGGAGGTGGGCAAAAGGGTCCACTAGCTAGGGGGAGGACTCCTGACCTAAGAAGTGAGCATGGAGTCGATGGCGACAAATGAAGAGTTCAAAGTTCAAAGCCAGAAATGATTGATTTTGGAATGTAAAGGGATAAAACTGAGTGCTTTGCTAAGCACAGATTATTCAGTGTCTGAGAGGGGAAGTTCAGATGATATCGTGGCAAGAGGTGAGGTTAGAAGAAGGGATGAGGTGAGAGGGAAGAGAAGGGGACGAAGGATTGAAGGGGTGTTGGTACCCATAAGTTGTTAGGGCTTGCATTCCTTAACACCTGAAAGGAAGAGGAAAAGTTTTTTTAAGGTGTTAGATGAGGTGAAGGATGAATTGAAACTGTGGACCAGGGCAGCTTTGAGAGAGGGTGAGTCGATGTTGCTGGAGAGAGGTTGAGTGTGTACATATGGCGGTGAATGGCACTGAGTGTCATGATGCGACAACAACAGCAGTCCCAAAAATGTTGTGCGTCTCGGAGATAGTTATAGGCCTGCATGGATTCAAAACATGAAGGTTAGAACTTCAGCTGGAGTCTATGTGGAATAACTCAGAGCCGGAGACAGTCATGAGGAAGGAGTTGTGGCTGTGAAAGCAAGTTTTGATAAACCCCTTATCAAACACCAGAAGGGAAATGGAAAGCAATGAATGTGAACAAGGCGAAAGAGACAAACGGAAATCCTATCAGAGAGAAGAGCAGAACTTCTTCAATGTAGGCTTTCCTGGAAGACAAGTGTCAGTGAATTAAAATTCACCAAAATAAAAGTCAAATACTACAGATGCTGGAAATATGAAATAACAGAAAATGCTGTAAAAACTCAATAATCTAGCAGCATCTGTAGAATGAGAAACAGAGTTAACATTTCAATTCAAATGACCCTTCTTTGGAACTGAAGGACCTATTGTGTGGAATTGCTTTTTTAAAATATATTTAAAAGGATGTGGGCATGAAAAATGACTCAAAAAAATTAAACATTCTGGAGTCTTAAAGAAACTCCTATAACAGCAGAAATCTTTCCTGAAAAGTACAATAGCCTGGGGGCGGGGGGGGTGGGGGGGGTGTGTGTGTGTGTGTGTGGTGGGGGAGGCACCTTGTCTATAATGACTTGCTGGTAATAAGTGCAGTTACAGCCATGAAGGTGTTGATAACTTAAAAAGGTTTGCGTTCATTAGAGTGTGCAAGGCCCTCTTTTTTTTTTCACTTTTTCACACATTTGATGCCATATTTGTAAAATCTAGATTGATGGTGAATGTTAGATTAGCCAGGAAAACACAATTGCTGATTATAGTTCCTAAACATTGATCTGTTCTCCCAACGTTTCTACACTTTTGAACAAGTAATACTTCATAGCTTTTGGGTTGTTGCTAATTATGATTCCATTGAAAGATTGTGGGAAATGAATTCATGATTAAGGGATGCCTAGTGTTGTTTGATGTGAAGTGAGATGGACATTGCATTCCATTCAGCTTTTGCAGCCGTATCATATACAATTCAACTTCCGGATTGCAAAATAAACATAGTCCTGCACCAAGAAGACAGCTCTTGTGTATGGTTAGAACTGGTTATTTGTCATTTATTACAGAATCCATAGCTTCTATAAAATTTTCTGTTCTCTGTTAAAGGATCAACTTTCACATGACACAACATCCTTATTTATTTTGTGAAAGCTGCATACTAATTCAGACCATAAGTTAAAACACAGATAATCATATCTTTATCTGTTTTTTTCATGGATTTTGCCTGAACTGTGTGTGGCTAGCTATTAACCATCAATAGTCAAATTAGTTAGATGTGTACCATTTTTGCCTGTTGACACTGGTTGTGGTGTTATGTTCTGTGAAGTGGAAAATGTCCTAAATAATTGTCAGAGTTCATAAATAAATACCCGTCTTCTATGTCCTATCCCTTTAGGACTGTATTGCTTGATTTCACTTCTACCTGGCCCAATGCAGCTGGCATATTTTTAGCAATGATTTCACTTCCTGCCACTGCATAGTCTTCTTCCTAGAAAGAAAAAGCAGGAAAACTTGGGAATGACTAGTACTGGTCTGATCTATAGTTTCATTTTAACATATACAAGTCCAGTTTGGACTAGTACCAGCCATTTCCAAGTTTTACTGTTTTTTTTCCCTTCTGGATTAGAAATGACTCCTTATTCTATCATTCTCTCCATTTGGAGAGCAGTTTCAGAGCTAAGGGCCTAGGCATGGTTTGCCAATGGTGGAGTGATCAAAATTGGGAATGCGCAAGACACCAAAATTGGAGGAGCATAGAAATCTCGAAAGCTTTTGGGGTTTGGACAGAATTTTCCCATTGGTGTGTGGGGGCGGGCCCCACACACGCATAAAATGACATGCGGCGAAGCTGGGCGAGCTTCCCGACATCACCGGGCGCTATCGCGATATTTTGGTGGGTGCGCGTTGATCTCCAATGCACACCCGTCATTAATTAACGGGCCACTTAAGGCCCTTGAGGCGTCAATCGATGGTCATTTTTCGGCACCCGTGCAATCTTCAGGCGGGATAAGAGGGCTCAGTGGGGTCGCGAGTGTGCTCTGTCAAATATTGATGTCTCAAAGTTACTGATACTTGCCTGTATGATCTGCAATATTTCAAAACGCATACCGGCTGTTTGGTCTGGACTCACAACCTTCAGGTCAGCACTCTGCGGTGAAGAATCTTTTTTGGGCTTGCATGTTTCAGGAAGCCTTCCCTTAGCCTGGGAATGGGAACTGAACTCTTCACTGGAGGCTCCTCCTCTGAGGAGGAAGGGAGGGCTAGAAGGGGGAGGAGGCCAGGAGTGCACACCTTTGAGAGGTCAGGTACAGGCACAAGGGGCGTAGGGCCAAGGGATAGTCCAAGGCAGATGAGGCCGCAGAAGACGCCACTATCCTGCTGCCAGGGTATGCAGGCGGCAGAGCAGCTACCTCAATATGTCAGGTGCAGTGCCGAAAGAGGCTCCATCTCTCAAGGGAGACAGTCAACTATATCTGTCAGATGATTGGGCCTGAGATCTCCGCGAACTGTGTGGGTGGACACCCCATGCCAGTGGCTCTAAAGGTGACAGCTGCCCTCATCTTCTATGCCTCTGGCACCTTCCAGGTGTCGGTGGGTGACCTTTGCGGTGTCTCCCAATCAGCTGTCCGCACTTGTGTCAAGCAGGTTACAGATGCTCTATTCAGGCATGCATTGACATTAATCCTTTACCGTTGGGACCAGGCAAGCCAGACACAGTGAACCAGAGGCTTCATGGCCATTTCTGGCTTCCCCCATGTCCAGGGTGCAATTGACTGCACACATGTGGCCATCAAGGTGCCAGCAGGTGAGCCCGGTGCCTTTGTCAACAGGAAGGGCTTCCACTCCATGAACGTGCAGATAGTGTGTGATCACAGGATGCTGATTCTTCAAGTCTGTGCAAGGTACCCAGGCAGCTCCCACGATGCCTACATCCTCAGACACTCCCAGGTGCCGGGGCTCTTCAGTGCTCCAGCCCGGCTGGATGGATGGCTGCTGGGTGACAAGGGCTATCCCCTCAGAAGGTGGCTCATGACGCCTCTCTGCCATCCAAGAACAGAAGCTGAGCAATGGTGTAATAGGAGCCACGACACCACAAGGTCTGTGGTGGAGAGAGCCATCAGTCTTCTCAAGATGCGCTTCCGATGTCTGGATTGCTCAGGGGGCGCACTCCAGCACCTCCCAGATCGTGTGTCGGTGATAGTGGTTGCATGCTGTGCTCTCCACAATCTTGCACTGGAAAGGGGGGACGCAGTGGACGATGAAGATGTAGACCATTGGCTGCGGATGCACACGATGAGTCCAGCAGTGAGTCCGAGGATGAGAACGCACAGGGAAATGCTGAAGGGGTATACACTGACCCGGGCATACTCCAGGGAGGCAGGGATACCCGGGAGGCTTTAATCCAATGAACCTTCAGCTAGCACACCACAGATGGACCTCCAGGACAAGCCTGGGCTGTGGGCTCCATACTCAATACCTAAGTGCAAAATCTGCCTGGTTAGGAACAGTAACTAAGGTCCTTATTAATAAAGCTGAATGTCCCACAAAACACTCATTACATTTTTGGAAACCATCCACCTGCAGAAGAAAAGAGGCACCCTCAGCCATGGTGACACGTCTGAATTTAATATTGCGACCAAAGAAACTTAATGAAACAAAATCAAAAAGGTGTTAAAGATCACACCAACTCATAAAGACCTCACTGCGGGCCAACACAAAAGCACCAGTGATAAACCCATGGTGTGCCTAAGGTGCCTTATGGTTACGTTTTTGGGTGTACGTCTTGGTGCTGCCCCATCGCTGGGAGCGGCATCTGAGACAGCTGCTGACTCTGCTGTCCTGGTGGCCTTGATGACCTTGGCGGTCGTCCTCTGGCCCGTGGAGCCTGTGCTGGCCCCGCCTGGGAGGGAGCTGCTGGCACCTCCCCAGTCATTGCAGCCTCACTGGCTAGTACAGCCACTGGCAGAGAGGCAGAGGAGCTGCCACCTTCATCCGGAGTGCCCTGAGAGGAGCCCGCAGAGACGACAGGCAGCTGCTGCGCCGAAGTGAGGTCGCTTCGGACTTCCCTGCTCACCGTGGATGGGTGGGCTCCGAGCCAGGAAACTTGGTGCCTAGACCACCTCCCACATTGGCACTGACCAGCTGAGGTCAATGCTGATGTGAGGGCTTGCTGGTCCAGGCGCATCCCCAGGGAGCTCTGATGGGTCTCCTGAAGGAGCGTCTCCACAAGAGTCGCCACTCTCTCCATGGAGAACGCATGGCGCACCGACATGAGGCTCAATGCATCGGCGATAGTCCACGTAGACTCCTCCACCATGGACACCAAGCTAAGCATAGCCTCATGTATCTCCCCCAGATGCTCCCGCACACCCGGCAGCATTTGCTGCATCATGGATGACTCCAGAGGCACATCATCAGGCACCGACCGAGCATGTGCCTGGTCCCCTGCAGTCCTCCAATTGCTGGCACCATGGGCACTCTCTGTCCCTGCCAGCTCCTCCAGCGACTGTGAAGTGCCCTCACCGCTGTGCCCCGGGACACTAGCCAATGTTCTAATTCCCACCGAGGTGCTAATATCTGCGCTGGTGCCTGCCTGGCAGAGATGGTGTGAGGCTGGTGAGACTTCAGGGCCCTCAGATATGAGAGGGGGCTTCTGCTGTTTCTCCTCCCAGCCCTGCTCCGCTGATGTTGAGAGGAAGAGCAAGGACATTGGATCAGTTAACATGGAGACAATGTCAATGTGCATCCCTGTCCCCTGGATCATTATGTGCTCATCCTTCCATAAACAATGGTCAAGCCTTGTTGCAAACTTCAATCACTGAACATTCAGCACTGCCATGGCTGTTGGGAGAACAATGCTGGCCTCACCGCTGGGCAAACATACCTGGCCGTGGCACCCCAGCCTCACCGACACCAGTGGACCTGGGCGCATGGCACCTCTCCAAATCCAGGGCCTCCTGCTCAAACCGGCTGAGAGTGGCTAACTGTGCCTGGCCGCCACCAGTCCTCGCACACTCTGCAGCATTATGTGCATTCTTCTCCTGAAAATGTGAGACGAGCATTGATTAGTGTTAATTGTACCTGGACTCTCTTGGCGGACGGCCCACCCCAACCAGAGTGGGACATATCAGGGCTCCGGTCCCTCCTCACCCCGTTGCTGCCGCACACTCACACAAAGGTGCTAGGCCTGTTCCCCACCCCCCCCCACCCCCTTGGCCACATGCTACCTACATCATATTAGGCACCACACGGTCTAACCTTCCATAGCAAGGAGGCGCAAGCACGTGGAGCGTAGGGGACAGCAGATCAATCGGTGCCACACCACCTTGAAGCTCCCCTCCCAGCATGTCATCACCCTGACTTTGGCATGTCCTGGAGTTCCAGTTCTGCGCCTAGGTGCAGCTCCTCCAGGTTGCCCCCAAACCAGTCACATGGGTCTCAGTGCACCACATGCTACGGGGGCAGAACCCATCTCTTCACCACCCTCTCAGGGTGACCTCAGCATAGGCAATATCTGCTGGCCCACCCAGCAAAGGACACATGGCGTCAATGATTCAATGCCGTCATTACACTCAGACTTGGGGGGTGGGGTTAGGGAGGGGGTGGGGTGCTGCGGTGGCATCAGGGGGGAAAGCCGACCTGCTGGGTTAAGTGACCAATGCCAAAATGTTACTCACCCTTCCTGAGCGCAACAGGTTGTTGAAGCGCTTGCGACACTGGATCCAGGTGCGCCGCACCACGTCGCGGGAGCTCACCACCTCCGCCACCTCCTCCCAGGCACATTTCGTCATGTGGGGGGGCCTCCTCCTCCCGTCCTGGGGTACCAGGACCTCCTGCCGTGCTGCCACCTCCTCGAGGAGGACAGCCATGCAATGATCCGAAAAACGAGGGGCACAATGCCCCCCTGCCCTACCCTCCTGCCCAGCCTGCTCACCAGCAGCACTCTGAGGAGCCCTTCCACTGGCCGTGATTCGTAACCTTTGAAAGGCTGCTGCAACTTTTTAAAACAGGCCACCAGGTTGCCATTGGACCCGGCGCTATTGCTCTCCAGCCGCTGCCTGCCCACTCCCGCTGCCCTCGGGAGCCGTGATTCACGCTGGGCGGGCCTTAATTGGGCGTAAAATGGCTGCGCGGACCCGATTGTGGACGGCAATTGAGTCCGCGCCCGCTCCAGCTCTGCCCCCCCTGCCAGCCAGAAAATTCTGCCCTATGGATTTAGAGAAAGGTGAAACCATAAAGAGATTTTCAAACAAGCATGAGAATTAAAAAATAGAGGCATTGGTGGACTAGGAGCCAATGTAGGTTACTGACCACAGGACTGCTGGGTGAAATGGGACTTGATGCAAGTTAGCATAAGGGTAGCAAAGTTTGGATGAGCTCCAGTTTTCATAGGGAGGAAGATATAAGGGCAGCTGGAAGTCCATTGGAACAGAGTCAAGCTTAGAGGTAACAAAGGCGTGGATGACAGTTTCAGCTGCAGCTGAGTAGGGGTGATGCCAGATGACTGTATGGAGGAAGTAACCAGTCTTCATGATGAAACTGATATGTAGCTGGAATCTCATCCCAATGTCAAATATGATACCAAGGTTACAAATGGTCCAGTTCAGCCTCAGACGGTTGCCAGGGATAGGGATAGAATCAATAGTTAGCGAATGGATTTTGTGATGAGCACTGAAGCCAATGGCTTTGATCTTCCCAATATTTGGTACTGGATGTCAGACAAGCATTGGCTCCTTATTTCCAAACATACTAAGTTAAAAATTTTCATCCACTCTTTATTGTCGTGAGCAATTCTACATCAGCCATGGCCTCTAACCCTATGTCTAAGCCTGTACTGTTCAGTCCATCACTGAGAGAGCTTTCAGCAGTCACTTCCTGAAGCTCGCACAATGTTTGCCCAATGATTTCACTACCTTTAAAATCCTTCTCAAAACCTATCTTTTCAACTATGGTTTTCACTGGCATCCCTAGTTTTTACTAAAGTAGGGCATCTGTTTCTCCTCTGTACAGGACATTGCGATACCCATTGCTTTAAAGGCATTATATACATTCAAGTTGTCGTTGCTAGTACTGACAGTGTTCTTCAGTACCCAAAAGAACATACATGGCTTGGACAAATATGTACCTTTTATATGGAATAGCCTAATAGATACATTCAAAGGTATTTACATTTTCTGGATAGGATTTGTGAATTCTTACCTGCAGTGTCAGCCATGGCTCAGATGCTATTACTCTTGCCTCTTGAGTCAGATGGTTGTGAGTTCAAGTCCCACTCCAGTGCATTACTGAGGTAGTACTACACTGTCATAGGTTCTGTCTTTCAGATGAGATGTGAAACTGAGGGCCTGTCTGCCCCCTCAGGTGGATGTTAAAGATCCCACGACATTGTTCAAAGAAGAGCAAAGGAGTTCTCCCTGGTGTCCTAGCCTCAACCAACATCACTTTAACGGATTACCTGGTCATTATCTCATTGCTGTTGGTGGGATCCTGCTGTGTTTTCTAAACTACAATAGTGACTGTACTTCAAAAGTGCTTTATTGGCTGTAAAGAACTTTGGGGTATCCTGAGGTCATGAAAGATGCTACATAAATGCAAATCTTTACTGTCTTTTCAGTTCCATATGCAGTTGTGCAATTTGGCTGAAATTTCCAGAGCAGGAACTACTACGACAGGAATTGTAAGCCAATTAGAGAGACGTGAGAGGTGACACACCTTATCTCTGCTGTAGTGGCTTCCTTCACCTGTTTACTTTTTTTTTATTTCAATATATCTAAGACTCTGATTTTCCAACTACTGATTTTTAATGTCAATTGTTTTCTTTTATGCTTTCTTTACTAATTTATTCCTTTTAAAGAAACCGTTATATATATAGGTAATAAAGAAATCCAAGAATGATCAAGTATCTAACATGGCAGTTATATTAATTTCCACTTACGAGATAATTTTATTTCTCTATTCAAATAATATTTTCCTTAATTATATGTTCTATCATGCATGCGGCCAACATTGCACACAGTTGTTCTCTGTGCCACTTTCTATCAGTACTTACCTACTATGGTAAATGATTTTTGAAAAAGTAACAAGTAATTTTTGAAAGCACAGTGGGTTTTATTTAAAATAATATTATAAGCCAATTTGTTTTTGTCTCCTTTACATTGCATTTCACAGTTAAATAGACATTCGCTAATAAAACACACTTTCTGTAATATGTGTGAAATTCTTTTAGGTGAATATTCCTGAAAATTGAACATAATGTTCACTAAACCAGTTATTCCCACAGCTAGAATTGGCTTCAAAATGAAGGCAGCAGTGGTTACAGATCATGATTACAAAGATATTTTCCATGAAAGTTTTAAGAAATCAAGGAAACTGAAACAACGGTTTTACTGTCTACTGTAGGTTCTTTGATCCAAAAAGGCTTTTGAGTCTAATAACAAGTTTGAGCTGGTCAATTAATGAAGTCTTTGCAAAGACTGCTTTCTCATTGCTTCAAAAGAATTTAGATCCAGTCGCTAAATTAACTGATTTATTTTAAAATAGCATGACGATAAAATTGAAGTGCTTTTGCCTTCCCTTCTAAACATCAATCAATCTGTAATCTTATGTTTTCAAAATAACCAGCGCATATCATGTTATATGGGCAGAGATTTAAATAATGATTCATTACATTGGTCCTTGTCAGTCAAGAGTTACTGAGCTGGTCATGAAATGACATTAGAAAATGCACAGAGTGCAACAAACCATATCCATAAAATAAATCATTTACAAAAACATTTACGTAACATCTGTTGGTTGAAGCAGTAACTTTAGGGGGAGAAAAACATGTTACAGACTCCTTTGGAGCATTTTCCGATATGTGGAATTATTCATGCCACTGTAGTTCAGGTGTGTCTTGGAGTGGGAAAATAAGGTGAGGATGCATTTCAGCAGATCTTCACTCAAAGTACACAGGTGATTCTGGCTAATGAAAGCACCATTTAAACAACAAACTTAAAGTAATGAGATGGAAATAGAGTATTAATGGCATTTCTCAAATTTTCTTTTTCGAAACTTGCTGCATGTTCAGCCCTCTAGTATAAGATGAACAATAAAAGCCTCCTTCTACCCTATCTGAAAGTGAGTTCTATAGCTATAATTTTTGCATTCTGAATTCTAAATATGGGATTTCCTCTGTGGTTTAATTGAAGGATGCAAAAGCGGATGAGAGTTGGGATAGGAATCAGGTTCAGTTGCACCTGAGCTAAACTCCTAACATCCTCCTTCATTCACACAGGCATGCATGGCATTTCTGGGGATGCCTGAGGGCAATTGCAGTTCACCAGGGGGGAAAAGACCATGTTGCTGGACTCTAACCTGCAGCCAACAAGAGTGGCACTGCCATTATCCATATATAATCACCATGGTACTGAACCTTTCGTTACCTCCAGTCCATTCAAAGCTATTTCAGGGAATGGCTACACCAATTATCTGCCATATACAAGTGCTTCAAGCAGGTCGCAGATGCATTGTTCGCCATGGAAAGCATCTTTATCAGTTTCTCCATGGAAAATCAGCAGCCGAATCAGAGAACACTCAAAGTTTTCTGCATCACACAATTCCTGTAAGTTTGAGAGTACCAATGGTAATCAGGGTGATCAACTCTCTGGAAAAAAATTAAGGGAAACTTTGGCATGGGGGATTTTATGACCAGGGGGTGAGAGGGGCGCTGGCGAAACCTGTTAGAGCATTGGGGAGCTGGCCAGCCTATGAGAGTGGGGAGGGATCAGTTAGTGAACCCATGAAGGGCAGGGAGGTTGGCGAACCTGTCAGGGGAGGTGGTGGTGAACTTGTGACAGCAGTGGGGTGCAAACAGCCCAATACATGGGACAATCACCTTGTATAAGCACAAAATCCAGGGTAATTGGACCCTGTCAGTAACGTCCACGTGACCATCCAGGCCCTGACATACAATGCGATAGTGTCTGGGACAACAAGGCCTTCCACACCAGATGTTTAGGTGGTCAGTGACAATCAATGACAATTCCTGTAGGGAAATGCACACTTCCCAGGCATCAGTCATTGTTAAAATTCTTACAGCCAGTTCGGCAACCACAGGTCAATCTTTATTCAGTTTCAGATTTATTCACAAAATGAGACATTATAAATATATAACTCCTAACTCTACTATCCACCAACAAGTGTCAATAAGTGTCTCTCTTTATACCCTTTTGATTACACCATGAGCTTTATTTTCCACAATAATCTTTGGTGTGGCACTTCATCAAATGCCTTCTGGAACTCGAAGTACAGTACATCTACTGGCTCCCCTTTATCCACGGCGCATGTTACTTCTTCAAAGAATTCCAATAAATTGGTTAAACATGATTTGTCATTCACAAAACCACGCTAACTCTTCCTGATTACCTTGAGTTTTTCTAAATGCCCAGCTATAACTTCCTTAATGATCGATTCTAACACCTTCCCCATGACAGACATCAAGCTAACTGGCCTACAGTTTCCCATTTTCTGCCTCCCTCCCTTCTTAAATAGAGGGGTTATATTTGCTACTTTCCAATCTGGTGGAACCTTTCCAGAATCTAGGAAATCTTGGAAAATTAACACCAATGCATCTACTACCTCATTAGCCACCTCTTTTAAGACCCTAGGATGAAGTCCATGAGGACCTGGAGACTTGTCAGCCCACAGCTCCATCAATCTTTTCAGTACCACTTCCTGAATGATTGTAATTTCACCAAGTTCCTCTCTCCCTTCCACCTCCTGATTTACAGCTATTACTGGAATGATTTTTGTATCTTCTATAGTGAAGACAGAAGCAAAATATTTGTTCATTTCATCCACCATTTCCTTATTATCGACTGTTAACTCCCCATTCTCACTCTCTAGAGGACCAACACTCACTTTACCTGAAACAAAAACAGAAAATGCTGGAAAAACTCAGCAGGTCTAATAGCATCTGTGGAGAGAAAAACAGAGTTAACGTTTCGACTCCGTATGACTCTTCTTCAGAGCCAGAGCCTCTTCAGAGGCAGACCTTTCTTCAGAGCCTTCGAGTCATACAGTCTCGAAACATTAACTCCTTTTTTTCTCCACAGATGCTGTTAGATCTGTTGAGTTTTTCCAGCATTTTCTGTTTTTGTTTCAGATTTCCAGCATCCGCGGTATTTTACTTTTAACTCACTTTACCTACTCTTTTCCTTTTTAAGTACCTGTGTAAACTCTTGTAATCTGTTTTTACATTCCTAACTAGCTCCCTGTCAGACTCTAATTTCTTTCTCCTGATTAACCTTTCAGTCATTCTCTGCAGTTCTTTATATTCTGACCAATCATCTGACCTGCCACACATCTATGCGCGGCTATGTGCTTTCTTCTTAAGTTTGATGGTTTCCTAAGCTTCTTTAGTTAACCATGGATGGTGGATCCTCCCCTGAAAATTTTTCTTCATAGTAGGAATATACTTATTCTCAGAATTCTGAAATATCCCTTTAGATGTCTGCCACTGCTTCTCTATTGGTCTATCCCCTAGCCTAGTATCCCAGTTCACTTTAGCTAGCTCAGCTTTCACACCCACATAGTTGCCCTTATTTAAGTTTAAAATACTAGCCTTAGACCCACTCTTCTCCCTTTCAAAATGGATGTAAAATTCAATCATACTGTGATCAGTGCTACTTAGGGATGCCTTTACCATAGTGGTAATGTCACTGGGCTAGTAATCCAGAGGCCCAGGCTAATGTTCTGGGGACATGGGTTCAAATTCCACCATGGCAGCTGGTGGTATTTGAGTTCAATTAATAAATCTGGAATTAAAAGCTAGTCTTAGTAACGCTGTCCATGAAACCATGTCAATTGTAAAAACCTATCTAGTTCACTAATGTCCCTCAGGGAAGGAAATCGGTCATCCTTACTTGGTCTGGCCAGGTCACTCCAGACCCACAGCAATGTGGCTGACTTGTAACTACACTCTGAAATGGTCTGACAAGCTCAATTGAATCAAACCACTATAGAAAAATTGATAAGGAATGAAATCAGTCGGACCACCTGGCATTGACCTAGACACCGGAAATGACAAGAGCACCTGCAAAGTCCTCCTTATGAATATCTCAGGCTTGTGCCAAAATTGGGAGAGCCGTCCCACAGACTACTCAAGCAATAGCCTAACATAGTCACACTCACAGAATCATACCTTACAGACAATGTTCTAGACACCACCATCACCATCCCTGGGTATGTTCTGTCCCACCGACAGGGCAGACCCACCAGAGGTAACAGCACAGTGGTATACAGTCCTGGATTTGCCCTGTGAGTCCTCAACATCGACTCCGGACCCCATAAAACTTCATGGCATCAGGTCAAACATGGGCAAGAAAACCTCCTGCTGATTATCACCTACCACCTGCACCACCTCCAGAAAGGCGTCATTGCCAGACACTGGCTCAGTAGCTCACTGGCTCATGGAATAGATTTCAAACAGTTCTAGCAACTCAAAACTGGGCATCCATGATGCACCATGGGCCATCAGGAGCAGCAGAGTTATATTCAACCACAATCTGTAACCTCATGGCCCAATATATCTCCCACTCTATCAGTATCATCAAGCCGGAGAATCAACCCTAGTTCAATGAAGAGTGCAGGAGGGTATAGCAAGAGCAGCAATAAACATGCATAGAAATGAGGTGTCAACCTGGTCAAGCTGCAACACAGGACTATTTGTGTGCCAAACCATGTCAGCAGCATGCAATAGACAGAGCTAAGCGTGCTCCTACAACCAACAGATCAGATCTAAGCTCTGCCGTCTTGCCACATCCAGTCGTGAATGGTGATCGACTGTTAAACAAATAACTGGAGGAGGACACTCCACAAATATGCACATCCTCAATGATGGGGGAGCCCAACAAATCAGTGCAAAGAATAAGGCTGAGGCATTTCCAACCATCTTCAGCCAGAAGTGACAAGTAGCTGACCCATCTCTGCCTCCTCCTGAGGTCCCCAGCATCACAGATGCCAGTCTTCAGTCAATTCGACTCACTGCATGTGCTATCAAGAAATGGCTAAGGGCACTGGATACTGCAAAGACTATGGGAACTGATGACATTCCGGCAGTAGTGCTGAAGACTTGTGCTCAAGAACTGGTCGCGCCCCTGGGTAGGCTGTTCCAGTACAGCTACGACGCTGGTATCTACCCGGCTATGTGGAAAATAGCCTAAGTGTGTCCTGTGTCAATAAGCAGGACAAATCCAAAGCAGAATATTACCACCCCATCAGTCTATTCTCGATCATCAGCAAAAGATCGCAGGTGTTGTTGACACTTTTATCAAGCGGCACTTACTCAGCAGTAACCTGCTCATTGATGCTCAGTTTGTGTTCTGCCAAGGCCACTCAGCTCCTGACCTCATGACAGCCTTGATCCAAGCATGGGCAAAGTGGCTGAACCCAAGAGGTGAGGTGAGAGTGACTGCCCTTGACTTCAAGACAGCATTTGACCGAGTGTGGCATCAAGGTGCCCTAGCAAAGCTGGAGTTAATGGGAATCAGGGGAAAACTCTCCACTGGTTAGAGTCATACCTACCACAAAGAAAGATGGTTGTGGTTGTTGGAGGTCAATCATCTCAGTCCAGGAGTTGCTCAGGGTAGTGTCCTTGGCCCAACTGTCTTCAGCTGCTTCACCAATCACCTTTCCTCCATCATGAGGTCAGAAGTAGGGATGTTCGCTGATGATTGCACAATTTTCAGCATCATT
Source organism: Cetorhinus maximus (assembly GCF_964194155.1). Taxonomy (NCBI): domain Eukaryota; kingdom Metazoa; phylum Chordata; class Chondrichthyes; order Lamniformes; family Cetorhinidae; genus Cetorhinus; species Cetorhinus maximus. Next base: position 106,279,043 of record NC_135884.1, read on the forward strand.
CACAGCTCCTCAGATACTGAAGCAGTATTCAGGCTTGTGCTAATAAATGGCAAATAACATTCACGCCACACAAGTGCCAAACAATGACCATCTGCAACAAGAGAAAACCTAACCATCTCCCTTTGACATTCAAGGGTATTACCCTCAGCCCCACTATCAACATCCTGGGCGTTACCATTGCCTAGAAACTGTACTGCACCAGCAATATAAATCGTGTGACTACAAGAGCAGGTCAGAGGCAGGGAATTCTGTCGCGAATAACTCACCTTCCAACTTCCCAAAGCCTGCCCATCATCTACAGGCAACTCCAGCAACACTCAAGAAGCTTGACACCATCCAGGACAAAGCAGCCCGCTTGATTGGCATCCCATCCACCACCTTCATTATTCGTTGTCTCCACCACCAATGTACAGTAGCAGCAGTGTGTACCATTTATAAGATGCACTGCAGCAACTCACCAAAGCTCCTTCAGCAGTACCTTCCAAACCCGCAACCTCTACCACCTAGAAGGACAAAGGCAGCAAATGCATGGTAACACCTCCACCTGTAAGGTCCCCTCCAAGTCACACACCATCCTGACTTGAAACCACATCGCTATTCCTTCACTGTCACTGGGTCAAAATCCTGGAACTCCCATGCTAACACAACTGTGGACGAACCTACACCACATGGACTGCAGCAGCTCAAGAAGGCAGCTCATTACCATCTTCTCAAGGGCAATTAGGGATGGGATATAAATGCTGGCTTTGCCAGCAACACCCAAATCCTGTGAACAAGTAAATAAAAAAAATACTGATGAAAGTATTGGCTCTAGCTGCACTTCCTTAATGAACCAAGCCCATTGGTGCATGGTTGTTTCAACTAAACACAGGGGCACAAGGGAAGCTGGAAGAGCAATAGTGATTAGAGATTTGATATTTAAGGAACAGACAGGCATTTCTGCAGCCACAGACATGTATCCAGGATGATGTGTTGCCTCCCTGGTGCCAGTGTCAAGGATGCTATTGAATGGCTGCAGAGCACCGTGAGGGGGAGAGGGTGAACAGTCATGGTCCATATTGGTACCAACGGTATAGGCAGAAGGTAGGTTGTGGTCCTCCGGTCAGAATTAGGGAGCTAGCTAGGAAATTAGCAAGCAGAGCCTCAAAAGTAGTAATCTCCGGATTACTCAGTATCGCATGCAAATGAGTATAGAAATAGGAGGATAAACCACTTTAATGCGTGGCTGGAAAAATGGTGCAGGATTTAGATTTCTTGGACATTGGGACTAGCTCTGGGGGGATGGGACCTGTAGAGTCTGGACGGAACGCACCTAAACAGAGCCGGGACCAATTTCCTTGAGGGGTGATTTGCTTGTGCTTTTGGGGAGGATTTAAACAAACTTGGCAGGGGTATGGGAACCAGCAGGTAATATCAGAGAGGAAAACCAAGGTGCACAGAGAATTGGGAGAGACAGATAGCATTAGAGTAGGAAATAGTGAAGTATTAGGTGGGGTCAGAGTAAGAGGGATAGTAATAAGGTCTAAATTAGGTTTACTGCGCATGTATGTGAAGGTTTTGAGTGTGGTAAATCAGGTTGGTGAGTTGCAGACACAGGTATCCATGATCAAATATGATGTTGTTGCAATAACAGAGACCTAGCTCAAAGAAGCACAGGACTGGGTAATAAATGTTCCTGGGTACAAGGCGTTTAAGAAAGATAGAGAAGGAAAGAAATAGGAGGGGTAGCAGAATTGATTAAGGACAACATTACAGCATTGGAGAGAGGATGTCCCAGAGGGGTCAAGAACAGAATCGATTTGGTTAAAGTTAAGAAATAATAGAGGTACCATTACAATGCTGAGTGTATTCTATAGGCGACCAACCAGTGGGAAAGATGTAAAGGAACAAAGTTGCAAGGAAATTGTAAGGAAAGAAAAGTGCAAGAGTTATAGAGTAGTTATAATGGGGGACTTTAATTATCTGAATATAGACTGTGATAGTAGTAGTGTAAAGGGAAAAGAGGGGCAAGAGTTTCTAGAGTGTGTTCAGGAGAATTTTCTACAGCAGTATGTTCCCAGTCCAATGATAAAGGAGGCACTGCTAGACCTGGTCATTGGGAATGAGGTGGGCCAAGTGGATCTAGTGTCCGTAGGGGAACATTTAGGAGACAGTGACCATTGTATTATTTGGTTTACGTTGGCTATAGAAAAGGAGCAATTTAGAGTGAGAATAATTAACTGGAGGAAAGCCAACTTCAATGAGGTAAGAATGGATCTGACCTAGATAAATTGGAATCAAATGTTGGCAGGAAAAACTGTGCCTAAACAATGGTCTGCCTTTAAAGAAAAGATAGTTTGGGCGCAGTCAAGGTATATTCCCATGAGGGGGAAATTTAGGGCAAACAAATCCAAACTTCCCTGGATGACAAAAGATATAATGATTAAGATGAAGAAGAAAAGGTGTGCTTATGACAGATGTCAGGTGGATAACAGAACTGAGAACGAGGCTGAATATAGAAGGTTCAGAGAGGACTTTATAAGGCAAATAAAAGAAGCAAAGAGAGAGTATGAGTGTAGACTGAGAGCTAAAATAAAGGGGAATCCAAAAGTGTTCTATAGGGATATAGATAGTAAAAGGAGGATTGTGGCTGATTAGGGACCAAAAAGAGGAGGAAAGGGCATGGCTGAAAAATTAATTGAATACTTTGCTTTTGTCTTTACCAAGGACGAAGATGCTCTGCAGGTGATGGTGAAATTGGAAGTAATTCAGACAGTTAAAGGGTTTAAAATCGATAAAGAGGAAGTATTGGCTAGACTGGCTGAACTTAAAGTTGATAAGGCACCAGGACTGGATGAGATCACCCAAGGACACTGAGGAAAGGGAGAATGGAAATTGTGGAGACACTGGCCATAACTTTTCAGCCTTTCTTAGACTCAGGGTTGGTGCCAGAGGACTAGAGAATTGCAAATGTTGCTTTTGTTCAAAATATGGCGTGAAGATAATCCCAGCAACTACATGCCTGTTAGTTTAACCACAGTGGTGCAGAAGCTTCTGGAAGCAATAATTTGGCACAAAATCTATATTCACTTAGGCAAATGTGGATAAATTAAGGAAAGCCTTGTTGGAGTTTTTTTGATGAGGTAACAGAGAGGGTTGATGAGGGTAATGCTGTTGTTGTGGTGTACATGGACTTCCAAAAGGCATTTGATGAAGTGCCACACAACAAACCTTTGAGCAAAGTTAAAATTCACAGGATAAAAGGGGCAGTAGCAGTACGAAATTGGCTGAGTGACAGGAAGCGGAGATTAGTGGTGAATGGTTATTTCTCAGACTGGAGGAAGGTTTATTATGGAGTCCCCAGGGGTCGGTATTGGGATCCCTGCTTTTCTTGATAGATATTAGTGGCCTAGACCCTGATGTACAAGGCACAATTTCAAAATTTGCAGACGATACAAATCTTGGAAGTATTATGGACTGTGAGGAGGATAGTTTAGAGCAGGCTGGTCCAAGGTGGGGTGGAGGGGGGGGGGGCACATTTCAAATTTTTTTTTTTCAAGTGGCCAATGTGCAAATTTCGGAAAGGTAAAGTTTGGCACAAATTAAACATGAATTTCAAATAAAAACCTGAGGTATGAAAAGAAACAATTGGCTGAGCAAAAAAAAATCAAGGCAATGAATTGATTTTTAAAAATGAGTAATAGATAAAGATGAGTATTAGAGTGGGATAAGGTGACTGTGTGTATACCCAGCTCACTCCCAGCCTCAGGGTGCTCACTCTCACCTGCACCCACTATGAGAGTGGATGAGAGTACAAGTTGGTGTGTGGGGGTGAGGGTGAATGAGAACCCTGAGACTGGGAGTGAGTCAGACTTAGGCACAGACTCTCCCCCCAACACACACTCTTCTCCCTCACACTTTCACCCCTCCTCCTCACTCTCCCTCTCTCTCCATCTCACTCTCTCTCTCTCCCCCCCACACTCTTTCTCTCCCCCCAACACGCACTCTCTCTTTCTCTCCCTCACACTCTTTCTCTCCTCACACTTTCTCTCCCCCCTCACACTCTCTCCCCTCCACACTCTCTTTCTATTCCCCTCACATTGTCTCTCCTCCCCCCCACCGCCGCCCCCCCCCCCACCCCCCCACACTCTCTCTCTCCCCCTTACTTTTTCACAGTCTCCACTCACTCACTCAGATGACAGTGGGCCCCGCTCTGGCTTGCCTGGGATCCACTCCGGCTGCCTCGTGGTGCACTCCAGCTCACCTGGGCCCTGCTCCGCCTCCCTCGCTCTCTTCTCTGGCTCACCTGGGTCCCACTCCGGCTTGCCTGGGCCTTGCTTCTGCTCCCTCGCACCCTGCTCCACTGTGGCTCCTTGTTCTACAGGCCCTGGAACTTAACCTTAAAAACTTACTTTCCAACTGTTTGCTGTTTGTCGAATCACTGGCTGATTTCTCCCTGCATTTTCTGCTGATAGGCTCATAGCATTTTTTCAAATTTAAGCCTGTGAAGGTTCAATAAGTTTGGCGGGCTGGGTCCAGAGGCCTTGGGGTCCTCAATGTAGCCTGTAGGCCATGAGTTGGACGAACCTGGTTGAGAACTTCAAAAGGACATACAGAGAGGTTGGTGGAATGGGCAGACAAGTGGCAGATGAAATCTAATGCAGAGAAGTGTGAACTGATTCATTTTGGTAGGAAGAACGCGGAAAGACAATATGAAATAAAGGATGCAATTCTAAAGGGGGTGCAGGAGCAGAGCAACTGGGTATATACGTACATTGAAGGTGACAGGACAGGTTGAGAGAGTGGTTAATAAAGCATACAGCATCCTAGGCTTTATTAATAGGGACAAAGAGTATAAAAGCAAGGAAGTCATGTTAAACTTGTATAGAACACTAGTTCAGCCTCAAATGGAGTAAAGCATACATTTCTGGGTGCCACACTTTAGACAGAATGTGAAGGCATTAGAGACAGTGCAGAAAAGATTCACAAGAATGGTTCAAGGAATGAGGAACTTCAGTTACGTAGGTAGATTGGAGAAGTTAGGATTGCTTTCCTTGGAGAAGAGAAGGTTGAGAAGAGATTTGATGGAGGTATTCAAAATCATGAGGGGTCTGGGCAGAATGGATAGGGAAAGACTTATTCAGCTCTGAGTAAGATTCAGAGACTCAAAACATGAACTCTCTTTCTCTCTCCACAGATGCTGCCAGACCTGCTGAGTTTTTCCAGAATTTTCTGTTTTTATTTTATATTAGGGAAAAACTGTTCCCATTGATGGAATGATTGAGAACAAATAGGGCACAGGGTTAAGTTAATTGGCAAAATAAACAATAATGACATGAGCAAAAACATTTTCATGCAGCGAGTTGTTGGGATCTGGAATACGCTGCCTGAAAGGTAGTAAAGATAGGTTCAAATTGCGGCATTCAAGAGGGAAGTGGAATATTTTCTGAAAAGGAAAAATGTGCAGAGCTACAGGGAGAAGGCGGGAGAGTGGCACTAGGTGAATTGCTCCTTTGGAGACACAGCACAGATACGATGGGACAAATGGCCTCCCACACACTGTAACCATTCTGTAATTCTGTGAGTACTGTAGATGCCAGGGTGGATCAGCAGGTAAGTTATGTAAAAGCATGACCATCATTGTTAGCTATCTATTGTCAACTAAAGCAGCCTGTTCATGGGGCAGGTGGAGGAGGAGACCTTCGTATATCAATAGCACCTTGCTAATTACCCTAAAGGTATCTTTGCTAAAATATCTTAATAGTTAAGAAGAGTTGTACAGCGGGCTTTCACTGACAAAACCTTAACCCAAGTACCTGAGCTACCAAACAAACAGTGCTGTCTGCATATGCATACACCAAAGCTACCACGGTTTTGGGTATGATCTAATTTACAATGTATATCTATCCTTTGATCTGCTGTTACTTTCATCTGCACCATCAGAAGTAAATTCTTTATGACAAAGTTCAAATAAATTTGGAAAGTTGAAGTAAATTGTAACCAATTTATTTCTTTATTAGTGATGTAATCATATGGCTTGTTTCTTCCTGAATTTGCATTTCCATGTTTTGTGCTAGCGAAAAGGAATTCTATTAATTGATTAATTTTGGGGCGAAAGCACCATATCTAATCATTCAAGCCCACTTTAACCACATGTTAACACAGCACAGTATTTAGGACCAAGTTGCATCCTCAAAGTCACCATTGGAAATCTGTTGCTCCCCAACTCCCTGTTAGTCGTAGCATTTATTCGTACATTTCGCATTGCTTTGTGGTAGCTAATTATCCTCAGAAGTTTGCAACAACACAGAAGAATTCACACAGGAAATGTTCAGTGTCTGATTTTTGAATGTGAAGGGTTAAAGTACAAGACTTGTCCATTTATGTCAGTAATTCATTTAAGGCACATCTTTTTCTTTCTTTTGGAAAAATGTCAAGCTGAGGCAGTGAAGGCATATCACCACCATAGCTTTTAGAAACTGCTTCTGTGCCTTAAAACAGATCAAGTTCTTGCCTTAAAGCAGAAGCTCAATGGAAACCCTGCTAGATTATTTGTCTATTGTCTTGTGGAAGTAGTTGATAGTTCCAACAGAAGCAGCTGTAATAGCTTTTTTTGCATTGTACATTCTTCAAACTTGCAGGGTAAATTAATAACATTGGGCCCAGTATTTCATAAGCAGTAGATTTAAAATAATTTGTATTGAGTAACCTGCTTTAGTTATTCAAAACATATTATAGGAAGCTGTGATCTGGATTTTGTTGTGTATTAATTTGGAATTCTTTAGTAGCAATGCTAATTGTAGAAATCTTGCTGCAGGGGATATATTTAATTTACAAACAGTAATTAAAAAGAGTTCAAAGTGTTGGCTGCTGGCTGAGTTCTCAGAATGTTGCTACCTTTTCTTGAGGCAACACCATGATATTAAATGACTTATTGCTGAAGGTAATCTACATGTAAATTGCATATTTGTTAGTGATTGATCAATCCTTTTGTGTAAACAATACAGAATATGAAATATTTTTAGATATCAACCGTATAAAACTTAAAAGTCTCATATGAATATTCATGTAGTGAAGCTGCAAAGTACTTGATGTACATCCCTTTCCACTTTACTATAGTTCTTTATATGGCTTATAAATCCATGTAAATGATATTTCCTTCAGGAACTTACTAGAAAATTCTGCAAACTTTGTTTTTTTGGGAGAAATTGCTCTGGACATGTAGAGTTTCGATAACCCTTTTCATGATTTCCATTCCAATCCTATTAAATTCAGACCTTATTTGTTCAGAATTGTTGAGCTTTTTAAAAAAGATCTGTCACCTTTCTGTTTATTTCATAATTTCTTCTGTGAATAATCTTTTCTATATGCCAAATGCTATAAGATGTTTGAGGACAGTATTACGGAGTTCCTACTGGGAATATCTTCAGTCTGACAGCTGTAGACACAATGGGCCAAATGGCTGTTTTGCTACCCTTGCGCTGGCAGTTACCCTCTACAGAGCATCTAGGACCTATGTCAACAGGACAAGCAACTATGTGGCTCCTTAGCCAATCATATTGATGAATTGTTAATGTGCAGCATCAAACCTGAACCAGGAAGTGTTAGTTAGAATATTTAATTAAATGCCAAATGAGGTACAGAGAGCAAAACAAAGGGTGGGGTGGTGGGGAAGACTGATTGAATTAAGAAAGCAAGAGAGAAAAAGGAGATAGAAAAAAGTTAAAATAAATTAATTTCAGTTGCTTTTTAAACTCCAAAAATTATTAAAATCTGAATGAAAGAGACTCCACACTCTTAAAGTTCATTTTCAGAGCTAGAGAGGTTGTTTGCCAATAATTAAGACTCTCCATGCTATTAACATTGTACTCATTGTACGCCAGCATTTGAAAAAAACATATTTTAAATTTTGCTAAATTTACTTAAACAATATTAAACAATATTTTCATATTTGCTTTCTCTTCACTTCATATTTAGACCAGTAGATAGATCCCTGAATTGTTAGTCTGCCTTCTCAAGAAAACTATAATTTTTTACAGATTTGATATATGCCAGTTCCTTGTAGACATCCCGGAGTGGATTTCTGTCTTCAGCACCTAAATGTTGAGCATCGCCTGGCTGGAGAACAGAAGGAAATTCTGATGGCAATATTTGATCTTCTCTTAATTTAAATGGAAAGGAAATCAGGTGAGTTCTGTTCCTGGCATGTGGTCTTCCCCCACCCCCACCCAAAGATGCATAATGTTCAGATATTAAGGATGAAAATCTACCCAAATGACTATATCTTCTTCATTTTAATATATTAGAGCACAGATTTTATGTTTTGGGAGACCCGTCTAATATGATCAGATTTACAGAAACAAATACTACATGGGAAGACAAATAGTTTTTAGAATAATCAAGTTGGCCTGATTCCTGCATACAGCTCAACTCCCAGCCTAAATTTTGAAATTGCTAATGGAAGACATCTTCCCTTTCAACACAGAGATAAAAACAAAAAACTGCAGATGCTGGAAATCCAAAATTAAAACAGAAACAGAAATACCTGGAAAAACTCAGCAGGTCTGGCAGCATCGGCGGAGAAGAGTACAGCTGACGTTTCGAGTCCTCATGACCCTTCAACAGAACAGTTCCGTTGAAGGGTCATGAGGACTCGAAACGTCAACTTTGTTCTTCTCCGCCGATGCTACCAGACCTGCTGAGTTTTTCCAGGTATTTCTGTTTCTGTTTTTATCTTCCCTTTCAACTTTAGCTATTTCAGGATTATATGAGATATAAACCCACACTCAGGATTATATGAGGTATAAGCCCACACGTCACCATAGATTTTCAAGGCTGTCTGTGTCCTCGTTTGAAAACAAATTACCGAGAGAAAAGCCAAAACAACCGCATGTAGGCAATTATTCACAAATGATCACAATATGCTGGGTATTCTATGAACCCCAAACGAGACAACTAAGAGCCTAAACACTATATGATGCATGCCGGAAGGAAATTCAAGGAATAGTGTTAATTTACCATGTGTATTGGATAATAATTGTCAATCAGTAGACAGACATATTGCTGAAAATAGTGCACACACTAAAAACTCTGGCCAAAGAGGCAGTCTGCCTTGGAGGATTATATACATCAATTCAAACAACAGATTCAGAATGCCTATGGGTTTAAGAATGATGTACAATTTTACATCGATGTTCCATACTACTATGTGCCATTGGCCAAGTTTGAGGAAGTTCGTTGTATCGAGAGATATCCAGTGAAAACTAGTAAATCTTCAGACCCTGGTTCTTTGATGGTGAAGGAGGGTGAATAGGAGTGGGGGAACTAGCATCAAATCGGGTACAGTAAATGTGACAAAGGGAAATGTAAATTGAATTACAAGAGAAAAAGAGAAAGAAATACAGAAAGGAAAAATAAGAACAAAAATGTAAAAAATAAAAATTTTTAAATCTTTAAAATACCCAACAATAATTTACTGCATGTGATAATGAGACTGAACACTTTAAATGGTTTCCTTTCATGGCCAAAGAGGTTGCTTGGCATCACATTAACGTTGCACTATCTGATTTGATTACCCAATCTTCTTCTCTGCATTGCTCTGTTTCTTTCTCACTTAAATCTCATTGTTTAAGGAGATCCACTGTTGGCCACTAAGATCCCAGATGCCCCATTGCCTCGGCATGGGGCATTATACGCTTGCACTGCCAGCAAATTGTGGCACAAAAACATTTTGAGCTGAAAGGCATAGGAAAAAGCTCATGGCATATGCTCCAGCAAGACCCAGTCCAACTTTCTGCAGCAAAGTTTAATGGGCAATTAAGGTGCAAATTCAGCAAGTTCTAAAAAATAACAGGTTGGCTTAGGGTTAGATGCTGTGTATATGAAGCAAACAGTGAAGCAATACTAAATGACCAGCAAGTTATGGAGATTCACCGAATTTACAGCATATCTCTTGTTTCCCTAAATTAGTGGTCAACTTGCATGTTAAAAAAATGCAATAGCCCTCTCTGGTGTTTCACACATTAGTGCCCTTGCTCTTGCTCTATTTCTTAGCTTTGTGCATGTCTTCAGTAAAATACTTGAGCTTCAAATTCTGTTAAAGACAGATGCTGTTACTTTGTTTACTATTAAATCTACATAATTTTGAGGGTGCCATGCCCATATAGTTATGCTCGTGAATTTATGAAAAATGGACATTTATTTTTAAAAGCAGAATGAAAAATGGACAATTTATCTTGAAACAAAATGGAGTCAAAGGAAGGGAGGCGGTCAAGTGATCTCCCTCCTTGTATGCAAATATACATGAAACTGCCCAAGGCTGGAAGTAGCCTGTTTGTCCGGTCAGGATGTTAAAATGTAAATTACCTTTTTGGGACAGTCCATTGAAGAGACATTTAAAAATACAACGGGTCTCTCCTGTGGAGTTAACAGCTACTGCTGTTTAAATGTCTACAGAAACTGATGTACAATGGCCACATAAACTTAGTGGTTGGAAAATGAAGCTCCACAAAACGAGTGTGTTGAAAAAAAAAGCATTCTATCACAAAGAGATGCAAATGACTGAGATTCAAACCCCATTGTGTGCCAATGCAAATGTCACCAGAGAACAACTGGGAATACTGAGGGCGGAATTGTCCCAGATTTGCACAAAACGCAGTAGTGGGCAGGAAAAAGGACGTTTTACTCGCCGGCTGCAGTGGCGGCTTTTCGTGCTGTATCATCCCACGCCCGGTGTGCCCTGCCTCATGAATAATGCATGCACGGTAAGCACGCCGGTTTGCTGACAGGGCAGCCTCTGATTCGCCTGCCCCGCCATCACTTCAGGCTGGCAGTAATCTGGGCGCCAAATTTAAAGGGTACCCCTGCACAGAACTAGCACTCTGTAAGGGATCAGAAGCTGCTGAAAAAGCCATGGCTGCCAAAGGAAGGAAACATGCTGTCCACCACATTTAGCGATGCCTCCATCGGGCACCTACTGGACACAGTGGAGTCCCGTCATGAAGTCCACCTATCCCCGCTCTGGCAAGACCAGCAAGCAAGGTGACAAATCAAGCATGGGAGGTGTTGGCAGCGGTGGTTAGTGCCAATGCCCTGCAAAAAACACAGCCACCCAGTGCCGAAAGTGGATTAATGATCTCCTCTGTTCCGCCAAGGTAAGTCACTCTTCTCATCACTCTCAACCCTCACACTCACAAACCCATCACACATCCACAGGGATCTCACTCACTGCCAGTTCAAAGGCTATCACTATTCATTCTCTCACACAGACCTTCATCTGCCCTGTGGATTGCATCCTCATCCCATCCATGGCACCACTCACCACCCACACATGCCAGGCGTCCTTCTTATCTGGCCTGGCAGGCATCCAGCTTACACTCTCTCCATCTGTCTTCATGCAGGACAAGCTGGCACACAACAAAAGGGAGAGGACACAGACTGGTGGAGGGATGCTTGACATCAAGGTCCTCACAGACTTTGAAATACAGTCATCCAGCTGGCTGATGACGATCTGGACCATTCCTGTGCTGACGATGGGGTGGGCGGTGCTCAACAAAGTGAGGATCCAGGAGTGCAACATCCATCAGACAACCATGCTGTGAGTGAGTTCCCCTGTTCCGCAGTCCCTTGCCATGCACTAATTATCTCTCCTTGCTTTTGCAGGCACATTTGTGCCCCCCGCAAATGCACAGTGCCTCTTCCTTGATGTCCTACAGTCGATGTGTGTGAGTTCTGCGGAAGGTTGTGTGCACTCACCTCCGAGTTCCCTTTGAAGTTCAAGTCGCCAGGTGCACGTCACTTATGTACAGATGTACCCAGATGATCCAGTGTTGAGAGGTTGATCCCAACGAGCAGGACTTATAATTCGATGCTAATGTATTAAAGTGATGTTCCTGACGCGCGGCGGCGTGAAACGCAGCCCGCCATTGACGGGCAGAGTGCATGTTCACAAACTGGTTTCATCACGGCGTAAAGCCAATTTCTGGCCTTCTTGTCAATTTGTTTCCTCCCCCCCGCCTGCCATGATCCCTGACGCCAACAGGGCCAGAACATTCCTGCCTGAGACTGTGGTTACCTGACAGAAACCAGCTTATCTTATAGAAACATTTATTAACACATATCCTAAGAGCAGAAGTGAGTCAGTCTTGGAGACAGAGAACTCAGAGGGAAGAGAACCCACCCAGCAAAGAAAGGACCCTGTTGGAATCCTCTAACAGGCAGAGAAGTGGGGCTATCATTTTACTTGCAGATTTGCAGAACCAAACCATCTTCGCTGCAGGGGCTCGACTACAACTTCAACTGGAGCAGAACCAGAAACCTACTGTTCAAAGTGAATTCATGAATTCATGACCATGAATTCATTGCCAGAAACTTCCAACCTCCATTTTCTTCAATGAACTTAAAATAAATCATCAGGCCTACAACGCTCCCAGCTTCCATATCAAAGGACAATAGCATAGTGACTTTTTGGACTCTTTAAACCCCTAACTGCATGCTACCTCTTTTGTAACGATTTTTTCTTGTATGTATGTGTCCTGTTTGAGAGTGTGAGTAGGTGCTGTTGCAATTACATTCAGGCATTGAGAATTAAACATTTCTTTTTCCTTTTTTTCCAAACTTAGAGAAAACCTGTCTTGTGTCCATTCTTGGGATTCACAGCACTTAATACTTTAAAACACATTTTGTTGTGGTTAGCTGAGAGGTAGAAAAAAGGGGGAACCATCCTAACATCTCTCCCCTGTCGGTAATAAGGGTCAGTAGCTCAGTCTGCCCAATGCAAATGCCACAAACTGGACTTTTGAGCAACAACCTGATAACTGAAATTTCATGCATAGACACTATTTTTCAAAAATTCATTCATGGGATGTGGGCTTCGCTCGCTAGACCGGCATTTATTGCCCATAGTTGCCCTTGAGAAGGTGGTGGTGAGCTGCCTTCTTGAACCGCTGCACTCCATGTGGTGTAGGTACACCCACAGTGCTGTTAGGAAGGGGGTTCAAGGATATTGACCCAGCGACAGTGAAGGAACGGTGATATATTTCCAAGTCAGGATGGTGAGTGATTTGGAGGGAAACTTCCAGGCAGTGGTGTTCCCATCTGTCTTCTACCCTTGTCCTTCTAGATGGCTGTGGCCGTGTGTTTGGAAGGTGCTGTCTAAGGAGCCTTGGTGAATTCCTAAAGTGCATCTTGTAGATGGTACACACTGCTGCTATTGTGCGTCAGTGGTGGAGTGAGTGAATGTTTGTGGATGTGGTGCCAATCAAGCGGGCTACTTTGTCCTGGATGGTGTCAAGCTTCTTGTGGGAGTTTTACTCAACCAGGCAAGTGGGGAATATTCTATCACACTCCTGACTTGTGCCTTGTAGATGGTGGACAGGCTTTGGGGAGTCAGGAGATGAGTTACTTGTCCTAGCCTCTGACCTGCTCATGTAGTCACAGAATCTATATGGCTAGTCCAGGTCAGTTTCTGGTCATTGGTAATCTCCAGGATGTTGCTAGTGGGGGATTCAGTGATGGTAATGCCATCGAATGATCATTGCCTGGTGCATGTGTGGAGCGAATGTTACTTGTCACGTGTCAGCCCAAGCTTGGATATTGTCCAGGTCTTGCTGCATTTGGACATGGACTACCTTAACATCTGAGGAGTCGCGAATGATGCTGAACATTGTGCAATCATCAGCGAACATCCCCACTTCTGACTTATGATGGAAGGAAGGCTATTGATGAAGCAGCTGAAGATGGTTGGGCTGAAGACACTACCCTGACAAACCCCTGCAATGATGATCTGTAGCTGAGATGATTGGCCTCCAACAACCACAACCATCTTCCTTTGTGCTAGATATGACTCCAACCAGCGGAAAAATTTCCACCGATTCCCATTGACTCCAGTTTTGCTAGGGATCCTTGATGCCACACTCGGTCAAATGCGGCCTTGATGTCAAGGGTATTCACTCTCACCTCACCTTGGGAGTTCAGCTCTTTTGCCCATGTTTGAACCAAGGCTGTAATGAGGTCAGGAGCTGAGTGGCCCTGACGGAACCCAAGCTGGGTGTCAGTGAGCAGGTTATTGCTAACCAAATGCCACTTGATAGCACAGTTGATGACCCCTTCCATTACTTTACTGATGATCGAGAGTAGAATGATGGGGTGGCATTTGGACAGGTTGGATTTGTCCTGCTTTTTGTGTATAGGATGTACCTGGGCAATTTTCCACATAGCCGGGTAGATGCCAGTGTTGTAGCTGTACTGGAACAGCTTGGCTAGGGGCATGGCAAGTTCTGGAGGCAGAAGTCTTCAGTATTATTGCCAGAATATTGTCAGGGCCCATAGCCTTTACAGTATCCAGTTCCTTCAGCCATTTCTTGATATCATGTAGAGTGAATTGGAATGGCTGAAGACTGGCATCTATGATGCTGGGGATCTCCAGAGGAGGCCAAGATGGATTATCCACTCAGCACTTCTAGCTGAAGATTGTAGCAAATTCTTCAGCCTTATCTTTTGCACTGATATGCTGGACTCCCCCATCATTGAGGTTGGGGATATTTGTGGAGCTTCCCCCTCCAGTGAATAGTTTACTTAACCACCACCATCCACGACGGGATGTGGCAGGACTGCAGAACTAAGATCTGATCCATTGGTTGTGGGATCGCTTAGCTCTGTCTATCAATTGCTGCTTTTGCTGTTTGGCACGCACGTAGTCCTGTGTTGTAGCTTCACCAGGTTGACACCTCATTTTTAGGTATGCCTGGTGCTGCTCCTGGCATGCCCTCCTGCACTCTTCATTGAACCAGGGTTGATCCTCTGGCTTGATGGTAATGCGAGGGTGGGGGATATGATGGGCCATGAAGTTACAGATTGTGCTTGAGTACAATTCTGCTGCTGCTGATGGCCCACAGCTCCTCATGGATGACCAGTCTTTAGTTGCTCAATCTGTTCAAAATCTATCTCATTTAGCACAGTAGTAGGGCCACACAATATGATCCTCAATGTGAAGGTGGGACTTCCCCACAAGGACTGTGCGGTGTTCACTCCTACCGATACTGTCATGGACAGATGCATCTGCGGCAGGCAGGTTGGTGAGGATTGGATCAAGTATATTTTTCCCTTTTGTTGGTTCCCTAACCACCTGCCGCAGACCCAGTCTAGCAGCTATGTCTTTTCAGACTCGGCCAGCTCGGTCAGTATTGGTGCTGCTGAGCCACTCTTGGGGATGGACATTGAGGTCCTCCACCCAGAGTACATTCTGCACCTTTGCCTCTCTCAGTGCTTCCTCCAAGTGTTGTTCAACATGAAGGAGCACTGATTCATCAGCTGAGGGAGGGTGATATGCAGGAGGTTTCCTTTCCCATGTTTGACCTGATGCTATGAGACTTCATGGGATCCAGAGTTGATGTTGAGGACTCTCAGGGCAACGCCCTCCCGACTGTGTACCACTGTGCTGCCACCTCTGTTGGGTCTGTCTTGCTGGTGGGACAAGACATACCCAGAGATGGTGATGGTGGTGTCTGGAACATTATCTGTAAGGTATGATTCTGTGAGGATAACTGTCTCAGGCTGTTGCTTGACTATTTTGTGAGGCAGCTCTCCCAAATTAGCACTATCCCCCAGACGTTAGTAAGGAGGACTTTGCAGGTTCAACATGGCTGAGTTTGCCATTGACGTTTCCGGTGCCTAAGTCGATGCCGGGTGGTTGGTCCGGTTTCATACTTATACTTAGGGCGGAATCATCCATGGCCTTTGGCGTCGGGCGTGCTCGGCAACAATAGTGGACAAATAGTTCACTAATGTCCATTAGGGAAGGAAATCTGCCGTCCTTACCTCGTTTGGCCTACCTGTGACTCCAGACCCACAACAATGTGGTTGACTCTTAAACGGCCCCTGAGCAAGGACAATTAGGTTTGGCAATAAATGCTGGCCTAGCCAGCAACGCCCACATCCCATGAATGAATACATCTAAAATATGGCGAGAAGGCCAAAAATTGGTTTCACGACGTCATGAAACCACTTTGCAATCGTCCACTCAGCCTGTCGATGGTGAGCCGCGTTTCCTGCCATCGGACGTTGGAGACCTCATTGTAATATATCAGCATATCATTATAAGGCCAGCCCACCGGAATCATTCCCCACCCCCGTCAGCGTGATTACATGCTGATGTGTTTCACAACAGCATATATAAGGCATACACTTCACGGGCTGCATTTTGAGGGGAGCTCGGAGGTGAGTACACAGTAACATTGCGCACCGCTCGCCCGGGTCGCCTGTTGGAATTCAAGGTTGAGGCGCGTTGGAGGCATGGGGGCAAGGGCTGCCCTGTGGTTGAGGTGACTTGGGAGTGGGGGCAAGGACTGCCCTGCGGTTGAAGGCAGTGGTTAAACATGTGTGGGCTGGGGGAGAGGGAAGCAGCCACACATTAGAGAAAC
The DNA here is from genome assembly GCF_964194155.1 of Cetorhinus maximus. Taxonomy (NCBI): domain Eukaryota; kingdom Metazoa; phylum Chordata; class Chondrichthyes; order Lamniformes; family Cetorhinidae; genus Cetorhinus; species Cetorhinus maximus. Next base: position 106,295,440 of record NC_135884.1, read on the forward strand.
CTTTTATAAAGTGACCGTTCCTCTGCAGCTCAGTCAGTTCAGACCCAGCCATGGTGACATGCATGGAGTCGGGCTTCTAGCTTATCTGCCCACTCAAGCAACACAGAGGCATGAAAGTACCACCAAGTGCACCAGAGCTTTTAACCCCTCGGGCACAGACTGCAAACCAATGAGCATTTTAGTGGACTGAAGGACATTTGGACGACTGGACACGTTGTACAATCTCCTCGCCAAAGCTGGTCGTGGAGCAGTCACTGGTGGAGGCGCTCACAGCCCCTTGCAATATCGCCGGACACTCCCGGATGGATGGCCCCAGGGGGTACACCTGCTGATCCTCCTCCCTAAGGGTGTCCAAGGGCCCCTGGCTCACTCCTTGAGGAAAAAGGGTAGCTGGAGTGAGATCGGGCTGTCCTGCACCCCTCTCGTGTAAGCACTATTGAAGGCCAACTATGGCATCGGCGATGGAGTTCAGCCCGTGCAGCAATGCAGGAGCGACATCCTGGACCAAGGTCTCCATGGCATCCGCCATCCTACCAGTGTTGACCTCAGTGCATTGGCAAGCCGACACTATCACTTCAGCCTGAAGGCGGACGGACTCCTCCGTCATGCCTTGCAATCTGAAGAATATAGCGGACGTCCCTCGCTGATGTTTCCGAGCTTGGCTTTGCAGCTCCAGCAACTGTGGCATAATTGAGCCCAGAGACTCGTCATCTGATTCAGACTCAGCATATTTCTGGCCTCCAGCAGTCCTCTGAGTGCCGGACATCTGGGAAGTCCCTGCCACCTCCTGCTGTGGATCAGCCAATGCAATGTACTCTCCAGATTTTGATCCCGAGGCTACTGTAAAGCTAGGTCCCACTGAGGTGTGTGTCTCTGCGCTGGTGGAGGGTGTGGGTGAGCGCTGTGATGGGACTTCAGGGAGGGTTTCAGTGGATCCCTCTTCTGAACTTCCCTCGGGGCTTGATTGGGGGCCCAAGGTCATGGACTCTCATGGCAGTTTCCCACATGTGCCTGTGAAAGCAAGGGGAGATAATTAATGTATGACAGTGGCCTGTGAAACAGGACACATCACTCACAGCATGGTTGTTTGATGGATGTTGCACTGCTGGACCCTCACTTGGTACAGCAGCGCTGACCTCACCGTCAGCACAGGAACGGTCCAGATCCTCGCCGGCCAGCTGGATGGCTTTATTTTCAAAGTCCATGAGGACCTTGACTTCAGGAATTCCTTCACCAGTCTGTGACCTCTCCCTCTTGTGTGCCAGCTTGTCCTGCATAAATAGAGATGGAGAGAATTTAAGCAGGATGCCTGCCAGGCCAGATGATAAGTATGCCTGGCATGTGTGGGTGGTGAGTGTCCCATGGACTGGATGAGGACAATGAATGTGTGTGTGAAAGAGCGAATGGTGATGTCCCTTGAACTGGCAGTGAGAGAGGACCCTATGGATGTGTGATGGGTTTGTGAGTGTGTGAGTTGAGAGTGACGAGAAGAATGATTTAGCCTGATGGAATGGAGGAGATCATTCATGCTCTTGTGGCACTGGGTGGTTGTCTTCTTTTGCAGGGCGTTGGCGCTGACCACCGCTGCCACGGCTTACCAAGCTGGATTGCTGCCCATCCTGTGGCCAGAACGGGGGTACAGCACATGTGGCAGGCATCCATGGATCCAAAAGTGCTCAAGGGACGTGTCATTGAACCTGGGGGTTGCAGTTTTCTTGCCTTTCACGGCCATGTCTTCTGTGCAGTCGTCATGGGCTGGAAGGACTGAGAGGTGCACACTCGGCTGCACTTTAAACATGGTGGCCGGCGTGATGAAGCGGGGAGGTTGATGGCGTGGCGGGCGAATGAAAGCCCACCCGCCATGGAAATGGCGTGTTTCCGGGAATGCATAAATAACGGCAGGACTGGGACGATATGGCGTGAGAAGCCACTATTGCGTCTGACTGGTTAAACATCGTTTTACCTACCTGCTACCGCACTTATTACAAATCTGGGATGTTCCTCCCATTGCTTCATTTAGTGTTTTCTTTTACAAGCACCATCAGAACACTCAGAAGCTTGAAATTATTCTTGAAACCAAGGTTTCTTGGCAGCTCTACATTCTCAATGCCTCTAGTAGAACAGAAATATTTAGGGCTGACTCATAAAGCTAAACAAGTACCTGATAACTCCAATTATGTCAAATGTGTGCAAAGCTATTTTTTTGAGCATTCCTTGATTACGGCTTCTCTTTTTTGATCCAGCTCTTCACAAATTTAATTAAATCTAGCTGATAAAATTCTGCAAATATATGTAGATGTTTCAAGTAAAACTGGCTAACAATCCATTTTATCATTTTAGGATGATTGCTAACCTATCACTGCTTCCACAAATAGCTCAACAATGTACAAATTCATTGCAGATCAATTTGCCGCCTGATAAAAAATTAATGAAACTCTTCAGTTCAAAGTCCACGCATAGCTGAAGTAAGTCAGCATTAGTGTTTGTTCCTACCTGCAAATACATGACAACTTTATCTGCCAGAAGCAATGCTAGTTTTTAACTTAACAGTCATAGTTGTCTTTTGGTCATGATGACCTGGATTTTCACTGAGTTGGGATGATGGGCGCCCTTTAAAAATGGTGGACAAGTCCCAATTCTGAGATTCCTGACTACATTCCGGGCTGTTTAATTTTCTTGAGTGCCTTTAAAGGGTGGGGGCTGCTTCCTGTCAGAAGCCTGCATCTGGCACTCCTGACCTGGTCGGCTCCATTGCTGAGATAGGTATCTCCTACACCTCCTACACCTTTTCATGGAGTTGGGCCAGGTTTTTAAAGAGTCGTAGTTCACAGCCCCTTAGAGGAGTCACGAACCCTAGTCTGGATGAGGGGACCTTTTAATAGGTAAATTCAAAAGGCCCCCCCCTCATTTGTTTTGTTCTTTCTTGGGATGTGAGTGTCGCTGACAAGGCCAGCATTTGTTGCCCATCCTTAACTGCCTTTGAGCTGAGTGGCTTGCTAGGCCATTTCAGAGGGCAATTATGAGTCAACCACATTGCTGTGGGTCTGGAGTCACATGTTGGCCAGATCAGGCAAGAATGGCAGATTTCCTTCCCTAAAGGACATTAGTGAACCAAGGGGTTTTTTATGACAATCAACAATGGTTTCATGGTCATCATTACTGATACTAGCTTTTCAATTCCAGATTAATTGAATTTAAATTCCACCAGCTGCCATGATGGGATTTGAACCTGTATCCCCAGTGAATTAGCCTGGGCCTCTGGATTACTAGCCCAGCGACATTACCACTAGACCATCATCTCCCCCCTCATGCTCCCTATGTCACCCCACCCCCTATCCCCAAGTCCCCACATGCCCCCTATGCCAAATTATGTCCCCACCCACTATGTCTGTTCATGCTCCCTTTGCCAAACTCTGCCCTTCCACCCACCCCCATGTCCCCTAATGCCCCCTATGTCAAGTGCTACTCTTCCACTCACCCACTGAAGCCCTTATGCCCTCTATGTCATGCTCTGGCACTTCCATGCCCATTTTCTCACTGTACACTTTTCAGCACCAGTGAAGACCACAATGCAAATTGGGGTCTGTAAAAAAAAGCTTTGTACAAATATAATCCATTGATAAATTTTTCCTATAAAAAAATGTCTCGATGACAAACTAAAAGAGGTGTCAATCATCCAGGCTATTTGAAGTTTCAAAAACCAGAAACACTTGAAACCACTTGACTTATGTCAACAAACATTGTGAAATTGACCGTAGAGATCAGCGAGCCTGAGCTATCAATCAAATAATGCTTCCTCTGGGGAACAGGTGTTTTGTTATTCCCAGGGCACTGAGATAGGCCTTGTAAACAGCCCACCTGAGCACCTAGCAGCCACTGTGGCTCCCTCCACATTTCTTCCTGGTTTGGCTGCCTAATTCCAGCTCACTCCCACCCCAAGGATGAAAATCCAGGCCTATATCTCTAAATTATTCTAAATGGTGTGCTACATTTTAAAAAGAAATTTCTCAGGATTTTGTACTCCTGTAATAGGTTTGGGTGAATCACATTGCTTACCTCTACCAAAATTAGGTATTATTTGATAGATTTGAACTAAAGGACAGAATTATTGGAGGTGAAATTGGTCTTTGTTAAAAGTGCAAAACAGGCAATAACAAAATGGCAGCCTGTTTCACACATTACCCCACTGTCCATTACATTGAAATTCGTTGAAGATAATTTTGGCCCTTTTTATCTTATATCCAGCTGTGTCTAAAGGCTGCAGAAGGTTATTTTGTGGTGCGCTTTATGCTGTATTGAAATTGTAAATTTGTAAGTATTGAATTTGTCCTCTAACTAAGTACAGCATTTTTTCTATTACTTCAGCAAAAGCATCCAGTGTATTTTTACGAGGCCACCGAGGAACAATGAATGGGAAAAACTGGCAGGAAAATAAACCCCTAAAAACTGAAATACAGTTGGCCTTAATATGGTAGATGTGCTTCCATGGGTGGCTAATTCCATGAGCTGTCAAGGTTCCTTGTAGTGTGCACTCCCATTCAGCCCTTTGCTTTTTGTGTGTATACACTGATACATATAAACATTGACATTCTATCAATCTGTTAACTGTGCAGTGAAACTATTTTAACTCCAGCTCAAATGATCAGCAGATGTTGGGATATTCACTAGAAAGAAGCCTTTAACTGCCCATTGCCCCTCTTCGAAAGGGTGCTGAAATATTCTTAAAAATCCGCATTCAGGAAACATCCTGGGCCTGGTTCCCCAGATGTGTCTCACAATCACCAAATGAGCAAGCTGGTACACGGTGATCTTTGTGCCCAGTGGATCCCAGGCCGGGAGCAGGGAAGTACACGGGCTTGGAACGCATGGCCCTGTCCCAACCAGGATATGCATATTTTTATTCGTTCTTAGGCACGGTGTGGGCATCGCTGGCTAAATCAGCATTTATTGGCCATCCCTAATTGCCCTTGCAAAGGTGATAGTGAGCTGCCTTCTTGAACCACTGCAGTCTATGTGTGTAGCTACACCCACAGTGCTGTTAGGAAGGGAGTTCCAGGATTTTGACTCAGCAGCAGTGAAGGAACAATGATATATATATATAGTTCCAAGTCAGGATGGTGTGTGGCTTGGTGGGGAACTTGCAGGTGGTGGTGTTCCCATGCATCTGCTGCCTTTGTCCTTCTCGGTGGTAGAGGTTGTGGGTTTGGAAGGTGCTGCCAAAGGAGCTTGGGTGAGTTACTGCAGTGCCTCTTGTAGATGTTATATACTGCTGCCACTTTGCATCAGTGGTGGAGGGAATGAATGTTTAAAGTGGTGGATGGGGTGCCAATCAATCATAGACTCACAGAATTTTTACAGTGCAGAAGGAGAGAGAATTTGGCCCATCGTGTCTGCACTGGCTTTCCGAATGAGCAATTTACTTAGTGCCATTCTCCTGCCTTTCCGCTGTAACCCTGCACGACGTTCCATTTCAAATCATTCCCTTTTGAATGCCTTGATTGAACCTGCCTCCACCAGAGGTGCTCTTAGGCACTGCATTCCAGACTTTACCACTCACTGCATGAAAATGTTTTTTCTCATATCGGTTTTGCTTCTTTTGCAAGTTACTTTAAATCTGTGCCCTCACGTCCTCGGTCCTTTCACAAGTAAAAAGTTTCTCACTATCTACTCTGTCCAGACTCATGATTTTGAGCACCTCTATTAAATCTGCTCTCAACTATCTTTTCTCCAAGGGAAACTCCTAACTTCTTCAATCCATTTTCATATCAAGTGGGCTGCTTTGTCCTGGATGGTGTCAAGCTTCTTGACTGTTGTTGGAGCTGCACTCATCCAGCTAAATGGAGAGTACTCCATCACACTCCTGACTTGTGCATATGCATGACCTTCAACATGAAAAACCCAGAGCCTCAGAGAAGCTGAGCAGAAATTCAAAAGCTGGAAAATTAAAGGAGCAGCATTCTGACCTGACTGAAAGTGCCTGAAGTGAAGACACAGAGGGAGATGGCCTGAAAGAAGATTCAGAATTGGAATCAGAACGGCAGAAGAGAAAACTCCACTGCGCAGCTGAGGACACCACAAGATCTTGAGGAGCTCTATTGTGAATGCACATAGAGCGCAAAGTCAAAGGACCTGGCAGGGCTGAGCAAAAAATAAAGTTCTAAGACAGAACAAGGTTAAAAATTTCCAGTGCTGTAAAAAAAGTCAAAGCAGCCCATTTCCAAAATCACCATGGCCAGCCATACCACATTGTGGCCAAGTTTGCTGTATAGGGAAAAAACACAAGCAGAAGGTAAAACCTCAGCCAAAGCCGGAAATCAATTGTAAAATGGCTGAACGTCCTCCAACATTGCAGGGAAGGCCCTGAATAGTTGATTGAGTAAATAGTTGCAAAAAACTACAGAGGTTGGGTCCACCATCACCGTGGGAGCTTGCCAAAATGCAACATGCACAGGAAGACTCTTTGAAAAACAGTTACTGCGGTGCCATCTTTAAAACCTGCACAGCGTTTAAAGTTGCACTTACCAGAGCTTTAAAACAACCGTGGACAACAAATCAACATTACCAGACCAATTTGGACTGATTCAAAGGTGGAGGATCCCAAGACAATCCATGAGATTGGGGTACCACACCAGGAAGAGATCTAACTGTGCTTCTTGGGTGAGGCCAAGGATCCTGGATTCTCTTGTTGGAATGTGGACATCTCAGTAACCGGTCACTTCAGCAACTTCAAGTTGGACATGGGAGCCAGTGTTACATCTCAGACAAGGAAAATGACAATGCCTGATGCCACCCACAATACAACTGTAAGAACAGGTGGCATCAAACTCCCAGTTAAAGGTACATTGCAGGTGACACTCCAACACAGAGATAACCAAATACAGGAGACATTATTTATAGTCCACAATAAAGAATTTTGCCTTTTAAGCAGAAAGCCTGTGTCGCCCTCAACCTCCTTCAGAATATTGATGAGGTCAATCAGCAAGGGCCTTGTTCCAAGTTTTAAAAAAAGTTTCCCAAACTCGTCACTGGATTGGGGTGAGTAAGGATTGTATACAGTGTCACATTAAGGGAGGATGCCAGGCCCGTGTGCCTGTTCACACCATGGGGAAATATTGCACTCACTTATGACGCAAGTGCAGCAACAACTGGACAAGATGACCAAAATGTGGGTCATCTCCTCCGTCAATCTGCCAACCGAATGCTGTTCCAGGATTTTCTCAGTTCCGAAGCCAAACAGGTCCATCCATGTCTGTGTTGACCTGACACAACTCAAAAGGCAGTGGCAAGCGAAGCCCAGCCAACAACGCCCTCAGTGGACGGCAGCCTAACCCAACCTCTCCAAAAGCAGTGTTTTTAAAGCTTGATCTAACAGTAGCTTCTGGCAACTTCCACCAGATGAGAAGTCCAGATTGCTGACTATGTTTATTACCCCTTTTGGCAGATTCTTTTTCAACTCCTTGCCATTCAGCATTACCTCGCACCCAAGATTTTTCAGCACATGATACGGGCCATTTTGTAAGGCTTGGAGGGTGTCATCTGCTTCGTGGATGATGTTCTGGCCCACGGCGTGACTGTGAAGGAACACAACAGGAGGGTCACAGCTGTCCCAGAGTGTTTGCAGGAAGCAGAGTTGACACCAAATGAGAAATGCGAGTTCCCCAAGACCTCTATTTGGTTCTTAGGACGTATTGTCAGCAGCAAAGGCATCACAGCAGACCCCTAAAAAACAAAAGCTATCAGTGAGTTTCCAACACCATAATCTATTCCAGACCTCCAGAGATTCCTGGGCATGATGAACCAGTTGGCAAATTTTCTACCCATTCTAGCTCAAGTCACAGAATCCTTGCAACACCTTCTCAAAAAAGGCCAGGCATGGTGATGGGATGCACACCAGGAGCAAGTGTTTGGGCACATCAAAGCCATGCTGCTCTCACCTGATATCCTGGCTCATTATGACCAATCCCTGCCCACTACTATAGCAGCCTCGCCCACAAGCCTAGGGACAGTTTTATTTCAGGAACAACTGGCTGGATGTCACAGACTAGGATATTACACATCTAGAGGACTGTCAGACACAGAGATACGATATGCTGTTATCAACAAAAAAGCTCTCGCAGTCATGTGGATCTTCGAGAAGTTCTGTGACTACATTATTGGCCTGGAAGTCGCTATTGAAATGGACCATAAACTACTGGTCTCACTGTTAGATGAGAAGGAGCTTGAAAAGATGCCCCACAGAATTCAGAGATTCTGTTTGTGTCTCATGAGATTTGCATATGAGATGGTGTATGTTCAAAGGAAACACCAAACAACTGCAGACGCACTATCCAGGGCCATGGTCAACATTCCTGCGACACCTAGTTGAGGGGTTCGAGTTGTACTCCCAATTGGTGAGGAGACAATTGATGGTTTACTCAGGGAAACTTCAGCAAATCCACCAGAAGCAGATGTGAGATGAGAAGTGTGTCCCCATCTGCCGTTACTGTTAACAAGGCTGGTCACAGCACAGGCCAGGTGGCAACATCATGAAAATTTGGTTGGAACAGCAGAAACACTTTACCATGATAGATGATCTGCTAGTATACAACGAGTGGTTGGTTATTCCAGTCTCCCTTCGGCAGGAGATTCTCCAAAGAATTCACCAAGGCCACCTGGGCATTCCAAAGTGCAGAGCGCATGGCCAATCTACAGTATGGTAGCAGGGCATATCAATGACCATCGAAGAAATAATCACAAACTGAAAGATGTGTGCACTGCACAAGGTGAACCAGAGAGAGGCCCTCATCCCCACACAGTTCCCTATCAGGCCATAGGAATGTTTGGGAATTCATTTATTTGTTTTTAATGACAAGTCCTTCCTCACCGAGGTTGACTATTTCTCCCAATGGATCGAGGTGAAGCAATTACACACAACGACCACAAAGGTTGTTGTGAGATTCTTGAAGAAAATGTTTGTGAGCCATGGCATCCCGGATCAGGTGGTGTCCAATAATGGCCTGCAATTCGCAAATGAATACTTCACCCAAATCTCCAGCAGTTACAGCTTTCAACACCATACCCGTTCCCCAAGGTACCCACAATCGAACGGTGAGATGGAAAAGGGTGTCCACACCATTAAAGCTCTTCTGAGAAGGAATGAGGACTTCCCTACAGCGCTTTTAACTTATAGATCCACCCCACTGCAATGTGGAATAGCCCTATCAGAGCTTCTAACAGGCAGAAAACTCTGCACCCAACTCCCAGTGCTGCCAAAGAAACTCATCCCAGGGTTGACAGCCAAGGACTATCAAAATATTCAGGACTGAGAATGGTCTTACAGGCAGAGGCAGGCTTCTGCGTACAAGAAGGTACTGCACTAGAAACCTGCCACAGTTACACAAAGAGGACAGAATGTGGATCAGGGACCTTGAAAGAGAGGGCATCATTGTTTGGAGAGACGGTGACCAGACAAGGTCACACCTCATTCATACACTGGAAGGTACAATCTTGAGTGAATTAGGAGAAGACAAGCAAGTGCCAGAAACACAGACTACAATTCAAACTCCGAGTCAACAAATGTTGCCCAAATCAACGGAGCCTACCACTCCTCCAGATGTGACTAGAACAAGGTCTGGAAGAATTGTCAAGCTTCCAGACCATCTGAATTTATAAAGTCAAAGATTTGAGCAGGGGAGAAGGGGTAGCACGATTGTAATGTAAATATGTTGGGTAAAGACTTGGTATTAAAAGGGTATCTGGCATAGCAAGGATTAATGTGGGACTGGGAAACAGCACCACCCACAGTGTGATGTAAAGAGACACATGACCTGAGACTAAAGCCAGTTGTGGACTGGACAGAGACCTGTGTAGAAGCAAGCATGGGGCTAGCTCATAGCTTGGGCTATACCCTGTATATATGTACATAGTTATGTGTTATCAATAAACAGTTAACATTCAACCATCCAAGACTCAGAACCTCTTCCTGAGAGCTACTGAACAGACATACAACAAAGCCCAATTGTACTCTCACCTCTTATCCACATTCTAATAGGAGTTATTTAATAGCAACCAAGTGTAGAAACCTTGGCTGACTTTTCCCTCCCCTGATCTAAGGGAATCCTGTACCACTAACCTAGCTGAAATTAGCTAACATAGCCTAGACCTAAGACTGTGTGTGTGAGTCACTACCACAATGGTTGGTACTGTTACCTGCTGAGCTATTGAGGAACTCACTTACTGCAGATTAAATGAAATCAGAAAATATGGGAAATACTCAGCACATTTGTGGAGAGAGAAAAAACATAGGATTAAGAGTTCAGGGCAAGATAATTGGTCTGTTTTTATTTCATTAAGGAACTCTACCCTTTTTCATAAAGTACAATTTTAGGCACAGTACATCAGAAATCAGCTAGTCCCTAAGACAGTTGGTCACATGAATAAGTGCTGCAGATAACCTTGTCCCATTCAAATGTTATCAGCTATGTTCAGAAATTGTTAAAAGCAATAATGCTTTACAATATTAAGAATGTGTTCAAAGTATGTTCAAGGTATGCTGAGAGGCTGAAGAGTGTAAAATTACATCCAAAAAAATGATGCTTCACTTTATTGTGATTTAAGGTAAATGCCTCTCCTGTAGCCGTTAAAATTACGAATAAAATAAGTAATTAGCATTAATCTATGCATTCTGAACAACTTCACAATGCTTGAAGCTATTTTTCCCTCAAACTCAAGCCCAATTTTAGTCCATCGAAAATTATGAATGTTATATAAGAAAAAAAAATCAACATTCATTCTTTTAATTTCCTGTCTCAAAAATTACAATCTTATGAAATAAAGAATGCATATTCACTGTTAAACTGCTAATTAAGTTAACGTTTATTTATAAGATTTAAAGAATCACTGACTCAGCTAATATTGACCATTAAATGCAACGATTTCCACTGTTCCTGCAAAGGTCAAAGGACAAGGTTAGTTTATGAGTTTATTCTGCCATGTATCACTGCAGGCAGCACCAGTGAACAGCAGGATGGATAAACGCCACTCACCTCTCCATTTATTACCCCTGTCAACTGGTAAGGGATTTCTTATGTTGTGAAAAGCCCATCAACAATGAATCAGTGGAGTGAATATGACAGTTGATTTGTGAATTCAGATTATATGAAGTGACTAGATTTCAGTGGACTATGTAGATAAAGAAACTGTCATGATAAAATAGGACGCACAATTCAGCAAACAAAATTCATCATATATCTGAAAATGCTATTTCAATGTCAGGAAATAATTTGAAAATGTAAATTATTTGACAATTCATTCCTTTATGCTTTTATTTGGTGCACAAAGACAGTAAAACGTTCATTGACACTAATTATACTGCACATTAGCATTTTATTACCTCACATAATCTATGTATGAATCATCATTTGTTTCTGATTTTGTCCAACATAAGATTTTAATCATCTGAAATAGATCTTGCAGGGAGTTAGTTTGATACCTCAAAAACCTTTAAGATGCCAACAATATAGTTGTTGTAACCATTGGATTAGAAATGTTTACTAAGTGATCATTTCCATTGAGTGCAGTATCCAATAATTTTAATGAAATTTGCCCATGTGCCAAACATGTAAATGAAATATTGATTTACATTTGGGCTCACAGCATACTCAAAATTTTGCTGGTAACCGTGCAAACTAATTTTTTGTTTGTGTGAATTAAAATGTGTTGGATACAATAAATACTGTACAGACTATATATAATTCACTGTTAATACAGAACATAAATTTGAGTCATTATTCTCATCTGTGCATTTTAGCATGGGTTTGAGTTAATGTAGATGTTACATTGTAAATGTTGACCTCATTGACCTTTAATTTAATTGATCCCATGAACAATTAATACTAGCCTATTTATTTAGATATAGTCATATTTTCTCTTTCTCTAACATGAATTGAGAATCACTCAGAATTCTCTTTTTGTAAACTGACAGTTTTGAAAGGTGGCTTTAATGTGAATATCAGCTACTTTATTGCCTTGACTTGTGTGACCTCATCTACTCGAATGAAGTCATTCACTGAGCTAAGGAAGACAAACCTTCGTTCCAGGGAATTAATCAAGTCCATCAAGTGCCCCGCTTTACAGCCTTATCTCTAGCTAGTAAGAGAGTGAGCAGTTAGAAACTTGACAGCCACCAGATAGCCTCCTGTCCTTCACGTTATGCCAACATCAAAGGGGAACAAAGAGGTTTCCAGAAGCTGAAACTATCTCTGCATGGATAAGTGCAGCTGACATAATTTCTAGCTTGGGGATTACATTGTTTTAGAACAAGGTATTTTAGGGAGAATGACTACAATACATTGCACTGAACTTTAACTTTTTGACGATTAACTCCTCCGATAGGAATGCTCAGCACATAATCGCTTGGCCTGCCTTTTCATCCCAAGCTATCGCAGAAGCCATAAACATTCCAATTAGGCAGCCAATTAAAATGAGAAAGAACCTCCTGAATTATACAGCAGTTGGAAGCTGTTCTGCCTTTTAGTTGTCAGACTATGAAAGGTTTTTATTGCATTTGAACTGAAGGAGGTGAAAGAATTAAGTGAAACAGTTGTTTGAAAGGATTGTATGAAGGGGCAGAGCAGTGATAATAGTTCTCAGCACTAGTGTTAGAGAGCCATTAGTAGGGTATAAAAAAAGCATTGTTATGCTAAGGATGGACATTGTAGAAGTTAGACGGATCCATTGATGCAATGAAACTAAAATCAAATTTTATTTTATTGTTGCCTTACTGGTGAGGGGCAGGACAAGGTAGCCATTTGCAGCTTCCAGATAATAGGAATGTGCTTTAATATTGCACACTATCCTTGCAATTCTTCCTTGATGACATGCAGGAAAAGTAGATATAACTTTTGTGGGATTTTTAAAATAAAAAAGCTCAAATCAAAATAAAATAAGGAAATTCGTACCATCAGTATCGATCCCAAGTACTATAAAATAGAAATGTTTTCTTCTATATTACATCGATTTTTTTGTTATTCATTTAGTCATTGGTGGCATATTGGAAAATTAAACAAATGATACCATGAATGAAGCTGCCTTTGAAGCGCTGAAGTAACCACTTGCAGTAATTAGGATATCCTTGAACAAGTGTTTCTGAAGTATTGGCTGGTTCCTTGGCATTTGCCTCCTTTCCTGCCTACTAACTAGGAAGGCTTGATCTTAGATAATTATCCACCCACTGAGCATCCAACTATGACAGTCAGTTCCCAGGGGATTCTGGGATGCCTGTACTGTTGACTGATGACTTCAAAATGCCAGAAGCGTTAGGTCTGAATGTTAAGCAACAAAATAATCTGTTTTCACTGCCTTCAATCAAAGTTATTATAGATTTTGTAATTACTTACTGTGGGAACAATTTTCTCTGGTAAGAGTAGGTGAAGAACAAATAGCACAAATGAAAAGTCTCCCGTATAGAGGTTTCATTATCTTATGCATTCAAATCAACTCTAAAAATAAGTGCCTTTGCCACAGATGTACGGCATCATTGATATGATGTACATTTCTTTCCTCGTTTATATTAAGCCTCTGATCAATCATTGCTGACAGTGCAGTGTCTTTGTGTGAGAGGCTGTAGGACAAATGTTTTACCTTGTGAGAAGAAATTGTTAGCATTTGAAAAGAGAACAGTGCAGAGAGGATTAATGGCCCACTTTGATGGATTATAATGTAGGGAAATTGCTCAATATTGATATGAAAATGTTTGTGAATTGGCTGCATGGAACTGCCAATGGAAAATGAAGGTTGTTAATTTCATCTTGTCACTATTATCAGTCCAGGCTCAGCTCTTACGAAAGGCTGGTCAACAAAGACCGATGAGAGTGCTTGAAAAACAGATGAATAGGGCTGCAGTGAAAATCGATGTAATCAAAACACTGAACTGCCCAGTGTTACAATGTCAATTATTTTGTGCTTTGTAGTAATATGATTATATGAACGAACAGTTTTCTGCTAAATACCAATTATAGAAGGCTATTTGAGGCTGCAGCGTTTGTTTCCCAACAGTATAATTGTCGACTTTGTATGCAATATTTATAAAACAAGTAATTATAATCTGCTCCCCAATGATGTGTACATTTACTCATATTATTTGGACTTAGAACTGCCAGTAGTTGGATAATTGCAATATAGCAATATAGTCAAAAATACATTCAGATATAAAATTTGGAGCAGTTTCATTTTTGTCAATTTTGATCTCTAAGATACAGAAAGAAACATTTTTATTATAAATCTGCATCATCAATTGAAAGATTTTATCCATACAATGGATATATGCTTAATGCGGAGCACTACTTACTTAGTGTTTATTTCACAGTGTATGGCATTAATGCCCAAATCAGCAAACATTTTATTTAAGTAGTTATTGTCCACTTATCGTTAACAGAGTAAGTAAATTTAGGATAAATTCAAATTTACTTTTATTTGTTCTTGGGATGTGAATGTCACTGACAAGGTCAGCATTTATTGCCCATCCCAAATTGCCCTTGAGAAGGTGCTGATGTGCCACTTTCTTGAACCACTGCAGTCCATGTGGTGTAGGTACACCCACAGTGCTTTTCCCTGAAGCAGTTTGATACAACTGAATGGCTTTCTATACCTTTAGAGAGGCCAGTTAAGAGTCAACCAGATTGGAGTTGCATGTAGGCCAGATCAGTTAAGGATGGCAGATTTCCTGTCCTGAAGGACATTAGTGAATCAAGTGGGTTGTTTCAATCTAGTAGTTTCATGATCCTTACTAATGAGACAAACATTTTTAGTCCAGATTTATTAATTAACTTTTCAGTTCCCCCATTTGCCATGGCGTGATTGAACTCGTGGGCAGAATTTTACGTTACCCCGCTGGTGGATTTGTAGGCGGGGTGGGGGGGTGGAGGGGTGCCCATAAAATTTCTCAGATGGTCTTCCCACCAGGCTTTCACCCGCCTTGACCTCTCTGCAGTTTTACATGTGGATTGTTGAGGCCTAGGCTGGCCAGCCCTTGCCCCAGCTGATCAGATTGATCAATTATTAACCGCTTAAGGGCCGTTTGCCGCCCAGCCTCAATTTTCAGGCTGGCGCAAGTTCAGGGGCGGGGAGAAGCCCGAAAAGTAACCATATATAGTCCTTGGGCAGGAAGGGGGGGGTGCCTTCATCAGTAACCTCCTTTTAACATCGGGCATCTCCCAAGAAAGCCTGGCCCCTGCCTGTGCTCCCTCAATCCCCTGGTCTCTCCACCAACACCCCCTCTCCCCTCTGCCCAACCCCGTGGCCTCACCTCTCCTCCCCGCCCTGAGACCCCAAAACTTACCTGATCCTAGAATCCCAGGTCTTGGACCCTGGGGACTGCTTGTAGTCCCAGTCCTGTCCACTGCAGCTTCTGGCACTGCAGGACTAGAGAGCTGCTGGCGAATGAGATTGTCTGGCAGCTCTCTGAGGCAGGACTTCTTCCCGAATGAGGGTCAGATGTCCCGCCTTGAACCAATTGACGCTTGTTGGAGCGTTAAATGGCTGCAGGGCAGGTAATATCTGTGGGATGTGTTCTCTGCCGACTCCTTGGATGGTGAGAAGGGAAGCCCCGCTATCCTAAAAGTTCTGGCCCATGTATCTGGAACATTAGTCCAGGCCTCTGGATTATTACTCCAGTAACATTATCACAATGCTACCAAACCATTTGGTCATAATCAAACTGTGTTTGTCATAATTTCCTTATTAATAGATTTTCAAAATACCAAACAGGGAGTCTTATAGTGCAGTGGGTAGCATCCCTACCTCTGAGCCAGAAGCTTTGGGTTCAAGTTCCCTTCCAGGATTTGATGACCATGGAAAGTGCTTTCACAATGCTGCCAAACAGGCTGATTGTCAACTTGCGAATCCTTCCAACGCACCTATGGCAAATGGTAAGAGCAGGAGAGACTCCTGGTCTGCCATGCGTAATGTAGAGTGGTGCCCCTCAAGCTATAGCCCATGTCTTTAGGCTAGCAACCCTGCTTCAGCAAAAGCTAGCTCCACAAAACAGAAATAAGCATGTACTGTTAACTGTATTCCTCTCCGCAGTTGCTGTCAGACGTGCTGAGTTTTTCCAGCTATTTTTGTTCTTGTTTCAGATTTCCAGCATCCGCAGTATTTCGCTTTTATTTAATCATGTACTTTGTCTGCCTCATACGTCTCTAGGTGCACAAAGTCTTCTAAGTCTAAAGTACCATCATCTCTTTATTTCTGCAGAGAATATTATCTGTTTAAAAGACATCACACAAGTATACTGAAATTCAGGAAAACCATTCCATATCTGACCTCAGTATTTACAGTCATTAATCCTCTGACAAGGATGTGTGAAAACCTGTGGCTCTGAATTCTTTTATTGTTATTTTGTGATATTTCCAGAAACCTTTTTCTCAGTTATTTGACTGTTTTGCAATACTTACCTGATTGTTTTTTGTTTATTTCTAGGCACTTACTTTTTTCAAGTTGTGTTTTACAAATCTGTTCAGTTATAGCCTGTTATTTATTATCCTTGTCCTGACAGATAAGCATGATAATAAGCAGCTCTATGAAAACAGTGAAATAGATAAACAGATGTATTTTATAAATTAAATGAATATAGCTCAATTTTAAAACATCACCTTGATGAAGAATTTAATTCAATATCTAAAAATGATTATTTCATAGAATCCCAAAAAGATACAGCATAAAATGAGGCCATTCAGCCCACTGTACCTGTCTCTGTTCGTTTTCCATAGCTATATTAAAAAAAATCCTTAGGGAAGAATTTTCCCCCCGTTGGCGGGGGGGGAAGTTCAGGAGCAGGTGCGTGCTGGCGTGCCTCTGTTCGACGCCTCTGATTGGGGGTGTGCCGCCATTTTATGTGGGCGGGCCAGTTAAGGCCCACCCATCATGACGTCTGCCAGGAAGCGCTATATGCCCCCTGTGCAGGTGGGGGGTTGGAATTCCCTAAGCCAAGAGTGCGCTCTTTCATGCATGTGCACGAGAGAATGCACTCATCTCCCTGAGGCTAAGTGCTGCCTCAGAGAGATTGGCGCCAAATTCAAAAATGTGAAATATAGATAAATAAAATTTCCCTTAAGGTTGGACGGGCAGGTCCTTTAACTACTTCAGTTAGTTTTTAAATGGCCTCAATTGGCTGTTGACAGGTCGGCGGGTGCCCAGCTGATTCAGCTGTGCCTCCGCCGACCTGAAAATTGAAATGACGCGGGGTGATGTGGGGAGTTCCACCCGATATCATCCCACATCGTTTTACGTGTCGGCGAGCGGGCCCTGCCCCCAGCTCGCCGAACTCAATATCCTGCCCTTAGTTATTTATCCAATTATCTTTTAAATGTTACTATTGAATTTGTTGTCCTTTGAGGAAATTAATTTCACATCACAACAACTCACTCTGTCAAAGAAAAGTGTTCTCATGTCGCCCCGTCTTCTTTTGCCAATCACTATAAATCGGTGTCCTTTGATGATTGACCCTCCTGCCATTGGAGTCAGCCTCCTTATTTCCTCTATCAAAACCATTTATGATTTTGAACACCTCTATCAAATCTCTTCTTAAGATTCTTTGCTCTAAGCAGAACAACCCCAGCTTCTCCAGTCCCTACACATAATTGAAATCCCTTATTCCTGGTGCCTTTGGCTCCTTCCTATTTCTCATCTATTTGCTGACCTACACTGGCTTCTGGTTAAGCAACATCTTGATTTTAGAATTCTCATACTTGTTTTCTAATCCCTCCATGACCTCTCCCCTCCTTATCTCTGTAATCTCATCCAGCCCTACAATCCTCCAATATCAGTGCTCATCTAATTCTGGCCTCTTGAGTATCCCTGATTTCAATCCACCAAAGGTGACTGTGTCATGGAATAACAGGGACAGTAGCAACATGGATAGAGAATTGGCTGAGTAATAGGAAACAGAGGGTAATGGTCAATCGGTATTTTTTGGGCTGGAGGAAGGTTTATAGTGGAGTTCCCCAGGGGTTAGTATTAGGACCCTTGCTTTTCCTGATGTATATTGATGATCTATATCTTCGTGTGTAGGAGACAATTTCAAAGTTTGTGGATGATACGAAACTTGGGAGCATTGTAAACTGTGAGGAGGACAGTATAGAACTTAAAAGGGACATAGACATGTTGGTGGAGTGGGCAGATAAGTGGCAGTTGAAGTTCAATGCAGAGAAGTATGAGATGATGCATTTTGTTGGAAGAGCATGGAGAGACAAAATAAAATAAGGGTACAATTCTTAAGTGGGTGCAGGAGCAGAGGGACCTGCAAAGATTTTTGAAAGTGGAGAGAGCAGTTAATAAAGCATACAGTATCCTGGGCTTTATTAATAAGGGCATAGAGTACAAGAGCAGGGAGGTTATGCTGAGCTTAGCTGAGCTAAGACACTAGTAAGACCTCAGCTGGAGTATTGTGTACTGTTCTGGGTGCCATACTATAGGCTTCTTTTATTCATCATGGGATGTGGGCGTCACTGGCTAGGCCAGCATTTATTGCCCATCCCTTATTGCCCTTATTCAGTGGGCATTTAAGAGTCAACCACATTACCTTGGGTCTGGAGTCACATGTAGGCCAAACCAGGTAAGGATGGCAGATTTCCTTCCAGGACCAGATGGGCTTTTGCTAAATTTGGAAATGGTTTTGTGGTCACTATAAACTTTTAATTCTAGATTTTTATTGAATTCAAATTTCGCCATATGCCATGCTGGGATTCAAACCCAGGTCCCCAAAGCATTACCCTGGGTGTCTAGAATACTAGTTCAGTCCACTATGCCACCGCCTCCTACACATTGGAGAGAGTGCAGAAGAGGTGTGCAAGAATGGTTCCAGGGATGATATACTTCAGTTATGAAGATAGATTGGAGAGATTGGGACTGTTCTCCTTGAAGAGAAGAAGACTAAGAGGAGAATAGATAGAGGTGTTCATAACCTTTCCACCTCTCTACCTCACTTCCCTCTCTACCTCACTTCCCTCTTTTAAGACACTCCTTAAAACCTACCTCCCTGACTAAGCTTTTGGCCGTCTGACCTAACATCTGCTTATGTGGCTTGATGTCATAGCTCCTGTGAAATGGCTTGGGGTGTTTTGTTATGTTAAAGGTGCTATATAAATATAAGTTGTTGCTGTTGCCCATAAGCTAGGCTGCACCTCGTCCTACATCCCTATACTTTGAGGACTGACAAACTTTTAAATCCCTCTTCTTTACCTATTTTTATCCTAACCATTATTGTTACTGCCTTCTCCTTTATTGGTATATCTTTGTTGGTAGAGATAGATGTGAAGTATTCGTTAGGACCTCAGCCATATCCTCAGCCTAGGTAGGCTGAGGGGATCATTTCCTTTTTGGTCCCTAATTAGTTCCACTCTTCCTTTGATTATCCTTTTACTTAATTATAAGTTTATAAAAGACTTTTAGGTTCCATTTTATATTAGCTGCTAATCTATTCTCATAGTCTCCCTTTGCCCCTCTTGTTCCCTTTTTTAAATCTCCCCTTTCCTTATATGCAGCTTGGTTTTTCACTGTATTAAGAGCCTAACAATTGTCATACTTTTCCTTTTACTGTTTCATTTTAATCTCTATATTCATCCAGGAAGTTCCAGCTTTGGATACCCTTCCTTTTTCACTCATGGGAATGTGTCTACTCTGTAACCAAATCATCTCCTTCTTGAATACCTGCTCCATTGATCAGTTATTGTTTTGCCTACCAATTTATGATTCCAATCTACCTGGACCAGATCCATTGAAGTTAGCCCTCCTCCAATTAGGTATTTTTACACTTGATTGCACTTTGTCTTTTTCCATAACTATTCAAAAGCTGATAATACAATGATCCTAATTTCCCAATTGCCCCCCTCCCCATGCAAGAAACATGCAAGAACTATAAGGTGATGATGTTGGGGGACTTTAGTTACCCAAATGTCGATTGGGATAATGTTAGAATAAAGGCAAAGGAGGGGGAGGAATTTCTGAAATTTGTCCAGAACTTGCTTGTCCAGTATGTCCTCGGTCCAATTAGGAAGGGGGTATTGTTGGATCTTGTGCTGGGGAATGAGCTGAGCCAAATGGACCAAGTGTCTGTGGGTTTGGAAGGACCCTTGTTGAGTTGCTGCAATGCATCTTGTAGCTGGTACACACTGCTGCCACTGTGCGTCGGTGATGGAACGGGTGAATGTTTAAGGTGGTGGATGGGGTGCCAATCCAGTAGGCTGCTTTGTCCTGGATGGTGTCAAGCTTCTTGAGTGTTGTTGGAATTGCACTCATACAGGCAAGTGGAGGATATTCCATAAAACTCTTGACTTCTGCCTTGTAGATAGTGGACAGACTTTGGGGAGTCAGGAGGTGTTATTCACCACAGAATTCCCAGCCTCTACTCTCTTCCTGTAGGCAGGAAGCAGTAAGGAGTCCATCCCATTCTCTCAGTTCCTCCACCTCCGTCGCATCTGTTCAGATGATGCCACCTTCCAAAACCATGCTTCTGACATGTCTTCCTTTTTCCTTAACCGAGGGTTCCCCCCGACTGTGGTTGACAGGACCCTCAACCGTGTCGGACCCATTTCCTGCACCTCTGCCCTCACCACTTCCCCTCCTTCCCAGAACCATGATAGGGTCCCCCTTGTCCTCATTTTTCACCCCACCAGCCTCCACATTCAAAGGATCATCTTCTGCCATTTCTGCCAACTCCAGCATGATGACACCACCGAACACATCTTCCCCTCACCACCCCACCCTCCCCGTCAGCATTCTGTAGGGACTGGTCCCTCTATGACATCCTGATCCACTCCTCCTTCACCCCTAACTACTCATCCCCTTCCCACAGCACCTTCCCATGTAATCGCAGAAGATGTAACACCTGCCCCTTTACCTCTTCCCTCCTCTTCGTCCAAGGCCCCAAGCACTCGTTTCAGGTGAAGCAGCTTTGTGGAACACCTTTGCTCAGTCTGCAAACATGACCCAGCTCTTCCTGTCACTTGCCATTTCAACACACCATCTTGCTCTCATGCCCACATGCCCGTCCTTGGCCTACTGCAATGTTCCAGTGAAACCCAACGCAAACTGACAGAACAACACCTCATCTTTCAATCAGGTGCTTTACAGCCTTTGGACTTAACATTGAGTTCAACAACTTCAGACCATGAATTCTCTCTTCCATCTTTACCCCTTTTTTAATCCAATTGTTTTTTACTTCGGTTTTTAAATTTTTACTTTATTTAGTTATTTATTTATTTATTCATTTTTTAAATTCTTTGTCCCCAAACACCACCCCCCACCCAACTCCCCACCACCACCACCTCCCCCCATCATCGTTGTGTTTTCACAGAGTGCTGACCCTTGTACTGTGATTAACACATTCTGTTCTTACCTTTACATCACTGTCAGCACCTTCTTTAGTCTTTACCATGGCCATTAACACTCCCTTTGTCTTGTGTCTATGGCATTTATGTCAATCTATCCTTAGCTCCCACCTATCTTTGACTTTCTTTCTTGCTCCACCTGCTCCACCCCCTCTTAAACAGTACAAAATCCATCACATTTCTATTTTCCTTTAGCTCTAAAAAGTCATACAGACTCGAAATGTTAACTCTGTTTCTCTCTCCACAGTTGCTGCCAGACTTGCTGAGTTTTTCCAGCATTTTTTGTTTTTATTTCAGAGGATAGTTAATAATTGTGCAGCATTTGGTTGGTTGCAGATTGGTGACTGCTTCACAGAACACCTCCGCTCAGGCCTCAAGCATGACTCTGAGCTTCTGGTTGCTTGCTATTTTAATTCACTCCCTTACTCTCATGCCCACATTTCTGTCCTTGGCCTGCTGCAGTGTTCCACTGAAGCTTAACGCATGCTTGAGAAACAGCACCTCATTTCATATTAGGCACTTTACAGCCTTCGACATTGAGTTCAACAATTTCAGACCGTGAACTCTGTCCCCCATTTTGATTCTGCATTTTTGCCATGTGCTGGTCTGACTCTTGCTTTTCATGTTTTTTGCTGTCAGACAGAGCTGTACATTAAGCTATTCACATTCACTCTGGACAAATATTTTGTTTCTTTACTACGACCATTATCATCCTTGTGCCTTTTGTTCAATGACATCTTTGTCATTTAATCTCTCCACCCACTACCTATCCCAAATGTTCCCTTTTGTTCTTTCTCCCCCTCCCTCTTTCAACGGCATAAAACTTATCACATTTCTACTTTCCAACAATTCTGAAGAGTCATATTCGATTTGAAAAATTAACCTTGTTTCTCTCCCCACAGATGCTGCCAGACCTGCTGACCATTTCTGGCACATTCTATTTTTATTTCATATTTCAACTGTTCCTGAATTGCTGGATGCCCTCTCTTATCAGTAATTACAGTACTATAAATGATAGGTTTCTTGGATTGTTAAATGTTGATTTAGCGCCCTTATAATGAACACATGCAAAAAATGTAATGTAATTTTAAGATAATTCCTTTTCCTCAGCAGATAAGCAAACTAAAGCAGCAATTTATCCAAATGATAGTGAACAAAGACAGGATTATTCATAATTAAATTCTAATTTCTTACAAAGTGTGTAGGAGTGGACTCATACAGAGTGTTGCATCACAGTTAGATTTTACATTGGAAATTATAGACACAGAATCACAGAATTGTTCTGGCGCAGAAGGAGGCCATTTGGCCCATCATGTCTGCACTGGCTCTCCAAATGAGCAACTCACCTAGTGCCATTCGCCCACCTTCTCTCCGTAGCCCTGCTCATTCTTCCTTTTCAGATAGCAGTCTGATTCTTTTGAATCCTTCAATTGAACCTGCCTCCACTACACTCTCAGGTGGTGCATTCCAGACCCTAACCAATCGCTGCGTAAAAAAGTTTCTCCTCATATCACTTTTGTTTCTTTTACCAATTACTTTAAATCTGTGCCTTCTCATTCTTGATCCTTTCACGAGTGGGAACACTTTCTCCCTATTTATTTCATTATTATTACTCATCGACACACGTTAATAATTTATTTTAACTCATTATTTTGAGATGGCATGGAAACTAAGGAGGCTGCTAATTTACAATCTTCTGCAATTTTAAACTTGTAAAGCATCCCCCATAAAATCCTTAACATTTTTTTTTAACTTCAGAATTCAAATACAATTGAAAATATTGACAGATATGCTGGTTCATTGCAATACTGAAATTTAAAATACTAGAAATATAAAATACTATTAGCACATACAGCATTGGGTCAGTGAGAGCCTGAGAAAATAGATTCTCCTTGACTATGGACTACATCCTTCTGGATCATTTAAGTGGAGCTAGTGCAGGTACAGTAAAAGATCAGCTTGACATTGTGCTTAACTCCTTAATTAAATGATAGGATGACATTTTTTGTTACAGTTAGCACCGCTGTTCAATCCTGTTGACTGCACAAGTACAAGCAGACACATCTTCCTATACTGTCACCATTCTGAAACTGTTCTCTGATTCATGCTGTCATTTACATTTACCACATGTATATACATGAGTGTATAGTGTAGCCCCACTAAAGAAATACAAATAAGATTTTGGAGTGTCTCTTTACATTACATGTACCCAGGCACATGCTGTTTACATAACCTTTCAAGTATAGCCTTTTTCTTAAATTCTTGGGCTTTTTAGAAGCAGAAGCTAATAACGAAGGTATTTCTGCAGGGAGTTGGATGAAGGTCCGCTGCCAGTTTCTGCGGCTGCTGTTTTCATGCATCAAGTTGGTCACTAATATTAAATCTATCCTGAAGTATGTCAGGCTTTAGGCTGATACTATTTTGG
Source organism: Cetorhinus maximus (assembly GCF_964194155.1). Taxonomy (NCBI): domain Eukaryota; kingdom Metazoa; phylum Chordata; class Chondrichthyes; order Lamniformes; family Cetorhinidae; genus Cetorhinus; species Cetorhinus maximus. The sequence goes on from NC_135884.1 coordinate 106,319,227, forward strand.
AGCTTCCAGTTTGGTCAGTTTTGTAGTGGCAAACAGATTTTGAGATGAAACGTAATTATATGGTTAGCCTTCAATTGGAATAGAGGAACAAATTGGCTGGAAAAAAAAAATAGGCCATAGAAGGTGGTGTCATAAGCAGATAAGATCTTAAAAACACAAATGGAATCTTTCATTTTGTATCTAGAGAAAATACAAAAGCAGGAAGTGATATTGAACTTTCGAAAACCTTAGTTAGACCACCGTTAAACTACTCTGTATAACTTTCAGCACCCATTACGGGAAAGATATAAAAACATTTTAAAAAGTGTCAGTTCACTACATTACCAGGAATCGGTGGTTGCCATTAGAATGAAAGGGTACTGACCTTGATTTTCCATCTGGCAGGAACAGGATGGTTAACAGTGGTTAAAATGGCAAAAATTGGCTTACAGCCCCATTACCACCAGAAATCAGCAACCACCATTTTAACTTAGCGTCTAACAGAAACATGGGCCAGCATCTTCCAGTCGGCGAGCGGGGGCAGAGCCCGCTGCCAACGTAGGGTGATGTCGGGCGTGCGTCCCGATGTCACCCTGCACCATTTAGATTGTCAGTTCGGCAGGTGCGTATCCAAGTCAGATGCGCAGCTGCTGATCTGTCAACGGCCTATTAAAGCCATTAAAAAACCAGTTGAGCTCATTAATGGACCTGCCCATCCAACCTTAAGGGTGGCGGGCAGGCCGGGAGCCCAGGCGGGCTTGTGAAAAAACATGAAACCTCATCCACGGGCGGGATGAAGTTTCATGAGTGATTTAAAAAATGCAGAAAATTTTACAATAAATGTTATGGACATGTCCCAGCTCATGTGACAGTGTGGGAATCCCCCCCCCCCACCCCCACCCGGCCCCCCCACCCATACAGGGAGCGCATAGCGCTTCCTGGCAGATGTCACGCTGGGCAGGTCTTAATTGGTCCAACCACGTAAAATGACAGTGCGCCCCCAATCAGAAGCGCGCTCGCTCCCGCACTTCCCCCCTGACAGGGGGAAAATGTTGCCCATGAATGTGACTCATTACTAAATGTAAATCAGGATCAAATTATGTTAGCAGGTCCCTGGCGCGATTTTAACTGGGAGAATCAAAGTCCTGCCCAGTGGTAAACATTGTGTGAGTCAGTGAACTGACTGACATGATGGGAATCAGTATTTAAAGGGACTTCACTTCAGGCTCTCAGATTATTTCGATCTGTGTGCTATTTTGATTATGGATTTCCAAGGGACTTCTGAGTTTGGAGTTTGCTTCTTTCCAACTTATGGATGATATTTTTGGCTTAATTTCTTCGAAAAGAGGAATAGTTGGAGAAAGACCAGCAGCAACGTTAGCCTGAAAAGCTCAGGCAAGCATCAGGTGGGCCTATTCGGGGAGGTGAGGGGAATTGCTTGTAGAAGACCTTACCTAGACCAGATCAATGGCCTTTTATCCAGGGCTAAGTAGACTATATTTGTGTAGCTATCAAAGCATCAGAGAATGAGCCAGGAGATTTTGTTAATAGGAAGGGTTTCCACTTCATCATCACGTTGCTGCGAGAGAGGCCATGGAGCAGTTGATGGAGCCTGACTTTCTGTAACCTGATCAATCCTCTTACCGTAAAACTAAGCACAAGCCTCTCTGCAGTAAAAACCCTTGATACCCTACCTTCACCTGCTTAATTTTGTGTCAAAGAATATCAAAACCTTTTATCTAAACTATATATCACTGATATTCTGACAATGCAAATTAAGAAGTTATAATGAAAAGAAACTCTTGACATGTAGTAAAGCTGATTATTTTAATTCCTAGCACAGTTATCATGGTGAATTCCTTAAGAAGGTTTAGCAACACTATTAATGTCTGTTAACAGAGCTGATGGAAAGTTGCTGATGCTCATGGAGGGACCCATGTGATGCCTGTAGATGGCAACTTCAGGGGACTGAAGATTGAGAGGGCCCAGGTGCAGACTGCAGCAAGTTGGCTGCTGCAAGGGCAGTATGGCTTGGCTAGCTTTCTGACTGTGGTTGGTCCTAATTGAGGATATAATGAGAAAGCAAATGTGCTGATGCGCTTAGAGAAGGCAACTAACTCATACTGCCCCCACTGTGACATAGCCCCTGCTATGGAGCTGCGGTTAATCACTTACACTGATCCATGAGCGAGCAGACTACTGAAAATGAGCAAATCCTTGAAGACCGCTATCTACAAGGCCCACCAATCTCTGCATGATGAACACCTGACTGTCCAAGCTGGAGCCCGGAGTCTGCAGGGCAGCTGTTTGAGTTTCTACTAGTTGTGAGGACCTGGCTGCAACATCCCTAGAGGTGGCCACATGCTCCCAAGTAGACTGATGAATGTTGATGACATACAAGAAGTCACCACATAGGCTGAAAGCTGACTCTTCTATATTTTCAGTCATGTTGGTAAAATCCCTTATTCCAATACCTATGCTCTTTATGTGAAGCAAACATTTTCCTTGGTGGTTTGGGAGGGGACCTAGTCCTACTGTAACTTGTCTCCTGGTGTGTTTGTGGCATTAGTACTGTACCTGCTGCTGCTCACCAGTGCTAGGCGCTGTACCATGTGCAGACCCCTCAAATTCATTCCCTACCCTGCCAAAGTGTTAATCTTTTTGCTGGTGTGTGGTTGTGATGCATGATGGTGCCTTCTCAGAAGGATTCTCCTCACTTTTTGGTGATAGATCAAGGGCAACATTAGTGGAGGGGTAAAAAAACAAGCTGTTGGCACCTTCTTGGCTGACAAGTATATTTTTTAATATGGTCAAAATAATGTACAGGTTGATACATACACATATGTAGATAAACAGGTAGCTGTTTGTAGAATTTTAATTGCTGATCTAGGTAGACATAGAGCAGATGCTTCCACTTGTGGGGGAACCAAAACTCGGGTGCATAAATATAAGATATTCACCAATAAACCCAAAAGGGAAGTCAGGAGAAACTTCATTACCCAAAGGATGATTAGAATGTCAAACTCACTACCACAAGAAGTAATTGAAGCATTTAAAGGGCAGCTTGATGAACATGAAGAAGAAATAAATAAGAAGTTATGCTGATAGGATTAATTGAAGAGGGGTGGGAGGAGGCTTATGTGAAATATAAACACTGGCATGAATCAGTTGGATTGAATACCTTGTTTTTGTGCTGTACATTCTTTGTAGATCTACGTAAACTGTTAGATCTAAATACAAAGTCGGGACACAAAGAGTGGTTTTGAAAATTCCCTTGAGTATATACCGAAGTGTATCCCAACTAATACCATGATTAAACTAGCTTGTGAACACATGCATTTTCATGCTTGCGTGAGTTCAAAGTGTGCAATTCAGCAGGATTTCTTCTGCCAGGTTCATGCAAGAGTGTTGTCTAGGCCAAAATCACTCTGGGCTAAATCTGACAAACAAACAGGGTATTGGATTTGACTGTAGAATGGGACTGACTCTGAAATCAGTCAGACAGAATGACATACAAACCTTGTAGCATTTCCCAACAGATTAAGAGGTGAAGAACTCACTTTCTTCATTTAAAAGGTTCTATCACGTATATTTTATTTTCAGTGAAAGGCCAAGTTCAAAAACAATTTCACTCCCTACATTTTCTGCCCATGGTTTTTGATTATTTGCAAGGAAAATTCAACTCCTGTTTACAAAACTCATAGATAAATTCAGACAGATGTGATTAAAATTCAATTTTTTGGCTGTTTCTCTATTTTTAAGAGCATGTTTCACACCCTAGAAATGTTCTTTGACATTAATCTTAAGTGTATAACAAGCTTTCCTTTGAAGAAGTTAGTGATAGCATAAATACAGATTACTTCATTGGCTTGACAAAATGTTATCTTTTGGATGCTTAAAAAAATTAATTATTTGTCATGAGCACGTAAAATGGTGGTTAGTTGGGGAACTGTATTGCATTGATAGATACCTCAGAATGAGAGGAATATACAAACAGAAACCATATTGACATGCTTAATGCAGTTATGTCATTTTCTGTCTTAGTACATTCCTATGAAGTATTTTGGGGCAATTTCCTACATTAAAGGCAAACTATTATTGTTGACTTGTTTATAAGGTGATATCAACTACTTTCACAGACATCCACATTTTTTCACCTATGCTGAACTCAGAATTTTGCCAACTATTGTCTATCAATCTGTGTTATCAAGTTATCAAGAAAGGCCATGTGTTCATATACGGTAAGTGAAATGAAAACTTCTCTAAACCTGACATAACAAACCTCTCCCATGTGTGATGGGAAAAATAGTACAAAGGGGAGTCATTTTCTGTTTTAGTATCTGTATTATTTGATTATGTTTAATGCAATCATTAGTGAAGCTCTGAATAAAGATTGGCTATGGGAGTATTCTTTACTGGACTGACATTGAACTATGCAGCAATATATCATCGCAGCCAGAAACTCAAAGGTGCTCGTGAATTATAGTGAATAAGTTTCAACTCAGCTTTATATCCTTTGCTTCATCACTAATAAATGCATTTTTTCTTGTCTTACCATTGTATAGCTATAATATCTATTTGTGGTCAATTTGTTGCTTGTCATTCGTGTCCACTGAAAGTTGCAGTACTATAGCACATTGCTTGCAAGCTTCTATTTTGTACATGGCAATAATTCCAGGTATAATAGGACCTAAATTTGCTAGACTCCCAGACTGGATAATTCCAGCAGCACATACAAACAGCACACCCAAAAGGAGAGAAGCAAACTAAAATTGTGTCTCATCACCTCAATTTAAGACAAATGTGAGCACTAATTAGATGCTTGAATGCTAGCAGCCTAGCCAATTTCAGCTGGAGTAGGGCCCATTTGTAAGTCTGGTCGTGGAGAGCCAATTGGACAGGCATGACGAGGATGGATCAGCAGCCACCCAAACCTCCTTCTGATTCCATAACAATTGAAATCTCCTGAAGTTAAGGGCCTTTTTTTGAATGACCTTAAGAGATACCTTTAAGATTCACTGGTTGGGTTGCTCAAGGATCCAAAAAGGTGATCAAATATTTGATTTTTGGGGGCGGAAAGTTGTTGAAGATTGTAGTATAAGAGTCTGGTACATATAGGGTTAATGTGAGACTGAGTACAGTGCCGCCCACACAGTGATGTAAGAGAGTACATGACCTGCACCCAGGGTCAGTCTCGTGTTGGACAGACCCGTGAGTACCAGCAAGCTTGGAGATGGCTCCTAGCTTGTAACCTTTACTGTATTTTGTAAATAGTTCTAAGAGTCAATAAAGACTTACAGTTAACCTATTTCAGACTACAAAGACTTCTTTAGAACTACCAAACTGTAACCAACTCCCTACAACATGGTGGCAGCTTGTGGAAAAACCCAAGACCTCACAGAAAATGCGGAGAAGAACTGAAGTGCTGGAAGACTGAGAAACAAATTCAGCAAAGCAGCCTGACCTGAAAAGAAGCTCCAGAAGCAGAGGTGCAGAGGAAAATTCACAAGGAAAAAGCTCCAAAGAAAGACTTAGGGCAGAACTTAGGGCTGGCCCGACCCAATCTCCGGCAGGTGGGGAGTCGATCCCCGCCGGAGAAGTGGACCCCGCCGCCATTTTATGTGCCAATTAAGGCCCGTCCAGTGTGACGTCTGGCGGGAAGCGCTATGCACTTCCTGTGCGGACGGGGTGGGGGGGGATTCCCCAAAAGCGAGAGTGCACTCTTTTGCGCTTGCGCACGAAAGAGTGCACATCTCCCTGAGGCTACGTGCTGCCTCAGGGAGATCACTGACACTTTTAAAAATATTAAAAATAGAAAAAAAAATTCCCTAACATGTCCCCCTCATGTGTCAACGAGATGGGACATGTTCATAATTTACATAATAACTTTATTAAAATGTTTAAAACCCTGCATGAAACCTCAACCTGCCGCTCGATGAGGTTTCATGTTTATCTATTTGCCGCCGGGGCTCCTGGCCTGCCCGCCAACTTTAAGGTTGGATGGGCAGGTCCTTTAATTGTATAATTGATCCTGTCAATTGGCCATTGACAGGTCGGCGGGCCCACAGCTGATTTTGCTGCACCCCCGCCTTCCTGAAAATTTAAATGAACTGGGATGATGTCAGGGGTTGTCCCTGACGTCATCCCGCATCATTTTACACGTCGGCGAGTGGGTCCCGCCCCCTGCTCGCCGAAGGCAAAATTCTGCCCTTAGAAGCTGGAGGCAGAAATTTAAAATTCCTCACTGCAGCAGAAGACTCCATTGAATCTCCTTTGGAAGTCCAGGTTCTAATCCCAGAGACCTTACAGGAGTGAGTTAAATATTCAAAAACGCCAGGCTACAGGAAATCTTGCGAAATCTTTAAATAATTCAGACTCAGAAGTGCAGTTTGAGAAAAACCCGTCGCTAAAACCCAATCCTCGAGTTGGTGCCTGAACATGTGGTGTCCGAACTCACTCCGAAAAGGAAAAAAAAAAATTAAATAATTTGGGAGAATCGCAACATCTAAACTCAGCTGAGAGAAAGCAAAAGCCAGGATTTGACAAGTTCGTGACTTTAAAGTAAAACGCTGAGCAAGAGGACTCTGCAGACAGTTGATCCAGGCAGTCATTGTTGAAATTTTTTACATTTCAAGCTGAGTGCGATCACCATTGTAGTGGAGCCCACCAAAACTGGCAATCTCAGGAAACCCCTTTGCCACCAAGTGATGGCATCTTGAAATTCAGAAAACTCTTAAAACAGAACCTACACTTTTAAAAATGTAACCATGGATCAGAATCCCCACCTCCAAATCAATTGTAACTAATCCAAGATCAGATCAGTCACATAATTGGGGACTTTGGAGGAAAGGATTCCTAAGATATAGCATCACTTCAGTTTAGACAAAATGTCAGAAGCAGAGCAGGTTCATTCTGCTTTACTTGGCAGATCCGATTGCAGACGACATTATAGCAAGACAGGGAATCAATGAATCATCTGCTAAATTTGAAGAAGTACTAAAATCATTCAACATTTATTTTAATCTAAGAGGCAATAAAACACTTGAAAGAGCTAAATTTAACAAGCAAGGCCAGCAGCCAGGAGAACCTGCTGATTCATTCATCAATGAGCTGTACAGGATAGCAAAAGGTTGAGAATATGGAGACTTAAAATCTGAACTCGTCAAAGACAGAATAGTGATAGGAGGTAGGAGGTAGGAGTAACAGACAGCGCAGTCTCTCACCTCATGCAAGCAAAGGAAGATCCAACCCTGGAAAAGGCAATCCAGATAGTTAGGCAGTCAGAACCCTGTGAGCAGCACAGAACTATTTTAAAGGGAGAATATAAATTGTGGTGCAGAGGCCAACCCACAGTTCAGCTAGTTAAGCAACAAAGACACAGGGACAGCCCAGGTCAAGGAACTCAATACCTGAAGCAGCCAGCAAAGTGACCATGCCAATGCTGTGGAGGTGAGACCAATATCCTCCAACTGCAGGCCAATGCTTTCAGTGCAACAGGATTAGACACTATGGCAAATAGTGCAGAGCATAAGCTCTGAAATGCACAGGAGGCCCAAAGATTATCTGCAAGGCCCAAGACTGCAAGCCCAGAAGACACACATGCTTCTTGGGTGAGGTCAACGATCTTGGTTTCTCTTTTTGAAATGCAGACATTTCAGTCAATGGCCATGTAACAAAGTTTAAATTAGAAGCAGGTGCCAGCATAACAGTCCTTTCAGACAAAGAACCATGGCTGGTGACTCAGTGGCTGACGTCGGCCAGGAAACACCTATACAGGGCAGAAGGCTTAACGCTCCCCGTGAAAAGCACCCTGCAAACAACACTGAGATAAAAGAATAAAACAATCAGTGAGACCCCCTTTGTGATCCACAACCCTGACTGTTCATTACTAAGCCGCGAAACCTTTGTTGAACTTAACCTGTTACCGAAGATTGACAAGGTCAGCCAGCAAGGACCTGGCTCCAAGTACAAAAGGTGAGTTCCTGAAACTCTTCGCAGGACTAGGGCAACTGTAAAATGCAGTCAGAATGACACTGAGAGAGGATGCTAAACCTGTGTGCCTATTCACACCACATAAAATCCCCCACCCACTCATGAAGCAGCTGCAACAGCAGCTGGACAAGATGAAAAACGTGGGAGTCATCTGCCCAGTCACACAACCAGCTGCATGGTGTTCTGGGACAGTCCCATCCCAAAACTGAACGGGTCCATCCATATCTTTGTCAACCTGACACAGCTCAATAAAGCCATAGCCAGAGAAGTACATTCCATGTCCTCAGGGGACGAAAGCCTGACTAAACTCTCGACGAGCACAGTATTTTCAAAACTGGATTGAAACAACGGCCTTTGGCAACTCGCTCTTGATGAAGAGTCCAGGCTGCTGCCAACATTTGTTACCCCATTTGACAAATTCTGCTTTAACTGTCTGCTGTTTGGAATCACTTTGAGTGATTTACTCAAGTAAATTCCAACAGATCCACTAGGAACAAATGCATGATGAGGAATGTGCCCATATCAGCATATACTGCCAACAAGGATGGCCTCAGCAGAGACCAAACGGAGAGATCATGAAAACCTGCTTCGAACAACAAAAACACTTCACAATTGTAGATGACCCCCTGGCCTATGAGGAGTGGCTGATCACCCCAGTCTCCCTGCAGCCAGAGATCCTTCAAAAAATACATCAGGATTACCTGGGCATCACCAAATGCAGGGCACGGGCCCAATCTGCTGTCTGGTGGCCAGGCATTTTCACAATGATTGAAGCCACCATTGCAGCTTGCCAGGTGTGTGCGTTGTACAGGCAGGACCAAAGAGAACCCCTCATTCCCACACAATTCTCTACCAGGCCTTGGGAGAGGCTGGGAATTGGCCTGTTTGTCTTCAACAGCAAATCGTTCCTTATGGTGGTGCCCTACTTCTCCAGGTGGGTTGAGGTGAAGCAATTATATACAACTACCATAGAGGCAGTAATTAAGGCACTAAAAGAGATGTTCACGAGCTGCGGCATTCCAGACGAGATCATGTCCAATTACGGCCCACAATTTTCAAATGAGTACCTTGTGTACTTCGCTGCCGTATCCAGATTCCACCACCGTACCAGCTCCCCAAGATACTCACAGTCAAATGGGGAGGTTGGAAAAGGGTTCCGCACTGTAAAAGCCCTTCTAAAAAAGAATGAGGACTTTCCCACAACACTGCTAACCTACAGGCCCACTCTGTTATAGTGCGGCCTGGCCCTATCCAAATTCCTGATGGGCAGGAAACTCCACACACAACTTATAACCCTGTCGAAAAAACTAATATTAGGGTTGATAGCCAAGGATAACCAGGACATCCAAGCAAGACAGCAGTCTTACAGGCAGAAGCATGCTTCTGTCTACAGCAGACAGTTGCCACAATTGCAGGAAGGTGACAAGGTCTAGATTAAAGACCTCGAGAGAGAAGGTAGTCATTAGAAAGGATGAGGACCAACCTTGCTCCTACCTGGTTGGCACCACAGAGAGCACAGTCAGGAGAAACAAAAGGAGTTTCTTCCTCATTCTGAGAGTACCTGTCCCCACTATGCAATGGAGAAATATCGAGAAACACACCCAGATGCCAGAACAACCTCCAAGCCTACAGAAGAACCAGCAGCGACAGAGTCTAACACTCCTCCGACAGTAGTGTGATCGAGATATAGAAGGTTTAGAAAGCTTCCAGACCGCCTGACCCTTTGAATTCAAGGACTTGAAAGGGGGCAAATGGGGCTGTGATTATGTAGTAATGACAATGTATATATATGCTAGTAGTAACAATATAATACATAAGGTAAACAACATATATTTGTAAATTGTTCTAAGAGTCAATAAAGACTTACAGTTAACCTATTTCAGACTACAACGATTTCTTCAGACCTACCAAACTGTAGCCAACACCCTACAACAGACATGACGGTTAATATAGGGACAAATGATGATTCAGCCGAAACGTTCTTGATTGAGCTGCTACAGAAAACTGTAGCTGCACACATGTTTTGGAGTCCACCTGCGTCTTCACCCCATCCTTCATGCCTTCACTATTATAAACCTCCTCTTTTAAGTTCCATGTTCAGTGCTGGTTCCATGCATTATCTCCATTGCAAAGTAAAGTTGTGCAGAATTCTGCAAACCACTAGCATATGGACACTCTTTGTAGATTGCCTGGTAGGAAAACAACAGACCTGTCCAGGCGACTGAATCATTTTTAAGCTCTCCAAAGCTCGTTTTTCAAAGATCATAATTGCAGTAATATTTAATTGCATCATCAGTAGAGCCTTGCTAACCTCGAGTTATGCTGTATACCGGATAATAAAAACTAATTATGTTTATCCTGAAAAATATTCTATTTTAAACAGGGTGAACATGACCAAGAATCGTTGAGGATGACCTTCAAAATGTTACAACTGCATCTCTAATAGTAAGGCTTTTCTGACATTTCTTAAATGCTTTTAAATTTGTACTTTAGTGGAAATTGAAGCGTTATTGATATTCGATTAGCTCTTTGTTTCAATGGGCAGAATCATTCCAGATTTGCACGAAGTGTGGTAGCAAGCAGGAAAAAGAACATTTTGCCTGCCAGCTGCAATGGCGGCTTTTCACACCATATCATCCCAATCCTGCCTCCTTAATCATGCATTCCCTGGAAACCCACGCTGTTTCAATGGCTCTCGTTCACCCACCACGCCGTCACCTCACCACTTTGGCTTGGTAGGCGATGGCAATAGTGATCAGTGCCAATGCTGCACGGAAGAGGTTGGCCATCCAATGCACAAAGAGGATGAATGATGAATGAAAGTCAGAGTGTTGACATTATTGGCCTCCTGCGGTCAGAGCAGGGGAGAACATTGTGGCTGGCTCCCACTGTATCCAGAAGTTGTCTCAGGGATGTGTCACAGATTCAGGGGGTTGCTGTCTTCTCACCTCTCCGGGCCATGTCTTCTGTGCAGCAGCCCTAGACTGGATGTACTGAGAGGCATGCGCGTGGCTGCACTTTAAATATGGTGCCCGGCGTGAGGAAGTGGCAAGGTGACGGCATGGCGATTGAATGAGAGCTCGCCCGCCATTGAAATGGCGTGTTTCCCGGGAATGCATGATTAATGAGGCAGGATTTGGATGATACGGCGTGAAAAGCTGCCATTGGCACCAGCGGGTAAAAAGTTCTTTTTCCCGCCTGCTACTGCACTTAGTGCAATTCTGGGATGATTCCGCCCCTTCACTAAGGAGACCAAAACTGCACACACTATTCAAAATGTCTCATCAATGCCCTGTATGACTAAAGCATAACATCCTTACCTTTATATTCAATTCCTCCCATAATAAAGGATAGCATTCCATTAGCCTTCTTAATTATTTGCTGTACTGATTGTCAGCCATACTTCAGCTATCTAGAGCCTAAGGCCTGGAATTCCTTCTCTAAACCTCTGCCCCTCCATTTCTCTCTCTCCCCCTTAAAACCTTACCTCTTTGGCCAAGCTTTCACCAGCCTGAATATCGTAATACCTTTTCCTTTATTTCAGTGTAATTTTGGTCTGATTACACTTTTATGAAGTGCTTTGGAACACTTCCGCATGTTAAAGGCACTATATAAATGCAAGTTATTTTTAAAATGTATTTATGGATCAACATCATAAATTAAAAACATGTCTTAAAGCAGGTGCCATTCTTTAAAATAAACAAAATATTTCTTAAATTGATTTGGTTCTGGTCAAACTTTCAACTTCTAAGCAGTATCGAAGTTTAGAAAGTTGATTCTCTAACTGCACATTGGGATTTCTACAATTCAGTAGTCTCGCTCCATGAATTGATGGAAGGGAGAATTCAGAATATAACGAATGCCCAATCCAATATCGTCCATTGTGCACTGTCACCAAAGGGTACAGTGGAGAGAAAAATGCTCAGATGTATGTTGGGTTTTACCGGTATATATCTACAGTTCACCTGCTATGCAGGCCTGTTCACCAAGACATGGACAAACATGATGAAATATTCTCATGTATTCAGGCTTTCAAAAAGTGAAGAAATATTTTTAGAAAGAATTTTGCAAATGTTCTAGCCATTTCGCAGCGTTGTGTATGTTTGGGGAATAAAGCTGAGTCCTACTTGTGAAACAAATCTAACCGTAGGACAATGTGAGGGTGCGCTTTTGCCACATCCATACTAAAATAGCCAACCATAATTAGGAAGTTTTTTTTAGGAAAATCGTAAACTGGAGCAGAGAATGCTTCATAGTACACCATGAGGAGCCTGCTGTGATTTATCTGATCTAATGAGATTTCAGTTCCATAACAGGCTGTGTTTTAAGTTCTAAAGGGTCTTGTGACCTTAAGTCAAATAATTGAGTCTTTGAAAATACAAGAAAAAGAGTAAGTTCATTAGCTCTACTTCAACAATAACCACTTCTACAGCCAAGCTTTCAGAGCCAAGGCTGGTTTCCTTTTAAGTAATTGACGTAGACTTTCTTTAGTGGCCAGGCTAGACAACTTCTCAAACGTCAGTCAGGAAATCAGACCGTCAAAGGAAAACGGTGCATTCCTTCCACCCGGACTGGGTCAGATCAGAAAAACACTGAATTTATGTTATTTCTGCCAAGTGCTTACATTTTCATGCCCTCCAGTTCCTTAGATAAAGGAAGTGTTTCTTCTACTATGTAAGGCTCTGTCATATTTAACTCCAGCTAAGTTTCTGACAAAATCTGCTCCTGTCTCTCTGAATTGAGCAAATGAATCTGTGTTTTACAGTTTGAAAGCTGAAAGGGTTATTGAATATCACCCGGGGAGCACAAAGTGAACAAGTTCTCGTTTCTTCCTGACCTTGTGTGCATTTCCCCTTGCAAACTGTCTAGGCCTTCAACCTTCATTTCTCATTCTCTCTGTGGTCACACAGGAAGGACAGCTAAGGCTTTCTGTCCAGGCTAAACAGATCAGGTTTTGTTAAAAAGCTTCTTTAACCAGAAACGGAAGGCAATACTGCAAGCAAACTGGAAACTGGCAGAGCTATAACTTTTCATGGTTCACAACTCAATGTCGATATGCAAAAATTCTTCTTATTCCTGGCACTGCTAATGACACTTGGTGCACTGTTACACATTTTCCCACAGTTACTCTTATGTAACGTCCAAAGGTCAAAGGAAACAATTTTGGTTTTAAAAATACAAAGGAGGTCATTTGGTGAAGCAGAGCTGGCTCAGTTAAGATAGCAAATGTATCCATCCAGCTTAAAGAGATTGATTGCCTTTCTGGCAGAATACCTAGGATATACTTCAGAAACAGGAGAAATAGAAAACCCATTGTTCTCAAAGCCTGAATCCCCACTTTGTTTACTATTTCTTGCATTTTTATTTCTCTGTCCTTCTGATGAGAATACCTTGTAGGAGTATCCAGTGCTTAGATTGGAAGGAATTCCTTAATTCCTAAATCAAGAATAGATTTTCAAAGTAAAAGCAGGAGCCTTGCATAGAATTTTGCACTTTTCTGCATACCACAGCAAACACCTGACACCACCGACTTCTCCAGGGTGAGATCAATTTATTCATGCACAGTGGGTGCTTGCCTTCAATATTCCAATCACTGGAGCCTTACAGCTGGGGGAGGCGTGGGATATCTGATACTACCGCAAAGGTTAAAATGCCTGTAGCAACAGGTTCCGGGGAGAGTATTTTTGGTGAATAAAAGTTTCACCACCTTAAAAATCATTGGCACAATGGAGTCAAGAAACCCATAAGCTCCTCAATTTGCTGTTGCATTAGAATAAATATCCCTGCAAGAAATGGGTTTGGGAAAGGGTGTCCCACATTTCCCAACAGACAAACTGCACAGAGTGGATGGGAGACATCAGTCCATGACTCTGCAGCTACCATTACAATGACTACAAGTAGATGTATAGGGAAGATCATTTTTTCCTAATATTACTGTGGGATACTTTAAAGCAGGCTTATGGGGACTGTGTGTATGTATTGTTGTGTGTGTGTGTCTAGTTTAATTAAACTGTAGACAGTCAAACGGCAAGGTTTGAATCATCAAAAGGGCTTAGGTGTAAAGCAGGCATTTGAAATGGAGATGGGTAAGCTAGGATGAAATCTCAGCAGATATAGTGTGAATGGAATTTGCAGTTTTAGATAAACTGAGAGGTTGTTTAATTTTCAAACTGATATGATAAGATGTTTGCAACTGGCAAGATAAATAAGGCAAAGTTATTAAGTTTATTTTTCCCGAAAATGCTGGCTGTAATGACAACATGAAAAATTTTATATTCTGGGAAAAGTTACTTCCAAAGACAGGTTGAAACAATGGGATGTACAGATCAAAAGGGAAAAAATATATTTAAAGAAAGCTGGAAAGCTGTGTGTGTTGTGGCCATGTGAGATCTTGAAATGTGCACAGTATGAAACAGATTTGTTGGTAAAAGCCTCTAGCCACCCTGGAGAAGTTTGATGTTCCAGTAACCAAGGTTTTGTTAAAAGCCTTTGGAGTTCCATGGTCGAGTGAGAGAGAGAAAGAAGCTGTGAAATACCTTCCTACAGCAACAGTGGATGCTTGTGGTAATATTGCTGAATGTTTTATAGATTAAGAATCTATTTGGAGTGTTGCCTGAAAGGGGCGTGTAGTTGGGAGTTTAATTAAGTAGAAATCTTGGGAGAACTGTTATAAAATTAAATGTAACTGTGAAACTGTAGTCTTCTGTGTTTATGTTTTCTTTTATTTTGTTAATAAATGTTTTAATTTAACCTTTAAAATCTCTAAAGGTGGCAGTGGACTCATTACTTCTGACTTCAGTGCACAAACCTTCTCGTAATAAATACAAATTGCAAAATCATTGTGATAGCATGATGAAGTTTTCCCTTGGGATTTGGTCAGCCTGGCAAATACCACCTGCCATATCATAACATAGAGAAAATATTTAGAGATTTCAGAACATCAGCCAAGGTAATACTGTCCATGATGACTTTACACCAAGTGGATAACAAAGCATGCTTGCCACAAAGTGTTCCTTTCCATTCAGTCAACAGTACAGGTTTCAGAATGCTTACCATAAATGCCAACTCTGCAGTAGAGTACAGTTCATAACAGTGACTTATATTGACAACACTTGCCATACCGATATTCTTAACGGGCTTCACCCAAAAAATTACTTCAAACATTGCCCCAGATCTTCCGGCCTCCAGATCATCAGAGACTAGATATACAACCCAAGATGCATGTCGGGACCCCACGGAAGTGCCGATGCGCTGACCTGCATGGAAATTGCCGAGGATGTTTGAACTTCAGACGGGCAATTTTCCTGATCTCTGGAACATCTGTGAATGTCTCTGACTCTGAGCTCGTGTCGGAAACTTCAGACAGTTCCGTGAGCCTTACCTGAATAGTTACCCAGGAAATGTTAGACAGAAAAATCCTAGTCTACTCCTGGGTAACTACAGAACTGACCCCCCACCCTTCAATCACTCACACTGACCCCTCTGACTCCCTTATCGAGCTCCAACTACCCTCCTGATCCCCACAAATATCCCAGACCTGAACTGACTACACCTTGACCCACCTGACCCACCTACCATCCTACCCACTTACCTCACCCACATATCCACCCTACCACCCTACCCATTCACTCATTCATTCATCCACCTATTCACTAATATTCACACTGAACATTTAAACTTACCATATGGCAGCTAGTGCTGGAAAAAAGGTGGCGAATTCTGTCTTCCCCACTATACCACAGCATTGCGATGGAACTCGCTGATGGATGCTGTGCTCTGCATTTCTGGAGAAGCCTGACTCAGAAGACCTGGCAAAAAATTACAGAGCAGTGTCTATGCATGGAATAGCTCGAGCAGAGCGGCAATCCAATGATGATTGTCACATCACGGAAGAGGCCGTTATCATGGCTGTGAGTAAATGTACCATGTACATGTACTCACATACATGATAGGCTGCAGAATGCCACATGGATGCATTCTATCACATCTAGTTTCTCAACTCTCTTTTGCTTGCAGGTCTAAGCAATATATAATGGCAGAATGCAGAAATGGATAGTAGGGAGGCCCTTGAGCGCCTTTGAAGGGGCCGTTGAAAAAATCATTGACATGGAGGGCATAGAAGGAGTGGAGCATGGTGAAATCAAGCTCAGGCCCGGTATTATCCTTGTCATGTTGTTTCTATACATCCTAGTCCATCATTGGCAAACACTCAAGCACAATCTCGATTATAGAATCATTCTCCTTCCCAAATCCTTATTTACATTGGCAGGACCATTTTTGTACCTTTTCCACAGCGGTCATCAATTTTAACTTCCAACTGCCAATGTTGATGCCATTCCCACCAAGTTTTGGATGGGAGTCTGTGTTGGAGCATATTAATGATTTTAGCTCTTGGGACTCATGGTGGCTCATTGCCTGCTTTGGCCCCCACAGAAAAAAATCTACATTATGTGATCTAACTCCCTGCTTCCACTGGTATGTTTAATACATTTGTTGTTCATAAAGAGATTCTAAGTTAATAAAGAAAACGACTGAATTAACTAACAATACGCCATATAAAAATGCTGACAGTTAGGTGTGATTTGGTGATTGGGCACCATTTGTTGAACAATCCTGAGTGCGCTAATAGCTTCAAGCTGATTAAATCCAGCTGTACCTCTCCATCACCTCTTTTGAACCCCCTGCCTGCTTGTCCAACATCTAGTTCTGGGTGAGCTACAATTTCTTGCAGTTAAGCTTTGGGAAGACTGAAGCCCTTGCCACAAATTCCATACCTCTGACTTTGATTTCACTCCCTTTATTGGCCATTGTCTCAGGTCGAAGTCAATTGTCGGACACCAAACTGTGCATCCAATAGCACGATCTGTATGTCACAAAGACTATGGGCTGCACCTTCCGGGGTTGGTGGGGGGGGGGGGGGGGGGGGTGGGGGGACCCACTCGCCGACACGTAAAATGTTGTGGGGTGATGACAGGCGTGCGTCCCAACGTCACCCTGCGTCATTTAGATTGTCAGTTCGGCGAGTGCGCAGCTGAATCGGCTGCAGACCCACCGAACTGTCCAAGGCCTATTAAGTAATTAAACTGATTAATAGAACTGCCCGTCCAACTTTAAGGCTGGCGGGCAGGCGAAGAGCCCTGGCGGCCTTC
Organism: Cetorhinus maximus; assembly: GCF_964194155.1. Lineage (NCBI taxonomy): Eukaryota > Metazoa > Chordata > Chondrichthyes > Lamniformes > Cetorhinidae > Cetorhinus > Cetorhinus maximus. Next base: position 106,336,347 of record NC_135884.1, read on the forward strand.
AGATAAAACATGAAACCTCAGCCACGGGTGGGATGAGGTTTCATGAGAGTATTAAAATTTGTATGAAATGTCTAAATAAAAGAAACTGATATGTCCCAGCTCAGCTCAGTCACATGAGGGGACATATCAATAATTTTTTTATCAGCTTTATTTAATGTTTGAAACCTGAGCCGATCTCCCTGAGGCAGCACTTAGCCTCAGGGTGCTCTGTGCGCTCTTTCCTCTGTGCGCATGCGTGAAAGAGCACACTCTCGGCTCAGGGAATCCCCCCCCCGCCAGCACAGGGAGCGCACAGCGCTTCCCAGCGCACGTCATGCTGGGTGGGCCTTAATTGGCCTGCCCAGGTAAAATGGGGGCGCTGATTGGGAACCCGCCCACTTGCGTCCGCTCCCGCACAACCCGCCCGACGGGGGTAAGATCCTGCCCCATCTGTTATTTTAGGAGGAAAAGGTTGAGAGTGCATTGTTAAAAGCAATCGATATGTTTTTAACAGTTAGATGAACATTAATCAGGGCTATTTTCTGAAAAACATATTTGGGGCTGTAAACACACTCATCCTTCCCAAAGTGAATGTTTCTTCAAAAGTTGTCTTTGCCTCCTGCAGACCCTTTATTAATAATAGATATAGATTTTCAGAGATAGTGAAATAAAAACAAAATGCTGGAAAATCTCAGCAAGTCTGGCAGCATCTGGAGAGAGAAAACAGAGTTAGTTTTGAGTCCAAAATGACTCTTCTTCGGACTTGTGTATTATCCCTCTTCATCCTTGGTGTTCTGAAGAAGAGTCACATTGGACTCAAAACATTAGCTCTTTTACTCTCTACACAGATGCTGCCAGACCTGCTGTGTTTTTCCAGCACTTTCTGTTTTTATTTCAGATCTCCAGTAGCTGCAGTATTTTGCTTTCATATTAGATTTTCAGAAGTTTGAACTACGCACTCTCAGTGCTCACAGGAATTGAAGATGGGAAAAGACTTGGGAAACAGTCGGTAAACTTCAACCCATTGTATATTTTGAAATGTTGCCTGAATTTTACAGCCTTTTTTTTTTACTTTTTGATGGGATGTGGGCATCGCTGGCAAGGCCAGCATTTGTTTTCCATCCCTAATTGCCCTTGAACTAAGTGGCTTGCTAGGCCATTTTAGAGAGCAGTTAAGAGTCAACCACATTGCTCTGGATCTGGAGTCACATGTAGGCCAGACCAGATAAACTCGGCAGATTTCCTTCCCACTAGGGATATTAGTGAACCAGATGGGTTTTTACAACAAGCAATGATAATTTCATGGTCACCATTACTGGAGCCAGCTTTTAATTCCAGGCTTTATTAATTGAACTTAGATTCCACTAGCTGCCGTGGTGGGATTTGGATCCTTTGCCCCAAAGCATTAGCCTGGACCTTTGGATTACTAGTCCAGTGATATCATCACTATGCCGCCACCTCCCCGCTGGATGGTGGGAATGGAGTCAGGTGGGGCTGATAAAGTAGCCGCACAGGACAACTCCCCAGCATAGTTCCGCAGCTGAGGAAATGTCCCAGCAGCAGGCAGGAGGCGGGTCAGATGTGGATCAGCTGCTCGCTCCATGGACGTGCGCCAGTTTACATAATTAAGACCCCTATTAGAGGCCATTAAGCAAGTGCAGGTGCTGGGTGCCCCCCCCCACCCGCCATTGCGTGGGGAGGGCACTGGCTTTCTGGAGGCAGCCAACCTGTGGCAGCCGAGGGGACTATCAAAGCCAGAGACTCCATGGCCCAAAGAGGGGGCCTGCAGGCAGGAAAGGCAGCACCACCCCACCCCCGGCCCCAGTGCTCCACTGGAGGAAGTATCCCTCTGATTGGAGGGCACTTCCACCCTCACCTGTTCAGAATTTTAAACATTGGCTGCCTCAGCAGTGCCCACCTCTTTCAGTGGGGCTGCTGAGTCTTCAGTACTGCTGGCTCTCTAATTGGGCTGGCAGCATCTAGATCCCACTTATTATCCATTTAGTTTCAAAGCTTGCTGTAAAATTTAGCCCATCACTTTCGATACAGGAATATCATGGGGAGAATTTTCTCCCCGTCAGGCGGGCGGTTCAGGAGCAGGCACCGGCAGGCGTGTAACTGATTGCTACCCGCAATCGGCCACGTGCTGCCATTTTGCATGGGCGGGCCAATTAAGGCCCGCCCAGCGTGACGTGCAGCCAGAAGCGCTTAGCGCTACCTTTGCAGGCGGGGGGAGGAGGGAGAGTCGGGGCCTGCACTCTTTCATGCAAGCGTACGAAAGAGCGCAGAAATCTCCCTCCCTGAGGGAGATTACTTTGACTATGAAAAGTTGAATAAAAGAATTTTTTTAAATTTCAGACATGTCCCCTCATGTGACAGTGTCACATGAGCTGGGACATGTCAATGAATTTTAATAAAATTTTTATTAAACTTATAAACCCTTCATGAAACCTCATCCCGCCCATGGATGAGGTTCCATGAAAAATTCAAAGGCCGCCTGGGCCCTTTGCCCGCCCGCCAACCTTAAGGTTGGAAGGGCAGCCCAGACAAGTACCTCAATTAGTTTAATAATGGCCTTAATGGGCCTTTGACAGTTTGGCAGGCATGCAGCCGACTCCATTGCGTGCCCGCCGAACTGTGGATCGGAATGACCCGAGGTGACATCGGGACACAAGCCTGACGTCACCGTGCATCATTTTACGCATCGGTGAGCAGGGCCTGCCCCCGCACGCTGACCAGAAGATTCAGGCCCATATTCAATTTAGTGTCAAAAATATGGCCATAAAACAATGGGAATTGTATATATGTCAATGAATATTGTCATAAAGAATGAGAAGTGCAACTCAGACAGTGAGATCTCTTCTCTTATCCTTCGAGTGAACAGATCTTGCTGGAGTGGTTAGCACCAACTGTTACATTTGTTCGTGTACATTTAGGCTTTAATATATTTTGCCCACAAATTTGTTGGAAGTTGATTAAAGTGTGACATGGGCTTCAGGTCATTTGACACCTTGGTGAACAACAGGAAAAACCAATGAGGTTAAAGGAGGGACTGAGACGGAGTGTGAATTAGACGGGGTGAATTTAATGTCAAATCTGAAAGAGAAACAAAGAGAGAGATCAAAATGATTGGTTTAAGAGAGAGAGGGAGAAAAAGAGACAGAAAAGGGGATGAAAAAAATGTCAAAACTAAAAATTTGACTTCTAAAGATTAAATTTGATATCTAAAAATTTGTCACATTAAAAATCTTCTGAAATAATTCAAAACCTGAATGAGATTTCACTCTTAGTGGGAAAGCAAGGTTGATTAGCAATCATTCTCCTTTTAATGACGTGATTATTGTTACTTACACTGTTACTAGATGTAATTTTCTGTGGCATGTTTAATGGGCAATGAAAATCATGAGGAGGTTAAACGCGAGTTGCTGTTTCGACAAAGTTAATGGTGGAGTAACATAAATTGGCCAGCAACTGGTGGCGATTTGAAGTTTACAGTTATTTCTTCTTCATCACAAATTGCTAGCCAATTTGCACATCAATAACTGTGTAAATTTAGTTTTAAGGATAATTGACCCACTGTGTTTGAGCCTGTCCTTCTTTCATCCTTATTGCATTCACCATAGCATCTTTCAACTAAAAGAAAACTAAGGTGAGAACCTACAAAGGTCCTCAGAATGTTGTATAAATCTGTAAAAATGGACTGTCATCATAAGCATAAAGAATGAAGCATCCAGTTTAAAATGTCTCTATCATTTGTTGTTTTAATGGCATTTGAAAACAACATCATTTGAAGACTGTGCCTCATCTAAAGTGAGTAAATTGCTGTATTTTCATAGCCTGAGACCTCATTTGTGGCATAGTTATGACCCCTGGTTCTCGGTGTCACAACATGCGCTTAGATACTTTCTCATGGTAGATGTTTCACTATATTGAACATAATTTTCTGTACTGATTTAGTGCACGGCCAGTATTTTATGTCATTTTATCTGATGCCTTTGCCTTGGTAGTAATACAACAAGCTGCAAACACTGTATAAGGTCAATGAAATAAGTATCACTTCTTCACCTCTACAGTTTCAAAATTATATCTCGGCTAGAAGTACATATTTCTTTTGATATCTTTTTTAATGTATTCCTCTTCACAAAGTCACCCCCGAAGACAACAAATTAGTTCCACTAACATTAAAACAATCTCGAGATTCTTCAAAACTAGGCATAAGAAAAATGGATGCCCTGCCAGAAAGGGGGTAGTTTAAGAGAGTGAATGAAAGCTTTGTGGAAGAGGTGTATTTTGAAGGGGAAGATCCAGGAAGCTTTAAGGAGGGACTGCTAGAGATCAGATCCAATGAGGCTGAAGACTTACCAGCCCTGGTGAGCTACAGGAGAGGGAATATACTTCAAGGAATAGAATTTGCAAGTGGGGATATAGGGCTGGAGAAGTTTGTAGAGAAAAAGTGGTGCAAAGCTATATGGGGGTGTGGGGCAAGACAAGAAATTTAAATTTAATATATTGGAAAACAGGGAGCCAATGTTGGTCAGCAGGGATGGATCATGAGTAAGCATGACTCAATGTGGGATGGGATCAGTCAGTAGAATTTTACAGATTGATAGTATCCAAGGTAAACAATGCTCACAAACTTTTACAAGGCTGCTATCAATGGCAGTACGTGATCAGTGAACAGTGGTTGGGATTCAAAGCGTATCTGCCAGTTTTCCCTTATTGCTACAAAGTGATTGACTTCCATATCATGCTCCATCCACAAACCCAAAAGAAAAAAATAAAGCTTTGCAGTGTTTTTTTAAAATAACTTACAGCAATACATAATTTTATTTATATTTGAGAACAGATGCAGATCACACTTGAATCCAAAATGCTTGGATTAATTTTTTAATTTACGTAGAACTTGCATATTTTTTCAATGGAAGCTGTAAACTAATTTAGCTATGCCCTTTTTATTTCTTGGTACATCTTCACAAGTGCACCTTATTTTTTAGTCCTTACTGCACTTTTCACTTCCAGACTTTTTGTGCTGATCAAAAGTGTGAAATTTCTAATCATTGAGTCCAAAAACACACAGTTTCAGCAGTGAAGAATAAAGAGTGTGACAACTGACAGAATTTAAATAATGCCTTAAATTAAATGCCTAATAAATAAATAGAAGGTTTACAATACGCAGCTGTTGTCAACGTGAAGTATTTTGTATACTAGGAAGAATGTAAGAAACATAGCCAAACAATATAGCCACAGTCGGTTAAAAGGCTGTCTAGTCTCTATGGATTCTTCATGCTGCTCATTGTCTGAGATTACTTTTTCCCTCCGATTCATTTGCATTTGAGGGACAAAGACCTTCTGTTAGAGACCCACAGCAGCTCTTCACATTTTATCTTTCAAGGAACATTGGTATCCATAGGGTGGGGAGTTTTCATTACTTCACTCCTTAAGAGTCTACAGGAACCAATACAAATCTGCCTTTTAACACAACTAACAGCACAAAAGTGGTGCTTTCTCCAAGAATAAAGCTGATGGTTTGAAAAGCTGCCTCAAGAATAGAAGCCTTTACTGTGAAGGGTTGAGGAAAGGAAGAATGCTCAGGATGGTCAGATTGCTTACACAAATAAAATTGTTAGGGGGTCTATTCAGGCTGTCTGCTCTTAGTTTATACTGTAAGGAAGTTGTGACTTCTGGAATGACAACAGAAGATTCCCAGCTTCCGATGCCTACATGTGTTATACGTCTCTGAATTATGCATGTGACTTTTATTAATACTCAGCAACAAGCTGTTTGCTAAGCATATCTTGTACCTGGCAATCTATTAAGCAGAAAAGTCACTTAACTTTTACCACTTGTGAATGAACAGAATTAGTTGTTTGCCCATTGAGTACCGATAACATGATTGCTAGACTCATAATCGCTAGAAATGCAAAATCAGCAATTTTCCCCTATTGATGGGCTTTGGTCACTAAAAGTGTTGTAGCTGCTCTGTACAAATTACACTGTAACAATGTGAATTACACTATTGTCTACTGGTGTCTAGAATACTTCTAAATTGCATGTGGATTCCACTTGAAATCTCAAACTCATACCATAAAAGAAATGACCACTAAGATGTTATTTAAGTATCAAATTGCAGTCTGTTTTACTGGTGTGCCTTATTCTTGGAATTCACTATTACTTGGAACTCTACCAACAGAGAGAGACACTGCTCCTTATGTTTTTAAGGCAGTTTCTGACCTTCCAACCCGAGATCAGACCCAGCCAGTTGCTGAAGATATGAAGTATAACCAAATTTGATGATGATCTGGAATAGCTGTTGGATCCCAGAAACTTTGGGTGGTCAAAGTCTTTTTTTTTCTGTTTAATGCAAACTGTAGCAGTAAACTAAGTAAAAAATGTGTATATATTCAAAATAATGTGGGTTGATTTTTTCGAAATAAAGATTATTAGCGATTTTAATGAATGCATTGATTCCTGTCAGACCATACTGTGCTGCTAAATTCTTATGATGTCACCTATAAACAGGCAAGAACTTTGACACTCACACAGCATGAAGCTACTTAAATCAGGGCCTCATATACAGGATCCCGCTGCCTGCAAAATGGCTCTAATGGCATTATCCCCAGGCCTGAGGGGCGAGCTGAATAACAAAACCCAAAAAGCTTTCTTATGTGGAAAAATAAAGCTAATCTCTGATAGTATAACCTAATCGCCTCTTGATCTGCTCTCAAGCACCTCTGAAGTTGAGCAAAAAAAACAGAAGAAAATTTTTGTAAAGCTGCAGTGTAATGTTTGTGAGCACTTCTATGAGAAAATAATTATTTTAAACTTTTGCACACCATCATTATCATCGGCTGTACACTGTTTCTAAACAACCTGGCTCATAGTGAAAACTGAATCTTTATAATTCTCTGACAATTAGCACAGCTGAGAGATATCCATCATAAATCCAGTTTCATAGTTTTGACCTAATTCAAGAATATTAAATCATGCTTTACATTGAAAGATATACATGGCTTATTTCATTAGTAATTATATATAATTTATCAAGGCTTGTGCAATCTTTGATATTAACATTGTCAAAGCACATATTTTTAAAAACCAGGTTTACTTGCAGTTATCCACAGGACTTCTTACGACCTCAGCAATAAAATTTTATTGAGCATCCACCTGACCTCAAATTGGAAATTTGTGTTGGAACCAACCTAACCAACTATTATGGTTCTCAACTGTTGTTAATTTTACATTTGACTAATAAAACACAGCAGGAGCTACAGTAGTTCCCTGTAATAGGCAGTTTTAACACAGATTGTTTTGGGCTAATTTCTGAACTTATTACTCTCACTTTTTGAGAAGCAAATGTAAAATATTCCAGTGCATGATTGTAATTTATTACATGTACTTTTCCTGTTTCGGTAAAAGCAGAAAAATATATTATCTTAGTGAGTTAATAATATACACTGAGACAATAGTACAGCGTGGGGATGCTGTTTAAGAGTCCAAAAAACAGTACAAGGAAAGCAGAAAAGATTTTGTTTTATATTCTCTTGGAACACCATGTAATTAATGTCTTCTCATTTTCCATAAGGTGAAAGCGGATGAATGCAATTTTTTTTCTTGTCAATTAGACCTGAGCCAAGGAATGATAAACTACAGGTTTTAATGTGTGATTTGCTAAGGCCTTAAAAAGACAAAAAGTCACATAAATACAGTAATAGTAATCCAACCAAAACAAACGTCCTTTTTGGAAGAACAGAAATTACACTACTTTTTGGCATGAACAAATTCCTGTCAATGTTTTGATCAATTGATTGTCATTCTTATTCAAATAAAAGAGAATAGAACTCCTTGTGCATGGAAAAAAACTTAGATTTTACAGCTCCATGAAATTTGCACAGTTGCACTGATATTATTTACCTATAAATTTGACCTCTGGCAAAATGTATTGCGACTTCAGAGGACATCTGCTTCCATATGTCAAATTAGTCCTGCTGTAAAATCAAAGGTTAAAACACTACATTCAAAATACAGTCCTAGTTTTTTTTTCCAAAACTAAATGAATGTTGCTTTTATCAGAATTTCTTCATTTGCAATGTAAGATAAGCCCTGATTTTTGTGATTCTCATAATGATTAGCTTCTCAACAATGATCAACCACTTGTATTTTTGTATCTGTTCATACAAAGCGCTTTTTGCATGACTTCTCTATAATGTTGCTCAGACATATTTTCATTTACTAGTGTGGTTGACAATAACAATGATTTGTTAAGCACGAGTGAGCTTTCTGCATCTTTTTTGTAGTATGAATAAAATTTACAAGTGGCGGAGAACATGTCATAATGGGTTACAGAGTAAAGTAAAACAACGACTGACAATCAAGAAAAAGGATCTAAAAATTGCAAGCTAATTTTACTCTACCTGCTCAATATTTTTTGACTTGTAAATAACCAGAAACATATATTCATAACGAATTGCCTGAGGATTTTCTTGGCTCAGACAGGATTGATGTGTTTGTGTGCTTAATTTTCATTAACAGTTCTTTATCATTCAACAAATCGAGTACAGGAACAATGATAGCCTTGAGACTTCTCTGGGTTGTTAATGACATAAAATCGCTCACTCAATTTTGTGTGCTTTCTCCTATGAAAACTGATCTCGCAGTGAATCACTGATGAAAAAAGTGACCTTGTAATATAATTCAAAATTCTACTATTTATCATCATTAGTGTGTGAAAGCGTCTTTGGATTCAGTTTCCTGATACGGGGAAGAATGTAGTCAGCATTAAGATGGGGGCGACTATTCAATTTAGAGGAACACAGATTTGAAGGGAAATGATCCTTAAAGGGATGGCAGAATTAATACTGGACTGGGACACACAGTCCACAGTCGAAAGTTTCCCTACTTGTATTTCTGCACGTGGAGGAGTGTTTGAAAGGAAGACAGTTTTTGTTTCAGTTCTTGCCACATATTGTCACCATCAATCATGTTCTGTTTGTTGACTGAGCAACATGTTGTCAGTGTTTATTTCATGGATGTTCTAATGGGGTACAGAACAAAGAGCTCTCCTCCCAGCAGGCCTTTGATTTTTACACCTCGCCTATTGAATTGTTGGTTCTCTTGTTTCTTGTTAGCAATATTAGTTCATGAAAGAAAATCTATGTCCATTGTTATTTTTGTCTGCCTAATTGTATTTTTAGAATGATTTATAAACTATAAAAAATGTATACTTAGCATATTTCATTCATTGTAAAAGCAAAGATATTAACTCATTAGGCAATAGAAAAGCCCTTCAATACCAGCTGGTAGCCTCATGGATATGTTCTCAAGTACCCTTTCATCATATTTATAAAAAAAACACTTTTAGATGTCAGCACTGCATACTCTAAATTAGTTCAAATCAGCATCACATAACTAGTTCCATTGGCTGAGTAGAACATTCCACAAAGGAGTTGGAGAAGCTAAAACTTGTATATTTCATTTTTTAAAAATAGATATCTTGGCTGGCGTAAAGGGAATAGGTATGTGCTGAAGATTTTACAGTCAAAGATCTTTGCATTGAAAATATTTGTATGAAACCCTATGAATGAGAAAGTCTTCTGTTCTGAACTGTGAGTAAGGCATATAAATCTATTAAAACTCATCTAAGCTTTTATAAACTAAAACAGTCAGTCGCATTACAACTGGTTTGAATAATTTCATAGTGAAATACAAGTAGAAACTGTCACTAGTTACACATGTGTACCTTTAATATTTGTTCCTAAACATGATTATTTATTACTTTCTTTATTGTTTTAAGACCCTGGGTTCTTGTAGGATGTGTTGTATCAGGTCAAACATCTCCCCTTCCTCAATTTATCAAGCTTTTGATCTCTTGTCAGTTCTATACATTGGCAAGTCGTACCTCTAACAGTATGTTTCAGGGTCGCAAAAGGGCACTATTACATCTCAAAACTTACGGGCATCCTGGTGTTGCATCCCCACATAGCTGTACAGATGTGGTTTTGTGTTCCTGTTAGCCTGCTCTACCTTGCTGTCCATTATATTTTTATTGGTCTGTTCTGCATTCCTTTGAGTCAACCCCTAGGAGATGGAGGCCTGTTAGTTTATTACTTACATATGTCTGAGCCCCTTTACCTCAGCAGGGAAAGACAAAATATGAAGGAGTAACTGTAGATTTGGGACGGTCGACTAATCTTTCTCCACCTTGAACTAATCGACAAGCCTATGTGTTATTGCACTGAATGTTGTTCTGCAGTGCATAGCCAGTGGGGTTTCAATTTGTAGAAGCATAAACAGATACTAAACTAGAAGAAATGGTGCAGTGATTTATTAACAGAGCACAGATCAAATTATCACAGCAATTCCCTGCTGTCAAACCAACAATTGCCTCCTTATTCCAGTTACTGCAGAGTTTTTCTATATTATTGTCTGATTTTCTTCTGTGAGACTAAATCATTTGACCTGTGCACCGGATCATTAAAATTAACTTCAACATTTGTTTCCACTCTTTTCTTCCCTCTCCTTTTCCCAACCCTTGACTTTCTCTCTCTTGTAGCTACATTTGTACATTTCTTACAGTTCTTCTGGGACTGATTTATCATCATTTGTGAACATATATGTCTCAAAATCTTGGCTTTGATCATGTTGTATTTTATAACCTGTGTCTGTTGTAGGCTTAACCTTCTGTTATGCAGTTTTAAACATCCATCTTCTAAGACATAAAAGAATTATTTAGTTGAAAACAATGAAATTCCGTCTTAAAAAAAAATCAATCTTCCTCATCTCCTACCTCTTCATCTGCTGTTATCATTCTTGCTGGAATTCTGTTTACATCTTTTTTTCTTCACTGCTCTTTAAGTGGCTTAACTCTTGTCACCTTCCAACTATTCTTAAATCTTTAAACTTCATAGTCCCAATCCCCATCCCTTTTCCAACGCTTACAGCTTGATCCACTGGAACATGATTGGATTCGCTTTGCTGCTATGGGAAACACAGCTGCTTTGACCGACCTTTTGCTCCAGGATCCAGCCCTTGCATTATAAAAGGTAAGACAGGGAGAATGAAAATTCAGTTAGTCGAAGTGTACGTTTGAAAATTACTCAAGTGCTCATAAACAATGCATTTTAAAACTCTTTTAAAATGTATACATTACTCACTGTAAAGCACAATTAAAGCACCAGTTGAAATGAATGCCTCACAAATATAAAGCAGTTGATGATTTAGCTAACAAGATTTTTACATGTGTGATATTAATTGGCGAAACCATACTTCCGCAGTGTGTTGGTGCCATATACTTGATGCTGATGTGGTAATTCTTGTAATGGTTACTTGCTGCTTTACTTGTTTCGCATTTGTAAAGCTCAATAAAATATTGGAGGTACTTACTTGAAATTCTGGATAATGTCAGAGCATTTTCTTAATATCCAAAGAAAAGCAGCAAGTCTCTTTATTTTAATAAATATGGCTAATGAAGATTATATTGGTAAAATAAACCTGGGTTCTCACACATACTTTAGGTTACATATTTTATGTATCCTGTAGTCAATAGTCAAATTCTATGCAACTAGGCACTTCTTATGTATGAGTCCACAACTCAGATTGGAGAATCTCAGTTTTAAGAAACTTGAATAGAACTTGGGGAGAATCAAAAGCTCCATTTCCATGTTTTATATGAGGCTGGTGTGCCAACCATTTTAGTATCAAATTTGCCTTCACTCCTTAATATTCTGAAAACACTGGCATTATTCTGCTGTGAAGTTGGCAGGTATTTTTGCATGGAGTATAAACTGTCCTGAATTGTTAACTCTGAAGCTGAAGTCAGGAGATATTGGTGAAGAAATGTTCATCATGAATTATTCGCAACAAAACTGAACTTAAAAAAAACACCCAGTCTGAAGAAAGCATTGATTTTTGTTATAGGAACACCATCTTCATGTAAAGAGGTTTGGGGAAGCAGAAAAACTGTGTCTCCATTTAATATCAGACACAAATGATGCATTAAGGCTTTCCAATGTGATTTACTATGCTGCTTGTTTGTATACAAATGAAAAAAAGTTTTCAAACAATTTTTCATGAAAACTGTGCCCCTTTAATGTTATAATCAAATAACAGATAAGGTCCATTTTAAATTATTGTTTGATGAGGGCTGCAGGTGTAGGGATCACAAAGATATCATATTTGTCCCAATAATTTAAGGGAAGACATTTTGATTGCATTTATCTTTAAAAAAACACTTTGAACATGCCGTTCAGTGCAGCCTGCTTATGCTTTCTCAAATCAGTAAAGACTCTGGTTAGTAGATAAGGGTTTCTAACCACTAAAGGGCAGATGGCTGCCTTTCATCTTCCATTTCAATGTGTAAGTGCAATGTTTGCTTACCTAGCCTTGGTATCAGAAGAGGGTTTTTAAACTCGCCCCAATTGTTTAGTTTTTACACAGTATGCAAACAAATTAGTTAAAACTGTTGTGAATGTTTAAAAAAACTATCTTGAAATAATATATTTTGCTGCACACACTTGACCTTTCTGTATTAAGTAGCATAATAGTTAACACCGATAGTTGTCAATTACTAACTAGATAAATGAGGGATCATGCACTGAGGCGTTTTGGTTTATAGCATGCATTATACTGAGAAAATAATTGCCTTTATTCTGTATGATAACAACCAAAAACACATTCCTTGCTTTGAATATTTCTGACTTCAAGGAAATTGTAGGAATAATGGAATGTTCACGTCTTCTTTAACTTTTGTGCATTTAAGCAGCTTGAGATTAAGGGGATATTTTTACCAGCTGTAAATAGTATTAGAAAATTTCAGAGAATAAGAAAGTTAAACATTTAATATGTTCTTCACAATGAGTGGACAGATATAAATGAAATAGTTGGAAGCAGTTGTGCTAACAGTGGTCTTTTTTGTTTTGCCAGAGGAAAATAATGTAATTTCTACAAGCCTAAATTGTGCTGGGCAGCATTATCAGCTGAAAGACCCTACATTTTGACAGGCTGCACTGTATAATGATTAATTACTTCTCAGCTTCATTGGACTTTTCTAATTTCCTTTTGCCATTTGCTGCAGGCTACAAGCGATAACTGCAGCTCTTATTACTTTGTGCAAAAGGGAAATGTCTATTACTGCCCTTATTCTACAAGTGATCAGAATGAAAAGCTGGCCAATCAGAGGTTCCTACGATAAGTGCTCTTAACTGTCTTTATATGCCCTCTATCCGTGATGGTTTCTTCCACATATAATATCAAGTTTATGAACTCAAATGAAACTTGGCATTACAAGCCATGAAATTTTGACCTGATTCAGGGGGAACAATTTGGTTTTCTGCTATGGGGGATACATTTTCAGAAGTACAATATCTTCTATTAATCCTTTATATTCTAAAAGTCCATGAAGAATCCGGTAAAAACAGCATGTTTCTAAATGTTACCATTCATATTTTTTTTTATTTGTTCATGGTGTGTGGGCATCGCTAGCGAGGCCAGCGTTTATTGTCCATCCCTGACTGCCCTTGAGAAGGTGGTGGTGTGCTGTAGGAACAGTGCCTTTAGGGGGGGGAGTTCCAGGATTTTGGCCCAGCGACATTTGGACAGTGCATGATATAGTTCCAAGCCAGGATGGTGTGTGACTTGGAGAGGAAAATGCAGATGGTGGTGTTCCCATGCACCTGATGCCCTTGTCCTTATAGGTAATAGGGGTCATGGGTTTGGAAGGTGCTGTTGAGGGTGCCTTGGTGAATTGCTGCAGTGCATCTTGTAGATGGTACTCCCTGCTGCCTCTGTTAGTCAGTTGTGGAGGGAGTGAATGTTTAAGGCAGTGGATGGGTTCCCAATCAAGCGGGTTACTTTGGCCTGGATTCTGTCAAGCTTCTTTCAGCCACGGTATTTATATGGCTGGTCCAGTTCTGGTCAATGGTAGCCCATAGGATGTTGATAATGAGGGATTCAGTGATGGTAATGCCATTTAATGTCAAGGGGACATGGTTAGATTTTCTTTTGTTGGAGATGGCCATTGCCTGGCATTTGTGTGGCACGAATGTTATTTTCCACTTATCAGCCCAAGCCTGAATGTTGTCCAGGTCTTGCTGAACATGGACACGGACAGCTTCAGTATCTGAGGAGTCGTGAATAGCACTGAACTTTCACCTGCGAACGTCCCCACTTCTGACCTTATGCTTGATGAAGCAGCTGATGATGGTTGGGCCATGGACATTACCCTGAGGAATTCCTGCAGTGATGTCCCAGAACTGAGATGATTGACCTCCAACAACCACAACCACCTGCCTTTGTGCTAGGTATGACTCAACCAGTGGAGAGCTTTCCCCTGATTCCCATTGACTTCAGTTTCGCTAGGGCTCCTTGAAGCCACACTCGGTCAAATGCAGTCTTGATGTCAAGGGCATTCACTCTCACCTCACCTCTGGAGTTCAGCTCTTTTGTCCGTGTTTGGAACAAGGCTGCAATGAGCTGAGTAGTCCTGGTGGAACCCAAACTGAGCATCAGAGCAGGTTATTGCCGAGTAAATGCCGCTTGATAGCACTGTCGGCGACACTCTCTCTTACTTTGCTGATGATTAAGATTAGACTGATGGGGCAGTAATTGGCCAGGTTAGATTTGTCCTGCGTTTTGTGGACAGGACATATCTGAGCAATGTTCCACCTTGTCGGGTAGATGCCTGTGTTGTAGCTGTACTGGAACAGCTTGGCTAGGGGCGTGGCAAGTTCTGGAGCACAAGTCTTCAGTACCATTGTCAGGGCCCATAGCCTTTGCAGTACCCAGTGCCTTCAGCCATTTCTTGATGTCATGTGGAGTGAATCGAATTGGCTGAAGACTGGCATCTGTGATGCTGGGGACATCGGGAGAAGACCAAGATGGATCATCCACTCGGCACTTCTGGAAGTTGGCTGCAAATGCTTTAACCTTGTCTTTTGCACTGATGTGCAGGGCTCCCTCATCATTGAGATTGGGGATATTTGTGGAACCTCCTCCGCCAGTTAGTTGTTTAATTGTCCACCACCATTCATGACTGGATGAGGCAAGACTGCAGAGCTTAGATCTGATCCATTGGTTGTGGGAGCGCACTTAGCTCTATTTATCACATACTGCTTCAGATGTTTGGCATGCGAGTAGCCCTGTATTATAGCTTCACCAGGTTGACACCTCATTTTTAGGTATGCCTGGTGCTGATTCTGGCATGCCCTCCTGCACGTTTCATTGAACTAGTGTTGATCCCCCAGCTTGATGGTAATAGAAGAGTGGGGAATATGCTGAGGCATGAGGTTACAGATTGTGGTTGTGGAGAATTCTGCTGCCACTGATGGCCCACAGCGCCTCATGGATGCCCAGTTTTGAGTTGCTATATCTGTTCAAAATCTATCCCATTTAGCACAGAGGTAGTGCTACACAACACAATGGAGGGTATCCTCAATTTAAAGATGGGACTTCGTTTCCACATGGATTGTGCTGTGGTCACTCCTACCAATACTGTCATGGACAGATGCCAATGTGACAGGTAGATTGGTGAGGACGAGGTCAAGTATGCTTTCCCTCTTGTTGGCTCCCTCACCACCTGCCAAAGACCCAGTCTAACAGTTATGTCCTTTAGGACTCGGCCAGCTCAGTCAGTATTGGTGCTACCAAGCCATTATTGGTAATGGACATTGAAGTCCCCCAACCAGAGTATATTTTCTGCACTTGCCACCCTCAGTTCTTCCTCTAAATGGTGTTCAACATGGGGGAGTACTGATTCATCAGCTGAGGGAGAACATTAGGTAGTAACCAGCAGGAAGTTTCCTTTGGAGTATACGAATGAGAGAACAGCAGTATTAAGTATTTAATGAAATTATTCTTATTGTCTTCATTGATTTTTTTTTTAACAACATCCATTTTTTAAAATTTCTTTGTGGATTACATGTTGCTCTGTTGATGAAATGTGAAGTTAGCATGGATTTCAATTTCAGATTTGAAGTTACTAGGTAGTTTCCTGCCTCTTATTTGGAAATGAAATGGCTTCCTGTGGGTGTCAAAGTAAAAATATGTCTTGTACTGAACCAAACAAAGAATATAAAGTAGACTTTAAATTAGTGTAATATTGATAAAATATCACCAGTCTATAATTTAAACTCATATAATTACGATCATGTTTAATAAAAGCTAAGACAAATTGTCTAATTTAAAAATACCTTTTCTGAAAAATTTTGAAACAAAGTTATGTATTTTGTTAGTAAGTCTTGGAATTTTAATTACACTAAATTACAAAATCAAAATAGTCTTATGATTGCAGAAACAGATTTTAGAATTAACCATAACATAGACTTAATAACTAATGTCATTTAGGTTTACTTGAGTAATGCTTTAAAATTACAGTTTAAGATATAAAACCTAGTTAATGTGTATATGTTCATTTACTAGCCAAGGGATAGTGGATATTACATATTACTATAACATATGACAAAAACATTTCATTAGGGAACTGGGCCACTCACAAGCTTGCAAGCAACAAGGTGATGAGGGAGTTGTATAAGTCCAGTTCCCACACAATTATTATCAACAATATTATAACTTTGTTGCTTTTATTTAAAGTTTCACAAAAGAATAATCATATCCACACTACAGGGCTTAAAATGCATAGTTGCCATTTATAACTTCCAGGCCATATCTGCATTGGGAATACCCACAACTATTGTAACAGCTAGTTTCTCAGTCTTACTGCATTGATGGTTGCACTTTTTAGTCACTCACACAGATATGGCTATAATCTCAGTGATCAAATTCAGAAAGCCTTTGAAATATATAAGAAAAACTGCAATTGCTGGAAATCTGAAATAAAAGCAGGGGGAGACGGTGGCGTAGTGATATTGTCGCTGGGCAAATAATCCAGAGATCTGGGGACCTGGGTTTGAATCCCGCCACAACAGATGGTAAAATTTGAATTCAGTTAAAATCTGGAATTTAAAGTCTAATGATGACCATTGTTGATTGAATTCAATAATGCCGTCTTGCCTGGTCTGGCCTACATGTGACTCCAGACCCACAGCATGTGGTATGACTCTTAAATAGCCTAGCAAGTCATTCAGTTGTATCAGTCTCAAAGGAATGAAACCAGATGGACCACCTGGCATAGGCACTGGAAACGACAACAGCAATCTCAGCCCTGTTGACCCTGCAAAGTCCTCCTTACTAACATCTGGGGGCTTGCCATATTCATCCTCACAGAATCATACCATACAGATAATGTAATCTCCACCATCACCATCCGACAGGACAGACCCAGCAGAGGTGGCAGCACAGTGGTATACAGTCAGGAGGGAGTTGCCCTAGAGGACTAGGAATCCTCAACATCAACTCCAGACCCCATGAGGTCTCATGGCAACTTCCTGATGATAACCACGTACCACTCCCCCTCAGCTGATGAATCAGTATTCCTCTATGTTGAACACCACTTGGAGGATGGCAAGGACTTAGAAGGATGCAGAATATACTCTGGGTGGGGTCTTCAATGTCCATCACCAAGAATGACCGAGCTAGTCAAGTCCTAAAGGACATAGCTAGACTGTGTCTACGGCAGGTGGTGAGGGAAAAATATACTTGACCTCATCCCCACCAACCTGCCTGCTGCAGATGCATCTGTCCATGACAGTATTGGTAGGAGTGACCACTGCACAGTCCTTGTGGAGACGAAGTCCCATCTTCACATTGAGGATACCCTCCATCGTGCTGTGTGGCACTACCACCGTGCTAAATGTGACAGATTTCGAACATATCTAGCGACTCAAGACTGGGCAACCATGAGGCGCTGTGGGCCATCAGCAGCAGCACATTGTGCTCAACCAGGATCTGCAACCTCATGGCCTGGCACATCCCCTACTCTACCATTATCACCAAGCCAGGGGATCAAACCTGGTTCAATGAAGAGTGCAGGAGGGCATGTCATGAGCAGCATCGGGCATACCTAACAATAAGGTGTCAACCTGGTGAAACTACAACACAAGACTACTTGCATGCCAAATAGCATAAGCAGCAAGTGGTAGACAGAGCTAAGCGATTCCACAACCAATGGATCAGATCAAAGCTCTGCAGTCATGCCACATCCAGCTGTGAATGGTAGCAGACAATTAAACAACTCATTGGAGGAGGAGGCTCCACAAATATCCCCATCCTCAATGATGGGGGAGCCCAGCACGATAGTGCAAAAGATAAGGCTGAAGAACTTGCTACAATCTTCAGCCAGAAATGCCAAGTGGATGGTCCATCTCAGCCTCCTCCAGAGGTCCCCAGCATCACAGATGCCAGTCTCAACCAATTCGATTCACTCCATGTGATATCAAGAAACGGCTGAAGGCACTGGATACTGCAAAGGCTATGGGCCCTGACAATATTCTGGCAGTAGTACTGAAGACTTGTGCTCCAGAACTTGCTGCGCCCCTAGCCAAGCTATTCCAGTACAGATACAACACAGGCATCCACCTGGCTATGTGGAAAATTGCTCAGATATGTCCTGTCCACAAAAAGCAGGACAAATCCAACCCATCCAATTACCGCCCATCAGCCTGCTCTCGATTACCAGTAAAGTAATGGAGGGGGTCATCAACAGTGCTATCAAGTGGCACTTTCTTAGCAATAACCTGCTCACTGATGCTCACTTTGGGTTCCGCCAGGGCCACTCAGCTCCTGACCTCCTTGGTTCAATCATGGACAAAAGAGCTGAACTCCAGAGGTGAGGTGAGGGCAAAACTGGAATCAATGGGAATCAGGGGGAAAACTCTCCGCAAAGGAAGATGGCTGTGGTTGTTGGAGGTCAGTCATCTCAGTTCCAGGTCATCACTGCAGGAGTTCCTCGGCCCAATCATCTTCAGCTGCTTCATCAATGACTTTCCTTCCCTCATGAGGTCAGGAGTGGGGATGTTAGCTGATGATTGCACAATGTTCAGCACCATTCACGACTCCTCAGATACTGAAGCTGTCCATGTCCAAATGCAGCAAGACCTGGACAATATCTTGAGCTAACAAGTGGCAAGTAACATTTGCGCCACATATGTGCCAGACAATGACCATCTCCAACAAGAGAGAATATAACCATTGCCCCTTGACGTTCAATGTGATTACCATCACTGAATCCCCCAATATCAACATCCTGGGGGTTACCCTTGACCAGAAATTGAACTGGACTAGCCAAATAAATACAAGAGCAGGCCAGAGGCCAGGAATCCTGTGGCAAGTAACTCACCTCCTCATTCCCCAAAGACTGTCTGCAATCTACAAGGCACAAGTCAGGAGTATGATGGAATACTCTCCTTTAGCTGGAGGAGTGCCGCTCCAACAACACTCAAGAAGCTTGACACAAACCAGGACAAAGCAGTCCACTTGATTGGCACCCCACTGACAAACATTTACTCCTTCCACCACCAATGCATAGTAGCAGCAGTGTGTACCATCTACAAGATGCACTACAGAAAATCACCACAGCTCCTTAGACAGCACCTTCCAAACCCACGACCGCTACCATCTTGAAGGACAAGGGCAGCAGATACATGGGAACACCACCACCTGCAAATTCCCCTCCAAGCCACTCACCATCCTGGCTTGGAAATATATTGCCGTTCCTTCACTGTCGCTGGGTCAAAATCCTGGAACCCCCTCCCTAATAGCACTGTGGGTGTACCTACACCACATGGACTGCAGCGGTTCAAGAAGGCAGCTCACTACCACCTTCTAAAGGGCAATTAGCGATGGCAAATAAATACCAGTCTAGCCAGCGAAGCCCACATCCCTTGAATGAATTAAAAAACACAGCAGGTCAATCAGCTTCTAAAGCCCTTAGTCTGTTGCTAAAAGATCTTTTGATCAAAATGAGTACTATAATTGACAAAATGTTAATTAACTGAAGGAAAATAATCTAACCATTTCTATTAGTCCATTTATCTCGCTACTATAATAAACACATATAACTTGCAGTCTATTTGTACAGTATTTAATGGATTACACTGAAGTACAGTACACAATTTTCACAGTTATGTTTAAAAATGTTACAATTTTGTTACTTTGCATACGTGTGTGAGCTTTAGGGAGGCAACTCTTACAGTTCCAGTGGCAGATGGTGGTGCTGTATGGCCTTCCAGTGGAGCTGCTTCAGGTTAATAAGTTGTCAGTGTGGTGCTGGTTTCCATGGAGTTAGGGATATGCAGTGATCTTTGAAAAGGGCTGCTGGAAAAAAAGGCAACTTTGGTTTACTGCTTCAGGAGTATAAACATGACAGAGGTAACAGCAGAGCATTTTTCCCCCTGTGGGTTCCTGTCTTTTTGGTTGCTATGGCTGTTTTGGGAAATGAAACACTGGTGGAAACTGGATTTTAGCTATTTGTCAAGGCCTACTGAATCACCTGAATGAAAATTACACCACACATTGGATGATCCAGAGCACGATGCATCAAAAACATCATTCCATGGTCCAATTGCATACACAACATAAAAAGTTGATCTTTAACTATTGACTGGAAACCTTTAAGAGACAGTTTGGAGTATTAATTAGAAAACATAGACATGCTACCGTTTGCCTTTTCATCCTTTAAACAATAATACGATTCAGTGACAATAGTGCCTATTGGGATATTTACATGCAAACTCAATTCCTGAAGCAGACTGCTCTTTAAATGCTGCTGCAGTTCTGCCATATTGATTGCTGAGGAAAGTTTACTGGGTACCAAATGCCATTGCAGAATTGCTATCTTTTTCTGGCCTATATTTTTTCTCTCCAAAACTATACAATAAATAGTGGACTTGTAGTCTCAGGTTGAATCAATGTTATCGTGATATAATTAAATTGCCAATTTCATCCTTGCAACCAGAAACAAGATGCTTTTCCATGCTGACAACATGCCATTAATGAGCCTGTAATGGTGTTTTTGGTAACAGCTATAAGAAAATTTTTAGGTCTTAAACAGTGGAACTTAGCATTTTATGCAAAAGCAAAGAAGAACTTTCAGAAAATATTCTGATCTAAAGAATGTGATGTTTTGGATAGCATGTAAAACTAATCACATGATATTAATTTTCTGTTATATGAAACATAATTCCTATGGGCATGGTATCATAGTGGTTCGGTTACAGGATGAGCAATTCAGAGGCCTGGACTAATAATCTGGATATGCGAGTTCCAATCCCACCATGGCAGTTTGTTAATTTGAATTCAGTTAATTACATAAAACTGGAATAAGAAGCTAACATTTCTAATGGCAAACATGACGCTATCAGATTGTCATAAATATCCAGCTGGGTCACTAGTATCCTTGAGGGAAAAGCCTACTGGACCTTGTCCTCACCTGTCGCAGATGCACCTGCCCAATTGGCAGTCTTGGTAGGAGCTATCACTGTGCAGTCCTCGTGGAGACAAAATCTCATTTGCACACTGAGGAGATTCTTCATTGTGTTGTGTGGCACTAGCACCATGCTAAATGGGATAGATTCAGAACAGATCTGGCAGCTCAGGCCTGTTCCTGGGCTGTGGGCCATCAGCAGCAGGAAAATTGTATTCCACCACAACCTGTAATTGCATGGCCCAGTATTTCGCTTACTCTACCATTACTATCAAGCCAGGTGACCAATCCTGAATCAATGAGGGGTGTAGAACAGCATGTCAGGAGCATCACCAGGCCCAACCTGAAAATTAGGTGCCAACCCAGTAAAGTTACAGTACAGAACATACACATTAAACAGTGGAAGCAGCATGCTATTGCCAGGATTAAGTGATCTCACAACCAAAGGATCCAATCAAAGCTCTGCGGTCCTACTAAAATTAGTTTGGATTGGTGGCGCATAATTAAACAACAAATGGGAGGAGAAGGGCCCATGAACATACCCATTCTCAGAGATGTCAGAGCCAGCACATTTGTGCACAAGACAAGGCTGAAGCATTTGCAGCCATATTCATTTGGAAGTGCTGAGTGAATGATCTGTTTTGGCCTCATCCTGAGATCCCTGCAGGATCTAGTCTTCCGGCAGTTCAATTTCCTTCACAGGTACTAAGAATCCGCTGAGCGCAATGGATACAACGAATGCTGTGCCCCAACAACATGCCGGCTGTAGTACTGAGGACACGCTCCAGAACTAGCTGAGCCCCTTGCCAAGTTGTTCCACTACATCTAAAATGTTGGCACCTAACCAACAAAATGTAAAATTGCCCAGATATATCCTGTCCGCCTAGAGCAAGGCAAATCTAACCTGACCAATTAGTGTTTCATCAGTCTACTCTCAATCATCAGCAAACTGATGGAAGGTGTCATTGACACCACTATGAAGCGGCAATTGCCAATACCCTGCTCACCAATGTTCAGTTTGGGTTCTGCCGGAGCCATTCAACTCCAATTCTCATGGCAGGGCTGGTTCAAGTAATGACCAAAGAGTTGAATTCCAGAGGTGAGGTGAGATTGACTGCCCTTGACATCAATTATGTGACCGAGTGTGGCACAAAAGAGCCCAGTAAAATTGGGCCAATGGGAATCAGGGGGAAAACTTTCTACTAGCTTGAGTCATATCTAGGACAAAGGAAGATGGTTGTGGTTGTTGCAGGCCAATCATATCAACCTCAGGACATTTTTTCAGGAGGTCCTCAGGGCAGTGTCCTAGGCCCAACCATCTTCAGCTACTTCATTAATGACCTTCCTTCTATCATGAGGTCAGAAGTGGGGATGTTCACAGATGATTGAAGTGTTCAGTTCCATTCACAATTCCTCAGATAATGAGGTAGTCCATGCCTTTTCATAGAAAGACTTAAATAACATGCAGATTTAGGTTGATAAATGGCAAGTAACATTCACACTACAGAAGTGTCAGGCAATGACCATCTCCAACAAGAGAGTGCTTAATTGCTTCTTCTTGACATTCAATAGCATTAAGTTATGATCTCAGCTGACTGGACAAGCCAGATCCCAGGGTGGAACCCGGCTTGATAGATCCTAACGTTTATTTTAGTTTAGAAACGTGGAGAGTGGCTACTGATCAGAGTCACAGGAGTCTTTTAACAAAAGAATAAAACATTTATTAAACAAGAAAAGATTAACTATATTACAATACTCCTTGACCCAGAACTATACCCTTACAGATATATACATCTTCGTAAGGACAACACAAGTTACAAAAGCTATCTTATACTCTCATGTTTACCGTAAGTACACAGTCCATGTAAACCAATAGGCAACCTGTGGTCAGGCACATCACACTCTGAAACCAAGTGACAGATGTCATCCCAAACAGATGCTATGGATTTCTGATCAATTCTCCACTTCCCAGATGCTTGCCACACTGTGAGCCAACCAGTCTCACTGAACCCTGTCTTTCACACGGGGGTTTCCAACCTTCACTCCCAAAGAACCAACTTTGGAATCTTCTCCAAAATTATGATTTCTCTAGGACACCTTCCACAAGGGTCAACCTCCAGGGTTTCAAACTCTCCTTCTGTTGTTTCTCTCTCATGGATCACCATGTGCATTCAAGCTTTGCCTTTCACACGCTCTCTCTCAGGTTCAGCCATGCCAACAGAACACAACTGCTTCACATACCCATTGTAAGGAGTCACCACCTTTGGCTGACTCCTTGGATCTCCTGGCTTATCGCAAGCCTATTTTTCCTTGAGTCTGCTTCCTGCAGCTTTCTCTCTCTAAACTTGGAGGCCTTCCTCTCTGCTCCTTGCTTTCACTTCCACTGAACAGGATCTTGTTCCAGATTCCTGTCCTTGTCCTTTGACTTAACTTAAAGGGCTTCCTGCGGCCTTTCTCTTTTTCCTTTAGGACCTGCTCCCTGCAGTTTTCTCTCCAGTAGACAGCTGACAACTTGGTATCTCCCTTGAGATCCAGAACTCACTTGACATTCACTGTTACTTTAACTTTAGCTCATCTAAGGTTCTTAGACTTATTTTCCTCAGCAATCTGCTAGTATGGCAGCTAGAGAGAGACTTAAACTGTTGCCTCCACCTTCGAGCATAATCACCACCTGAACTCAAACTGCTTTCAGTTTCCCTGTGTCTGTGGGTCCCTCCCTCTGGACCCCTGTTGCTAGGCAACAGCATAGTTTGTTCTATCTTGTGTTTGATTTAACCCCCCTCCTTTCAAGAGTCTTAAAACCTCATTAAAATGCAGGCATCTTTTAAAGTGAAACCAAAACTTAAGCTCCCCCTTTCTTAACACACAAATACGGAAATACAAATCTTAAAGCTAAAACCCATTCCTGACACCCACAAATACAAATATAACTTACTTAAACTATCTCTAGTTCCTAACAATTACCATTATTTATCTCCCAGCATCAACATCTTGAGGGCCACCATTGACCAGAACCTTAACTGGGACATTCTACTGCAGCCATAAGAACAGGTCAGAGGTTGGGCATTCTGTGGGTGATCTGACCCTCGGGCAAATGACTATACTTTTGCCATGACTGCAACCCACTTGTGCCCAGTCATTCAGCATGTGCAGACCCTAACTCTGTACTACCCTCTGAAGTTCACAAAGTTCCAATATCTGAGCTGGTGGCTCTGAGTGTCAGATCAAATGAAGGTGCTTCTTCCTCAGTTATGTACTGCTGCTCTCTCGCTTCCTCCTGAGAATACAGTGGTGGGCAGTCAACAGTCGCTGGGTATCTGAAAGCAGAAAATCAGAAAGGAAAAGTTGGGATGAATGGGGAGGTAGGATGGGAAGCAAGAGGCTCATAGTCTCACCTTCTGCAGCTTGCATTTCATGCCAATGGCAGCATGAAAATGTGCTGCAAGGTTTGAAGGGCCATAAAGCAGGAACATACCGTCATCCTCAATGTTCTTATCAGCATCTGATGCAACAAGTTCTCTCACAGCAGGTCCCATGATGTGGAGCACCATCTCCTCCATGTGACCCAGGAGATGCAGGTGCGTCAGTCCTGCTCTGCTGCCTGTGGTCTTGTCGTGCAGGAGACAGGGAAGAATGTCAAAGATTCTTTTGCACTGTATTTGGGTGATGCACTTGCCATAGCTGAATAGCTGCACATGGTGGAGGCTGAGAGATGAGGGTGTGAAAAGAGTAGCAGTGGAGTGATGAGATTCTGACAGTGAGGGATCATGGTAGAAGATGGCAGCCAATTCGCTATTACCCTACTGGTGGTGCTGCATTCGCACTCGTTCTAGTTTTCTAGAACGCATTCTACTTTTTCACGTTCTGACGGTAGGAAAAGGAGCTCCACAGGGAGTTTCAGTATGCATTCCTACTTGCACAATTGACACTGAAGCTAGCATAAATTTCAGCATAATTCCTGTGTAAAGGTAATCCAGGGAATGTGTGGCCATTCTCCATTAATGAGAGGATTTTTATATCTTGATAGGCTTTTTCTAATGAATATAAAAGTTCTACATTAAGGAAAGCTGTCTGTTAATGGCAGTAAATCTTTGTTTTATAATAGCCTGTCCCTTTAAGGCCACAAAGCGTGCTCCATGTAAGGAAAAAATCTAAATGGGCACATACTGAAGCTGATGAAGGTTAATTGTTGCCCCTTAAGGAAGTTAGGATTATTCAGTCAGGATTTGATTCTGTTTCATAAAAATGATGGGTTTGAATTTCCATTGGAGTTCTCACGACATCCTGTTTTAATTTTGGTGGGAGATTGGCAGAAACCCTGCAGAAACATTGTAAACAGCACTTATGCCATTTTCCAGGAACTTTAGTTGATCTCTTACCAAAGAACTTATTTGAGCCAGTCAGGCGCAAGTTTCAGATCTGATAGTCATGTGAGACACATTGTAGTGTGTGACCGTGATGTATTTTGTTAATGCCCATGTAGAAAAATCACTAAAATAATCTGGTACACTAGTGCACAAAGAATACACCCAAGAACTGTCACTTCAGTAAAAAACAATTCCTAATCTCAGTGGACAGCGGCCTGTATGTTGCTGCGTCAGTTAATGAGTGATATATTTCAGCACAAAAATTTTGAGTAAAAGGCAAGGTTCTTCGTAACTTGAATGTGCTGTGGGATCCAATTAGTTATTTTAGAGACAACTCAGTGGCCCATTCTGTTTCCTAGGGTGTTTGTGACATGTCTTTGGCACCCACTTGCCACATTCCAACAGAAATTAGGCTGGCTATCCATCCATATGTGGGGTTTGCCCAGGCCCTCTGATGGGATCCACATATGCCCTTGGCAAGGACAGTATTCGTCATCTTGCTCAGCATATCAGCAGCCTCTGATAAACTAGATCCCCACCCAGCAACAGGAATGGGAACACCCTGCTCAGAGAATCCCTGCCCTGGCCCCATTCCTTTGCCGTTATTTGCCTTGCCATGACACAATAGAAGTTTTGCCCTATGCAAATCAGATCAGATGCTGACAGAAGCGACTGTGATCCAACAGAACCACATCTCCCTTGTTTACTTGGGAGTTCTGTTGATCACCCAACGATTAATGAAAAGGTAGGAATGGAACATCCAGGCAAATTCAGGACCTCCCTCTTTATGAGAACAGCAAAGTGTGCTGCAGCAAAGGTGTGCTACAGTGAGCATGTTTTATTTGGCTTTTCAATGAGTACCAAAAGTAATGCCTGCTATTTTAGAAAGTGTTAGAGCAGTGGACAGCAGGAATGAAAAATAATAAATTGGTGCTAAATTTCTGCAGGGGCCGTCTTGTTCTCCTGTGCTAACTGCTGAAGTTATAGCATGAGATTGGAGGAACACCTGCAGAATTTCAGGGTCTTCATGTTTAGGTCCTGAAGGCTTTGAAGACTTTCACCATGGATTTGTAGATTTCAACTCTGACAGTTTGCAATATAGGTAGTAATGTGAGTTGAGGAAAAACGACAATAATTGCCAATTTTTCAGTGTTTTACAATTCCTATGAAAGCATTGTTGGAACAAAAACACTTGCCTTTCGATACAAAGTTGTTTAACATCACAAAATAGCAGCAAATAATTTTTCACTATTTATTCTCTTAACCCTTACAAATGTTTGAATCGTTCTATTAGACTCCTTCTGCCCCACTCCACACCCATAACTTGCTCTGTTCAAGTTTCTTATTAAATTTACACGTTTCATCCCTGGAGTTTTTAGGAGTGTTGTGGCGAGTTCCTGGATTTGGCAGGTGGTCTTGCTGCGTTCTCACTGGGAGGATAGAGGATTTGGTGACCTGTGCACACAAAGGCTGCAACAGATAATGAGGTTGCAGTGCCTCTGGGTCTGCAACACAGCAGAAATATGAAGCAGAGGCTGTGGAGAGGGCAAGCTTTGTGTGTTGCCCTCTGCCAAGTTGGAGCTGGTCTCCACCATGCTCCTTGACAGTGAAACGTTGTCTGGCTGGCCAGCAATTGCACCTCCACGTATCTTGATGTACATCCTCATCAGCATTTTCCTGTATGCCATCCCGTTAAGGTCTTCACCCGAGTGCCCTGTAACAGACTTCGCCCTCTGGCAATCTGGCACACAAACTATACTTTTCTCTGGCCTGGCTGCAGCCTATACATGCCAGGTAACTCCTCAGATTCAGGTCCCAATTCTGTACTAGCCTCTAAGGTCCGCACAGGGCTACTATCTGAGCTGGTCACTACAAGTAACAGATCAAGTGACAGGGGCTCTTCATCTGTGCCATGGTGTTACTCTCTCGCCTCCTGCTGGGTTTGATGTGCCTAGGAAGCAGCAGTTCTTAGGGGTCTAAAAACAGGAGGGCCCACCATCCCTGGTTAACTAAAAAAGTTAAAGACAGAATCAAACTTAAAGAAAAAGCATATAATTACATAAAGGCAGATGGCAGGTCATATGATTGGAAGGAATATAAAGAACAGCAAAGAATGACAAAAAGATTAATAAGGAGGGAAAAATTAGAGTACGAGAGAAAGCTACCTAGTAATATAAAGATGGATAGTAAGAGTTTCTATAGATACTTAAATAAGAAAAGAGTTAACAAGGTGAGTGCTGGCCCTATAGAAAGTGTGTCTGGGATTTGATAATGGAAAGTAGGGAGATGGTGAATGAATTAAACAGGTATTTTGCTTCGGTCTTCACTATAGACGATACAAGTAACATCCCAGAAATAGCTGTAAATCAGGAAATGGAAGGAAGGGAGGAACTCAGGAAAATTACAATCAGCACGAAAGTGGTATTGAGCAAATTGCTGGGGCTGTGGGCTGACAAATTCCCAGGTCCAGATGGACTTCACCCTAAGGTCTTGAAAGAAGTGGCTAGTGAGGTAGTTGATGCATTGGTTTTAATTTTCCAAAATTCCCTAGATCCAGGGAGGCTCCATTAGATTAGAAAATAGCAAATGTAACTCATTTATTCAAAAAGGGAGGGAAACAGAAAGCAGGAAACTACAGGCCAATTAGCCTAACATCTGTCATAGGGAAAACATTAGAAGCTATTCTGAAAGATGTTATAGCAGGGCACGTAGAAAAATTCAAGGCAAGCTGGCGGAGTCAACATGGTTTTATGAAAGGGAAATCATGTTTAACCAATTTATTGGAGCTCCTTGAAGGAGTCACATGTGCCGTGGATAAAGGGGAATCAGTGGATGTACTGTATTTAAATTTCCAGAAGGCATTTGATAAAGTGCCACATCAAAGGTTATTGCAGAAAATAAAAGCTCATGGTATAGGAAGTAACATATTGGCATGGATAGAAGATTGGCTGGCTAACAAGAAGCAGAGAGTTGGCATAAATGGGTCTTTGTCCGGTTACCAGGATGTGACGAGTGGTGTGCCACAGGGATCAGTGCTGGAGCCTCAACTTTTTATAATCTATATAAATGACTTGGATGAAGGAACCGAAGAAATGGTTGCATATTACTGATGACACAAAGGTAGGGAGGAAAGTAAGTTATGAAGAGGACATAAGGAGGCTACAAAGGGACAAAGATAGGTTAAGTGAATGGGCAAAGATCTGGCAAATGTAGTATAATGTGGGCAAATGTGAAATCGTTCATTTTGGCAGGAAGAATAAAAGAGAAGCGTATTAGAGAGATTGCAGAGCTCTGAGATTCAGTGGGGTCGGGGTGTCTTAGTGCATGAATCACAAAGGGCTAGTATGCAAGTGCAGCAAGTAATTAGGAAAGCTAATAGAATGTTACTTATAGTGAGGGGAATTGATAACAAAAATAGGGAGGTTATGTTTCAGTTGTACAGGGCACTGGTGAGACCACATCTGGAGTATTATGTACAGTACTGGTCTCCTTATTTAAGGAAAGATGTAAATGCATTAGAAACAGTTAAGAGAAGGTTTACTAGATTAATACCAGGATTGGGCAGGTTGTGTTATGTGGAAATGCTGGACATGTTAGGCTTGTATCCATTGGAGTTTAGAAGAGTAAGAGGCGAGTTGATTGAAATCTTTAAGATCCTGAGGAGTCTTGACAGGGTGGATATGGAGAGGATGTTCTTGTTGGAAAATCTAGAACTAGGGCCCACGGGTCATTTAAGACAGAGATGAGGAGGAATCTTTTCTCTGAGGGTTGCGAGTCTTTGGAAATCTTCCTCAAAAGGCGGTGGAAGCAGAATCTTTGAATATTTTTAAGGCAGAGCTAGATAGTTTCTTGATTAACAAGTGGATCAAAGGTTATCAGGGTAGGCAGGATTGTGGGGCTGAGATTAAAATCAGGTCAGCCATGATCTTATTGAATAGCAGGGCAGGCTCAATCAGCTGAGTGGCCCACCCCTGCTCCTAATTCGAATGTTGGTATGAAATCAGAAAGGAGAAAGTTGATTTGGGGGAAGGGGATGGTGAGGAAAGCTAGAGATCCATGATCACATCTTCTACAACTTGCTCATCATGCCGATAGCAGGATGAGAGTGTGCTGGGACATAAGACTCGGACATACCATCTTCCTCAGTGCTCTCAGAGTCACCAGTTGCCATGGGCTCTGTGCAGCCAGTTCCATAATGCGGAGAACCATCTTATTCACAGGGCTCAGGAGATGCAGGTGCCCTTGTCTCCCATTGGTTCTGCTCTGCCCCCTTCTATTATGGGCTACCTTGTTCTGCAAAAGAGAGGGCAGAATGTCAGTGATTGTGTTGCACTGTTGTTATGCTGCCATAGTTGAATAGTTGAAGGACTGGGCATTAAGCTGGCATCATTGGAATCTGTGTGAAGGTGAGTGCAGTATCTGAATGTTAGGCATGATTCCTGAGAGCCAGGGACTGATGGATGAATGTAGGGGCTTGAGGTGTGTTGAGCAGCATGTGCGGTTGGACGTGTGGTGGGTAGGAAAGGTCATGTGAACATGCATTCACAGACTTTGATCACCCACATGAATCATTAGATTTCTTGTGGCACTGCTGCCAGGTCCTTGAAATCTCTAGAAATTGACCTCCGGGGCTGCCTGCTCCCTTTATCTTCTGAGGGTGATGTTTGAGTGCC
Source organism: Cetorhinus maximus (assembly GCF_964194155.1). Lineage (NCBI taxonomy): Eukaryota > Metazoa > Chordata > Chondrichthyes > Lamniformes > Cetorhinidae > Cetorhinus > Cetorhinus maximus. Next base: position 106,366,676 of record NC_135884.1, read on the forward strand.
TCCTGGTCTCCTGTGGAACCATGGCATCTCTCCTCCTGTCTACCTCCATCACACAGGCCTCCAGTGCCATGTGCAGAAACCTGGGAACCTTCTCCCTGAGCAGCTGCTCTATTTCCCTTCTTTACAATTTCAGCAATAGCATTCAGCTGCAGACTTCTGTGATTCAGTGCAGCTCCTATTTAAAGTGACTGCCTTTAAGAAGAGCAGACTGCACCACATGCTCTCTGCAATTGCTGTTTGGCACCCTGTAGAGCTGGCTCCAGTCAGACCAATGTTACAATCAGGTAAATAAAGAGGAAACATTAAGTTTGTATGCTGCCTATCTTCATTCAATCTGCGTAGGCAGATCACGAATTGCAACCCTGCGCCCAAAAATGGTGCAGACTAATTTTAGGCCAGGGAACTTTACCATTTGGGGTATATTGTTAATTTAAAAAAACACAACTTCCCATTACAAGCAGAACTGCAATCACCACACATTTACACATTCCCTAAGCTTTTTACATCTCCCACATTCTTCTTAACAGTTTATGATGTCTCCCAATTTGGTATCAGTAGAACATTTTGATAGTATTCTTTTTGTGCCAACTCAAGTCATGTATATCAGTTGAAAATAGAGGTTCCAACACCTACCTCTGGGGTAGATAATCTCATCAATCAAAGAAAAATTAATGTCTTTGAATTTCCACCATTTGTGCCATTGCTCTCGAGGTTGTGCTAATGTTCCATTGAAGTTAGGACAAGTGCTGCAGAAATTTGGGACATATACCCATTGTATTTTGGCACTATTAATATGATCGTTCCAACGTGAATCATACATTGGTTGTCACTTATGTAAATCACTCTGTTGTGTGTATTTCTATATAGAATGTTAAATTACCTTGCTGAATGTGCCTTTTCATTCACATTATGTCCACACAACTATTGAGGCTCAGTGGTTTTTTTAAGACATACACCAACTATCTACTATTATGCACAAAAACTCTGAGGGATGCCACCCAAGGTGTTACAAGAATGATTGAGAATGTGTTTTGATACGCAAAGTTGATGGGTGAAAGCATGAATACTGGCTCAAGCTCATTTCTGTAACACAAGGAGTAAATGTTTACCATTTATATAGCTCAAAATTTTAAGCTAATATTTGCTTTTTCATACTCTTGGGCGGAACCAAATAAAAAGTATGCGGCAGAAATTTTTGCTTGGTGGGCGGGCGTGCGCTCGAGTGTGAAATGGCGCGCATTGATGCCGGCCGAGTGTGCCAAAGTCAACACGAAGTCGTGCGATAGTTCAGTTGGTGGGCGCAAGCTGGAGCCGGCAGTGCATCCGCCGACAATTATAGGACTTGTTAAGGTCATTAAGTTATCAACTAACATAAATTTTTCACTGCCCACCCAACCTAATGGTTGGCGGGCAGGCGAAAAGGCCTGCCGGCCTTTGCATTTTTTGGAAACCTCATCCACAGGCGCGATGAGGTTTCCAAAAGCAAATAAAAATAAAATAAAAACTTTAATTTTTCATTAATAACATGTCCCTGCTCATGTGACAGAGTCACATGAGGGGACATGCTGTATTACATTTTTATTTTCTTTATTTTTTTATATCTCTTTATCTCCCTGAGGCACGGAGCTGCCTCAGGGAGATTATGCAGCACTCACTCGCGTGCATGCGCAAAGTTTGCGCTCGGCCTGCTTGCCCTCCTCACCCCCCACACACAGACAGCTCTCAGCACTGCTGCTCGCGTTTCACGCTGGGCGGGTCTTCATTGGCCCGCCCGCGTGAAATCATGGTGCAGTGCCGATCGCGGGCGGTGGTCAGCTTCCCAACAGCACCCGCCTGCCCCCGCCGAGCCCACCCACCAAGGGCAAAATACTGCCCATGGAAAATTGTCATGCCCTGAAAATGGGATGTAATTGCTTTGTTATATTAGCAGGTTTTATTTTCTGTGCTACCAACACTAACAGCTATCCAATCTAGTGATGACATTAAACAGTCATACTGCTTGCTAATAAGTGACTAGTTTTTAACAAAGCACGTTTTCTATTTTAACTGAAGGAGCAGATACCCTGGAATGAAGAAAGGTTAAGAGAAAGTTAATTGGACAATTAAGGTACAAAACTATTGCACTTTCCAGGAAGGATGTGACCTATATGGTATGTGTTCTATTGAATCAACCTAATTGTAGTTGATTCAAAGTAAAATATCACATGCACATTTATGTGCACATAAACTGAGAACAATTATACAATACTAAGGCAAGAGAAGGTCAGTTTACTGATTGTAATCAATTATACAATTAGAAAGACTTTACCTGAGACACTTGTGAATAGTAAGTCTACTAAATATTATTTAGGGAATGAATTCTTCTTCCAGTTGCATCTGGTCAAGGGCATGCATATTGTGCAAACAGTGCATTATAAGATTCAATTTGATCAGCGATTAAAAATATGTTCAGAATATGCTCTAAACAGGCTAAAATCCCAAAGTCATAACATTTCCCAACATTTTGATTTCTATTTCTGCTAAAGTTATGGATTGTTGCAGAACCCAATCATTTTGTTTTGGTAGACCTCAATATAAAAAAACTTGTTTTATCCTTTCATGGGATGTGGGCACTGCTGGCAAGGCCAAGCATTTGTTGCTGTTGAACTGAGTGGCTTGCTGAGCCATCACAGAGGACAATTAAGAGTCAACCACATTGCTGTGGATCAGGAGTCACATGTCCGCCAGACCGGCAGATATCCTTCCCTTAAAGGAAGGGAGCTAAAGGATGGGTTTTTACAACAATCAGTGATAGTTTCATGGTCACCATTACTGAGACTAGCTTTATATTCCAGATTTATTAATTGGATTTAAATTCCATCAGCAGCTATGGTGGGATTTGAACCAATGTCCCCAGAGAATTAACAAAAACAGAGGCCAGGATTTTCCAGTCGTCGGGTGGGCTCAGCGGGAGCAGGCGGGGGCGGCCGGTGAGAGCGAGAAGTGCAGATGAGGGGAGGAGGGAGAGTCGGGTCCAGCGCTCTTTCACGCATGTGCGCGAAGAGCACTTCAATCTCCCGGAGGCACAGAGCTGCCTCAGGAAGATTGAAGCGCTTTTTAAAAAAATATATAAGGACATTAAAAATTTAATGAAACATGTCCCATCATGTGACTGTGCCACATGAGATGGGACGTGTTTTTATTTTCAATATCAAGTTTTTATTTCATCAGTATTAGCTCTAGGAAACCTCATCCCACTGGTGGATAAGGTTTCCTAAAAAAAGTAAAGGCCACCTGGCCTTTTCGCCTGCCCACCACATACGGGCAACTTAATTAACTCGTTAATGGCCTTAAAAGGCCTTTCAAATATCGGCGGGCGCGCAGCCGACTCTGGCGTGCGCCCGCCGAACAAAATATCGTGCAAGTTTTACATTCCAGTGTGTCGGGTGCGCGCCTGCACGCCGAATGTAAAATTCTGCCCAGAAAATGCTGGAAAAACTCAGCAGGTCTAGCAGCATCTGTGAAGAGAGAAACAGAGTTAACATTTCGAGTCTGTATGACCCTTCTTCACCCTGTTCACTCTGAGGAAGGGTCATACGGACTCAAAACGTTTACTGTTTCTCTCCACAGATCCTGAGTTTTCCCAGCATTTTCTGTTTTTGTTTCAGATTTCCAGCATCCACGGTATCTTGCTTTTATCCCCAGAGAATTAGCCTGGGCATCGGACAAACTCACTACACCACCAGCTCTCCATGCTTTTTGACTATTTAACTGTCCACAATAACTTGGAATAAATTTTCAAATTCCTTGCATGAATAGTAACCTGTTGGAGCAGATCACCTTGTCATCAATCCATTCCTTTTGGTGAAAGGAAAGCTTGCCCCTGAAGATGGATATTCATAACGGCATTTTCGGCACTGAGCACTGATCATAGACATTCAACAAATCAATTTTTCCTCATGACATAAAATGTAGACTTCTGCATCTTTGAGGACAATAATGACATTTGGTCTTGTAGTTCCAAATGTTGAACTGGGGTCAAGACACAAATTTCAAATGTCAGATAACACTACATAGCTTCAAATAATTACAACAACAACCTGCATTTAACTAATGCTTTTAACATAGGAGCGCATGAAAATGACAGGAAAAGATCCACTGGCCCATCCAGCCTGTCCCATGCAGTTATGATTCCTTGTGCATCATAATACATACACTTGTACGCAAAGCAATAAAAGCCGGCAGAGGAGAAAAAACAGATCAAAAACTCAGGCTTCTCACCCCAGGTGATCTAAAATAGGAGATTGCATTGCTCTGATTTACAGGATACCTACCCCTTATACAAAGTGACCTCCACCTCAGGAAGAAACAGTCCTAGCTCTCACTTGAAGGAATACGCTAAATCAAAGTTCATTGCACATGTCGGCAATCTGCTCCACAGGTTCACTATTCAATGAAGGGGTCATTCTAAACATCTTTATGGGAGAATAATTTTATGTGTAACTTCATAATGGGCAGAATTTTACCCTCGTTGGGTGGGTGCGCACCTGACCTGAATGAGCATAAAATGATGCGCGATGATGCCGGGCTGATGTCATCACGTACTCACGCAATAGTTTGCTTGGCGGGCAAGCGTGGGAGTCAGAGCTGTGCCCACAATTAATTAAGCAGCCTATTAAGGCCCTTAAGAATCCAATTGACTCGCATTTTTCGCTGACCATCCAACCGTTCGGTTGGTGGGCGGGTGACAAAGCCAAGCGGCTTTTGCATTTTTGGCGAAACCTCATTGATGGGTGGGATGACCTTTCGACCAGTGATTTTTTAAAAATTAGAAACTTTTGACACTCATATTTAACATGTCCCTGCTCGTGTGACAGAGTCGCATGAGGGGACATGTTTTCATTATTTTTAATATCTTTGTTTTTATTGTTAAAAATCCCCAGCTCCCTGAGGCAGCTCTGTGCCTCAGGGAGCTTTTACTGTGTGCGCCCCTGCGCATGTGTGCACTTCTGCTCTTGTGCTTCTCCCACCCCCGCACTGGCAGTGCTTCATACTGCAGCACGTGCTTCAAGCTGGCTGGCCGTTAATTGGCCAGCCAGTGTGAAACCCATGTTGGGGCCCGAACGCGGGCGGCAGTTGGCATTGTGACCGTTCCTGGGCCCGCCTGACGCGCCTGCCTAATGAGGGCAAAATTCTACCCAATGATGCATCTCAATTTAATTTGTCATTGAAGCGCATCTGTGTAATTTTGTTTAGTTATGTTAGGTGCCCCATTAAACAGACCAGTATACTAACGTTGTTAATGGCACAATTCATATAGTTTTTGTTTAAAAATAAAACTGTGGGACTTATAAATATGTAAGTGGTTCCTCTATAATAGCCCTCATCTTTAAATGCCATTAGCTTTTCTTCAAGGTGTTGCTTGGTGCTTTATTTCCTCTAAAATAGTCCCTTTTTAGTTAAGTATCACTGGGTTTTTTTAAATGCTATTACGTTTTCCTTTTCTAAGTCCAGATACATTTTCTGATCTCCACATTCACTGACATCATAATTAGTTCCCTCTGCTCAGGAATTGCCCTTGTCAATTTCAGAAACTTTCTCATCACTGATCACCCCCTCCACAAACAAAACTATCCTTGACCACTCTATCCTTGCAAACTACTGCCCCAGCTCCAAATTCCCATTTCTTTCCTTGCTTTATGTGTTGTAACCCCTCATACCCATGCCCATCTGTCCTACCACTCTGTGTCTGAATCACTAATATCAAGTTTGCACCCCTTCCCATAGTGCAAATACTGTCCTAATCAACATCATAAATGACATTCCTTGTGGCCATGACTGTGGTGCGCTATTAGTTCTTACTCTCCTTGATCTCTTTGCAACCTTTGACATAGTCAATCACATCATCCTCCTACAACATCTCTCCTCTGTTGTCCTTGTCTATGGGAATATTCATTCAATTCGATTCTTACTTTCTGAATCATCATAGAACATTTCTTGCAATGGGTTCTGTTTTCACTTTCACACTGCCGCCTTGGAAATTTCCTAATGGTGCACCCTTTGCCCCTTCCAATCACTTATCTACATTCTGCCCTTTGGTGACATCATCTGAAGATTAGGGAAACGTCTACAGGTACGCTGATAACACCTTGCTCTTACCCCCACCCTCAACCTCTCCATTGCCTCTATGCTGCCAGAGAGCTTGCCTAAAGTCCATTCTTGGGTAAGTTGCAACTTTCTCCAGCTAAGCATTGGGAAGACTAAAGCCATCATTTTCAGGCCCCTCCAAAAAGCCCCTAAATTTACCACCAACTTCATCCCTCTTTCTGTCCATTGTCTTAGGTTGTACCAGATAGATCACAATCCTGCCATCCATTCGGCCCTATTAGTATAGTATTAGGATTTTCAGGGCTGAAAGGGTTAATGTGTGCGGCTGTAGAAACAACACCGCCCACATGTTGATGTAAGAGGGAGTCACATGACTGAGAGTCTAGAAGGAGAAAGCTCATGGCTTAGACTGAGTAACAATATAGTTTTGTAAATCTGTATCCAGTAAACCAGTTATTGTTCAGACATATCTATGTCTCTGCAATTGTACCTTGGTAAGTCACAACTAAAATACAACATGATGGTATCAGTGAAGGACCCCGAAATCTCCAAAAATCAACTATTAAACAAAGTTTGTAAGTCTGACCTGAAGCAAAGGCACCAAAACTAAAGACTTTGGTAAGACAGTTGAAAATCTCCAAAAGAGCTCCATAGAAGACTTGGAGGCTCGGAGCCAGAGGAAAAAATCAACTGTGCAGCTTACTAAGGGCTACACCATAGCACATGGTGATCCTGAAAAACCCTGAATTAGCAGCAGAGTCAAAGAACCTGGCAACGATCGAGGAAGGGTGAGCAAAGCTTGAAAAGGGCTCAAAATCTTCAGATTAATAGCACGGTAAGCAGCAGCACTGGGCAAATTCCATTTTTAGCAAGCATGGGATTTAACACACCCCACAGTCCGGGTCTGAGGTCAGTGCTATTAGACAGTGTGGCAGCAATTGAAAAAAAAAATCGGCTGCTCAAACACAATTCACCAATGGGAGGGAAGCAGTGAACAGGGCTCAACAGTAACTTTCAGTGATTATTTTAAAAATTCTGTGGAGTTTAGAAACAATTACCAAAAAGGGTCAGTGATTGCAGCGGGTATCAGAGAAAGGCTGGTCAGCACAGGAAAACACCATTACTGCAACAGAAGTTTAAAAAAGTCAAGGCAAATCTCCTAAAAGTTTAAAACAGCTATGGATTCCAAATTCACTTTGCCAGACCGACTTGGGCATATGGATGGGCCAGGCCAAACACAGAATTGGGCATGAAGAGGAAGGGATTTTTAAGATTCAGTTTTGCATCTGGATTGAACAATAAGTCAGCGGCTGAACAAGTCAATTCATTATTGTACTCCACTGGAGCAATTGCTGATGATGTGATAGCAAGACAAGGCATTAATGAAACATCAGACAAATTCAAAGAGGTCTTAAAAGCCTTTGATAATTATTTTAAGTTACAAAGTAATAATATACTAGAAAGAACGAAGTTTAACAAAAGGGCCCAGAAACCTGGTGAACCAGTAAATACCTTTATCAATGACATGTAACAACTGACTGAAGGTTGCGAATATGGTGATCACATCGTAGTTGGGGTTATCAAATGGCACCCCGTCTGACCTACTGCAGTCCAAAGAGGACTTAACTTTGGAGAAGGAGATACAGCTAGTAAGGCAATCAGAGGTCCGTCAACAAAATAGAGCCATGCTCAGAAGCAAAGACAAACCGCGGTTCAGAAAACCCCCAATGGCAGTACAACTTATTAAACAAAAGAATCCAGGGAAAAAGACAACTTATGGAACAAAAGTTCAAGATGCCATTAAACCATGCCAGTGCTGTGGCACCAATAAGCCCCACCAGTGTGAACAGTGTCCTGCAAATACTGCAGAATGCTTACATTGTAAAAGATTTGGACACTTTGAGAAGATGTGCAGAATTAAAACCTCTAGACACACAGAGGATAATGAGAAAATCTTCGCACACAAGGCAATTAATGAAATAGAGGAATCTCACCAGGAAGAGGAACAACAATGTTTCCCTGGTGAGATCAAAGATCCAAGATTAACATTCTGGTATGCGGGCATTTGTGTCAATGAACATATCACTAATTTCAAATTGTATGCAGGAGCAAGTGTAACAGTCTTATCCGATAAAGAACCGTGGTTAGCAAAACAATGCCTGAAGCCTTCTACAACCCAGTTATAAGGCCAAGGAGGAATAAAACTGCAGGTCAAAGGTATGTTGCAAGTAATGCTCCAATATAAAAACAAATAAATATGGAAGCATTATATGTGCTTCACAGCCAGGAATTCCCTCTTCTGCGCCGAAAAGCCTGTGTTGACCTCAGTCTCATCCAAAAGATCGAGGAAATCAACCAGCAAGGATCTGGGTCTGAATTCAAAAATGATTTTTCAAAACTATTCACTGGCAATCGAAGACTGAATACAGCATAACACTGAGAAAAGATGCTAAACCTGTGTGTCTTTTCACACCGAGGAAGATACCTCATCCACTCATGAAACAGGTCCAACTGCAACTTGACGAGATGACCAAGATGGGAGTCCTTTCCCTACCTAAGCCAACAGAATGGTGTTCTGGAAAGGTTCGGTTCCTAAATCAAATGGTCCCCTTTGTATCTGTGTTGACCTGACTCCACTGAACAAAGCTGTGGCGAGGGAAATCTGCCCGATGTCCTCAGTGGATGACAGCTTGACTAAGCTCTCCAAAAATACAATGTTCTCGAAACTCGACGCTCACAGTGGCCTTTGGCAGGTATCATTAGATGAAAAATCTAAATTATTGACAATCTTTATTACCCCAATTGGTAGATTTTGTTTTAATTGTTTGCCACTTGGCGTAACCTCGGCACTCGAGATTTTTCAACAATCAATGTCTACCATCATACAAGGCTGTAAAGGCATAATATGCCAAATGGATGACATCCTTGACCATGGACCAACTGCTGAAGGATGAGACCTGAGACCTAAAGCTGTGTCAAACCATTTTCAGGAAGAAGGACTGACACTTAACAATGAGTGTGAATTCTCCAAAATGTCCATTCAATTTTTAGGCCACATTGTGAGCAGCAAAGGTATAATGGTGGACCCACAAAAAACAAGGGCCATCAGTAATTTTGGATCCCGTCATCCATTCTAGACCTTCAATGATCCCTTGGTATGGTTAATCAGCTGGGAAAATTCCTGCTGAACCTAGTGCAAGTCACAGAGCCCTTGAGACACCTGTTTAAGAAGGCTCAAGCACGGTTTGGATGCACACGAAGAGCAAATATTTCACCAGATTAAAGCCATGCTGCTTTCACCAGATATCTTGGCTCACTACGACCCATCCCTATTGACCACAACTGTACCTGCTGCCTCATCTAAAGGACTTGGGGCAGTCCTGTTTCAAGAGCAACTGAATGGGTGCCATCAACCAGTCAATTACGTGTCTTAAGCGCTATCTACACATAAATAAGGTGACAGTTATAGAGAAGGAGGCTCTTGTGGGCTTATGAGAAATTCTGACTATATCATTGGGCTAAAAGTATTTATCGAGAGAGACCACAAACCATAAGTCTCATAACAGCACGAAAAGGGACACATCAGAATTCCCTCCAAGAATCCAGAGATTCCACTTGCAACTAATGTGCTTCATTTACGAGACAGTGTAAGTCCAGGGCAAACTACAAATGACTGCGGATACATTGTCCAGGCCACTGTCCATCTAGCAACACAGGATATTAACCTGGTCAACGAGGCAGAGTCCTATTCCTAGTTTGTGGCAACACAATTGCCAGTGAGCTCCAAAAAGCTACAACAAATATGCCAAGAGCAGATGCAGGATGAGGAACTGCATCCGCATTCGTCGATATTACATGCAAAGTTGGCCACAGCAGCATCTTAGTGGAATGGTAATGAAAATATACTTCGAACAATGGAAACACATTACCATTACTGATGACTTGCTGGTGTACAATGAGTGGTTGGTAATTCCTGTCTCACTCTGACCAGAGATTCTGGAAAGAATCCACCAAGGCCACATAGGCAACACAAAATGCAGAGCACGAGCCCAATCTGCATTGTGGTGGCTGGGAATATTGAGATCGATAGAAGAGATGATTTCACAGTTTCAAAATGAACTTCCATTTTCTTTCATTGAATTTCAGGACACCTATTTGCATTAAAGCAGAAAATGCTGTAAAAACTCAGCAGGTCTGACAGCATTTGTGGAGAAAAAAACAGAATTAACATTTCAAGTCCATATGACAGTTCTGCGCTGAAGAAGAGTCATACGGACTCAAAAACTTTAGCTGTTTCTCTCTCCACAGCTGCTGTCAGACCTGCTGAGTTTTTTCAACATTTTTTGTTTTTATTTCAGATTTCCAGCATCTTCCGTATTTAGCTTTTACTTATTTGCATTGTTAGCCACACACAACAAATCATTGGGCAGAATTTTCCCCACACTGGGGGGAAGTTGATGGGCGGGTGTGTGCGGGCGCACTTTCGATCGGCACCCCTGATTGGAGGCGCGGCGCCATTTTACGTGGGTGGGCCAATTAAGGCCTGCCCAGCGTGATGTCTGCAGGGAAGCGCTATGCACTCCCTGTGCGGGCGAGGGGGGAATACCTAAAACCAAGAGTGCGCACTTTCATGCATGCCCACAAAAGAGCGCACTCATCCCCCTGAGGCTAAGTGCAGCCTCAGGGAGATCGGCTCTACAAGTAAAAAAGATAAAAGTAGAAAAATAAAATTTCCCTTACATGTCCCCTCATGTGACATTGTCACATGAGTTGGGACATGTGCATAATTTTTACACAATCTTCATTAAAAATTTTTAAAACCTACATGAAACCTCATCCCACCCGTGGATGAGGTTTCATTTTTTTTCTAGTTGCCGACAGGGCTCCTGGCCTGCCCGCCAACCTTAAGGTTGGACAGGCAGGTCCTTTAATTGCTTAATTGATTCTGTCAATGGCCCCAATTGGCCATTGACAGGTTGGCGGGCGCGCAGCTGATTTTTCTGCGGTCCCGCCTTCCTGAAAATTTAAATCGGACGCGGTGACGTCGGGAGTTTCCCCCGACGTCACCGCGCGTTATTTTACACATCGGCGAGTGGGCCCTGCCCCCGCTCGCCGACAGTAAAATCCAGCCCATTGTTCTGTGAAAATTGAAACCGAACAGCCTCATGCATGACATATGAAGAGTAGTGGATACAATTGGAGTGCAATGGGATGAACTTGTCATGACTTTAGATGCAATTGTATTCAATAACCCATCTGTTGCATTATGGTTCTCCTCTGTATACTCAGCAAACCCAGTTAGGTCTTCCCTCAAAGTCAACATCAAGGCTGCGGCAATCCTGTCCTCATTTGCAGTCCTCCTTCTCCGACTATTGTTGACAGAATGAGTGGTCAATATCCCTATAACAATTCAAATGGGGATAACCATGTAGCTCTTAGCATATCTCCCTCTGGGTGAAGAATATGGTGGTGCTTTATCTCAGGTTTTGCTCAGTTAATGCTCACATTATGTGAGTTAGTGACTAATATTCGCCACCCTATGCTTTTCCTTGACTGGGGTGTGTGGCATATTCCTTCTAACTGCTATCTCAGTGGTGACAATGTGCTGGTTCTGTGACATGCCTATAGCTTGTAGCTCACTCTGTTGTGTATGAAATGGCCCTAAAGCTACTGAGAACTCTTTGGGCCCTGCATTGACTGGCTACTCCTACCTGTTATCATGGCCATTTTTCAGCCTTCCATGAAGGGGTTCATTGGTTTGAATAGATGTAGCATTAGCCTTATATATGCCTCATCCATGCCTGCTTCTGCTATGTTTTGCCACAATATGCCCCTTGAGGGTGACCTGAAATCTGCATCAGAACAAACCATAGAGTGTAGGTTTAGCCATTAATGTTCTCTCAAGCAGTTCTGCTAGATTCTGCAAGCCAGAATTGTGAGCCTTATGCATGTTAAAACTCTAGGTCTCACTCCCATAGACACAGCATTTAGTAGAAAAGCTTTTGACCACTTTCTTGGGATCATTCCTGCAGATGGCCAGGAAGTTGGTGTTAATGGTATGTTAATTATATTGTTAGGATACACAAGTGAAGGGCATTGTTTAATTAAGTATTTCAAGCACATATAAATGGGGAATTTACCAAAAAAAAGTATAAATGGGGATATTTTGGTTTTATTAAAAAGAGAATATAAATAGGGGACACCTCTTTAAGGGGCTATCACTTTAATTTAATCTGTTGATTTGTTAATTTGACCATTTGTTTTAAGTCATACTCAAAAGAATATGAATAGAAGATTGCTGGGACACTGGGGATGTGGGAGGAGAGCCATGAGACTAAAAAAAATCAATACTCTCTCAATATAGAAAGTTCTGTGTCTTGGTTTCTGCTTCACCAACCGGCTTGAATCTTATTAGCAATTGGCACACACTTCACGGTAGGTTTCACAATCCACCGTGTAAGGCTGCAAATATATCAGAGTGGCAAACTTGTAGTTTCTCTGGCTTACCTTGCTAGGAGCTCTGAAGCACTCGCGTCATTATTGAGATTGCCTGGAGCAAACCCTCCATTCATCCCGTTGCTACTCTCTACACCCAACTCCACTTGCTCTCCATCACTTAAGCTACACACTTCACCATGTGCTCCCTCCTGACCTTCTCTTTCTGATTCCCCCTTCCCCTCCATAGGTCTCCAGCCAACAGCTCACTGTATGTCACCTCCCAGTATATGATTAGAACTATTTGCTCATTAACACAGACTGGTTGAGCCCAATGGCTTTTTTCTACGTTGTAACTGCGATATATTCTATCTATTTCTATATACATAATGTCTCAATTACTTTCTACTTAACTTTGTTGTAGTTTAGACTATCTTAAAGTTCAATATTCTATAATTTGCTATTCTGCTGGTATAACTTGCTGCATATTTGCCCGTTCGTTTGGGGAAGCTGCTTTTGCATGCTCATGAATCATTCTGTAATATGAAAGCATTTGTGAAATACAGTGCAAGCACTATTTGCACAGATAACAAAGCTTCCTAAAATAATTTGCATAACTAAAAAAAAAGCGAAATTCAGTCTTCAACATTGCATGAATTTGTTATAAATATTACATCACAATATGACAATGTGCTAAAATAAAGTTCTATTTAAAGTAATTTAAAGCAGAAGCAATTCATTTTTATATTCCAGCAGCCCAGAAACTATGGGTGGAGCCTCTTTGAGGCATCGGGATTCTCGCTTGGCGGCTGGAGAGCCGTTGGGAGACACGCACTGTCTCTTTTTGGGGAGGCCTGCTGAACTACAAGCCAATCAGGCAGTAGGGAGGCCAGTGGCGGGCCTTCCCTTGGAATCAAGACTCTGGAGGTAGAAGTCTCACTTACCAAGAGCTGCCAGCTAATCAGAGGCTAGCAGCTCTTGTGCTCAGAAGTGGCACAGTAGAGGCTCTGGCTGCTGCCGGAAAGACAGGCAACTGAGGCCCAGGATCGCAAACGGAACCAGGCCACAGGTAAGTACTGGGGGTGGGGGTCGTGGGGAGAGGGGTCCGGGGATGTCAGCAGCAAGGGCAGTGGGTTGCCTCCGAGCGGCGCCACCCCTCCCCACCCACTCCCAATGTCTAATCCCTTGATCAGACACTAAGTGCCTTTGATTGAAGCAGCACCCTCTCGCTCCCATGGAGGTGAGAAGCTGGCCGTATGGTTTTAGTTGTTGTGCATGTTGCATGGTGACAGGCCCACTTCCAGCTGGGCTAATACCAGCAGCGGTAGGTTGAGGCCTTTAAGTGGTCATTAATTGGCTACTTAAGGGCCTCAGTTCAGGGTGGGAAGGTTGACCATGGGCCTTCCCTTCCAGTACTTAATTCTGGTGGAGGTAGAAAGGCGGCGGGGTTCAGGTATGTCACCTTCCCGCCTAATTAAATACTTTTCCCACCTCCAAGCTCACGATCAGAGAGAGCAGAACATTCTGCCCTGTGATTGGGTACTTGGAAAATATAGTTATGATGGGTGGAACTTAATGCTCAACCCTGTCCCCGGAAGTGGTCTGGGAGGTGGAGGGATGCTGTATACTGTGGTGGGAAGGCTTGGGGTAGAAAGCCCATCACCTTTCTGACTGCCCCCATTAAGTCTGAGATGGGAAGAGTCAAAAATGGCCACTCCAGCCGGGTGCCAATCGAGCCCCTGAAGTAGCCACTTAAGGGCCTCGTCCTCCGGCTCCCTTCTGCCGCTGGGGTCCATGATCCTATCTGTCAGGTGTCTGAGTGGCACAAGATGGGGCGGGCCTGCTTGTAAAGAGGCAATGTGGGTGTCTCACCGGCTCTCCAGCCGGCGGCCAAGACCCCTGTCATCTCCGCAGGATTCTGCCCTATAAATCGGGTTTCACTGTGTGATAAATTCAAAATAATCAAAGTGTATTCTAGTACTCTTTGACTAACCATTTACATTGTGGATATCTGTATGTGAGCAAGGATCAAAATAGAATAATTTTGCAGAATATGCAACTCTAAAGAAATCTGTAATGTTATGGATAAATCAGAATACTCAGGGAATTGGGATGCATTTGTCAATATGAGTTTTGGACATATTTTAAGATTACATAGGATATACAGAACAGAAACAGGCTATTTGATCCAGCCAGTCTATACCAACGTTTATGCTCCACTGGAACCTCCTCCATCTTTTCTTATCTTAAACTACCATCATAGCCATCTTTCCCAGAATATTGTACTGGAACAAAAGTAGGTCATTCAGCCCACTGAATCTCCTAGACAATTTTATTAACCAAGACAGCTTTTTTATGTTTTTAATCTGCATTTTCTCCCTTTAGTCCGTGTTTCTTCATACCACTACTATATGCAAGCATATGCCTCCTTTTAAACATCTCAACTGATTCTGTTTCTATCTTTCTGGACAATATATTTTGCATTTATCTCTCAACTTAAAAAGTCTTCTTCATTTATATAACACGAGCAGTTGAATCAGTAAAGCAGGCCTTGTAAATCACGTGACAAAGCATTGAGGGTAGTCAGACAAGCCTGCCTCATGTAAACTGTGAGAAGGACACAAAGAGGTTGTAAATAGACCGGTTAAGTGAGTGGGCAACAAGGTAGCAGATGGAATATAATGTGGGGGAAGTGTGAGATTATTCACTTTGGCTACAGAAGTGGAAAAGCTGAATATTTTTTAAGTGGCATGAAACTTTTAAATGTGAATGTTCAGAGGGACTTGGGTGTACTCGCACAAGGAACACAGAAAGTTAGCATGCAGGTACAGCAAGCAATTAGGAAATCGAATGGCACACTGGCCTTTATTGCAAAGGGATTAGAGTACAAGAATAAAGAAGTCTTACTATAATTGCACAGGGTTTTGGTGAGACCACATCCAGAGCACTGTGTGCAAATTTCGTCTCCATGTTCAAAAAACATGTCCACTTGCATTGGAGGCAGTACATCAAAGGCTCACTAAATTGGGCCCTGGGATGAGTGGGTTATCCTATGATGAGAGGCTGAGTAAATTGAGTCTATACTTTTTGGAGTTGGGAAGGGTAGACGTTGAGAGGTTATTTTTCCTGGCTGGGGAATCTAGAACACAGAGGCACAGGCTAAGATTTTCTGACCCCTTTGTGGTAGGACCTGCCACGGGAGATTCGGTGACCCAGCCAAAAGTTCATTGACTATTGGCAGGAGCGGACAATCCCGGCAACAGGCGGGGCCAGTAAGTTCCCCCCACAGTCTCCGGAAAAGGGAACAATCATTTAGAACTGAAATAAGGAGAAATTTCTCAACAAAAGTGAATCTTTGGAATTCTCTACCCCCAGAGGGTTGTGAATGCTCCATCATTGAATACATTTAAGGCTGGGATAGACAGATTTTTGGTCTCTCAGGGAATCAAGGGACATGGGAAGCAGGCGGGAAAGTGGAGTTGAAGCTGACGATCAGCCATGATCAAATTGATAAAGTGGAGCAGGCTCAATGGGATGTATGTTCCACTCCTGCTCCTATTTCTTATGTTCTTCTGCATGTGCTGAAGAATGCGTTACTCATATTCTCACCAAGCATAATTACGTGACTGTGCTTTGTATTTTTGTTGGTTTAAATTAGGTTTTATGGTCTTATTTATGTGGAAGAATTTTTTTTTCAGATATGTGGAACAATGTGGTTTGTGAGGCTTGTTTTGTATTTGGAGGTGGTTTCAGACAGTAGCACAGGATGTCTGTAGTTTATAATGATCCCACGATAGGTGATATGAACTGTAAGCGTCTTTCGTTGTTATGCTGGTGACATTGTGATGAAAATAAAAGTGCTGGTTGCAGTTTTAACACACAGCGTGATAAACTTTGCATCTCTGTGAATAGGAACACTGGTTTATTTAATAGAAATTGTCATATTATATAAACTGGATGTTCCAAGTTTTTCAGAATGGGTTCTCTCCCCTTATATAAAAGAAATAAATCATTTGACTTACAAGGCCTGTAGTTATTTGGAAACAGATGGGTAGTATTGACAAAACTATGGCATAAACATGGGATTTTACAAGAAACACAATTATGTTATTATTGTTCTTAAAATAAAACTAGAAAACCATAGGGTACTGACCTTTATCTCATATTTAAAAACCTTGCTTTAACAGAAATTCATTTTCAATTTATTTTTCAATCATATAAAAGGAAAGAAAAAATTACTACACTGAACCCTTTTAGCTAGCAAAAGGTTACAATAAGATACACTTGAGGCTTTCCAGGGAGTAACCAAGAATGTCCCTAAGGAACAACCTTAATCGAATAAACTAATCTTTGCTGTGGAGATTAACTGGATGGGTTCAGCAGTGTAATATCAGCAGAATGCTAAGTATCAGCACCATCAGCTGCTTCAAAGGCACTGAAGGCAGTGGGAGAGCCTCCCTGTTGGGCCCACCCTACTGATCCTGCAAATTTGGTAAACTTCATAGAAATTTAATAAGTCCTGCTGCTTTGTGTTTGTCTGTAGAGCAAACATCCTGGTGCTGTGAGGCTCATATGCCATAATTTACAAACATTTTGGAGGCTATGGCAGTTGTAGAAGCCTGGGGCCTGTGCAGTTTAAGCCAATATATGCTCATCCTGAAGGTAAATAATATTTGAAGGTTATGAATTGGTTCAAAAGATTTTAGCCATTTTGTATGTAAACTATTATTTCGAACATCACATGCATCTAAATATCTTCCAGCGGTGCAAACTAGCCTTCTGTTTCTGGCATCCTCACTGTCCAATGGTAACAGTATTCATTTACATCTTATGACTATCCCACACAAAGCATATAATAGATGAGCAGATAATTGGACACTCTTAACAAACTCACATCTACTAATACACCTTCTTGGAACTCAACACAATGAGCAACAGACAGGCTTGGCTAATTAACAAGATCTGAGTTCTTTATTTAATGGGGAGGCGGGAGGGGGAAGTAGCAAAAATGTGTATCGAGAAAGGTAGAGCAGGAAGTGGTGGTGGGATTGATATTAAGAACGCATGGAAAAAGAAAATCAAGGATTCCTATGTTTCATATGAACTAATATAGTTTGATAAATTTCTTCTCTTTTCCTCTAGCTTTTTCTTTTAATTCGGTTTCCAGCTGCTTTTCCACTTCCAACCCTTCTTCATTCCCTGAATCATCTAAACCTAAGCCTATTCTGTATCCCAGTCATGCAGCTGCTGTACTTGCATGTCTGTGGTTAAAAAGATTGGAAGGTGTTTAGTTGCTTTAATTTCATCCTTGAAATTCATGATTGCTAACAGGACAACTTTTTTATTTGCTCTATTGTCTCGAATCCCATAGCTGACAATCTGTTCCACGAGGTAGGCTTTTTAATCAATCAACTAGATAATCAAATGTCACTGGCTATCTGCTCCATGTAATTACTTTTGCAATTAAACATCAACCTCTAGTTGCCTCATCTAATTAGAGGGATGGGCAGATTTTCATCGAGATTGATTTTTTAATAAATATTGACTTAAAATATCATGATCTCATCATATTCCTTCATTTCTTTGCACCAAAAATCAAACAAATGGTCAATTTAACAAGGAGAGAGATTCCTGGGACATCTGAGGGGTTTCTCAGTTCAGTATACACAATTGTAGTGAACAGAAGCACAGCCAATATCATGCTAATGATAATACTCAAGTGCTTCCAGTACTTTATGAGGGAACGAGAACGACAATAAAGTGAATGGCAAATCGACTGTTCATTTTCAAAATACACAAAGAGAAATGAAAAATCATGGATCGCTCTTCAATAAGAAAGAAAATGCAAATATAATCATCACATAAATTTGAATTTAGATTAATGCATATATTTATTAATGTTAAATATTTATCAAAGCCTGTTCTTTTATATCAACCATATATATCAATCATATTTCCATAATGATATATTTATATCAACCATGATAAAACATATATAAGGAACAGGGCCTTACTCTCACTTGGCATGGTGCTGTCACCAGGATGCTATACCATAAGCTCGCTGAAACCCCTTACCACGGTCAACATCAAGAAAGAGTTCCTAAAATTGCCTAAGTACTTTGCATTGATGCAAGGTAGCCATTGCTACCTCGTGGAGCTTTATTTTATGGTCACTGGCTTTAAATTACAATATGATTTTTCAGAGGGATAAATGTTTCAGGTAAAAACATTTTGGGCAGAATTTTCTGCCTGTCGGGCGGGCGGGCCCGACCCAATCTCCGGCGGGCAGGGAGCCGATCCCCGCCGGAGAAGTGGGCTCCGCCGCCATTTTACGTGGGCGGGCTAATTAAGGCCCACTCAGCGTGACATCCGGCGGGAAGCGCTATGCGCTTCCTGTGTGGGTGGGGGGGTGGGGGGGGGTGCGGATTCCCCAAAAACGAGAGTGCACTCTTTCACACATGCGCACGAAAGAGCGCACATCTCCCTGAGGCTAAGTGCTGCCTCAGGGAGATTGCTGACAGTTCTAAAAACATTAAAAATAGAAAAATAAATCCTTAATGTGCCCCCCTCATATGACAATGTTCATAATTTACACTAAAACATTATTGAACTTTTAAAATCCCTACATGAAATCTCATCCCGCCGGTGGATGAGGTTTCATGTTTTATTTATTTGCCGCCAGGGCTCCTGGCCTGCCTGCCAACCTTAAGGTTGGACGGGCAGGTCCTTTAATTGTTTTAATGATCCTGTCAATTGGCCTCAATTGGCCATTGACAGGTCGGCGGACCCACAGCTGATTTTGCTGTGCCCCCGCCTTCCTGAAAATTTAAATGGGGCAGGATGATGTCGGGGGTTGTCCCTGACGTCATCCCGTGTCATTTTACATGTCAGCAAGCAGGCCCCGCCCCCTGCTCACCGATGGCAAAATTCAGCCCATAGAAAATAGGAGCAGGAGTAAGTCATTCGGTCCTTCGAGCCTGATCCACCATTCAATATGATCATGGCTGATCTTCTATCTCAATGCCATACTCCTGCACTCTCCCCATACCCCTTGATGCCTTTAGAGTCTAGCAATCTATCTATTTCCTCCTTAAGTATATTCAGTGACTTGGCCTCCACTGCCTTCTGTGGTAGAGAATTCCACTGGTTCACCTTGAGTGAAGAAGTTTCTCTTCATCTCAGTCCTAAATGGCCCACCCCATATCCTGAGACTGTGACCCTTTGTTCTAGACCCCTCCAGCCAGAAGAAGCATCATCCCTGCATCCAGTATATCCAGCCCTGTCAGAATTTTATAAATTTCAATGAGACCCTCTCTCATTCTTCTGAACTCCAGTGGATACAGGCTTAGTTGACTAATCTCTCCTCATACAACAATCCTGCCATCCCAGGAATCAGTCTCGTGAGCCTTCACTGCCCTCCCTCAATGGCAAGTACATCCTTTCTTAGGTAAGTTGGCCAAAACTGCTCACAATACTCCAGGGGCAGAAATGTCCCCCTGTCGGGAGGGTTGTGCTGGGGGCCGGCGCAAACTCGATCGGCGCCCCTGATCGGGGCTGTGCTGCCATTTTACATTAATTCTTTGTAAATTCTTCCCCAGGTGTGGTCTCACCTTAATTGGCCTGCCCAGCACGACGCGTGCCCAGAAGCGCTGAGTGCTCCCTGTGCAGGTGGGGGGTGGGGGGGTGGTGGGGGGTGTATTCCCTGAGTTGGGGCCTGTGCTCTTTCTTACGCGCATGCACGCGAAACAGCGCAGAAATCTCTCTGGGGCACAGAGGTGCCTCAGGGAGATTAGTTTAAGGTTTAAACATTTAAATAAAGAAAAGGAAATATTTTAAGACATGCCCCCTTGTGTGACAGTGTCATGAGCTGGGACATGTTCATGAATTTTGATTAAAAATTTTATTAAATTAATGAAACCTTCATGAAACCTCATCCCACTCGTGGATCTTAATTGGCCTTTAACAGTTCGGTGGGCACACAGCTAAGCCTGCTGCGCACTCGCCGAACTGAAAATCTAACTGACGCGCGGTGACTTTGGGACGCCCGCCCAATGTCACCGCGCGTCATTTTACGTGTCAGCGAGCAGGCCCCGCCCTCACTCGCCAACTTGAAAATTCTCCCCGACGCGTGGTCTCATCAAGGCCTTGTACAGCTGCAGTAAGATATCCTTGCTTCTGTACTCAAGTCCTCTCGCACTGTAGGCCAACATACCATTTATCTTCTTAACTGCTTGCTGCACCTGCATCCTTGCTTTCAGTGATTGGTGTACAAGGACACCCAGGTTCCTTTGTACATCAACATTTCCCAATTTATCACCATTTAAATAACGGTCTGCCATTCTGTTTTTCCTACTGAAGTGGATAACTTCACACTTGTCCATGTTACACTGTAACTGCTATGTATTTGCCCACTCACTGATCTGGTCTAAATCGCCTTGAAGCCTTTTAGCATCCTCCTCACCACTCACATTCCCGCCAAGTTTCGTGTCGTCAGCAAACTTGGAAATATTACATTTGGTTCCCTCATCCAAAACATTGATATATATTGTAAATATATTGCCAATCTATTAGCTCCAATCCCATGTGCTTTAATTTTGCACATGAACCTCTTATGTTGGACTTTATCAATAGCTTTTTGAAAATCCAAATCCACCAAATCCACTGATTCTCCCTTATCTATTCTAGTTGTTACTTCCTCAAAAAACTCCAGTAGGTTTGTCAAACATGATTTCCCTTTCATAAATCCAGGTTGACTTTGTCTAATCCTGTTGATATTTTCTAAGTGATGTTAGGCTAACCGGTCTGTAATTCCGTTTTCTCCCTCCCTTCTTTTTTAAATGATGGGGTTACATTTGCCACCCTCCAATCTGCCAGGACTGTTCCAGAATCTACAGCATTTTGGAAGATGACAACCAATGCATGCACTGTTCCCATAGCCACCTCCTTTAGTACCTTGGGATGTAGATTATCAGGCCCAGGGGATTTATCGGCTTTCAGTCCCATTAATTTCTCCAGCACTGTTTTTTCACTAATGCTAATTTCCTTTAATTCCTTAACTTCCCAGAAATGCTAGGGAACCATTTGTATCTTCCACCATGAAAACAGAACTAAAGTAGTTGTTTAATTGCTCTGCCATTTCCTCGTTTTCTATTATAAATTCTCCTGTTTCAGATTGTAAGGGACCTACATTTGTCTTCACTAATCTTTTTCTTTTTACATACTTATAGAAGCTTTTACAGTCCACTTTTATGTTCCTTGCAATTTTACTCTCATGCTATTCTTTTCCCCTCTTAAACAATCTATTGCTCCTCCTTTGCTGAATTCTAAACTGCTCCCAATCCTCAGGCTTTCTACATTTCTAGCAACATTATATGACTCATCGTTGGATCTAATACTATCCTTAATTTCTTTTGTTAGCATTCTGGATCCAGAATTGGCTGAGTGGCAGGAAGCAGAGGGTGATGGTTGAGGGGTAGTTTTGTTGACTGGATGCCTGTGTCCAGTGGGGTTCCACAGGGATCGGTGTTGGGTCCCTGGGGTTTGTGGTATATATAAACGATTTACACTTGAATGCAGGAGGGTTGATCAGTAAGTTCGCAGAGGACACGAAAATTGGTGAAGTGGTAAATAGTGAGGAGGATAGCCTTAGATTACAGGAGGATATAAACGGGCTGGTCAGGTGGGCTGATCAATGGCAAATAGAATTTAATCCGGATAAGTGTGAGGTGATGCACTTGGGCAGGACAAACAAGACACGGGAATACACGATGAATGGTAGGACCCTGAGAAGTACCGAGGATCAGAAGACCTTGGTGTGCATGTCCATTATCTACCTGTCCCTTAAGGTAGCGGGACAGGTAGATAAGGTGGTTAAGAAGGCATATGGGATACTTGCCTTTATTAGCCGAGGCATAGAATATAAGAGCAAGGAGGTTATGCTGGAACTGTATAAAACACTAGTTAGGCCACAGCTAGAGTATTGCATGCAGTTCTGAAATCCGCATTATGGGAAGGATGTGATTGCACTAGAGAGAGTGCAGAGGAGATTTACCAGGATGTTGCCTGGGCTGGAGAGTTTTAGTAATGAGGAGAGATTGGATAGACTGGGGTTATTTTCCCTGCAGCAGAGGAGATTGAAGGGAGACATGATTGAGGTGTATAAAATTATGAGGGGCATAGACAGCATAGACAGGAAGGAAATTTTCCCCTTGGTGGAGGGATCAATAACCAGGGGGCTTAGATTTAAGGTAAGGGGCAGGAGGTTTAGAGGGGATGTGAGGAAGAACTTTTTCACCCAGAGGGCAGTTAAAATCTGGAACTCACTGCCTGAAAGGGTGGTAGAGGCAGAAACCCTCATAACATTTAAGAAGTATTTGGATGCGCACTTGCGATGCCATGGCATACAAGGCTATGGGCCTAGTGCTGGAAAATGGGATTAGAATGGTTAGGTACTTGTTTGACCGACGTCGACTTGATGGGCCGAGGGGCCTTTTTCTGTGCTGTAGCCCTCTTTGACAATGGTTGGGCCGCTTTTCTTGTTGTGTTTTTGCACCAGAAAGGACTGTATAACTGTTGCAATGCATACATTCATTCTTTAAATATTAGCCATTGCCTATCCACCATCAAGCCTTTTAATGAAGTTCCCCAATCTATTTTAGCCAACCGATGCCTCATACCTTTGTAATTTCCTTTGTTTAGATTTAGGACCCTAGTTTTGGATCAGATTACGTCACTTTTCATCCTAATGAAACATTCTATCATATTATGGTCTCTCTCCCCTAAAGGATCCCGCACAAAAAGATCATTAATTAAATTAAAAGCAAAATACTGTGGATGCTGGATATCTGAAATAAAAGCAGAAACTGCTAGAAAAACTCAGCAGGTCTGGCAGCATCTGTGGAGAAAGAAGCAGAATTAATGTTTCGAGCCCAAATGACTCTTTTTCAGAGCTAAAGAGATGTAGAAATGTGGTGTGATGGGTCTTATACTGTTTAAGAGGGGGTGGAGCAGTTGGAGCAAGGATAGAAGGTCAGGGATAGGTGACAGCTGAGGAGAGATTGACAAAGAAGGAGACCAATACTGTACACAGTAGTCCAGATGTGGTCTCCCCAGTACCCTGTATAACTGAAGCATAACCTCCCTACTTTTGTAATCAATTCCCCTCACAATGAACAATAACATTCTATTAGCTTTCCTAATTACTTGCTGTACTTGCATACTAACCTTATGAGATTCATGCACTAGGACACCCAGGTCCCTCTGAATCTCAGAGCTTTACAATCTCTCACCATTTAGATAATATGTTTCCTTTTTATTCTTCCTGCCAAAATGGATAATTTCACATTTGCCCACATTATACTCCATTTGCCAAATCTTTGCGCCACTCATTTAACCTATCAATGTCACTTTGTCCTTACGTCCTCTTTGCAACTTACTTTCCTATCTATCTTTGTGCCATCAGCAAATTTAGCAACCATACCTTCAGTCCCTTTATACAAATTGTAAAAAGTTGAGGGCCCAGCACTGATCCCTGCAGCACAGCACTCATCACATCCCGCCAACCAGGACGTGACCTGTTTATGCAAATTCTCTGTTCCCTGTTAGCTAGCAAATCTCCTATCCATGCCAACATATTACCCCCCCTACCCCATGATCTTTTATTTTCCACAATAACCTTTGATGTGGCACCTTATCAAATGCCTTCTGGAAATCTAAGTTCCCCTTTATCCACAGCGCGTGTGACTCCTTCAAATTGGTTAAACATGATTTCCCTTTCACAAAACCATGTTGACTCTACCTCATTACCCTGAATTTTTCCCACTGCCCTGCTATAACGTCTTTAATAGTAGCTTATAACATTTCCTCTATGACAGATGTTAAGCTAACTGGCCTGCAGTTTCCTGCTTTCCGTCTCCTTTTTTGAATAAAAGAGTTACATTTGCTACTTTCCAATCTAATGGAGCCTTCCATGAATCTAGGGAGTTTTGGAAAATTAAAAACAACGCATTAACTATCTCACTGGCCACTTCTTTCAAGACCCTAGGATGAAGTCCATAAGACCATAAGACATAGGAGCAGAAATTAGGCCATTCAGCCCATCGAGTCAGCTCCGCCATTCAATCATGGCTGATAAGTTTCTCAACCCCATTCTCCCACCTTCTCCCCGTGACCTTTGATCCCCTACCAATCAAGAACCTATCTATCTCGGTCTTAAATACACTCAATGACCTGGCCTCCACAGCCTTCTGTGGCAATGAATTCCATAGATTCACCACTCTCTGTCTAAAGAAGTTTCTTCTCATCTCTGTTTTAAAAGGTCTTCCCTTTACTCTGAGGCTGTGCCCTCGGGTCCTAGTCTCTCCTACTAATGGAAACATCTTCCCCACGTCCACTCTATCCAGGCCTTTCAGTATTCTGTAAGTTTCAATCAGATCCCCCCTCATCCTTCTAAACTCCATCAAGTATAGACCCAGAGTCCTCAAATGTTCCTCATATGTTAAGCTTTTCATTCCTGGGATCATTCTCGTGAACCTCCTCTGGACCCTCTCCAGGGCCAGCACATTCTTCCTGAGATACGGGGCCCAAAATTGCTCACAATATTCTAAATGTGGTCTGACCAGAGCCTTATAAAGCCTCAGCAGCACATCCCTGCTTTTATATTCTAGTCCTCTTGAAATAAATGCCAACATTGCATTTGACTTCCTAACTACCGACTTAACCTGCAAGTTAACCTTAAGAGAATCCTGGACTAGGACTCCCAAGTCACTTTGCACTCCAGATTTCTGAATTCTCTCCCCATTTAGAAAATAGTCTATGCCTCTATTCTTCCTACCAAAGTGCATGACCTCACACTTCCCCACATTGTATTCCATCTGCCACTTCTTTGCCCATTCTCCTAACCTATCTAAATCCTTCAGCAGCCTCCCCACCTCCTCAATACTACCTGTCCCTCCACCTATCTTTGTATCATCTGCAAACTTAGCCAGGATGCCCTCAGTTCCTTCATCTAGATATATCATCAGTCCATCAGGACCCAGAGGTTTGTCAGCCCACAGCTCCAATAATTTGCTCAATACCACTTCTCTGGTGATTGTATTTTTGCTGAATTCCTCCCTCCCTTCTATTTCATGATTTACAGCTATTTCTGGGATGTTATTTGTATTGTCTATAGTGAGGGCCGATGCAAAATACCCTGTTCAATTCATCCGCTATTTCTTTACTTTTCATTATTAATTCCCCAGACTCACTTTCTACAGGACCAACACTCACTTTTTTAAACTCTTTTCTTATTTAAATATCTATAGAAACTCTTACAATGTGTGGCACATTGTAAGTTTCATGCTGAATATAAGCTTTAAATATTAGATTATTACTGAACGTAGCATTTTTGATAAACCTTTTCTTTAGAGAATAGTGCACAAGAGTAAAAAGTAATGATATGTATATATACAAATGTTGATTAAACCATTGCTAAAATGATGCATGATTATATTAAAGCCACAGAAAGTATGAGGGTAGATCCACGAGAATGATACCAGGGATCAGAAACTATAGTAATGAACGGAGACTTGAGATACTGACTTCTTTCCACTGAAGCAGAGAAGAAATGTGATAGAAGTTTAAAATTATAGAGGGAAAGGGAAAAGATGTATTTTCTATGTTTGAGGAGTTAATGACAAAATTGATCTTAAGAGAGTGAGAAAGAGTTTAGGAGAAATATCTTTACTCAGATAGTTGCTGAAGAATGAACTGCTTTACCGCAAGAAGTGGTTGAGTCAGAGCGTGAATCTTTGAATTTAAAATTGGAAAAATCTATGAAACAAGTGAAGTTGCAGAGCTTTGGGAGATAGTGGTACAGTGAGAGTAGTCCTGGATTAGGCTGACAAAGAGCCTATGCAGACACCATGGGTTGAATACAGGAGCACACCCTCAGTGTAACTTGTTCCACCACCTGTTCTCCTGCAAGGATCATGGATAATGAAAGGACAATGATCAGTTTATCACATTCATGTGACTTGCTCTCTTGTTATATATGATTTCTCATTTCAAAGCAGGATCCTTAATCATTACTGAGATTTGACATTTGACTATAGTGTGGGAGAATTAGCTTAGTTTGGCAAGGCACCCCTTGATTTTTTTCACTTTATTTGCAGTTTGCACATTGCCCCCGAGTGCTGCCAATCTGTTCATGTTAACCTATCCAATTTTTCTTCCTTTTAATATTAACGCACTTTTTTTTTCTTTGGCAAGATCACACTGCACATTTGGTATTTTTTTATTTCACTAGTGAATCTCTGGAAGCATTGCCCATGAAATGTCAGGAGCAAGTGAATTTTCTGGAGTGTCCATTCCAAAGCAGAAAGGTGACGGAGATGCACCTTACTCCCCATTTCCCAGCACTGCAGCTTCCACCATCCCACCTGTAAAAAAAAATGATGCACATCAGAAACCATGGCCAGGATTTTACAGCTCCTCCCACCCAGTGGGATATTACACTCCCGTTGAACTGAATGGAGATTTAAATGGCTCGCCCCATCCTCTGGAGGAAGGCACACCACAGAAGGGCCGTAAAATCCTGGCCCATGATCCCAAAAGTCTGCAGGTGCCCCTTAATCTGATGGAGGGGCTGCCGCAGGAGAGGGGACTGTGTGGATTAGCCCTTTTTGAGTTCAGGACTCACCTGCAATGCACCCTGCTGAAGAAACTACAAATGCTGGATTGAAAAGTGTCAGGTTGGGGTGAGTGCCATGGTTCACCTCCTTGCAAAGCAGAAGAGATGCTCCCAGTGGCTCTGCGTCAAGGAACCATGAATCACAAAATCATACAGCACAGGCAGACGTTATTGAGCCAATGGGCCTTACAGCTTTCTGAAAGAGTGGCCATTAGTTCCATTTTAATGCTTTCTCTGGATAGCTCTGCAAATTTGTTTTCCCTTCAAGTATGTATCCAATTCCCTTTTGAAAGTTACTATGACTTTGTTACCATCACTCTTTCAGGCAATGCATTCCAGATCATATCAGAGGGTCGAAAACATTTAATCTCCCATAGGGTTTAAACATTAGAAGCAAATTTTTGGCCCATATCTGGTAAACATATCCCTCTTTGTCTTTCTCCACCTGCCTGCAGCATTTGACATGGTTGACTACACCAATTCTTTTATTTTTTCACTGACTGAATGTGTGTGTCACTAGCAAGGCCAGCATTTATTCCCCACTCTAATTGCCCTGGAGAACATGGTGAGCCACCTTGCTGAAGCGCTGCAGTCTGCATGGTGAAAGTACTCCCATGGTATTGTTCGGGAAAGAGTTCCAGGACTTTGACTCAGCAACTGTGAAGAAAAGGCAACATCGTTTCAAGTCAGAATGGTGTATGACTTTGAGAATTTCCACATGTTGGTGTTTAACCATCTGAGGTCCTTGACTTCTGGGTGGTAGAGGTTGTAGATTCAGGAGCTGCTGCCTTAGAAGCCTTGGTGAGTTGCTGCAGCTCATCTTGAAAATGATACAGTCTAAAGGCACAGTGTGCAATGCTGGAGGGAGTGGTTATTTAAGGTGGTGGATGGAGTGCCAATCAAGTGGGCAGCTTTTTTGTCCTGCATGATGTCAAGCTTTTTTAGTGTTGTCACCATCACAGAATTCCCAGCCTTTCGCCCACTCTTGCAGCTACAGTATTTATATGGCTGGTCCAGTTAAACTTCTGGTCAATAGTGATTTGCAGGATGGAGGTTGGTGGAGGATTCGACAATGGTAATGCAACTGAAGGTCAAGGGGAGGTGTTTAGACTTTCTTTTGTTGGAGATGGCCATTCTGCATGGGCAGGGTTTTGAGGTCAGTGTGCGGGCTCGGTCGGTGGGCCTGGGAGCGACTGGAGAACAGGCCACCGCCCGCAATCAGCCCCTGACCATAATTTCACTGAAATGCTCGGCGCTGCCGGGGAGGGAGTGGGAGGAGGGCGAGCGTTGAAGTCAGCGGGGGCATGGGGGAATGCTCGCAGAAAGTTTCCTGAAGGCGGAGACTTGCCTCATGAAACTGAAGAATTCAAAAGCAATAAATAAAGATTTTCATATGCCGAAAAAATGTCCACGCATCAGGATCAGTCACCTAAACGCATGGCTGATGTAAATTCTGTCCAAATATTTTTATCTTTTTTTAAATTAGTATTGGAAACCTTATCCCGCCCTTGGATGAGGTTTCCTCAAAAAGGTAAAGGCCGCCTGGCCAATTTGCCCACCTGCCAACCGTAATGTTGGACAGGCAACGAAAATCACCGTTGATTACTATGTTAATGGCCTTAATAGGCCTCTTAATTGTCAGCGGGCGCACTGCTGACTCTCACGCGCACCTGCCAATCAAAATATCGCGCCAGGACACGATGACATCGGGACGTAGGCCCAACATGCAATTTCACGCCCAAGTGGGGCGGGCACACCCCCGCATGCCAAGCAAAAAATTCTGCCCTATATGTGTGGCAAAAACATTACTTGTCACTTATCTGCCCAAGCATGATTGTTGACCAGGTCTTGCTGTATGTGGCACAGAGTGCTTCATTATTGGAAGGGGTGTGAGTAAAATGAACACTGTGTAATCATCAGTGCATCTCCCCACTTCTGACCTTATGATGAAAGGAAGTAATTGGTGAAGAGGCTGAATATGGTTGAGTCTAAGACAGTGCCCGGAAGCACTCCTGTCGTGATATCCTAAGGCTGAGATGATTGGTCTCCAACAACCACAACCATTTTCCTTTGTGCTAGGTATGACCCCAACCAGTGGCATTTTCCCCCATCCCAATGGACTTCAGTTTTACTAAGGCTGCTTGATGCCACACCCAGTCAAATGCTGCCTTCATTTTGAGGGCAGTCACTCTCACCTCAATCTGGAACTCAGCTCTTTTTGGACGAAGATTGTAACAAGGTCTGGATTTGAGTGATCCCGGAGGAACCAAACTGAGTACAGGTAAGCAGGTTGTTCGTGAGTAAGTGCCTCTTAATAGCACGGCTGGCACCAACTTTTATCACCTTGCTGATGATTGAGGATAGACTGACGGGGTAGCGATTGGATGGATTGGATCTGACTTGCTTTTTGTGAGCATCCTTCTCCAATGCCTCTCCACCATTGTCCAACTGTGTGGGACCGCACTCGTCTACTCTCTTATCTATCTCAACTACATGCTGCCCCTTGCAAATAACATTCTAAATCACAGGCTGGAATCTTCCAGCCAGCACCCAGAACCCCTCCCACACTGTGGCAGGCTCACCAGCGGCGGGGCGGTGAGCCACTGAAATCTCTGTTCAGGTCGGCGGGACCAGAAGATCCGGCCGGCGTGTGAGGGGCTGTAAAATTCTGGCCACAGTATCAGTTTCCTCCTGTACACTGATGGTGCCCAGGTCTACCTCGCCACCATCCTTATCGACCCCTCTAAATTCTAAAATGTCAGGCTGGTTGCCCACATCCAGCAATAGGTGAGCAGACATTCCATCCAACTAAATATTAGGAAGAATGAAACCATTTTCTTTGGTCCCTGCCACAAAATCCATTCCTTCACCACTGGTTCCATCCCTTTCCATGGCAACTGAGGCTGAACCAGACTGCCCACAACCTTATATGTCCATATTTGACCCTGTCATGACCTTCCAAGCACATTTCCATGCCATCACTAAGACTGCATATTTACATCTCTGTAACACCATCCAACTCTGTTCCTGCCTCAACTAATCTGCCCCTCTGCTCACAGACCCAGATTGGCTCCCAGTTAAGCAATGCCTCAATTTTAAAATGCTCATCCTTGTTTTCAGGTTTCTGCATGGCCTCAATCCCCTCTATCTCTTTTACCTCCTCCAGCCCCACAACTCTCCGAGATATCTGTGCTATTCTAACCCTGGCCTCCTGTCCATGCCTGATTTTAATTGCTCCACCATTGACAGCTTTGCCTTCAGCTGCCGAGGCCCTAAGCTCTGGAATTTCCTTGCTAACCCTCTCCGCCTCTTTTACCATTCTGTCCTCCTTTAGAACTCTCCTTTACATTTAAAACCTCTTTGACCAAACTTTTTGTCACCTGTCCCAATATCTCCTTAAGTGATTTGGCATCAAATTTTGTTTGATTACGCTCCTGTGAAGCATCTTGGGATGTTTTACAACGTTAAAGGCTCTATATTAATACAAGTTGTCACAGCAATAGATAACTTTTAATGGTCCCCTTGCCCAATCAGTGAGTAGGGCACTGATAAGAGAAAGGAATGGAGATTGCTGCTGCTACCGATGGAGAACATTTGGTTCGTAAGTACTGTGTGAAAAGATTTGGTTGCCGTGATCTCTTCACGACATTCACATCGAATATTGCAATATGGTTAGTATTATCCAACCAAGGATTGCATGACAATACTGCACTTGGATCTTGCATCACTGACATCAAACCTCACCAGTGGGAGTGAAATTACTCATATGAAGGATAGATTCCACGCTGTCTCAAACTTGTACTTTCCTAGGCTTACATTGTAGCTCCGGTTCCCAGAAGGTTCAAGTGCTGCTGTCTTGACAGAGTCCCAAAAGGAAGGCCTTATCAGTCAGTCGTCTAGATATACAGGTACTGGATCCCAGGAGCCACTCTCACCACTGACAGGCATTTATTAAACATTAGGGAAGTGTACATAAGGCCAAAAGGGAGTATTTTGTACCAGCAAAGCAGTCCTTCCAAGGTGAACCAAAGATATTTTCTGAGACATTTTCTTTGTATGACCATATCCATCCTTGAGATTGGTACCTGTGAGTTAGCCTCCTGGGTACACAGGTTATCTGTAGAATAGCTATCGTCTTAAATATTTTCTTGAAAATGAAAGAGTTCACAGCACCTATACTGGAATCTACCTGTGCTTTCTGAGCCTGCAGAATAATAAAACTAAGGCCTGGGTTTTCCCTATGGCGGGTGGGCTGGGCGGGAGCAGGCAGAGGCAGGCGCGGAGCCGATCGGCGCCCGCGATTGGCTGCATGCCACCATTTTACACGAGCGGGCCAATTAAGGCCTGCCCAGCGTGATATGCGCTCCGTAGCACTCAGCGCTACCTGTGCAGGCAGGGGAAGGAGGGAGAGTCGGGGCCAGCACTCTTTCGCACATGCGCAAAAGAGTACAGCAATCTCCCCGAGGCACGGAGCTGCCTCAGGGAGATTGAACGATTATGAAAATAATTAAAGAATCTGTTTAAAAATGTATTCAACATGTCCCCTCATGTGACGGTCACATGAGTTGGGACATGTTCGGAAAGGTGGGAAAATGTATTAATTTATTTTATAAAAGCTTCAGGAAACCACATACCTTAAAGTTGGATGGGCAGCATTCTCAAACGCTTCAATTAATTTCTTAATGGCCTTAATAGGCCCTTAACATTTCAGCGGGCACGCAGCCAACTCTAGCGCCTGCCGAACAAAATATGCGATGGCACGTGATGACGTCAGGACGCACGCCCAACATCATCGCACGTCATTTTACGCATCGGCATGTTGCCCCCCCCCCCAACGGTGACTGGAAGATTCTGCCCTAAATTTCTCTTGGTTATTTAATTTTAAATAAAAATGATATATCTGCTACGACTGTGAACACATGGATATTAATGCAAAAGACTAACTGGTTCATCAACCCTGTCACATACTTCTAAACACCATGACCTCCAACTAACCTCTCACCCTCCAAC
This sequence comes from Cetorhinus maximus, assembly GCF_964194155.1. Taxonomy (NCBI): domain Eukaryota; kingdom Metazoa; phylum Chordata; class Chondrichthyes; order Lamniformes; family Cetorhinidae; genus Cetorhinus; species Cetorhinus maximus. The sequence goes on from NC_135884.1 coordinate 106,398,879, forward strand.
CCCAACCCTACTACAACCCAAGCAGTCAGTCATATGGGCAGAATTTTGCCCTCGTTGGGCGGGATGGGCGGGGGCAGGCGGGAGTGGTTGGGTAGCCAACTGATTGAGGCCAGGCTGCGATTTCGCACTGCCGGGTCAATTAAGGCCTGTCCAGCGCGAAACGCATGCTTCAGTGCTCAGCGCTGCCTGCATGGGGTGGGTGAGGGGGGCGAGCACACAAGTGCGTGCAGGAAAAGCTCCCTGAGGCACAGAGCTGCCTTAGGGAGGTGAAGATATGAAAAATTAAAAACAAAGTATTTAAGATGTAAAAAAAGATGTCCCCCTCATGTGACTCTGAGGATCAAAACCTCACCCCGGCCGTGGATAAGGTTTTGCAACACCTGGCCTTTTCGCCTGCCTGCGTGCGCCCGCCAATCGAAATATCGTGTGAGTGCCCAATGACGCAGGGTCGCTCACCCGACATCATCGTGCGTCATTTTACGCTCGTTTGGGTCGGGCCCATCTGACGAGCGAAAATTTCTGCCCATAATCTCCTGGGAAAGGCTAAAGAAAAATTCTTGCCAGCCCCAAAAAGTGATCAGCCAGGTTCCAGGAGAGCACATCACCACTACTGTACCTGCCTCCTATACATAGTCATGTTGGCCACGGTGAAGAACATTCAGCGTTTTATGCTTGACTGTTTTGGAGTAGTGGGCATCGTTTGTATTCAACACTGTAGGATGGCACATGTCTCTGTTGGGTTTTATGAGTTTTTTTAAAGGTGTGCATTGGTCCAATCTTATCGACAGGACACCAGTTTTGAAGATTATAAGCATGGATCTGTTCATGGTGACATAACAGATTTAATGGCAATTTGAAAAAAAAAATCATTCGCGTTTTTGGCAATTGCAAATGCAAATACATCATATATTTTGTTTGAAATCATGGGTCGAAGTTCCATTTAGTTGCACTGGTTTTTCTCAGCACAATTCACCTGAAATCGGCCAAACCAGAACAAAAATTGAGAAACTTCAACACCAAGTTATGTCCTCGCAAATAGAGCTTCTGTGATCTTTTGTGCTGGTTTAAATAATACGCACTAAGCCAGCCCCAACCACAAAACTGGCTGAGCCTCCAGATTGAATTGCTGTATGCACTGAATTCCCAATAATTGCACATGTTTGGGGACCTTTGAGGAGGCTCAGACATTGAGCTTTTATTTGGCACAGGAACATTATTAGGCACATATTAAAAGTTTTTATTATTTTAATTTAATAAGAAACTGACACCTGTAAACTAAATACAAGCAAATAGTTCTGAATAGTTTTAAAAAGTCATTTCCAGTTATTTAAAACCACATTGCGTCATTACGCCTAGAGGGTGGACTACACTTAATGCAAATGCTTCTTTTTTACAATAAACCCATTTTTACATGTACTAATAAAACAGCTTTTAAATGTCACTTAAATTTATCACTCAACTATATCGAGGAATATTTTTTAATGCAAACATTTTCTTCAAAAAGCTACATTTTAGAACACTGCCCAATTGTGCTGGTTAATTAAAGATTTTATATTTGGTGATGTGCAAATGAGTTCGATTGAAAATTTTCCCAAAAAGCCCTTTTTAAAATTAACACAACTTTGTGCGCAATTTGTGTCTGGATCGCGGATTGTAACCAAAGTGAAAACTCTTGGCCCATATATAGATTCAATGTCAGAATTCCAGAATTGTTTCATGCAAATGCCCTTAATTGCAAATCAAGGACAAAGGGCTGATGAGCAAATTTCAGAAAGATAAGCTTTAGCATAATCTTAAACAGGAATTTCAAAAAAAAGTTGTGGTATGAAGAAAAGAAACAACTTGCTGAGCAAAAAAAAGCAATGTCAAAGCAATAAATTGGTAATTTTAAAAATGGGCAATTAATAAAGATGACCATTAAAGTGTGAGAGGGTGAGATTGTGTGTGTCCGGCTCACTCCCAGTCTCGGTACTCACTCACTCACCCTTACTCACTCACTGCCTGAGTGGGTGTGAGTATGTGTTGGTATGTGGGGGTGGAGGTGAGTGAAAACCTTGAGACTGTGAGTGAGCCAGACACACACACGCACACACATATTCACGCACACCTTCTCTCATACATGCACACACTCTCACTCACACACACTCTCTCACTCACATATACACACACACGTGCACACACTCACTCACTCCCACACTCACCCATGGGCAGCCAGTTCCCCCCAGCTTCCCCTGCCCAACAGCGTCTCTCTTCCCCACCCACCCAGCAACCTCACTCTCCCCCAACCTCTGCCCAGAAAGCCAGTCTTTCCCCACTTCCCCTCCGCCCCTGCCCCTGCCCCTGCCCAGCAGCCAGTATCTCTCCCCCAATCCCACCACCCGACAGCCAGTCTCTCACTCTCTCTTCCTCCCTCTTTCTCTCTGACTCTACCCTCTATTGCTGTTGCTGGTGTTCAGGCCTCTGGCTGAATATCAGCAACAAACACAGGAGAGAAATAGCTTGTGATTGGAGGAGCAGCACCTTGTGGGATCTTCCACTCCCCTTATCGGCATTTTGAACACTTGGTCAGTGGGCCAGGATACAGAGGCATGAGGGCCTGTTCTAAACGTTGGCACTATTGAGACACATTATGCAAGTCACATAACTTCTCACAATTAGCGTAATTTCAGTTTCATTTTAAGGAAATGAGACATATAACTTCAAAGATAGAATTAAATAAAATTGGCACAAAATTTGGGTCCATAATGTGTGTTGTCTGCCATTGGGTGCCCAATACGATGTCCACTGCATGCACACACACTTTTGGTGCAATCACACTGACCCCATGTTGGTGAAAGCATTAGCATGGGCACACTGAATGGCTGCTGGAATTATGCAGAGCAGACAAATCATGATGTCCAACAGTGTGCAATGCTGATTTGATATCAGCAGAGCCATTTTGGAATTATATGTTCCAGCTAATTCCTTCTCTTAACCTTTCATGGGCAGAGCTATTTAAAGGGATTTTCAACTGCTTCCAGGTTAGTTACTGGTTGATTTCTTCTAGTTGTTGCTTTGATTCCACAAGGGTTGGGTTTTTCTTATAGTTGTTTAAATTTGCCAAAATCACAGGGAGTGATGTGGTAGGTATTCAAGGGTTTTTTGCTGACTTTAAGACTTCTGCACATATCAGTTGCTCCCAGACATGGGTGCAGTAGTTGGTATCCCCCTTGGAACAAAACATGACCTCACAAATGATCAGAGGGCATGCAAAGAAGGACAAGCTGTTGGAAGAGGAAGGAGGAGAAGTGGTGCAGATGGGTTCAGTGCAGGAAGCAATATTTATACAAGGTGTTGAGGGAGTAATTACCCTACCTGAACCTTAGCGAGGAATAATGGCTGGACTTTTATCAAAGCCTGAGTTGTCCTGCCGCCTAGACCAAAAGTAGTACCAGAGCCCAGGTGGATGAACGGTGGGACTCTAGGTGGTATATTACCAGTGGCAAACAATCAAGAGGCCTTCACTGGGACCATTGTCTAATTCAGGATGGTGGCCCACCTCCCAGAGCTACTGGCCCAACCAGAGGGCCAGCAGCTCAGCAGTTCCACCGATAGAGGTGTTCACTGCTGAGGCTGCAGGAAAAAAAAGGAGGGCACCTTCACCTTGAGGTGCCCTGGAAGACAAGGTAAGTTTTTTAATTAAATAAAAAGCAGGCCCCGGCAATCAGAAGGGTGCACCCACATTGGTGCTATAGCTGCGGTTCAGCCATTGCCACCAAAGGGCCCCTCCATGAGCCATGAAGCAACCTTAAAGGAGAGCAACCCCACCCCCATCTCCTAGAAACCTGCTTGTAAACAAAGGCCCCTACAGCTTACCTGGTATCTTCACATATAGTGGCAGGACCTCCCAATGCAGGTAAAGTGCTAGCAAGGGTGAGAAGGTACCAATAATTGGCCAATTATTTGGTTTAATTTGCCGGCTGCCTCAGAGCGGTAGGTAGTTGTGCCGCTGAGCTTTCTGTGCCTGAGATTATCCTGTGCAAGTGGGAAGACATCAGGCCCCTCTCCTGATTCCTTCTGCCACCATTTTTGAGGCTTCCAGCCCACGTAGAGCGCTGGTACAATCCAGCCCAATGTGCATGATCTGTTCACTGAAATCTGCCACCTGCTGTAGCCATAGCTGCAACCTCAAAGCAGGGCAAAACTACATTGCCAGCGGCTGTGAAAGGGGATGAATATCTATGCACCCGGCTCCTTCTAGGCTGGTGCTGGAGATATTTGCAACATCTCACAGATTGCCATCCATTGTTGCATGAGAAATGTCAGTGACACTCTCTGTTCATTGAGAGGGAGCTACATTTTATTCTCTCTTGCCAGAAAAATGTAGGTGAAATGAGCACATGCCGTGTTGTAGGATTGCAGCTTCCCCATGGGGCAGGCATCACAGACTGCATACATATTGCTTTCCAGGTGCCTCATGCGAACTCTGCTCTGTTAGGCAACCAAAAAGGATCCAACTCTGTCAGCTAATGTGTGACCATATGCAGAGAATCCTGCATTATCCCACATGGATGGGAGCAGTCTGGGCTAGCTGGCTGGCAGGTAATAGCATGGGCATTGGCAAAGTGGCAGGGGTGGGTGCATAAAATGTTCCATGGAGCCAGTGCTACTCCTCCGGGACAGTGCATCTGCTATCCTATAATCTATTGGAGGATGGATTCCTGGACTGCAGTTACACTCTGTAAGCCCCTTTTTAAGCACTGATATCCACAGCCATGATGGCAGCAGTGAGCAGTTACATGACAGCAAGGTGACTTTGCATGACTTCAGTCTGAGCTTCCACTATAACATTCAGATTTATGGTGGAAGCTGTTTGTGCTGCAGTGGAAGCCGAGATATCAGTTGTTGCATCATGGTTGAGTCCACAACTGTGAAAATGGAGTTGCCCATCACTCCAATGCTGGAAAGGATGGGGTCTAAACTTTGACCAAAGTCCTGTGCCAAAATATTGCTAAAATTCCTCCATGCTCTTTGATATCATGCTCCTTGACATTAACCCTAGGCTTTCTGGCAGGCTTCACAATGCACCAAGCATTTTGTTGTGTCTACCCACTAGCTTTCTCCTGTATGCTGTCCCATCAAAGTCCTCATCAGAATCCACTGCAGAAGAACCTATGTGCAACCTCATCCTTCACGGAGCTGGGATGAGCTACACTTTCTCCCTGCCCCTGCAGGTCACTCGTGCTCAGTGTCTCACAATATGCAGATTCCGCATCTATGTATCCTCAAAATTATGCACAGAGTCAGTATCTGAGCTGGTCACTCAGTGCCCTGACTTTGTCATCACTGTCTCCTTGCTGTTCCTGCACTACTTGGCCAGGTTTCACTTTTGGGTCTTTTAAAGGGGAAAGACATAAGGGCCAGGATTTCCAAGTGGGGGGGCGGGGCCCGCTCACCGACACGTAAAGTGACGTGGGATGACGTCGGGAGGAACTCCCAACATCACCCTGCCTCATTTCAATTTTCAGGTCAGCGGGGGCTTAGCCGAATCAGCTGTGCGCCCGCCGACCTGTCAATGGCCTATTGAGGCCATTGACAAAGTAACTACAGTAACTAATGGACCTGCCCGTCCAACCTTAAGGTTGGCGGGCAGGCCAGGAGCCCTGGCGGGCATTGGAAAAATCATGAAACCTCATCCACGGGCGGGATGAGGTTTCATGTAGGTTTTTAAAAATTCAATAAAAGTGTAACTAAAAGTGATGGACATGTCCCAACTCGTGACAGTGTCACATGAGGGGACATGTCAGGGAAATTTATTTTTTCTGTTTTTAAGATTTTTGTGGAGCCGATCTCCCTGAGGCAGCACTAAGCCTCAGGAAGATGAGTGCGCTCTTTCGCTTGCATGCGCGAAAGAGCGCACTCTTGGCACAGGGAATCCCCCCCCCCGCCCGCACAGGGAGTGCATAGCATTCCACTGCAGCCATCACGCTGGGCGGGCCTTAATTGACCCACCCACGTAAAATGGCGGCACGCCTCCAATCGGGGACACCGATCGGAGGCGTGCCCACTCCTGAACTTCCCCCCCAATGGGGGGAAAATTCTGCCCAAGGTTAAGTTGTTGCGTTGTCAGCTGGGGGAAAGTAAGAGGTGTACGTTTATACCATTGCTGTTTGTAAATCAAAAGTAGATATGGGATGAGGAGCAAGTGGGATGTGGGAAGGAGGAATGGGTATGTGGATACCATCATCTTCAATGGTTTCAGCACCTCCACTGGCCGTGGCCTCAGCAATGAGCATCCCAATAATCCAAACACTGTCTCCTCCATGCAGAATAGAACCTGCAGGCCTCTTGCCCCCCTCTGGTTCTGCTTCCTCCGGTTATGCGCCACCTTGTCATGCCAGAGAGAGGGAAGTGTGTCATGCAATCTGTTTGGCTGATATGGCGTCATGGTTGAATAGCTGACAGTGTGTATAAACCATGTGATGTGCATGTGAGGCTTGCATCAGTGCAAGTTGTGCGCGGGTGCAATGCAGCATCTGAACATTAGGTATGAGTCCTGATCGATAGAGATGGTAAAGTAGGTGAATGCTGGGCTGTTTTGCTTTAAGCAGTGTCTGAGGTTACTTGTGCAGTTGGTAAGGCATTTGAACGAGCATTCACCGACTTTGTCCACTCGTGTTGATACAAGACAACTTTCTTCCATCCACCACTTCCACCATTATAGTATCAGAAAATTTTGGAGCCTGTTCTCTCAAATGCTATTCCATTCTTCTGTCCTTCCCAGGTCAGATTCGGATTACAAAGGACTCCCAACACCTGCTCCAGCCACAATCTACCTCGCCCTTGAGAGTGCAGGCTAGCTTTAAGCAGGGCAGGCTAGGTTTAACTGGTGCTAGCCACTCATGATTTTGCCTACTGCTCAGACATCCAGCCAGCCAACAGTATGGTTAACATAGTGCTGCAATTATGTTAAACAGCAGGCAGCACCAAGTTAGCGTACTGCCTGCATTGCGGTAAAAGGGTGCGAGTTAATCAGGCATCACACTCCCAGCATCTGGTTTCGGTGTGTATCGAGTTTAACCCCCAACCTCTTATATGCTTAACGAGCTCTTTTTTTTGCTTTACCTTTAATTGAAACGTTCCTGTAGAAATTATCTAATCATTTTAGCGTCTAACCAAATTTACTTTTGCACAGTTGTTTCTAAAATCCAAAGAAGTAATAAATGGTATCAAATGAAAAATCCAATAACACTGCAGTGACCTCGTTAATGAAATGTGTAGTTAAGTTATCGTTTTCATCTGTTCCTTTTCCATATGAATGCAGCACGGTAATCTCCCACTTTGGACCTCCAACATGTCTTTGTGCATATCTCAGCTGAGTGCTTAGAATAGCTTTCAGAAGTTCGAGTTAACATTTGGCCTACCACTCAGAGGTCCCCAATCACAAGGGAAAATAAATTTGTGATTATCTCTAGAAGCATAAAGAGGACGATGAGGTGAATTTACTTCACACAATTGGCTACTAGCTTACAGATTGCATTTGTACAAATGACTATCAAACACAAGATTCAAGAAGCAATAGGAAAATATTTGAAGTAAAATATTGAATAGTGCAAGAGAGAGTAGAGAAAGATTAGGGAAGAAAGCAGCAACTGGAATTAGCATTAGCACAAGCATGATGTGGACGAATGGTCTCCCGGTATACTGAAATTTCAATTATGTTATGATATAAGAACATAAGGAGGAGGGGAACACCATATGGCCCCTTGAGCTTGTTCTCTCATTCAATATGATCATGGCTGATCTTCTGTCTCAACTCCCCTTTTCTGGTTCCCATATCCCTTGATTCCCTGAGAAACCAAAGATCTGTCTATCTTAGCCTTAAATATGTTCAACGGCATAGCACCCACAACATTCTGGGATAGAGAATTCCAAAGATTCACACCCGTCTTCAGTGAAGATGTTTCTCCTCATCCCAGTCCTAAATGATTGATCCCTTATTCTAAGACTGTGCCCCCATGTTCTAGATTCCTCACCCAGGGGAAACAGCCTCTCGGTGTCTATCCTGTCAAGTCCCTTCAGAATCTTGCATCTTTCAATGAGATGACCTCTCATTCTCCTAAATTCCAGAGAATATAGGCCCAATTTGCTCAAGCTTTCATCATAGAACAACTCTCTCGTTCCAGAAACCAATCTCTTGAACCTTCGCTGTACTGTCTCCAATGCAAATAAATCCTTCCTTGGATATAGGGACCAAAAATGTACATAATACTCCATGTGTGGTCTCACCAAAACAATTGTAGCAAGTCTTCCTTATTCTTGTACTCCAAATGATAGTGCTATTAAATGAGTATTCTGATTTTCAAAAATGCAAAAGACAAAGTTCAAGTTTATCGGAACAAACTCCACTTCTTAACGTTAACATTCTGAGAAAAAGCACTGGAGCTTATCTTACAATTTAGAATTCAATGTGAGAATAATGGTCCTATTTGAGATCTCTATATATTAAAATTCAGAACTGCAGATTGAAATAGAGGTCAAACTATCAAATGAGTAAAGCGTCATGGTAAACATTGCTCCTTCTATGGTGCAGTAAACATTATAATTTGGATTTTGTGTTGCTTTACTGGGAAGGTAAGACTGTATTTTGACCAATATAGCAAAGAGGTTTCCACTTCACAGTAATTTTGAAATGTGTGTTTAAACCAAAATTGTGACCAACAATCTGACTACAGTTGGACTAGAACATGGGAAGTAAAACACAAACTTGAACCATAGATCCCATGTAGCCTAACCATGATCTTCTGAAATCCTGCTTCAAAAATTCACAGAACTGTTGGTGACATCCCTAAAATGTTATAGCACCATGACATCAACATGTCATCAAAGCTTCAAAAGAATTTCAAAGTCAGAAGCACCATTGGTTTGGAAAAAAAGTGTAAATCACCTTTCCAGCACACAATGAACTTGAGTGCTTGCTTATACCCTCAGAGAGATAAAACTTTACAGCGTAATTTGGCAGTTTTCTTGTGTGCAACGATATTGGTTTGAATTTTGTATATTAATGTTTCTTACTATGAAAAACATTAGCAATCTTTCACATTAGATCAAATAAAATATCTGTTTGTAGAAAAATGCAAGTCTTCATTTTGCTGAGGTTTGAGCAGCCAACTCATATTTTACGTCAACTCAAGCAAGATTACATGCACTTAAATAATCATTCAGATTACAAATTGTGACATTGATTTCTGTGCAGGATATTTGTTTAAAGTTTCATTTTTTTCTACAATAAATTAGTTCTAGAATGCCATCAGACTTGTCCAACACAACCATCGACAATAATTACAATGTATGCAATGTTGTAAAATGCATTGTGGAGGATATTCCTACTTGCAACTTACATTTGTAATTACGAACCTGTTGCTCTACATCTACCTGAGCCAATAACCATTATTTCCTTGACCAGGAAATTGACTGCATTGCGTAACCCTCAAGATTTGTGTTGCCTGTTTGCTTATTTCAGGCTCATAGTGTGACATAAGACAAAAGAAAGAAATTATGACTGTTACCTGGAAACCAGGACCTGGATTTTCATGCCCCTGACCATGTCGAAACAGAGGCAGGGGTAGGGTGGGGTCGGGGGTGCATTTAAAAATGGTCGACACGATCTGATTCTGGGATTCCTGAATCCATTCCTGACGTCCCCAATTTTCACTGGCATGGGATAAGGGTGCAGATAGCAAGCCTGCACCCTACACTCCCAACATGGCTGGCTCCAATGCTGGGGTTGACATCTCGTAGCTCCCTGTGATTTTTGTCAAGTCGGACCAGCTTCTCCACGACTCATGGTTCATGGATCTCAGAGGAGACGAGAACCATAGTCTGGATTCAGGAAGCTTTTAAAAGATATGTTCAAAAAGTCTTATCCATGGCCCCTCCATGCCAACCCATGCCCCCCTCCCAGTCTTCCCAATAGCCCTCATATCCTCCATTCCAATTAATGACATTTCCATGCCCATTCACCCACTGTACACTCTACACAGAGCCAAGGAACTCTATGTGGAACTGCTCAAAAAACACCCATTCATAATTTTCTTTAAAAAACTGCTCTTGCTACAACCCTATAAAAGTGTCAATCAACAAGATCTTTAAATATCAATAGCAGAAGCTGTAAGCACTTGACACCCCTTTAGCTTGTGCAAATAAACATTGAGCCACTGACAAAAGAAATCACAGAAAAAATAACTTATCGTAACATCATAAAACTGTCAATCGTCTCTGCACCTTTGTCAACAAACTCACACACACAGGAGTCTGGGCTCTCAACCAAGCCTCATTTGTCATAGCAGGAGAATGATTAGCCTGCCTCTTGTTCTGATGAAGACGCAGGGGTAGCACTATGTAGAATTAGTAAGAAAAGGAAAGCCTCATAGATGCACAAGTGGATTCACTTTGTAATTATGTAAATGTTGTTTAATTTGTGAAAAGTAAATGAAAAATGTTTTTAATATGTCTTACAGCATTCTGACTGTCCAATGGACAAAAGACTTCATCAGAACAGCACACCCGAGTGTAGGCCTTGCAGACTGTGTCTTTGTGATGGAGCAATTTATAGCATGGGAATGCTTTGAGCTGATGAGTGGGGACCCCAGATCATTCAAGGTTGCAGTTCCATATGGTGTATTCATTATCTGAACTGTGCCTCTAAGAGACTGGTGCTGGTTTCTCTCACAGCTAGATGTGTGGCTGTAGCTACTCTGGCCACATGATGCTCCTCATCCTCCAGCTACTCTTCCTCCTCCTCTTCCTCTTCTTCCTGAAGCTCCATTCCTTTCTGAAGTGTAATATTGTGCAAGGCACAGCAGACCACCACTATTCTCAAGACCCTTGCCCCCAGATCTGTCAAGGCATCTGAATCGCATTTTAAGCAAGTCAGTGGCTTGCTCAATGATCACCCTTGTTGTGATGTAGCTCTTTTCGTACCCCTCCCTGGCAACATTGACAGGCCTCCTGAGAGATGTCCTCAGCCAGGTCCTCAGAGAGTAGTTGTTGGGAGCCACCCGCTCAATCTACTCGGAGGTCCAAAAGCCTGTGGGAGAGTTGGCTGGTGCAGGATATAGGAGTTATGGCAGCTTCCAGGAAATCTTGCACACACATGCATAATAAACTTTTGGTTGATGAATGCTGTAGAATTATCTGATGGCACCTTGACTGTCATGTGTGCAGTCAATGGTCTCCTGAACCTATGGAAATCGAGCCACTGCTGCAAAGGCAAGAGCTCTCTGTGTCTGACTGACCTCATTGTACACATATTGGCAGCCTTGGCACACATGGCATCTGTGAATTGGGGGACGGACTTTTGCGATGCAGATTGTGAGATCCTACAGACGTCTCCAGGCTGATGTCTTAACGGAGCCAAAGGCAAAGAAATTTGGGGTTGAGGTAACCTTGATGGTAACTAGTAACACATGACCACCTGACCTTGGAATGAGGTCTTGTTCCAAGGCACTACGAATATCCGCAGTGAGATGGTACAAGAGCCTGAGCCTCCTGAGGCATTGTTGCTCAGTCATGTTGATGAAGCTGATCCCCTCTCTAGAGCAGATGACCTCCTTTGAGCTGCACCTCTAAGTCCTCCCCTTCTGCCCTGTGGAGAGGCGTGTGGCTGGGGAGAAGGCAGCTGTTGTTGTTCCTGCTGTTTTTGCTGTCGGTGTTGCTGGTCTTCTTGTTCCTCTTCAGGGGTCAATATAATGACCTCGTAAGCTGCTCCTGTTTTGCAGTGAAGGCTGAGAGCAGATAAGTTTACATCGAGGTAAGTAAGATCCAAGGTACTGTAAGTCAAATGACTTACACAAAGTTTCTCCCGTCCTGTAAATTAGGAATATTAGCCTTTTCCATAGGCATGGCTGCAGCTGTTCAGTTTCTCTATTTAAATGTTTTCTAGCAGGTCAGTTTCAATGCCCATTGACATCTGCTGTGGTCTTGCCTTGTGCACCCTGGTGAGATCCACAAATTGCAGAAAATCTGTGCGCTAGATGTTAAAGCCAGAGTTGAAGATTAACTTGCCATTGCTATTTAACATATTTAAATATCTGTCCCAGCATCTTCAAGAGGGCTGCCCTCTGGCTACTGAATGTGCTCTTGTTAAATGCAGAAGAGAGTGAGAACAAGTTGGGTTCCCTACATGCTGTCATTTTTGGGGCTTTAAACCCTTGCATGCACTCGAGCCTTCCCCCTTAGCAGATAAAATTCTGCCCATAGAGCTTCAGGGTTGAGTTAACTTTGATAGCCATTGGTGGACATTTGCCTCTCCAAGAATGTGACTGCAGTTAAGGTTGCATCATGCAATGCAATGCTGAGATGCCTCTGCGGAATCTTAACCTGCACATTTTATTGCTTGAACAAGACCAGGTAAAACTGCAGGTGAGTTGAGTCCATCTCTGGTGCAATCTGATCTAATTGGCACCCCAACATTTTTTTTTCTTTTCTTGCCACTTGTATAAGTCGCACGCATACAGCAGCTGAGAGATTCTCATTGGGCCACCCATTGTGGTTGCTTTCTTCAGCCAAGTTCGCCAAATAAAACTTCCAAAATCCTTTTAAAAAAAACACAAGTGAAGCTACCAGACTGTTCCTTTAAATAATTCCATAAACAAAAGCACAGCCTAGTAGCCCTTAATGGACTTTCTTATATGGCCAGAATTAAGCAAAAATGTGCTTTTTATGTAAAGATGGGAAAATGTCATCAATATGTAAATTATGCCATATTATATTGTAATGAAGCCCTTGCCTATTTCTGTTGAAAGCTTCTTTTGCTGCGCTGGAAATACACATGATACATATTATGTGTGGAGATTGAATGCAACTGATCTCCATCTATATTTCTGCTCTGTTACGCCCAATTGCGCTCGTTTATGGGGTGTAACAGAAACAAAAACTGGGCTGATAGATTCTCTTATTATTGGTACCTTTTGATATTCAGTTTGTTCAGGTTGGTAATTGTGATTGTAAGTGACCCATAGTTTGATGCTGAGAAAGTCAGGAGAGCAGCTGCTGATGAAAATAATGGTGGCGACAGTGGGAGTTGTCATGAGGAATGATATTTAACGAGAGAGATTATTTTAGGTGATTACTTTCAGCTATTGCAGACTCTGATTGTGGGAAACCTTCTTGTTTCTCTTTTGGGGACTGGAGAATCGTTATCTGTTGTTAAGGTTGTTAAGATAATGATTTTCTCGCCCTCCATGCTATAGCCTGTGAAGCCAGACATTATATCACTGGCCTCCTGATTACATTAGTGGGGCATTACTACAGGTTCAAGTTGCATATGAGGTTAACCTTCTGTGTTCTTAAGTCTCTTCCAGTTAGCCTAGAACAGTTTTGAAAAATTGTTCGTGTTAACCCCAGACAAAATAATTTTATTATAATTTGATAGTTTCAGTTAAGGTTGTAAATGATTTAGTATAATTAGAAAATGACGTACTCCACTGTAAAATTACCACATAATGCCTTCAGACTGGGGCAGAAAGCAGGATGGGGCTGCGTCAAATGAAACACAAGACAGAAGCTATATTTTGTTCATAGTGAGTGCTTAAAAGGTTAAATCAATAATCAGGTGATCTATTATTGTAGTACAAATGGAAGATTGGATTTGCCTACCTGTAATTTATTTTAAATTGTGCCAGATGAATATGTTACCTCTTCTTGTGGAAAGCACTTTGTTCCTTGGTGGCCCAGATCTTTTGTTTTCCCCTTTAGCTTACCCTGCTATGATACACAAGTCATTGTCCACTAAACCAAATCAATTACATCTTGTCCTTTCTCTTTTTTTCTGTTTCCCTCTTTGGTGCCTGTCTCTACAATAGTGTTTGGAAAACTACTAATCCTTTCACAATGTGCTCCTAGGACTTCAACTCTGTAAGTACCAGTGGGATAAAGCCTCGACCTAGTAAAACCTCCCTCTGAGACTAACTCAGCTTATGCTGATTGTTGCAGGAGGACAGTCAAGATGTTCATGTGTCTGATCATATGGCATTTTATATCAGATTGTATTTTAGCTATTGCTGTGATTTTTTTTTCACATGAACCAGGAAGACCATCACAATAGGCTACAGTATTAAGCCCCTGTTTTAAACCGGTTCTGTCTGGAAGAGGGAATGCTCAGGAGAGACAAGGTAGTGATGTCGTAAGGAGAGAAGGAAAAGCAGTGTTGGGAGTTTGGGGGCGGGGGGTGGAGGGTTTGGCGTGCACCTTTTATCAGTTATTTATAAGGCATCATTAGTGGCAGGCGAGGAAAATGTCACCAAGTCACTTTCTTGCTTGGAGGGTGATAGGGCTAATGGAAGTCAGGTGATGACATATGGTGGTGTGATAATGCAGAATGATAGTGCACTGGTCACAGTCATTCAAAATGTTGTTGGTAACTTTGATTAAGGTGGCCTATGACCAGGATGGAAGTCAAACTGAAGCGAATTGAACAGAGTGTGGTAAAAGACATGAGTGCGTAGCCAGGATACTAAATAGAGCAGTGCTTCCCAAACTTTTTCCCACTGGGACCCCAGTTAGAGGCTGTGAATTGCCGTGACCCCTCAGAAAGGCCTGTGGGAGTGGGTTGGGGGTTGGTGAGACCTGTGAGAGCAGGGGCAGGTGTGGGGTGGGGGGGGGTCAGAGTTTTCCATGGAGCTTTTCACGTATTTTTTCAGTTTTAACCTTTTCAGTTCCTTTTTTGGGCAAGAATTAGGCCTCAAGCATCGGCTTTTTAGGCCACACCCATCATTTAAAAGATAGTAAGGATTTAAGGGGCCTTGCAGGTGTTAACATTCAGCTGGACCTCCAAGGCAGCCATTGCTACTGGAGAGCTCACAACCTGCAGCTTGGGAAGCTCTGGGTTAGATGATGGAGAGGTTGAATGTAGGCTTTCAAGGAGTGGGCTGGGGAATAGCAAGTTTTGTAGGGGTGTACCTAAATCCCCTAACTGGTTTTATTTTTAATGGAGAAGTTGCCTCATTATTTTATCCATTGCTGCACATGTCAGAACAGGAGTGTTTTTTTTCCACTGTGCAGGTGTTGCAGAGCCTGAGGTTGTTATGTCAGAGTAATTTCGGCAGTTACTCATTTTGTGTGGTGCAAGGGCCTGAGGCAAATAGATGATAACGTGCACTCTGCATTGTTATCATCTTGCAGGGAAAACCCTGACAAATCCATGACTGCTCCCTGGCATCCCTCAATCCGATTCCACTGGCATACACAGGAAACAAAATCTAAACATCTCTGTTTATCTTTTTACAAAATCAGCTAAAAGCAGGAATGATTAGATAACAATAACTTCCAGGAGGAATTCAAGTGATGGCATAAACCATGAGTGTAAAGTCTGAGTAGTTTAAATTCTGACCTATGCCCAGATTTCATTCCATCCACTATTGGCGGCCATGACTTCAGCTGCCTAGGCTCTAAGCTCTGGAATTTCCACCAATAACCTTTCCGCCTCTTGACCTCTTTCTCCTCTTTTAAGTTGCTCCTTAAATACCACATCTTTGACCAAGCTTTTGCTGATCTGTTCTCGGTGATTGCCAAAACATTCCATATTGTTATTGTATCGTGGTCTCATCCTTGCAAGATTTACCATTTTTCACATAATCACTGAAATATATCAAGTGAGATTCTACAATTGGCTGCTAGGAAATTGCACATTTAAAATGCATTATTATTAATGTAGTTTGACTTATAAGTTTAACAGCAGCAGATGTTATAAAAATCAAACTCACTCTGTGTGTGTCATCAGCAATGTAAGCTATGTGACTGTGTGTCCATGCAGCAACCCGCAGACCGTACACAAAGCTGCCTCCTTTAAGTTACTGTGCATGTATGGAGACATACTTAACTAATTGAGTGGCAGCCGTGGCTCAGTTGATAGCACTCTCGACTCTGAGTCACAAAGTTCCAACTTTAAGCGCCACTCCAGGGCTTGAATACAAAACTCAAGGCTGATGCTTCAGTGCAGTACTGAATCTTTCAGATGAGACGTTAAATCGAGGCCCCATCAACCTGCTTGGGTGGATGTAAAAGATCCCATGACGCTATCTCAAAGAAGAGCAGAGGAGTTATCCCAGTGTCCTGGCCAATATTTATCCCTCAATTAACATCACGAAAATAGACTATCTGGTCATTATCACATTACTGCTTGTGGGAGTTTGCTGTGTACATATTGGCTGCTGGATTTACATGACAACAGTGACTACACTTGAAAAGCACATCATTGGGTGTAATGTAAAGCACTTTGAGATGTCTACTGAGCATGAAAATGCTATGCAAATGCAGGGCTTTTTTTCCCCACCCGAACACTCCAAAAAAAAACAAATGTAACTCCTCTTCAAGAAAGGAGGGAGACAGAAAGCAGGAAACGCTACTTCTCTTTAGCTCTGAAGAAGGGTCATACGGACTCGAAACGTTAACTCTGTTTCTCTCCCCATAGGTGCTGTGAGACCTGTTGAGTTGTTCTGCATTTTCTGTTTTTTTTGTAGCAGGAAATTACAGATCAGTTAACTTAACATCTGTCATAGGGAAAATACTAGAATCTATTATTAAGGAGGTTTTAGCAAAAAATCTTAACATAATCAGGCAGAGTCAACATGGTTTTGTAGAAGGGAAATCGTGTTTGCCTAATTTATTAGAGTTCTTTGAGGGAGTAACAAGTAACATGGATAAAGGGGAACCTGTAGATGTGGTGTACTTGGATTTCCAAAAGGCATTTGATAAGGCACCGCATTAACGGTTACTACACAAAATAAGAGCTCACGGTATAGGGGGTAACATATTAGCATGGATAAAGGATTGGTTAGCTAACAGGAAGCAGAGAGTAGGGTTAAATGGGTCATTTTTGGGTTAGCAATCTGTAATGAGTGGAGTTCCACAGGGATCAGTGCTGGGACCTCAACTGCTTACAATCTATATCAATGAATTGGATGAACGGATGGAATGTATGGTAGCTAAATTTGCTGATGACACAAAGATAGGTGGGAGAGTAGAATGTGAAGAGAACATAAGGAGTCTTCAAAGGAATAAGTGAGTAGGCAAAAATTTGGCAGATGGAGTTTATTGTGGGAAATGTGAACTTGTCCACTTTGGCAGGAAGAATAGAAAAGCAGCAAATTATTTAAATGGAGACAGATTGCAGAACTCTGTGGTACAGAGGGATCTAGGTGTCAAGGTGCATGAATCAGAAAAAGTTGGTATGCAGGTACAGCAAATGATTAGGCAGGCAAATAGAATGTTGGGGTTTATTGCAAGGGGAATGGGTATAAAAGCAGGAAAGTTTTGTTCAGTTGTACAGGGTGTTTGTGAGACCACACCTGGACACAGGTGTGCACAGTTTTGGTCTCCTTACTTAAAAAGTATATAATTGCATTAGAAGAAGTTCAGGGAAGGTTCACTTGACTGATCCCTGGGATGAAGGGGTTATCTTATGAGGACAGGTTGGGCCTGTATCCATTGGAGTTTAGAAGAATGAGAGGTGATCTTATTGAAACATGTAAGATCCTGAGGGGACTTGATACGGTGGATGCCAAGAGGATGTTTCCCCTTGTGGGAGAGACTAGAACTAGGGGACACAGTTTAAAAATAAGGGGTCTTCCATTTAATATGGAGATGAGGAGAATGTTTTGCTTTCATAGGGTTGTTAGTATGTGGAATTCTCTTCCCCAGAGAACTGTGGAGGCAGAGTCATTGAATATTTTTAAGGCTGAGTTAACAAGATCCCTGATTAACAAGGGAGTCAAAGGATTTAGGGGGTACATAGGATAGTAGAATTGAGGCCACAATCAAATCAGCTATGATCTTATCAAATGGTGAAGCAGGCTCAAGGGGCTGAATGGCCTACTTCTGCTCCTAATTTGTATGCTGGTATGTATGTATGTATAATAATTAGAGGACATCAGTGCCATATTGGTATTATTTCGCTATGAGAGAGCAAGCCATGTTGCCAAATATATTATATAACAGCTCTTTCGCCTGTTTTTGATGCATCACAGCTGGTTTCACACTGCAGCATGCTGTAGGGAACTGAAGCAATAGGAATGTCTGTCCTTTCCTTTTTTTGCAGTGGGCAATGATAAATTGGAAAAAAATACTACCCTCCAGTTTCTTAAACTAATTTTCTCTCTATTGTTGCTTGGGTCTTGCATGGGTGCATAACAACCATAGCCAAGAGAGTGGACATTGGACCTGTTAGCAAACTTTCACCAATGCCACTCTTTGACTAACCTTTGCAATCGGTCTACAATAGCTACATGCTGACTACTCAACCTCCAATTTTCCAATTTCTCTACAAAGAGATGAGCTGGTTGCCTCCAATGTAGTGCAGCTGAGGTCAAGAATTCAACCTGTGGCCCTTCATTTTACAATGTTGAATATTGACACCTCTGGATGAGTGCTAACATCCTCAATGTCACCATCCCTCCAGAAAATAAATTAATTTTATCTCACCAATTTCAAATCACAAGGCTAGAAATTCATACCATTTCTGAATCACTTATTAAAAGGACTAACTGGAAGTGAAATAGTAAATGTGATAGTATTTGAAATAGGACCTAAGCTACTTTTGGACAGTGTAAAGCCATAAGGATACATTTAAGTGCTTGCTTGTGATTGTTTGTAACAACACTCACTACAATTAAATAGAAAATAAATAAGGAAAATTAATACTAACATTAATTATAGGGCTGTTAATGTGTTAGTGATAGGATACACTATGGAAAGAAATAGGCCTTGGCTTAAATTTTCAATTGTGAGGCAAGCCATAACTCACTTTTGAAAATAAAATTCACAGTTTTATTCCTTCCAAAATAGTACAATAACATTAATAACTTGCCTCGGTGTAGTGCCTTTAACATAGAAAAGGCAAGGCACTTCACTGAAGTGGGATGAGACAAACAATTGACTCCAAGCAAAGAAGAAGCTATTAGAAGGAGTCATTTAAAGCTTGCTCCAAGAGGTAGGTTTTAAGGAGGGTCTTAAAGGAGGAGAAAGAGATGGAAAGGAAGAGAGATTTAGGGAGGGAATTTCAAAACACATGGCCTAGAATAGATCCTTGAAGCCAGATATATATTTCTTTTATATCAAGTACATCTAGTTTCTCTACAAATATGCTGTGAGTTCACAATGAAATCAATGGATGGAAAATTGTGGGCAATGCACTCATGATTACTTAGGACCGGATTGTTGTGCCTGAGGCGGATGGGTAGATTTGGGAAATCTCCCAGCTCACCGCACCCTCCTTGGGGAAAAGTGCTCCAAATAGCGGGATCTTCGTTCTGGGGGGTGGGGGCGGGCGTGGGAGGGGCAGGTGCATGCTGAAGTTGGTCCCAGGGCCCTCGGAGACAGTTTGGAGGCAGCCGCAGGGCTTCTGGAGTGCCAAAGTGGGCGGGTTAAAAGGCCCACCTCGGTGACTTTGTCCCAGTTGTTTTATTTAATATTAGGCACTCTAGCCCTCACTTCTTACATCCTTCTCACCCCTCCACACATTCCCCATGCCCCATCCATGCCAACCCATGCACCCACTCACCTCAATGGCCCCTCACACTCTTCATGCCCCTCCACCCATGCCCAATCGCCCCACTTACCTTCCATGCCAACACATGACCGCCTACTCATCCCCTTGGCCCCTTATATGCCAACTCATGCTAACCCATGTTCCCTACCCACCACCCTTTGACCCTTTGCCCTTACATGCTGCATGTCAACTTACCCAGTATCCACCATGGGCAAACTTCAGGAGCCATGCTGAGATGAAATAAAGGAAAGCTCTAAGAATCTATTACATAATTCACTATGTATAAAATACACTCTCATTGATAAAAACCCACTCAATACACTTATATCCCCTCAACTACTTTGTCCCTTATAACACAAACATTTGTATTCATAACCCCACGTCAAAGACAGTTAACTCTTTAAAAGCCTCTTGGTGCTATCAGTCAAACTGTGAATTTACAGCCCCACCACTGTGATAATGATAGGTTGTGAAAGCAGTCAAGCAGTAAGAATACCATAAATTAGCCTTTAAGATTATGTCAATAAACAGCTACTGAATCTGCAAGCATAGATTTTTTCAACTCAGGCAGACTTTTTTTCAAAATTTAAAGGGCAGGGAATATAAATAACTTGACAGTTCAACAGACTTCATGCACCTTTCCCGAGAATTCACGTCTACCCTAAAAAAAATCATAAATCACAGACTGCAGAAACAGGACCTCACTTAAGCGAAATTTGGGTCTGTTTGAACTCAGTGCTAACTTCGAATGGCCCTGCTGGGTTTGGGATTCCCACACATGTGAATCACATCCTGCCACCTTTTCCCTACAGGCGTAAATAGGATCTATCGGGAATGGGCGGGGTCTTCCGGATCTCAGCGCCATTTCGCACAAGGCGTGGAATCTCCACAACTCCACAAAAATCCAGGCCTTTGTATGCGCTGGGTTCAGCCAAGAATGGCTGCTGCTATTGTGTATCTCACTGTGTGCCTGGAGTAATTTTTTAAAAGCTAGAAATCATACTTTCATTTAAAATAGCAAAATTTAGCTTGGTGGGACAATTGAGCACCTACAGCAGCAGCATCTTCTAACCCTGTTTCTTTTCTCCACCAACCCCCCTCCCCACCACCACTTTCTGAAGATGAAGGAATTTTAGGGTGCAGGTCTCCACGCCCTGCGGTACCTTCCCCAACTGGCCACTCTACATGATCTCGGATGAGACCAGTAAATTTTTTTTGAAAAAAAGAAATCTGAAATCCCAGTTACTTACTAAAAGAATGAAGCCACAAGATTCCATGGTTTAAAACACTAACCATCCATCTCTAAAACCCAAAATCAACGTAAGTTAATCATGAATTCACAGGAAAATTGCAGCTGATTATAAACTATGGGCAGAATTTTGCTCTCGTCGGGCAGGCGTGGCGAGCAGGAATGGCCAGGAAACCGACCGCCACCCATGATCGGGCACTGACCGCGACTGACTGTGGAATGCGCGCTGCAGTGCTCAGCGCTGCTGGGGTGGGGGTGAGAGGAGCGCAAGCATTAAAGTTCACGCATACGCGCAAATGCAGTAAAAACCCCCTGAGGCACAGAGCTGAAGATTTTTACTAAAAATAAATATTTTTAAAATAATGAAAACATGCCCCCTCATGTGACTCTGTCACGAGCAGGAACATGTTAAATATGAGTATAAAAAGTTTTTATTTTTTTTAATCACTAGTCGAAACCTCATCCCGCCCATGGATGAGGCTTCACCAAAAATGTAAAGGCTCTTGGCCTTTTTGCCTGCTGCCAACTGAATGGTTGGACGGGCAGTGAAAAATTCCAATCAATTAGTTGATTAAGGGCCTTAAAAGGCCGCTTAATTGTCGGCAGGCACGCTGCCGACTTGCGCACACGCCCACCGACCGAAATATCGCGCAAGTGCGCAATGATGTCGTGACGCTCGCATGTCATTTTACGCTTGAGCGTGTCAGGCACACACCCACACACCGAGCAAAAAATTCTGGCCTATAAATTACACATTAAATGGCAGACACAACTAAGACAAATCTTATGAATTGGCTCACCTGTCCATTCAGCACATAGGTCACCAAACTCAGTCACAAAAGTCCCTCAAAACTCTGTCATCATTACAAAGTATTTCAGCTCCTTTCCTTCTAGGAGCTAGCCTGATCCCCAGCTGACAGCACTGCACAACCATTCCAATTCCACCAGCACGGTCATCAGCAAAAATAGCACAAGTCTGCAGAACCTCCTCAACTCAGCCTGGATGGCATAGATCACCAATATTATCGCCAAGTAATAGAAACAACTGCAGCAACTATGTACTTGTTTATTCTCAACTTCTGGAACTATCCTCTGTCATCTTCAGCTTGTCTGAACTGTACCACTGGACTCATCAACTTCTACTGAGCTTGGAGAGCTCTGTGCTCTTTTATATCTTTCAACCAAGTTCAGTCTCCCTTGGAGTTTTAGTTTCCAATCGCAGCTTCAGTTTTCATTTCCTTAGAAACTGGGAGGGTCAGTTTCCTTTCTCTGCTTCCCTTTTCAGTTTATTTTTTTCAATTTGGGTCTGTCTCAGAAAATACAAACTTTGCCCACAGATTCCATTACAATGGGTCTACCTGGGTCATGAATGTCAGTGGGTTATTCCACCATAGTGGCATCACACTTTTCATTTGCTACCCAGACACAGGCACTTGCAACAGGCTTCAAAGGATGTTGATAAATGAAAGGAGTGCTGGCTAATGTTCCCTGTCACTTGAGTACAAGGCCAGTTGTCTTGCTGTCTGCCGCCACTCTAGCTGAAGAGAGCTCATTCAACATAAACAGAGAATCAAACCTGTGACCTGTGCAGTCTGTAAGACTCAGTTGCTTAAACAGCTGCACAAAGAACTCATCAAAATATTCATGAATGTTATTTTAATTGTTTCTTGGTTGAAACAGCAAACTTTCTAATTGGCCACTGTTTTACCAACTTGTCAGCGCTATTCCATGGGAGAGTCCACCTAGTTCTCCCAGAAACATAACTTAATGGTTTTTTTACATTTCAAATCATTTGATCCAGGCTCTGTCAGCAACCTAGTGGGCCAAAGCATTGCCTGGTGTGATATTAAGCCATATAGCACAGAAGGCCCAAGGTTTAATTCCTAGTTTGCAGTAAGCAAGCTGAACCGGGGTTGAGTGGCACTTTGGATGCTGCACTTGGCCTTGGTGTCCTCAGCTTAGCAAGGGGAACAATTAGTCAAAATTTTCTCATCTGATCGCTGTTGAGTGACCTCTACTGGAAAGTATCCATGTGTCACCATCAGTTTAAAACCTTTATGGTGAAACTGCCTGCCAACACTCACATATGAAGAATGACTATTTGGACGAGATACTGGAGAGCTGTAAATGTCCATGAAACTGTCCCTCAGCAACAGTTGGGGTTGGGGGGGGCGGAGGTGAAATAAACTGGGGGAGGGGGGGTGGGATAATTGAAGGGAAATAATTGGAGATCTGGTAAGTTAGGGATGTCCCACTGAATGTTAATACAAAAAATGTTGAGAGTTGGATTTCTTTGAACAAATCCCATCCTACCCCTACTACTGCTACTGCCAATTATTTAAAAGACTCTATCCATGATAGTATGGTGATCCTACTCTGCAAGCTTTATACTACAATATTGGCGACTCGAATAGAGAGCTTTCATTACAAATGATAATGGGCAATATACCATGCAGTCTGTGAAGCTTGCTGCAGCCTGATTGACCTGGATGCAGCAAAGAAACAATCATAGAATGTTCATAGTAAATGAGCTTTTTTTTTCTGACTTCATGATTATGGCCCAGTCTCAGTTTAGGAATAAATGGGATATTGTTCTTTGAGCACTCCCTTAGGAATCACAGTCAGTTTTCTATGAAAAAAATGCACGGTGCTAAACCTATATATGAAGCTGTTACCCTTCCAGGAGCATGAGTGAGTGAAGTTGATCCTTTGTCGTCGAAATTCAATCAAGGGCATTAAAGTGTAAACCAGTTGGAAAAACAAAGTGCTTAGGGAAATCAGATGCGTAAACAACAACAAACATGTACTTTGTAATCTTCTTAGAGAAATTAATGAAGGGAAAAACCCCTGTGCTTGGAAGGATAATGATCTGCTGCGATCATATAGCAGCCCTGGGAGGATCAGTCTGGAGGTGAGAATGCAGCAGACTAGATTAAAGTAAATCCCCACAGGAATAAAAAGAAATTAGGAAAGAGGATCGCAGCCAACCCATCCACATATCCAAAAAGATTTTCTAGAGGTGAGAGGAGGGATCTCAGTTCATTTTATGGGAATTCACGCAGACTGAAACACTGTTACTTCCAGTGTTGTATTTTTCATTTGATCTGCCTTTTTTAAACTCAAGCCCTTTCTGTAGTTCGTAGGCAACAAAATCTAAAAATGCATTCAGTGCAAATATTTTCTGCTAGTAAGATTAGCCTTTCCCTTGAGAATGTGCTTATTTTCATAGAAATTTCCTTTGTGTTTGCTCCACCCAATTGCATTCTTCTGACATCCAATGGTATCCCACTCGCTGATGGACAACTGTGGCTCTAGTGCGGAATCTTCCTCAAACAAATCACGTAAACAAAGGGGGTAAGTCTTGTTTTTCTAATGATGATGTCTTTAATCTGGCTATTGATCTAATAGGTTGCATCCTGAAAAGTTTGATATGGACCAGTGGAAGTGCTGAAAGATCAGTGTTACAAGGAAATAAATGTTGATTTGATTATAATGCCTCTGATAAGGAGCAGTAGTTGTTTTTCAAGAGGCCTTTAGAAGAAGCTCTTCATTAGTGCTGGTTATCAAGTGATTGTTTCAATCCCTCCCAAATAATTTACAGATAAGCCTCATTCATTTCTGTCAGCAAAATGCATTTAACCACGAGAAGTCAAGATTGGCCAAATAAAGTCAGATGGTTAAGTGCAATTCAAACTGTTTTCCCTGCTCTTCCAAAATGACTAATGTGTATTTGGAATCAAAGATCATCATCCATCTTCTCATTTGGCTAACCAAAGGTTAGCAAGTGCATAAAATCTTCAGGCAAGACAGTCCATAGGTTTTTGTTTTTAGGGCAATTTTTACTGAAGCAAACTATATTAAGAGCAACAAATATGGACCTTGTAAAGACCATATGGGCAAAAAGCTACATGATGTGGCTACCACTGCCCTGCTTGTCATCCCCAATCATGTTTAGTATAATCCTTGTTTTAATTTACTTTGCTTGTATGGCACCAATCTTGCCAGCGCATTCCTCCGGGTCCCTTCATTCCTGCCATTTATGACAAGGAATATGCAAAGGCACAATTATTCATCCGCTAAGGTGACAGAGAAGGGCTCTGCCTGGGAATATGTTTTCAGTGGCTCAGCATCTTAATGTCAGTTGCTAAAACACTTTGCAGTTGCAAGCAATACTTCAGAGACCATTTTATTAATATGTTGATCTGAGAAGCGATTAGGCTTGGTATACATGCATAAATATATTTATTTCAGGAGAGATAATCTTTAGCATTTCAAATTGATGACACGAATAGACCCTTACACATTATACTATTCAGTGCATTATTGTTATACTATCTTTATTTGGCTATTTTGTTTTATTTGGAGTTGATTTCAGTGACTGCTAGATTTATTTCTAGATTCTGTCTTTAGTTTATTTCACACAGCAAAGTAACATGCAGTCACGAAAATGCAAGAAGTCCCAAGTGCGGCATTCAGTTTCTTCATGCCATGATGTATTGCATTTGCCACGGTCAGAGCAGTTTTAACAATGGCTTTCATTTTCTTCTGTTCTGAAACCATTTTCTTTTTGCAAGGCCTATTCTCCAACACTTCTCTTGCCTTTTCAGGGTATCATTTGCAATTTAAAGCTCACCTGGTGTGTGCACTAACAATAGGCTTCAGCATGAAATGGTTCAAGGCCTGCCTGCATGCCTAATGAGGTTGATGTTGAGCTATTTAGCTCTTTGTCCCACCATAATATCTACTTAATGCAACTCAATGGGAGTGGATTGTTAGAAGCGTTAAAGATTCTATTAAGTCTTTACAAAAGCCACTCTATTCTGCTTCCAACTCTATAGTGGTGGCAGCATAAAATTTAAGAACGCAAGAGTGGGAACAAGTGGTCCAAATGAGCCCACATAAAGAAAATCTGTTGGAAATTTTAAAGAAAGTTTGTTACAAAAAAAGTAAGACCCTTCAGCTACAAGATTATTGCAATTGTCCTTCACTTAGTATGCAACTTGTGACAATCAGAGTTTTATTCAGCAAGTTTAAAGTTAAACACTATTATATGCATTAGCCCTTCAACCTCTTTCATTATTTGCACTTCACTTTAAATGTTTTTAAATCTGATGAGGTCAAAGGACAGTAGCAAATCAATAATAAAACAATATAGATTAATTCACCAGCCCGACTCCACCTGTTATTCTTGCAGGAGATTATTTAAACCCTGCCCTCTTGGAATAACACTAAACACACAAAAAAAATATTTATTCAGCCCTTTTTATTTTTTCCTTGTGGGATTTTATCAGACACGTATGGTGCTAGCCACCAGCTATGAAAAGCAGAGTGTAGTAGGGCCAGGATTTCACACAGTTGGCATTGACTTGGCTTGATGAAGGGAGCACTAAGCTTTCTTTTCAGACATGGTAAAACCCTCCATCTGGCCACCCTAAACTCTCAGTTAGCTTGTTCAACTTGCTGTCGGCTGATTGGGCTTCCTGAAGCAGAAGTAACAACATCAATAGTGTAAACCCTTGCCACTTGAGAGTATTACATTTCATTTCATGCTTGACTTAATCAAAACTGGGGAAATGAAATTTACACCTTTTTGATGTTCTTTTCCCTGCTGTTTAAGAGAAAAAATCTTAACCCTTTTGATCTTCACAAGGACCTACTAAATGACCAAATATGCCAAACTGCCAGGAGCAGACGCCTGGCAGTTGCCAAATTATGTCAGGTCAACATTCAGGGACTTGCTACCACACTGTTTCAGCAGAAGCCCCAAAATGGAAAATGACAGTTGCTGTAGAAGTGCTGGTTTAATTACTCATTGGTGTGATGAGCCCTCAGATCCAGCCAGGCTCAGGGAGAAGTCTGCATCTTGCTGACTGTATGCTGCAATCCAGCATCACTGTGCACTGTTTGCTCCTCTTAATGAAACCAGGGTTGTTAAAGCAGTTGGCAGCATCCTGCTGCTCATGGCACTGTGGTTGATCGTGACAAACACATGCAGGAAAAAAAATAGTTTTTTTCTCTCGGAAGCTTCCAGTGGCTCGGACGCTCTCCTGCAGGCTTTCCGCCTTTTTCTCACCCTTACTAAAGCCTCCATTTGTGACTTGATGAAAACATTTGTGATAGATAATCAGATGCCTGTGTCTTGCAGGGAACAACGTCGTGTTTGTTAAATATAAATTACCATTAACGCAGATAGCATTGCAGAAGGCAAAGGGTTTTGACACATTTTCAATGAAGCAGGCTGGGCTTCGATGAAGGGAGCCAAGTGCCTGTAAAGAAACTTGTCTGGGACCGTGATGTTCGGACAGTTTTTGTGTGACAAGATACATAGTTTCTATTCAGCTATGGGGAGATTATTGGTTACTATAGTTTCACTAATGCTCAATTGAAGCTGATGGCTAAGCTGAACAGAATAGGTTAAAAGGTGCCGATGTTCAGACCCACGAAACCACATGTTGAGAGTCAGGGACCAAACAAAACAAAGAGCACATCTCTGTGTTCTTTGATGTCTTCTCTGAGGGTTGTAGAGTGAGAAAATGAGAATACTCTGCCCTCAGATTGGATGGCTTGATGGGACCTGTGACAATACTTTAGTGCAAAGACACAATCTAATGGTCCAAACAAAATAGGGCAATAAAAAGCATTCACTGCCATGCGTATTTATTTTGAATTTATTTCTCATAACTTTTGAAACTAATATATTTTCCCCCTCTACCTTGCTTTACCAAAATAAAACACTTTATACCCGCTTAGATGACCTGGTCTATTGGGATCACTTCACATTTACTGGATGAATTGTCTGCAACGTAACATAAATCAGTTTGTAAGTATGAGAAATTAGTATTTTTTAATGCTTATTGAGGCTCTGTTGTCAAATAAATGGCATGTAACATTGCGTATCAACTAAGGTTTAATATTTGAAAGAGCGTCTGTGTCATCTTAAGGCAGAATGCACGTCTGATTACGCTGGTGCCCTGAACGTCACATTATATTTGATACCGTCACTGAACGTCACTTTATATTTGATACCGTCACTGAACGTCACTTTATATTTGATACCGTTGTAAAGTGGAGGAGTGCCTAGGACATGTAATATTTTTGCGTGACTTCTGACATAAATCAATAATGGAACATTGTTGGAGAGCAACTGTCTGAGATAAGACTGGTAAATAAAGGACCCAATGAACCCCATACCCTCACTGTACTTTTTTAAAATAATAATCCTTTCAACACTTTTAAGTAAAAAGTAGATACATAATGCTCGTAGCTGTTGCATAAATCACTAATTATTTCCATACTGAAAGTTAGAGGCGAAGCTTCCAGGTTATTCCATTAACTTCTTAGTCTTTATTTTGACAGCATTAAGAACTTTTATAGCAGAATAATATTTTCTTTTTATTATGGCACTGGAAAGCCACATTCCACATACAACAGAAGCGAACCACAAGCTATTAGATGCACCATAAAAAGAAAGCACTACATTATGTTCAGGATATTTTGGAATGCAAATATTCATTTGTGCTGGAGTCTCAGGCACTAAGCAATTACCACCAGTGCTAACATATATTAAATCATGCTCATTGCCTCTTAGTTCATGTTTAATTTATATCCAGCAAGCTCTAAGTCATGGTTTTCATATGAGTATGTAATTTGTACTTACTGTGCTCGCCAAGTAAACACTTTAAGAAAATTCAGTCCTTACAGAAAAAAGTCATTAAACAATAGCATTGGGATCACTGTCCTTGAATTTGAGTCTTTAGTGATGCATCAGTGGGTTTACAATATGCAGAATTACCAGGCATATTAATGACCAGATGCAGTACCAGCTCATTCTCCTCACTGAAATCTTCTTATGCAAATACCCCATGAATCCAGTTCAAAGGGATGGTTTCAAAATGAGCTACTACACACATTCAGATGAGTCCTTTCACTGCCTGGGAGAGGCCCTGTAAAGAAAGTGACAAGAGAGAAGTTTGGACACTTGTTTTTATAACTGAACATGATCCTGTTATCATAATCTTATACTAGTTTCTTGCTCAGTTTGGTTTTTGAATTCTAAGTATTTAACAGAGGGGGATAATCTCAGCTTTTGTATCACTATGTACTAAATTTGGCACTCAATGAGAAATTGTTGTGTATGGCTGCATGTTTAAACTATCTTTTCAGTTAAGAAGGGGTATAGTGCTGAATTGAATAGTCTTTTGGATTTGATAACTGCTTGCATTCTGCATTAGAATGTAGGGGAGAATTTCCAGACAAATTAATTAAAAATAATTTGAAGTTACAGTTGGTAAAACATTTTGTTGTAATTTCTGTTTTTCTGAACTATGGATGCAAATTCAGCAAATATTTTTGCATCATGTCATTTGAAATTCTTTGGCATTTGAAACTGATAAAAGCGTTTGTAGCTGATAAAATTTGAAAAATAAATATTTTATGTTGTGTTCCAATATTGGGTTTTCAGTAGATAAAATGCGATGTGATTCTACATGATATGTAGAACTGGTAGATAAATGTATTTTTGAATTTCCAATTGGTGATGTAAATCTGATGTTTCATTATTTTAGATGTTGATTTTCTAAGAATTAGGAATTAGTTTATTTTTATATGCCTATTGTCACAAACTGATGTAAAAAATCTTTGGAACATAATTTAAGGCAATAATGTCATTTTGATGTTAAAATAAGTAAATTGCCTTTAGTATTTTAAGTACTCAAATAATACTTGGATTAGGTGAAGGAGAGTTGCATTTGATCTTTTGTACAAAAATATTTAGCTTTTGTTTGAAGCCAATAGTTTGAAAACCTCATACAATACAACAGTAGAAATAAACATACCGTGTGATAAAAAAATTAATGGTGCATTATTGCCTTGCAGCTTCCTTTTGAGTGCTGAATTTAGTGGACTATTACATGGATTTATTTTTTGCTTTAAATATTTTAGAACCAGTTTCCAAAATGTTTAAAGAAGAAAATAAATTGCATAAATTAGTAAATCTTTCAAAAATTCTTATATCAAATGAATGACCTCATTTTAGAAGAGGAGTAGGGAGCATGAATGAGATTTAGATTGTATTGTGCCATTTTGGTAAAATTGCCGTTTTAGATCCCTTGCACACAAATGAAAGTTAATGACTCAGTGGCCACAGGCGGCAGCACTTCACAAAGCATTTGCAGTCCGTCTTTCATTAGGTAGTTAATAGGCAAATGTTACTGTAATCATACTGAAATAGGTGGCATTACTTGACAGCCCAAATAAAAAGATACATTTTACTGCTGCAAAATTGAATCTCTATAGGAGGTAATGACTATTAAAAGAGCATTTGTGACAGAAGTGTCTAAGAAACTATAAAGCCACAGACAGAGCTGAAATCTTGCACATTGAAAATAGAAGCAATGTGTTCATTGTATTCTGAATATGAGGAAAGGCAGCATAATAGGGAACTACACAACAAAAGTTTGGACTTGACAAAGGTATAAAACTAATTCTCATTTGAATGCTGGAGATGTCACATCTTATAGTGACTCCACAAAAAATAATAAATGCACATGATGCCTTTGTTAAGAGGAAGAAACAATATAATTAAAGATATGTCAATATAAATAGCATATGCATAAAATACCATATTTATCTTTATGGCTAGATAAAAAGCAAGCTTATTGTGTTTGTTATCAGTATGTTGTTTGTAAATTCTGATATAAATTGAGGTGGGTATACAGCCAGAACAATGCATAGGACTCCAAATAAGTGAGTTAAGGAGTTCATGAAAATGTCGTTAATCTGTCTTACTTAATCCTTCTCAATTGATTCCAGTGTGTGTGTAGATTTTGAGAATTGATTCCCAAGCAAGATGCCAGTCCACTGTGCTGCTCTAGGTTGATAGCCATTACTTGCTGATCAAACTTCGTCTACAAGAGAATACAGACCTTGATTTTCTTTTCCCCTTTGACTGGCACATATTATTCAATTAAGTTTGCAGCACTACAGTTTGACATAATAATGACTATAATATCCCCAATTTAACTTTGCAAAATGTTTGCATATTATAGAGGAGCCATGATCACATGAAACCATGGTCACAGAATTAATTAGTAATTGAATCATTTTGATTTTAGCTATACTTTATGCTATCACCCTTCTTCAAGTAAGATTCATAAGCAAAAGTCTCCATTTCACAAGTATTCCACTTGCATCATAAGAACAGAACCAACTATTTATTTGCACAGAAGCTCGAGTTATTCTTTGGCGTTTCTATTTCTAGAGACAAAGGTTTCCATCCCATGTTAAAGATAGGTTCAAAGCACAGTTTTCTAAGCTACTATGCCATTAGATGGTTTCTTAACCAGCGTTATGTAAGCTAATTAAACTTCAGTTGTCATGACTAAAAACAATGTGCTCTAAAAATTGGCCTGCACCCAGTTTTGGAGTGATCTGCCCGCACCCTGCCTGTTGAGGCAGGTAGTACACAAACTTTGTGCTGCTTCTTCATTTGCCTGAGTGTAGTCTGAACATAAGAAAATTAAAAAAAAAATAGGAGAAGCAGTAGACCATACAGCTCCTTGATCCTGCTCTGCCATTCAATACAATAATGGCTGATCTTCAGTGTCAAGTCCACTTTCTTGCCTGCGTCCCATATCCCTTGATTTTCTGAGAGACTAAAAATATGTCTATCTCAGCCTTAAATATATTCAATGATGGAGCATCCACAAGCCACTGGGGTAGAGAATTCCATAGATCCACAATCCTTTGAATGAAAAAACTTCTCTTCATCTCAGTTCTAAATGATTGGCCTTTATTCTCAAACTGTATCCCAGTGTTCCAGATACCCTGGGCAGGAAAAACAACTTCTCACTCTTATTAATCCATTGGTTACCCTCTATTTCTAGTATGTAATTTGTGTCTTGGTATCTACTTTGTCAAGGCCCTTCAGAGTCTTGTATGTTTCAATAAGATCACCTTTCCTCCTTTTAAGCTGCAGAGAGTGTAGGCCCAATTTACTCAGCCTCTCATCACAGGGTAACCACCTCATCTCAGGAACCAATCTAATGAATGTTCGCTGTACCGCCTCCATTGCAAGTATATCCTTCCTTAAATATGAAGATCAAAACTGCACAGTACACAATGGCCCGGTTGGCGAGTGGGGGTTGGGGCCCGCTCGCCGACGCGTAAAATGATGCGGGATGATGTCGGGTGGAACTTCTGACACCACCCTGCTCCATTTCAATTTTCAGGTAGGCTGGGGCTCAGCAGAATCAGCTGTGCGCCCACCGACCTGTCAATGGCCAATTGAGGCCATTGACAGAGTCATTAAACTAATTAATGGACCTGCCCATCCAACCTTAAGGTTGGCAGGTAAGCCAGGAGCCCTGGCGGGAATTGGAAAAAGCATGAAACCCTCATCCACGGGCGGGATGAGGTTTCATGTAGGTTTTAAAAAATGTAATTAAAGTGTATTTAAAAGTGACGGACGTGTCCTAACTCATGTGACAGTGTCAGGGAATTTTTTTTCTCTATTTTTCAGATTTTTTACTGTAGATCTATCTCCCTGAGGCGGCACTTTGCCTCAGGGAGATCTATGCGCTCTTTCGTGCGCATGTGCGAAAGAGCGCACTCTCAGCTCAGGGAATCCCCCCGCCCGCACAGGGAGCGCATAGCGCTTCCTTGCGGATGTCACACTGGGCGGGTCTTAATTGGCCCACCCACGTAAAATGACAGCGCGTCCCTGATTGGGAGCACCGATCAGAGGCGCACCTCCACGCGTCTGCTCTTAAACTTCCTCCCCGATGGGGGAAAAATTCTGCCCCATGTGTGGTCTCAACAAAGTCCTCTACAATTGTAGCAAGCCTTCCTTATTCTTGTATTACAATCCCCTTGTAATAAAGGCCAACATGCCATTTTCCGTCCTCATTTCTTACTGTACCTGCATGCTAGTTTCTGCATTTTTTTGTAGGAGTGCACCCAAGTCCATCTGAATATCAACATTTACAAGTTTCACGCCTTATAAAAAACATTCTGCTCTTCTATTCTTACTGCCAAAGTGAATAGCCTCACACTTCCCCACTTCT
Organism: Cetorhinus maximus; assembly: GCF_964194155.1. Classification (NCBI taxonomy): domain Eukaryota; kingdom Metazoa; phylum Chordata; class Chondrichthyes; order Lamniformes; family Cetorhinidae; genus Cetorhinus; species Cetorhinus maximus. The sequence goes on from NC_135884.1 coordinate 106,431,715, forward strand.
CCATAAGCTACCTTGTTGCCCACTCACTTAATGAGAAGAATTTTCCCCCTGTTGGGGGGGAAGTGCAGGAGCGGGCGCCCTGCCGTTTTACGTGGGTGGGCCAATTAAGGCCCACCCAGTGTGACGTCCGCCATGAAGTGCTATGCGCTCCCTGTGAGGGCTGGGGGGGGGGGAAATCCCTCAGCCAAGAGTGCGCTCTTTTGCGCATGCACACGAAAGAGCGCACTCATCTCCCTGAGGCTAAGTGCTGCCTCAGGGAGATCAGCACCAAATTTAAAAATGGTAAATGCAGAAAAATAAAATTTCCCTGACATGTCCCCTCTTGTGACACTGTCACATGAGTTGGGACAGGTCCATCACTTTTAATCAAACTTTTATTAAATTTTTTAAAACCCTCATGAAACCTCATCTTGCCCATGGATGAGGTTTCATGCTTTTTCTGAAGTCCGCCAAGGCTCCCGGCCTGCCTGCCAGCCTTAGGGTTGAATGGGCAGGTCCATTAATTGCTTGAATTGTTTTTAAATAGCCTCAATAGGCCGTTGACAGGTCAGCGGGCGCACAGCTGATTTGGCTGTGCCCTCGCCGACCTGAAAATTGAAACGATGCAGGGTGACATCGGGAGTTTCGCCCGACATCATTCCGCGTCATTTTACGCATTGGCGAGCGGGCCCTACCCTCGAGCGGGCCCCACCCCCCCCAGGCCCCACCCCCCCCACTCGCTGACCTAAATACCTGCCGATGTGTCTATATTTCTTTGTGTCCTCCTCACAGCTTGCATTCTCACCTAGCTTTGTTTTCTCAGCAAACTTTGATACATTACTCTCTGTCCCTTCATCTGAGTCATTGTGAATCACTGACGCTCGAGTACTGATCCTTGCATCCCTCTACTAGTCACAGCCTACCAACTTGAAAAAGCTCCATTTATCCCTACTCTTTGTTTCCTCTCTGTTAACCAATCCTCCATCCATGCTAATAGATTACCCCCAATTCCATGAGCCCTTAACTTGCAGATTAACCATTTTCTGTAGGAACTTACTGAATGCCTTTTCGAAATCAAAGTATACTACATCTACTGGCTCCCCTTTATCTACCCTGCTAGTTACATCCTCAAAGCTCTAATAAATTTATTAAACACAATTTCCCTTTTGTCTGATCATACTATGAAAATGCACTGTTAGGACTTCCGTTATTATAGTTTCTAGTATTTTCCCGATGAATGATGTCAGTCTAACTAGCCTGTAATTTCCTCTTTTCTCTCCCTCCTTTCTTTAATAGTAATGTTACATTTCCAATCAGCTGGAACTGTTCTGAAGTATAGGGAATTATGGAAAATCATAACAGTGCATTCAATATCACTTTTAGAACCCTGGGATGTAGGCCATCTGGCCCTGGAAATTTGTCAGATTTCAGTCTCTTAAGTCTCACCAATACTTTTTCTCTGCTGATATTAATTGCCTTAATTAGAACCATAGAACCATAGAAAAGTTACAGCAGAGAAGGAGGCCATTCGGCCCATCTTGTCCATGCCAGCCCGAGGACACCCAGGTGCCCTTTCTAATCCCACCTTCCTGCACCCGGCCCATAGCCCTGCAGCTTACAGCACTTAAGGTGCAGATCCAGGTACTTTTTAAAAGAGTTTAGAGCTTCTGCCTCTACCACCAACTTGGGCAGCGAATTCCGGACACCCACTAACCTCTGCGTAAAAAAATTCTTCCTCATGTCCCCCCTACACCTTCTGCAATTTATCTTGAATCTATGTCCCCTGGTTCTAGAATCCTCCACCAAGGGAAACAATTTTATCCTGTCCACTCTATCTATTCCCCTCATAATTTTGTACACCTCAATCAAGTCACCTCTCAGCCTTCTTTGTTGTAAGGAAAATAACCCCAGCCTATCCACTCTCTCCTCGTAGCTACACTTTTTTAACCCTGGCAACATTCTTGTAAACCTCCTCTGCACTCTCTCCAGAGCTATTATGTCCTTCCTGTAATGTGGTGACCAGAACTGCACACAATACTCCAGTTGTGGCCTCACCAGTGTTTTATACAATTCCAACATTATATCCTTACTTTTATATTCTATACTTCTGCCAATGAAGGAGAGCATTCTATATGCCTTCTTTACAACCTCGTCTACTTGAACTGCTGCCTTCAGGGACCTGTGTACTTGTACACCAAGATCTCTCACTTCATCTACCCCTCTTAGTATATTCCTATTTATTGTGTAACCCCTGTAACTGTTTGACCTCCCTAAATGTATGACCTTGCACTTCTCTATGTTAAAATCCATCTGCCACTTTACCGCCCACTCCACCAACCCATCTATATCATTTTGGAGATTATGGCTATCCTCTACACCATCCAATACTCGGCCAATCTTTGTGTCATCTGCAAATTTCCCAATCGTGCTCCCCACATTCACATCCAAATCGTTAATTTGTAACACAAACAGCAAGGGTCCCAACACCGAGCCCTGTGGAACACCACTTGAGACAACTTTCCATTCACAAGGGCACCCATCAACCCTTTGTTTCCTGTTACAAAGCCAACCCTTTATCCAGTTTGCCACATTACCCTGAATCCCATGGGCTTTTACTTTCCTGACAATCTGCCATGTGGGACCTTGTCAAATGCCTTGCTAAAATCCATGTACACAACATCCACTGCACTACCTTCATCAACCCTTCTTGTCACTTCCTCAAAGAATTCTATCAAATTTGTGAGGCAAGACCTTCCTTTACCAAATCCATGCTGACCATCCCTGACTAGTCCATGCCTCACTCTTATTAGTCCATTGGTTACCCTCTATTTCTGGTATGTAATTTGTGCCTCCCACAATGAAGACAGGCACAAAGTATTTGTTCAATGTCTGTGCCATTTCCTCACCCCCTCATGATAATTCTTCCTGTCTCTGCCTCTATGGGACCAATGTTTTCTTTAGCTACTTTCCTTTTTATATACTTGTAGAAGCTCTTACAGTCTATTTTTATATCCTTGGCTAGTTTACTTTGATATTCTATTTTTCCTCTTTTTATCAACTCTTTGGTGGCCCTTTGCTGGTTTCCAAAACAGTCCCAATCCTCAGGTTTACTACAATTCTTTGCAACACTATAAACCTCATCTTTTAATCTATCATTTTAATCTATCCTGCAATCCTTAACTTCCTTAGTAAACCATGGATGCAGATGGATCTTTCTTGCTGAATTTTTGTTCTTTAATGGAATGTATTTTGTTGAACATTTTGAACATTGTTTATTTACATGTTTCTTGTTATTTATTTATCGCTGTAACTTTTAGTCTCTTTACACAATCAACCTTAGCCAGATCTCCTGTCATACCTATGTAATTGACTTTGTTTAATGTTAAGATGACCTGCACCATTGGCTGTTTGCACTTTCAACAACATGTTAGACAAACAAGGGTTCCTTTGGGTGACCTTCCGCTCTTAAAGACAAAGTACCCCTCTAAAAGTGGAGCTGCACTGACAGAAAGGAAGTTGCTACTGACTACCAGTACTGCAATTGGCAATAATTGGAAGCAAAGAAAATGGAGGACCAGGGCAGAAAGAGAGTGCTCAGGTTCATGTGGCACTGGAGACCATACTCATGGACATTGGCAGGAGAGACCCCAGGTTTCCCTGGGGAGGCCAGGAGGCCATCAAGGAATGCCCTCTGAAGGAAATTGGAGCAGGTGACAAAGGAGGTCAATGCAAGAGGTTTGGTGCTGAGGGCCTATGCAGGAGAAAGTTCAGTGACATCATGTGGCTGGTCAAGATTAGCGAATGCCTCTTCACAGGGCATCACCTACCCACCACACCATGAACTCCTCATGCTGCTCAATGTATCTCTAAACCATCAAAAGTCCCCTGCAGTCAGGCCTTGCATTCAGATCCTCCACCTCACCCTCACACTTTCCAATGATGCCAGCCTCACACCCACCTCTCACTGTCTCCACATACCTCCAGCTACACATCAATGGCAGGCACACCACAGTGAAACACAATCACTGACAATTTTCCCTCTCCTGCGAGACAAGGTGACGCTGAATGGAAGAGAACAGAGCTGAAGCAACAGGGGACAGGCACACCTGAATCCCTTAGCCCTATGGAGGAGATGGTGCTCCAGATCATGGATTTGGCTGCGACAGAACCCATTGTATCCACAGTCACTGAGAACATTTATAATAACAGTACGTTACTGATTTATGCCCTTCCTCCATTCCCACCTCAATCACACCCTGCTATTTGGCATGAAGTGTAAACCGCAGTTGGTGGGTGGAATTTAATTCCGGTGCGGAGAGCCTGTCATCTTCCCGACTTCCCTTGCTCCAATTCCAGCAGCGGTCACTACTTCTGGTGGCACTGCTTGAACTGAAGAGCTGCTGGATCTCCAATTCGCTGTCAGCTCTTGGAGGTGGGATCTTCACCTTCAAAGGCATGGAGACCTGTTGACTGCCTGACAGACATTTAATCCTATCAGGGCTCCCGGAAATGGCTGCAGCAGGGCTGCCACCACCACATGACCATTAAATTCAGCCCCCTTGTGACTATGGTCCTATTGCCTTCCATCCCTCCCCCTTCCCTCATCACAACCTTCCCTTTCTGATTTTCTGCTTTCAGATACCTAGGAACTGAAGCCTGACCAGCTACAACAGCCTCAGGAGGAAGAGAGAGAGCAATAGCACACACTGAAGAAGAAACCCAGTCGCTTGATCTTGCACCCACAGCTACCAGCTCAGATTGTGAAACTGTGCAAATTTTAGAAACTAATATAGAGTTGGAATCAGCCATTTGCCCTGAGTGGGCTGCAGCCAAGGGGAAAGGATAACTCATGTGCCTGTTCCCTGGAGCGCAAGGTCACAGCCGAGTTCTGCTGCAGCAGACTCAGTTGAGAACATTAGTGGGGCAGCCTACATGGAAACTGTGATGGTTATGTACACCAAGCTTGATGCATTGGCAGGCCCGTCACACAGCCTTCTGTTACTGTGAAGGAACATGGAGGAGCCCAGCTCCAAAGTGGCACAGGGCATCATGCAGAGCTTGGAGCCCATCCTTTCCAACTTGAAAATGGTGGTCTTGACAGCATTCATGGACCCAGTCGTGATGCAGCCTGGTGGTTGCTGTCTCAGCTTCCATAGCGGCACAAGTGGAAATCACCAACGTCTCAGTGTTGCGGTAGAAGCTGAGACTGAAATCATGAAACCTATGCTCGTTGCCATGCAGACTCATTCTACAGCCAACATGGATGTGGATATGGATTACTAGAATTGGTGAGGTGCTAGCCCATGGGAGTGGCAGGGGCACTGTCCAGCATACACATGCTGCCCTCTCAGGTCGACAGTAATTTGTGCTCCCAACCCTGCCCTTTATGTTGCCAAGCAGCCGGGCAGTTCAGACTGCTGATGTCCATGCCGAGATGGTATGGGCTTCCTAAGTTAGAATCACTCGACGTAGCCCCACAAGACCATCTGCAGCCTCCCCCAAGAAAGCCAGCAGCCTTCCACCAACTATGTTGTAACCACTGGGGTAGCACTACATAGGTGCACTAGGCCAGGCAAAGGCACCCGCAAGACAGGCACTAACAGAATGCACAGGGTGAATAGTTCATTTTTGTTTGTATATAATATATTTTTGGATGAAGATATTATTGTTGGTGACTTTTATTGCAGGATCTTGGCTAAAGGGACAAAGTGATGGGACATCCTTTTGGATGGTGATGTGAGGAATGGTGGAGCAATGGTAGTGAAGAGATGTTCCCTTCAAAAAAGTGGAGTCTGAGCAGGTGTTCTTGGACAGCCCATCTGGAGCCAAGGGGTCCTAGCTACATCCTCTCTGCCTCCTCCTCCTCGCCCTCCTCTCCTGATGACTGATAACAATGCTGCACCCTAATGATGGCAATTCTGTGGAGGACATAGCAGAACACCACAACCTTAGAGACATACCCTGGCGTTTACTGTTGGCTCTCACCATGCTTTAGTGTGCCGATGGCTTGCTTAGCAGATTCCTGGTGGCTGTGTGGCATACTTTATATGCCTGTGTGGATGACTAGTGGAAAGGGATCCTTAGTTCGGTGTAGAGGGGTTAGCCCTTGTCTCCAAGCAGCCACCCTTTGGTTGTTCTTGGAGGCACGAACACGGCAAGAACAGTGGACTAACTCAGGTGAAGGCCTCTTGGATGCTGCCAGGATAGTGGGCATTCACTTATTGGTTTGTGCATGGTTGCACACCAACTGTCCTTGCAGTTCCTGTACTGTCCCCGTTGACATGTGGGGCCATGTGCATGCAGTTGGAGGCCCCTTGCACGTTTGGGAATTCCACTATCCTGGCAGTCACGTACCCCCTCATCCTGTATTTCCCTGTTTAGAGAGCAATCACCTTTCTTCACATATAATCCTTCTGTCACCTCCTGAATGGAGCGATGGATTGCGTACTGGGACATATTCAATATGTCTCCCACTCCGGCCTGGAGTGATGTTTTCCATAGAAGTATTATGTGACTGTGATTTTTACAGCCACTGGCAGCGCCATCTCCGACCTGGTGTGAGGCTGCACACCCTCTTCAATGTCCTGCCACATTTCTGTGACCACCTTCTTGTTGAACCTCAGGCAATATTGTTGAGTGAGGTGGAGATATGAGAAGTGCTCTCTGAGAAAGCATGATGGGTAGGACTTTCTGTAGAGAGCCCTTTTCCTCCCTTTTTACAGAGTTTTCCCTCTCCGCAATCTCTGTCCATTTGTCAGTCATTTTGCAGATACTGTAGGTACAGCCCCCATACCTGTTGCAGAATTGGTGTGTACAGATAACCAAATCTGCCTTTCCTGAATGGATGCACCTGCTTACCAATAGACCTTGAAACAAGCTACAGCACTTCCACAAACTTTGCCACAGCAGACATAGATCAAAAGCATCTCATCTCTAGCTTGGATGAGCATCCCTCATGCAGCTGAGCACATGTTCAGCTGAGAGTGATTAGCACAGGCGTTCACTGGACCTGAACATTCAAAGTTACAAAAGCTTGCATAAAATCAGCTGGAATGGCTGATTTATGTTGCTATCAAGCCTCTCCGAATGCTTCCAGCACACCTGCACTAACATCCTTCACTATGCTGAGTGTTGCAATGGCACAGTGGTGCTTTCCCATCATAAGGCCAGTGCTTCACTTTGACTCTTCCTCATTTTTATTCTTAGTCTCTCCTCCATTCTTTATCACCTTTGTTCTATATGTCTTCCAATTGTTTTGTATAACTCTTCTACCTGTTATTCTATTGTTGCGCTAAATTTCTTTTTATTGTTTAAAAGGACTCTGCATACGCAATAAGCAAAGAGCAGCATGCACTTGTTGAGAGATGGGAATCTATACAGACTGTAAAGATGCTGCAAAATATGTTGCTGAAAAGGTGTGTATTGGGAGCCAGGTGAGAGTAATTTGTCTGAATTTGGCCAAGAGGAAGCAGTTTTTGGATTTAGCAAATGGCCCGGGCCATGGAGAAGCGCCTTGAAGAGATGCTAGGCCTTGGAGTAATCTGTTGGAATGAATCCAGACATGCATAGGAACAGGAGTAAATTGTCCAGCATCGTGAGCCCATTCTGCCATTCAGTTAGATCATGGCTGATATGTACATCAAATCCAAATATTGAACTTTGATCTATATCCTTTGCTGTCCTCGCCTAATAAAAATCTGTTGGTCTCAACCTTGACAAATTCAATTGATGCAGCATCCACAGTCTTTTAGGGAAAAAATTCCAGATTTCCACTACTCTTTGTTTGAATAAGTGTTTCTGATTTCACTCCTCAATCTCCTGACTCTAATTTTAAGGTTGTGTCCCCTTGTTCTAGGTTCCCTCACTGGAGCAAATCTGTATCTGCTTTATCAAATCCCTTCATCTTTTTAAAAACCTAACTCAGATCACCTCTAATATTCTAAGCTCAAGGGAATACAAGCCAAGTTTATGCAACCTGCACTCTTGATTTAACCCTTTAAATTCTGGTGACTTTTACCACCTCCAAGGCCTGTTTATCCTTCCCGAGGTCCCGTGCCCACAACTGAATGCAGTATTCTAAATGGGTCTACCCAAAACTTTGTATAACTGAAGCATCACTTATCTCCCTTTGTATTCCCTGTGCCGTTAAAATTCTGTGGGCAGAATTTTGCCCTCGTCAGGTGGGCGCGGCGGGTGGGCCTGGGAGCGGTCGCGAAGCCGACCACCAATCGCAATCAGGCCCTGACATCGATTTCACGCTGGCTGGCCAATTAACGGCCAGCTAGTGTGAAACGCACACTGCAGCGCTGCAGGGGTGGGGGCGGGAAGAGCGCGAGCACACAAGTGTGCGCATGCACGGCGGTGTGCGCAGTAAAAGCTGCCTGAGGCACAGAGCTGCCTCAGGGACCTGATGATTGTTAACAATAAAAATAAAGATATTAAAAATAATGAAAACATGTCCCCTCTGTCACATGAGCAAGGACGTGTTAAATATGAGTGTTACAAGTTTTTAATTTTATTTAAATCACTGGTTGAAACCACATCCTGCCCATTGATAAGGTTTTGCCAAAAATGCAAAGGCTGCTTGGACTTTTCGCCCACCCACCAACTGAACAGTTGGACGGGCAGCAAAAAATTCGAGTCAATTAATTGATTAAGGGCCTTAACAGGTCTCTTAATTGTCGGCAGGTGCACTGCCACCTCTCGCGTGCACGTGCCGAGCGAAATATCGCGAGAGTGCGCGATGACGTCAGGATGCTTGCCCAACATCATCATGCACCATTTTACTCTCATTCAGGTCGGGTGCGTGACCACCCAACAAGAGAAAAATTGACCTAATCCTAACCCTAATGTGATTCCAACCCCTTTCAGATAAAGACCAACATTGCATTAGCCTTTTTGGTTACTTCTTTTACATGTATACTAATTCTTTCATGATTTCTGTAAATAAACACCTAAATCCCTTTGCTCCTCCACAATTCCTAACCTGTTGGCATTTAGAAAATATCCTGATTTGTCTTTTGGGTCCATTGTCGATGGCCTCACACTTAACCTAGTTGAACTCTATCTGCCACAGTTTTGCCCACTCACTTAATCTGTTTATGTCCTTTTGTAACTTGGTGCACTCAACTACACAATTTATTATGCCTCCCAAATTAGTGTAATCTGCAAAATTGAATATACAATTCTCTATTCCTTCATCTAAGTCATTGATATATACATAGTGAAAAGCTGAGGTCCCACTACTGAGGAACCTCTGAGGAACACCACTTCACATATCCCACCAATCAGAATACTTTATCTATACTCTACCTATACTCTGTCTCCTATCTGCCAACAATTAACAATGCATATTACAAGACTACCTCCACTTACGTGCATTTTTATTTTTGCTAACAATCTCTTGTGCAGAGCCCAATCAAACATTTAAATATTCACCATGTTGGTGAACATCTCAAAAGATTAGTCAAAAACAGTCTATCATTCACAAATCCATGCTGACTCCCATTGGTCAGTCCATATTTGTTCAACTGCTCAGTCGCTCTGCCCTTGATGATAGATGATAGATTGCAGTAATTTCCACACCAACTGTTGTTAAACTGATAGGCCTGTTTCCTGGCTTCTCCCTCCTTTTTCAAACAATGGAATGGCATTTGCCATTTTCTAATCCTTTTGGTGTAGTTGAGGAGAGGGTTGCAATTTCAGGCCTGGCAGTTCTTTGGCATTGGGATGGCCCTTCAAGGTGGGATCTGGGGAGCTGTAAGCACTCAAGAAAAGCTATGGTGAGCTGAGGTCTGAAGACTCACGTTGAGTCTGGGGACTGGGAAGACTCTGACAGAGTTAAGACATTACAGGGTCTAAAAACATGAAGCGTTGAACGGCTGAATTACTGGCAGGGGGAAAGAGTGATAGCACAGATAAAGCCAGGGCCAAAATTTAGACCCTGAGTATAAAGCATTTGTGTGGAGAAGGGGAGATAATTTAAGCAATTGGCATCATAAATCAAGTGAAAAATTGGGTTACAGTTGTTATTTTTGTAGGGAATGGGAAATTTAAACTAATCAGAACGCTTGCATCTGCTCAGAGATATATCAGACTGAAGACTTTTTTTCCACACATATAAATACACCAGGAAATTGCTGTTTGTATGCTAACTGTGACTTGCTAAAAGCTTTGGGTTGAATTTCTTAATCTATGTTTACCCACAATTTTGCTGTTTTCAGTATATGAGCTAAAATTTGGACAATTTCACAGTAGTATGTCAAACAATGAGAAAAGAGCAGCAGTAAACCTTATAAATAACCCATGAGCCTCAATTAGGAGGCATTTAAGCACCAGTAATGGCACAGCAACAAGAGTGGGAAGATGGCGGTGTTGAGGCAGGTTTACAACCTGGGGCAGATTTTTCTACCTACTGGGCGGGCCCGACCCAATCTCCGGCGGGCGGGGAGCCGATCCCTGCCGGCGAAGCGAGCCCCACTGCCATTTTACGTGGGCGGGGGGGAGGGATTCCCCAAATGCAAGAGTGCGCACGAAAGAGCACACATCTCCCTGAGGCTAAGTGCTGCCTCAGGGAGATCGCTGAAAGTTGTTCAAACGTTAAAAATAGAAAAATAAAAAAATTCTTAACATGTCCCCCTCATGTGACAATGTCACACGAGATGGGACATGTTAATAAATTTAACTAAAACTTTATTAAAGTTTTTTAAACCTTACATGAAACCTCATCCCGCCGGTGGATGAGGTTTCATGTTTTATCTATTTGCCGCCGGGGCTCCTGGCCTGCCCGCCAACCTTAAGGTTGGACGGGCAGGTCCTTTAATTGTTTTAATTATCCTGTCAATGGCCTCAATTGGTCATTGACAGGTCGGCGGGTGCACAGCTGATTTGGCTGTGCCCCCGCCTTCCTGAAAATTTAAAGGTTCCCACTGACGTCATCCTGCGTCATTTTGTGCGTCGGCGAGCGGGCCCCGCCCTCTGCTCGCCAACAGCAAAATTCAGCCCCTGGTGTTCAAGAGAACTTCCACTTTTGTGCTGAGCATAGTGCTGGGCACCTTCTTCTTCGTGAAGGTGTTCGACCGAGCCGGAGATGCTGTGTTTGAGCACATCGATGAGGGGAAACTCTGGAAACACATCAAACACAATTATGAGAAAAATGAGGAAGAATAAATAAAACTCCGTGCTGCATGGTGCTTTCCATCTCCTGGAATGTTGCCCCTGTTGAACAGCCCAGCATTACAGTGCCATCCACCAAGACTATTAACTTTATCAGACTGTTGACAGATTATTTCGTCAGGCCCTGAAAAATGGATTGTTACTGCTGGGTCCATTTGTTGAAAATGATTACTGAAAGATATAAATATCTAAAATTCTCAACAAAAAAAAAAGCAACCTGATTTACTCACCAGATTGCCGCAGATTTTGATCACGTTGAGAATTAAGTAATTATTTAAAACACATTGGCCAGAATTTTACCTCCCACAGGCGGGCACACACCCGACCCGAAAGGATGTGAAATAGCGCAAGTTGACGTTGGGTGACCGTCCCGACGTCATTGCGCACTCACACGGTATTTCACTCGGCAGGCACGTGCGGCAGTCAGAAGCGCGTCTGCTGACAATGAAGTGGGCAATTAAGTCCATTAACGATGCAATTAACAGTGATTTTACCTGGGACGCCACGTTTACAGTTGGCGGATGGGCCATTCTCCCAGGCGGCATTCACATTTTTGCTCAAACATCGATCCAGGGCGGGATGAAATCTCCGTGGGGAAATGAAATACAAAGAGGTATGTGGGGACTGGTGTTTTATGAGGTAAGCTTTCAGGTGCTTGATTGTGCTGCATTGACAAATTTTGCAGCATTTTTGTCATGTCCTTTAGTCTGTGGAGGTCTGCAGCTCCCCGGGGCAGCTGTCTGCCTTCAGGGAACTCTCTCAAAGCGCTCACCCCCACCTGCAGCATGTGGGAGCTCCTGGATAGCACAGTGATCCAGGGCAAACACGTCTGCAGTAAGCGTTTGCAGCTTCAGTAACTTTGGCTCGGAGTCATTGAGCTGGAGGCTGAGCTGCAGACTCTGTGACACATCAGAGAGGGGGAAAATTACCTGGATGCTTTATACCAGGAGGCAGTCACTCCAGTTAGGATAGGGTCTTCTGATTTGGTCAGTGGCCAGGGACAGGAGCATGTGACTGCGAGTGAGGCGGGTAAAGGGACCTAGAGGCCAGGAGTGCAAGAGTGTGAGCCTCTGCAATTGTCCAATAGGTTCTCTCAGCTTGTATGGATGAGAGTGGGGCTTGCAGGGTGGATGAACAGGCTGGCCATGGCACTGTGGTACAGGAAGCCGTTCAAGTGGGGGGAGCAAAAAGGAATGTAGTGATAATAGGGGACAGTATAGTGAGGGAGATTGACACTGTTCTCTGGAGCAAAGAGTGAGAATCCAGACTCTGTTGCCTGCCCGGTGCCAGGATTCAGGATATCTGCTCAGGGCTGGAGAGGAACTTGCAGTGGGAGGGGGAGGGTCCAGTTGTTGTGGTCCATGTAGGTACCAATGACATAGGTAGAACTAAGAAAGAGGTTCTGTACAGAGAGTATGAGGAGCTAGACACTAAACTAAAAAGCACAACCTAAAGGTTATAACCACCTGGCCTGTGTGCAAATTGGCATAGGGTACATAAAATTAGAGAGATGAATATGTGACACAAAGACTGAAATACAAGAAGTGGGTTCCAGTTTATGGGGCACTGGCATCTGCACTGGGGAAAATGGGGGCTGTACTGTTGGGACAGCTTACACCTGAACCAGGCTGGGACCAGCAGATGGGTTCTTGTGAACCGCATATCTAGGGAAGTAGAGAGGGTTTTAAACTAAATAGTGGGGACAAGGGATCAGATGTGGGATATCAAAGAGTAGTGACAAGGTTAAGAGAGGAAAATAGTAATAATGGGAAATGAGGGTTGGAGAATGGAATGAAGAGATAGAGAGAAAGAAAACTAAGGGCAGAATTGTCCGTTCCCATTGGCAGTGGGCGCCATGGTAGCGTGAGCAGACAATATGGTGGAAAGATCAAAATTCGGTTTCATGTCATCGTGAAAAGCATTTGCAATCATCTGCTCTGCCCATCAATGGCGGGCTGGGTTTCCCAACATCCGGTGGCAGGAACTTGAGTGTAATATATCTGCGTATCGTTATAAGCCCAGCTCACCGGAATTATCCCCCCACGCTGGATAATCCAAGCACCTAATTATGCCGACGTGTTTCACAACAGCATTTATAAGGTGAGCACCTGGTGAGCTGCACATCGAGGGGAACTCGGAGGTGAGTGCACAGTAACGTTGCACAGCACTTGTGAGAGTCGCCTGTTGGATCTCAAGGTTGAGGCACCGTGTATTCAGGCGAGGGCATAGGCAAGCCGCTTTTTCCCAGCTGGCTAACAATGCCGTGCCGGGGCAAGGGCTGCACTGCAGTTGGGGCAAGTTAGAAAGGGGTGAGGGGCAAGGGCAGCACTCCGGTTGATGGGAGTGCACATGCACGTGTGGGCGTTGGGTGGGAGGGAATCGGACATGCATTAGGGAAACTTTGTATAAAGTGATCATTCCTCCGCAGCTGAGACAGTTCAGGTGCGGTCACATTGACATGCTTGGAGTTGGGCCTCTAGCTTATCGACCCACTCAAGCAGAGGCATGAAAGTGCCACCAAATGCTCCATAGCTTTTCACCCCTTGGGCACAGACTGCAAACTAATGAGCATTTTAGTACACTGCAAAACAATTGAACGACTGAGCACTTTGTACAATCCTTGCTAAAGTTGGCCAGTTACTGGTGGAGGTGCTCACAGCCCCTTGCAATGTCATCATTCAGGTTTGGACCAGTCTCCCCCATGGTTCAAGCTAACGGTGCAGCCTTGCAGTGCAGGTTAGGAGAATACCTGCTCCTGAGCTGAGAGCACAGCATGCAGTCCAGTGGGCTAAGCTGCTGCCAATCGGTCAGGTGGAGTGGGGCGGATATGGGTGGGTGCTTCGAGCAGCCATGCAGCGCACTAAACTCTGGTATCCAAGTGGTGGCCAGCATTCTCCAGGATGTGTTAAGGGGCCTTCAGACTTAACAAAGAGAAGTTCTTAGTACACCCAAGCTAACCCACGCATTTCTTTCTTTCATCCTGCAGAAGGAGTACATCAGGAGCATGGAGCCTGGTGACCTAACTGTACACCTCGTTGCTTACAGAGAGCAGAGACAAAGAAGAAGAGAGTGACCGAGGCACCTGGCTGGGAAGAGGGAGGAGCAGTACCTTCAGAAAGAATGGGCAGCTGGGCCTCCCGCACATGCCGCTGAAGATCCACAGAGAGCTGTCACTATAGACCCAGGGTCTATAGATGCCGCCTTTCATTCCTGCAGATGACCGAGAACCAGTGTCGCTGAAGACTGCGCATGTCTAGGGAACTGGCTGGTCACATCTGCCAGCTGCTGCAGGATTTGGTGCCGCAGAGACATGGAGGGCATCCAATGCCAATGGCCGTGAAAGTGACCATGCACTCAATTTTTATGCCAGTGGCTACTTTCAGGGCTCCACAAGTGATCTCTGTGGAATATCACAAGCCTCCACCCACAAATGCATCCATGAGGCCATGGACACCATCTTCGCAAAGGCACACAACTTTGTGCATTTCACCCAGGACCAGGAAAGCCAGGATGTAAGAACGCTGGGATTTGCCCAGATCTCAGGTCTCTCACAGGTGCTGGGTGCCCTCAATTGCACTCAGATTCCATGGCAACAAGCAGTCAGCTATGTTAACCACAAGGGCACTCGCTGAATGTTCAGCTGGTGTGTGACCACCACAAACGTATCCTGCAGGTCTGCGCATGGTTCCCAGGGAGTGTCTATGACTCCTACATTCTCAGTTGGTCTCAGATCCCTGATATCTTCCAGCGTCCACAGAGGCTGCGGGGTTGGCTCCTCGGGGACAAGGGCTACCCACAGAGGATGTGGCTGATGACACCCGAGCGATGGACTTCAGAGTGCTGCAGAGAGAAGGTACAATGAGGCTTATGCTATAACTCAAACCTTGGTGGAACAAGCCATTGGAATGTTGAAAATGAGGTTCTGGTGCCTGGACCAGTCTGGTGGAGCCCTGCAATACAGTCCACAGAAGGTGTCACGTACCATCGTCACCTGCTGCGCCCTTTGCAACCTGGTGCTGCAATGGGGAGAGCAGCTGGCTGAGGAGGAGATGGAGGAGCTGGACGCCTCCTCCGATATAGAGGATATCGATGGGGATGAGGGTGAGGAGGTCCTCGAAGGCGAGGATGCCGGTGATGAGGCCATCGCACTGTCCAGACGAGGAAGGCATGGTCGGGAGGCCCTCATAGTTGCTAGATTCATGGTGGATGATGACGACATGCAGTGAGGATGCTCCACAGATCTTTACATTGCCTCTGAGAATGCCTGACTCCTGTATGGCTGAGGGCAGCTCGCTTGTGCTCTGTGATCAGGGTCATATCATAGAGACGCAGCCATGAAACTTTAAATGCACCTGATCCTTTGTCAGCCTTCAGCACCTGACCCCTTCAGGATTACAGCATCACTGGTCACAGATGCTGAAGACATGGGGGGCAGCCCCACCTCAAAGGTGCTAAGAGCACACAGAGAGAATGACAGAACTCTGTGACGCCTGCCTACAGCATTCTGGCAGCAATGACAAGCAGCATTAAGGTGCAGGCATCACTAATGTGTCCAGTGAGTGTGAAGCCAGACCATCACTTTGTTCTAAAGTTTACACACTGCACAGGGAAGAGGCCCTGGACAGAGACACCTGCCTTTATCTTATGCAGGAACCAAGGTTTTATATCTGAGTGACACAAACACTGCTCATCCGAACAAGAACCATAGACAAGGAGATATTCTTGGAAGTTTATTTACAATAGTGAACATTTTCTATGTGTAATTAACACCCATGCCTAGGCTGTGCAAATACGCCTTCTTAACCTTCCTAATCCTGCCGCTACGCCTTGATGCTTCCCTGACATCCACAGTGGAGGTGGAGGCAGCGTACTGACTGCTACACCCTGTCTGTGAATACCTTGGCGGGTGTCCACTGGAGTGCTGAGACCTGGAGGGCCCTAGCCTGCTTTCACACTATTGCTATGTGGCAGTGGCACCCTCCTTGGTCTGTGGAGCTGGAGCTGCTTGGGTCACAGGAAGAGAGGATTGGGATGGGCTGGACACTCCTGGTGTCACCTGGGTGGATGGCCCTGGGGTGTATACCTGCTGATCCTCCTCCCAAAGGTGCCCGAGGATCCCTGGCTGACTCCTTGAGGAGAAAGGGAAGCTGGAGTGAGATCGAGCTGCCCTGCTCCCCTCTCTCATTGACACTGTTGGAGGCCAACTATGGCATTAGCGATGGAGTTCAGCCTGCATAACAGTGCAGGACCAATGTCCTGCCGCCATCCTACCAGTGTTGACCTCGGTGCATTGGCATGCCAGTACTATCACCTCAGACTGAAGGTGGACGGACTCCTCCATTGTGCCTTGCAATCTGAGGAGTGCAGTGGAATCCCTCCTTGATGTTCCCGAACTTACCTTTGCAGCTCCAGCAACTGAGGTATGACCAAGTCCAGAAGCTCGTTATTTGACTCAGACATAGCTGATTTCTGGCCTCCAGCAGCCCTCTGAGTACCAGAAACCTGGGACACCCCTGCCGCCGCCTGCTGTGGATCAGACAGTGCAATGTGCACACCAGATTGTGACCCCGAGGCTACTCTAGAATTAGGTCCCACCGAGGTGTGTATGAATGTGCTGGTGGAGGGTGTCGGTGAGCGCTGTGATGGGTCTTCAATTGGGGTTTCAGCAGATTCCTCTTCTGAGATGACTGGGGCTTGAGTCAAGGACCTGGGTAATGAACTCTCTTGGCTTTTTCCCAGATGTGCCTGCGAAAGCAAGGAGAGATGATTAGTGCATGGCAGTGGCCTGTGAAACAGGACACATCACTCACAGCATGGTTGTCTGATGGATGTTGCACTGCTGGATCCTCACTTGATAGAGCACCACCGACCTCACCGTCAGCACAGGAATGATCCAGATCTTCGCCAGCTAGCTATATGACTACTGTATGAACACAGATAGGGGGAGTGTAAGCAGGATGCCTGCCAGGCCAGATGATAAAGATGGCTGGTATGTGTGGATGGTGAGTGGGTGCCATGGACGGGATGAGGACAATGAAGGTATGTGTGAGAGTGTGAATGGTGATCTCCCTTGAACTGGCAGTGAATGAGATCACTGTGGACGTGTGATGGGTTTGTGAGAGTGTGAGTTGAGAATGATGAGAAGAGTGACTTACCCTGATGGAATGGAGATCATTCACCCTCTTTTGGCACTAGTTTGCTGTCCTCTTTTGCAGGGCGTTGGCACTGACCACTGCTGCCACCGCCTCCTGTGGCCAGGGCAGGGGTAGAGGACATCACAGCGGGGCCTCCATGGAGTCCAAAAGGCGTTTCAGGGACATGTCACTAAATCGGGGTGCTGCAGGTTTCTTGCCTTTCAGGGGCATGTCTTCTGTGCAGCAGTCCTGGACTGGAAGCAATGAGAGGTGTACACTTTAATTACGGTGCCCAGATGAGGAAGAGGCGAGGTGACGTCGAGGCGGGCGAATGAGTCACTAGTGGGAGTAGCCTGCAGGCGCCCTAACAGTAACCACAATGTAGGACAAAGTATAGAAGAAGAAATATTGGGTGTTTGTGATAAAGGGACAGCAACTATCATGTGTGTCTTTAATCTACATATAAACTGGAAAAATCAGATTGACAATAGTAGCCTGGATGAGGAGTTCATAGAATGCTTTCAAGTTAGTTTCTTAAGCTTAAGCACACTCTAGGAACCAACCAAAGAGCAGACTATATTCGACTTGGTATTGTATAATGTGACAGGATTAATTAATTACCTCAGAGTAAAGGCACCCTTAGGTAGCAGCGAACTCAATACAATTGAATTTTACATCCTGTATGAAAGGGAGAAAAGCGGGTCTAAGACTAGTATTTTAAACTTAAACAAAGGCAACCATGTGGGTATGAAAGCTGAGCTAGTGGAAGTGCACTGGTCTAGGGGATAGACCAATAGAGAAGCAGTGGCAGACATTTATGGGGATTTTTTAAAAATTCATTCAGAATACTCAGAATAAGTATATTCCTACTATAAAGAAAAATTCTAAAGGGAGGACCCACCATCCATAGTTAACTAAAGAAGTTAGAGAAAACATCAAACTTAAGGAAAAAGCGTGTAACTGTACAAAGATAAGCAGCAAGTCAGATGATTGGTGAGAATATAAAGAACAGCAGAGAATGACTAAAAGGTTTATGAGGAGAAAGAAATTAGAATATGAGAGGAAGCTAGCTAGAAATGTAAAAATGGATGGCAACAGTTTCTACGAATAGTTAAACAGGAAAAGAGTAGGTAAAGTGAGGTGTTCCTCTCCGCAGATGCTGCCAGACCTGCTGAGATCTTCCAGGTATTTTTATTTTTGTTTTGGATTTCCAGCATCCGCAGTTTTTTGCTTTTATCTTAAGGTAAATTGAGGTGTTGGTCCTCTAAAGAGTGAGATTGGGGAGTTAATAGTAGATAACAAGGAAATGGCAGATGAAACAAACAAATATTTTGCTTCTGTCTTCACTATAGAGGATACAAAAAACATTCCAGTAATTCCAGTAAATTGGGAGGTGGAGGGGAGAGAGGAACTTGGTGAAGTTACAATCACTAGGGAAGCAGTACTGAGCAAATTGATGGAGCTACGGGCTGACAAGTCTTCGGGTCCAGATGGATTTCATCCTAGCGTCTTATAAGAGGCGGCTAATGAAGTAGTTGATGCTTTGGTGTTAATTTTCCAAATTCCCTAGATTCTGGAAAGGTTCCATCTGACTGGAAAGTAGCCAATATAACCCCTCTATTCAAAAAGGGAGGGAGGCAGAAAACAGAAAAATATAGGCCAGTTAGCTTGACATCTGTCAGGTGTCTGAATTGATCATTAAAGAGGTTATAGCTGGGCACTTAGAAAGGTAATCGGGAAGAGTCAGCATGGTTTTATGAAAAGGAAATCAAGTTTAACCAATTTATTAGAGTTCTTTGAAGGAGTAACATGTGCGGTGATAGAGGGGGTGTAGACGCCCTGTATTTGGATTTCCAGAAAGCATTTGATAACCTGCCACATCAAAGGTTATTGCAGAAAATAAAAGCTTATGGTGTAGGGGGTAACACATTAGTCTGGATAAAAGATTAACTGGTGGCAGAAAACAGAGAGTATACATAAATGGGTCTTTGTCTGACTGGCAGGATGTGACAAGTGGAGTCCCGCAGGGGTTTGTGCAGGGACCTCAACTTTTTACAATTTAGATCAATGGCTTAGATGAGGGATGCAAAGGCATGGCAGCTAAATTTGCAGATGACACAAAGATAGGTAAGAAAATATGTTGTGAAGAAGACACAAGGAGTTTGCAGACAAATATAGATAAGTTGAGTGAGTGGGCAAAAATCTGGCAGATGGAGTATAATGTGGGAAAATGTGAAGTTGTTCATTTTGGCAGGAAAAATAAAAAAGCAGAGTATTACTTAAATGGAGAATGGCTGCAGAATTCTGAGGTGCAGAGGGATAAAGGTGGTCTCATGCATGAGTCACAAAAAGTTAGTATACAGGTACAACATGTACTCCAAAAGGCTAATGGAATGCTATCCATTATTACGAGAGGAATTGAACATAACAGTAAGGATGTTATGCTTCAGTTATACAGGGCATTGGTGAGAGTGCATCTCGAATACAGTGTGCAGTTTTGGCCTCCTTATTTAAGGAAAGATGTAAATGTGTTGAAGGCAGTACAGAAGAGGTTTACTAGATTGATACCTTGAATGAGCGGATGTCTTATGAGGATAGGTTGGACAGGCTGCGCTTGTTTCCACTGGAGTTTAGAAGAGTGGTGACTTGATTGAAGGACATAAGATCCTGAGTGGTCTTGACAAGGTGGATGTGGAAAGGATGTTTCCTCTTGTGGATGAGTCCAGAGCTAGGGGGCACTGTTTTAAAATTAGGTGTTGCCCTTATAGGACAGCGATGAGGAGAAATCTTTTCTCTAAGAGGGTTGTGCGACTTTGGAACTCTCTGCCTCAGAAGGTGGCGGAGGCGGGGTCACTGAATATTTTTAAGGCAGAGGTAGATGGATTCTTGTTAGGCAAGGGAATCGAAGGCTATCGGGGTAGATGAGAATGTGGACTTGAAGAACAGGCAGATCAGCCATGATCTTATTGAATGGTGGAGCAGGCTCAAGGGGCCAAATGGCCTACTTCTGCTCCTATTTCATATGGCTGTATGAGCTGCAAACCCTTCTGGAAGGGTTCTGAGCAAAGTACTGATGGTTCCCCTCCCCCACCCAACCCACGCCCCGCCACCACCATTGCCATAAGTACCTGGTGCACCAAGCATGGGAGAAAATTAGGTATAAGCACCATGGAGATGCAACATGTCAGCATTCACGTGCTCTACATTGGAGGAAATCAGCACCCTACTCTTGAGTTGAACATTGTGCTTTATTTGCCATTAGCTACAATATAACAGGAGCCCAGCATCTGCAGTCTTCCTAATACATCTGTGGCAGCAATTTGGCTGACGCTGAAGATGTTCTCTTTAGTAATCTGGAACACACCAGTGGTATAAAATGTGAGAGTTACGGTTACCTTGACAGCCCCTGTTCATGCTGTCCCAGTGTTTGAGATTGTCCGTAGGTCTTTGTGAATCAGATGCTACAGCTGTGTGACTGTCTCTTTAGTAAACCTGAGTGGTTGACAGCTATGCCTGGGGCTGTAGAGTCAATAGGTGGGATAGCGGCATGCCCAGCAAGTACACCTTTAGTTCAATCTGACATCCCTGGCAAACCTTTCGATTTCTTCTTACCCTTATCCCACAATTGCCACTGGCATAATTCTGTATGTCAGCAGCAATTTGTAGGCTTTGATGATGGTAAATCTTGATGGTTGCCAACAGTTAGGAGGAAAGACTGTCCCTAACCTTATGTTCCACATTACAAACTTCCAGAATTTATAGCACACTGTATAGATTACTATGGACAAAATCATTTTAAAAATTGCATTCAGCAAACCTAATTAAAGAGCTACCTGTACACTATGATCTTTGAAATCCTGGGCAGAATTTATGTCCTGTGGGCGGGCGTGTGGCCAACCTGATCAGGTGTAAAATAGCACATGATGACGTCGGAATGAGCATTCTGACGTCATTGCGCACTCGCGCAATATTTCGGTCAGCTGGCGCACGCGAGAGTCGGCAGCGTGCCCGCCGACAATTAAGGGGCCTATTAAGGACATTAACCTAGCAATTAAGAAAGGTTTTTCGCTGCCCGTCCAACCTTACAGTTGGCGGGTGGGCGAATTGGCCAGGCGGCCTTTGTATTTTTGAGGAAACCTTCTCCGCGGGCGAGATGAGGTTTCCAAAATTAGTTTTTTTTTAAAATGTTCATTATGTTTACGTGAGTGAGTCCTAGATGGGGACATTTTTTTTCCCGATTTTCAAAAGCTTTGTTTTTGATTTTGAAATTCTTCAGCTCCCTGAGGCAGCTCCCTGCCTTCAGGGACGTTCAGCACGCGCTCCCTGCTGCAAGCACAGGCTTTTGGTGCACGGCCTCCTCCCGCCCCCACCCCGGCAACGCTGAGCTTCTCAGCGCGCCTTTCACACTGGCTGGCTGTTAATTGGCCAGCCAGCGTGAAATCACGGTCGGGGGCCAATCGCGGGCAGCGGGCCATTTCCCGGCCGCTCCCGGGCCCGCCTGCTGCACCCGCCCAATGACTCAAAAATCCTGCCCAATTTTCAGTGCACAGGTTGTGTTGTGGCCTGAAAAGTCAACTCCTTAGGTCTCTCAATTCTGCTGTTCAGAATCATTTACAGCTGTTAAACATTTCTTGTCTGAGCCCAAAATCCTAGGCCTGAGCCGTGAGTATCCAGCAATTCAAAATACAGGAGTTGCCTGGATATCTGACATACGATAACCTAGATGACATCTGATGCTTATTTTTATGCATTTTAGAAGGATTTCATTAAGGCAACAGTTTATTGGTCCATAATAATGGACTTGTTTTGCAAACAACATTACCATATGGTATATATTTGGAAGCACAATGCGTGCTGAAATGTCCTGCAACAATTTTGTAGCCGTTGCTCAGTGGATGAGGAGTACGCGATACACAACTCCAGAAATTACTCTCTCATATCACTCAGTTATGTTTTATAACGCAATGTACCAACTGCAGTTTTCAGGCTACATTGTTTGCTGATACAATAATTGAGGGAGCTGACAAGGCAGGGTTACTGAGAAAAACAGTGCGAGGGAAGTGAATTAACATCACTAGAGGTACCATCATTACTTCTGTATGATTGGAAAATATTATTTCAAATATTTGTGTTAATCCAACTTCCTTGCACTGTGGGCCTCTGTAAAACCTCCAAGTCTTAAGATGTCATCAGAATTGACTTAAAGGATTCATGGAACATTTGTAGAAAAGGAAGAAAAAAGTATTTTTGCTATTTGCTATAACAGTTTATTTTTAAAATTTCTTCTTGAAGATATTATTTGCTTTATCCACCATTATCCTTCTCATAGTTAGGCATGGTTTATCTAAGTAGCACTTCCCCTTCTTTTCTGCACTCAGTCCTATACAGGTTAGGTGATATGTAGGACACAATATAATATTCTTGTATTGTGGATAAATGGAAGGTTTTCATACCAAAATTTTTAAGACACAATTTATGGGATAGATTTTCAATATAATTTTCAACACGGAAAGAAAAAAATCTTCTTGTTTACCAGTCAGTTGGATCTGTTACTGTTTCCAATTGATTGTTTATTTGTTTGCTTGCATCCTCAGTGACATCAATGAAGTAGCATTAGAGCTTTTAATTATAGCTTAGAAACTGCTGTCATTGTAAAGCATTACACCAGTGGCAATTTGAGCAATAGATGCATTAATACCAGGAGTGCAATTGTGTGCTTACATACTATAGTTTTCCCAACCCCAAAGTAATTGAAGGATGAAAACCAAATGTGAATGCTAATGCACTCAAATCTTGCAATCTAGTAATTAAGGGGCTAGAAGGTATTAAAAAAGGGCAGGGGTTCATAGCGTATTTCTTTAGAAATAATCACAGATGTGATGCATCTATCACCTATGGATCATGGAATGATAGAATTTTGCAGCACGTTAGGAGGCCATTCAGTCCACTGTGCCTGTGCTGACTCTTTGAAAGAATCATTCAGTTAGTCCCACTATTCTTCTCTTTCCCCATTGGTCTGCAATTTTCTCCTTGTCAAATATTTATCCATGGAGCAAAATTTATTTAAAGATAAGTAGATTGAGCCTTTATTTTTATGGACATTATAAGGACTGCAGTAGCACTGCACATGGTATAGAAGGACCTCAAGAGCAGGATAGGAGTGCGCGTGATGTCAAATGGCATGAATGGAACTCCAGCACCCTGTGAGTCCCCTATACCAGGCATGGCTATCTGATAACGTTAGAAATTTGTCTATGGACAAAGAGGTTTAATAGCATCTCCTTTACTAAGCTGAACATGAGCATCCATACATGACCACTTGCAGCCGTCATAGTAACTCTCACTTTTTATGTTTCATGGTCCTTCTCGGCTCAATTAGGGACATCTATGGTGTTGGCCAATGTGGTCCACACAGATGTAACAAAGAGGCCACAGATGTATAATTCAGTGGCATCAACTGTTCCTTTTCTCACTGACTAATAGCAGCACCATGTGAGGACAGACTAGATTTTACAATATTGATGGCCTTCCCAAAGCCCAGAAAGGTATCAACTCTGCCAATGTTACCAGTGGGTCCCTAGGCACAATGCATATTTATTTGTTATTGGTTACAATACAGCAGAAATCCATCATAGATGACAAAAGGGATTCCTTTTTATACCTCAATGTGTATTTGCTGTTGAAATTACTAGCATAGAGTTATGCCAGTAAATTCTCACTTCCCCTCAAGCTTTCACAATGCCTTCAATGACAGCCTTATTCAGAAGGGAAAGATGAGGATGGCAACAGGGAGGCTTAAAAATGAGGATCTGTAGTAGGTATCTTCTCAGACTCAGTGCTATCAATTACCCATATTGGTGTCAGCTGTGACGCAATTAATAACACTCTTGCCTCTGAGTCAGAAGGTAGTAGCTGCAAGTCCCACTCCAAGGACAGGACTTTCTGGCCCTGACTTCGGCAGGCATCGCCGTGGGCGGGACAGGAAAACGTGGAGAGCCCATGACCTTTAACAGCTCTCCAAATTTTCCTGTCCCACCCGTGACAATACCCGTCGGTGTCAGGGCCAGAAAATCCCACCCAACTTTTGATCACAAAAATCTAGGCTGACACTCCAGTGGAGTCCTGAGGGAGTGCTGCACTGTCTTTCAGATAAAATATTAAACTGAGGCTTTATCTGCCTCAGGTCCCATGGCACTATTTTGAAGAAGAGCAGGAGGGTTATTCCCATTGTACTGATCAATATTTATCCCTCCATCAGCATCACAAGAACAGATTATCTGGTCATTAACACATTGCTGTTTGTGGGAGCTTGCTGACCACAATTTGGCTACTTTGTTTCCTTTGTTACAACAGTAACTGAAGTACAATAAAGTACTTCAGAAGAACTTTATTGCTTTCTTCTTTCTTCTATAACCAGTCCGAGCATGTTATTTTTTATTGGAGTTGACTCAAATCTATTTGCATGGTAATGCAACCCAAGGATGTAACAGTACTCTCCTGTGATCTGAACTAGATATTTGTGTCTCATTCACACATTCTTCAATCTCTCCGAAGTTGGCTGTGTTAACATTTCTCGAGGTGAAGCCTGCAGCAAATCACTAAACTGCTTTATTTCACCTCGAGTCAACAAAGGGGGGAACAATTATAGCTAAATTTGCTTAGTTGAGCTGGTATAATTTATCTTTGTTTAATGATACAAAATAAAGAACAGGCCACGCTTCCCAACATTAGTAGAGAATAACCCCTTTGCATTCTGGCTTTTAGTCACTCCCTACGGTTTGACACAGACACAGACACACACACACAGACACACACACACACACACACACAGTCCAAGATCCTAACTTGGCTATGATTCCTGCTGTGTTCAAATAGAGTTGTCGCAACAGCAATGATTGTGAATGATCACTCAAATGTTAAGCTATCTTTCATTGTTTACAGCACACTGATTCAGACATCCCATCGGAATTCTCATTTACATTTCCCAGACCTGCTGTCCTGTGACAATGAGAACCAATGATAAATATATACTCAGCACAGAGTTCCAGTCAAGTACAGGGGATTTATTTCTTTTATTATGTAGTGTGTAAATTTTGACTGCTTGAGTTGGCGTGGTGCTGCCCCTTGGCAATTGGGCTTTGTTTTAAATTATGGAATCTAACCTATCACTCCTAAGTGATTGTCTTGTGGAAAGAACAAGTAAGCTGGCTGATTACAGATTTTCCAACTGACAGCCATTGGATTTTTGGTAACGCTAGACCTCCCTGGGCTGTGTACGGGCAGGACACTGTGTATGAGTCAACCACGTCAAAGACAGTTGTGACTGACTGATATGGCTGCTTCAAGCTTCATTCTCTTGTGCCTAATGCACCAGGCATTTTGGGGATATCGATCAGCCTCACAAATGGTCTGTCCTCTTTTGCTGGATCCAGGCAGAAGGGCTTGCAGCTCCTGACTTTTCTTAGGAACACTGAAATTTACAGCAATTTGGCTTTAAATCTACAGCTTTGTTTCGCAATGCTCAACTGACTCCCAATTGTGATTTATAGCTGACTGGAGGGTTGGTGCTGCCCGTTTCTCATTACAGAAGCGAGAATGGCTACAGTTTTGCACACAAACTGAAAACAGCAATTCCTGTGTAAATCAGCAGGACGAAACTCTTCTAGAAACTTTTAGCAATGCACAGCATACCCATAAATCATGTACCAACTGAAATTTCTAGGCGTTTATGAAATATTGCAATATAAACCACCAGCTACTGATAGAAGCATCTTTTTCTTTTGTTGTTGTCGTATGTCATGTGCTACATGGTGTGATATATGCAAAATATGCTACTTTTGTAACATTTTAAAAAATGAAATTATGGTTCAAACCACATGTTACAAAGCACCTTAACTCAAATGATAGAATTCTACATCACAGAAAGAGGACATGCATGTTTCCCTTCTCCTTTTTGGTTTGGAGGGTTGAAACTGAAAGGAAAAATTGGGTAAAGTGGCCCTGCAAAAAGGTAATTCATGTAGTTTGGTGCTTTCTCAGCTCTAGATGCAGCCTCCTTCACTTATTTTTGTCGATAATTGGCCCAGAGGTGCTTTGTTAGTATTTACAATGAGCTAGGCTTCCCATGATTAGAGAGAAATATCTTGCTGCATGTAGTTTGAATTGTACAGAGTTGAACATTGCCTGTTCTCCAGGCAACAAGCCAAGTATACATGACAAGTTCTGAGGGGAGGTGGTAGGATTAGTCATACTTCTTGGTTCCAGGACATTTGCTTAAAAGGGCTGCAGTTAAGAGCACAAGGAAGATGTATCTAGTAATATGTCTCATCTCATTCAGTAAGGAACAGAACTTTTAACTTTGGTAGGGTGAATAGGAAGAAAAATTGAAGTGGGTTTATACAACATTTAGGCTTGGGCTGATAAGTGACAAGAAACATTCACTACACGATTTGCTACACGACTGTCAGGTAATAACTGTCTGCAAAATAGAGTGTCCCACCAAGTCCCATTGACATTCAACAGCTTTTACCATCACTGAATCCCCTACCATCAACATCTTGGGAGTCACCACTGACCAGAAACTTAACTGGACCAGCAATGTAGAGACAGGGCAAAGGCTGGGAATTCTGCAACAAACGATTCACCTCCTGACTCCCTAAAGTCCTTTCACCATTTTCTAGGTACAAGTTAAGAGTTGCTGGAATACTCTCCACTTACCTGGATAAGTGCAATTCCAACAACACTCAAGAAACTTGATGTCATATAAGTCAAAGCAGCGCACTTGCTTAGTACCCCATCCACCACCATATATATATCTGCTCCCTTCACCACCGCTGCACTATGACTGCAGTGTGTAACGTCTACAAGATTCACTGCAGCAACTCTCCAAGGCTACTTCAATGGCACCTTCCAAAACTGCAAACTCTGCTACCCAGAAGAACAAGCACAGCAGGCACATGGGAATACCATCACCTGCAAGTTCCCCTCCAAGTCACACGCCACCCCGACTTGAAAGTAAATCCTTCATCGTTGCCGGGCCAAAATTCTGGAATTCCCTACCTAACAGCATTTGGACTGTACCTTCACCACACAGACTACAGAGGTTCAAGAATGAGTTTCTCCACCTCCTTCTCAAGGGCAATGATGGATGGACAATAAATGCCAGCCTAGCGATGCCCATGTCCCATGAATGAATAAGAAAAACATCACTTGTTATTAAAACCATTTTAACAAAATTTAATAACAAAAGAATAAACACAAACTGATTCTTCAGCCTGTCAGTGGAATTATTTACCTACCTAAAAGTGTCAAAATAGAGGGGGCAGATGGAGACTACCTAGCCTCTCTAACCTCAATTTTTAAAAAAAGTAACTCTTGCAAGTAACTACAGTTTCAATGATCCTGGGCAAAAATCTTCATTTGCACCTTGGAGAATACTGTTTGGATTATGGAATCTGCCCAAGGCATTTGGCTCAGATTGTCCATGTTTTTGTTTATTTAGTTGGTGCTCTTGCTCCAAGTCTCTGCGATAGTGGAATTTTCCATTCTGCAAAACTTTTTTCAGCCACGATCTGCTACTAGACTTGCTTAACCCCACCTCCTCCGTTGGATGCCAAGGACTGCCTGGGATCATGCCCGCTTCCTTCTGGTAAGTGCCCCGGTTTCTCAATTAGTAGGTGGTGGTAGTGGAGGTTTCTCCCCAAAGTCTTTAAAAACACAGAACACTAATAGAAACCAAGCAACAGGCAGAAGAAATGAACCACCAACTAACCTGTAAGTAATTGATCTCTTTAAATAACACTGATGAGGTGGGGGGTTGGGGGGGTGGGGGGGGTGGGGGGAGGGGGTTGGGGGGGTGGGTTTGGTGGGGCAGCGGCGTTAGTGTTGGGGTTAGGGGGGTATCATTCCTGATGCTGAACAGATGTTCAGCTGTACATGGTGAAGAGAAAGCATTAGCTCGAGTGTTGAGCTCCAAAATGGCAGTGTTGTTGTCAAATCAACGTTGCATACTGTTTGACATCATGATTTGCATGCTCTGCACAATTCCAGTGGCCTTTTACTGAGTAAACTCCCTCACCAATTTAGCATCCCGTGGAACTCGCCCCAAAAATGTGCACATGCCACAGATGCCATTTTGGAGCTCTAACAGTACTTGTGCACATAAATGGAGGCAAATTATTCTAATTTCACACCCTTGTGGTCTAAATGCTAGGTGGTTGAGCCTTGGTTATCTCATATACCTTGTATTTGTTGTGAACTTCTTTATTGTTTTTGTTTTTATTATAAATCCCTGAGAGAAATTTCCCATTCTTATTTGGAATAGAAATTTATTTTATTGCTAATGTCATCCCATTTGATTTACATTAAGTCATTGGGTCAAAGTGCTTGCATTTTAAAGGGAGTTTTCTTTCTTCTACAGTTCATCCAATGAAAGCTTAATGTCTGAATTATAATCATGCCTTTTTGGTGGATGTCAGGAAGCATTGGGACATGGATTGGGCATAACGGGATTTCATGTTTATCGAGTAACTAATAACTCCTCACCACACAAATGCCTTACATCCTCAGTCAGCGTTCTTATCTATATACTCTGTGTATGTGTTTAGCCAGAACATGCATGATCAAATTAATCCTTGACTTTATTTTAGTGAGCATTCCTGGAATAACAAAAAGTCCTAAGGCAACATCCTCAACAATGATTATTTTCTTTAATAACAAGAAAGCTAAATTCTTTCCCACATTTACAATTATAATCTTGTCAGTTCTCCTTAAATGTTGACACATGTTCTCCAGTAGTGCAAATTGAGTTGTAAATTCTTCCCATCAAAGGTCACAAGCTGTTCTTATTGGAACGGAATTGAGACGCTATCCCCTGTGGGGACGGAAGGAAATTCATAGCGTAAGTGACTTCAGACTGCTCTGCTACTTCATGCAGCACTTAGAAGGCACTGTTGACAGTAGACTATGGGTAGTTTTCTTGCATGTCATCTCTTTCCAGGGAAATAGCATGATATTGCCAGCAAAAGAGGAAGAATTCACTTCATATTGTGTACAACATACTTCCGGCATGGCCTGAGCACATACACATTGCATGTTGCATTGGACCTCTTAGTACCTGTCTTTCAGAGGTGCACAACTGAATTTCTGGACCAAAACCTTAATCATCATGACAGAAACCTGCTATGATAAAAAGCTACTTTATTGAAGGTCTGACTGTTTATATTTTTTTTTCCTTAGAATTGTTGGCCTTTACAGATGTGTGCATGATTCCTCTGCATCACATTAGGAATAATCTTATAATTTCCTTTTGCATTTTTAAACCTCTGTTGCAGTTTAAATGTCTAAACTCTGTTTGTGTATGTGTGTCAAACTGAGAGAAAGAGAGTAAAGATAAAAGGGGAGTAGAAAGGGGGATAGAGAAAGAATTAAAACAGAAGACATGAAAAGTAATGGTTGCTGGAAGACAGAGCCACAAATTTCAGTTTGCTATTTGTCATGGGATGTAACAAAGGATAACGAGTGAAGACGGCCATTCAACCATCCAAAACACCCTCTCATAGAAATCTAGGGTGCCTGTCACAACATCAAATTGCATTTTAAATAACATTAGAGATTTTACTTCCAATGCCATACCCTGAAGACCAAAGAGGTATTAATTACTGTTTGCATGAAGTAAAGGTAGGTGCCGTCAGTTTTTTCCTTTTTATCAGTTTTCCCCATGATCCCTCGCCCATCAACTGTCTTTCTCACTCTTCACAGTTAAATATGGCTCAGTGTTGACAAATTAAATGATCGCCTGCCTTTGGTCTGCCTTTATGGATAGATTGAAAGCAAGATGGTTGATGGTCAAAAAAAAACAGACCAGTTGGAGTGATGAATACTTAGTCCACAAGAGACGAATTGCTTCAAATCAGTCTCACATGCCCAACAACCGTATTGCTGGAGGCAAACATGTCTCCTGTTTTTTTATGTAATCAGTCTTTTGTAAAGTACTGATTTTCTCCTTTTGATCACTGCACTCTTTTCTCTCTTTGATCAGATAAGGTAGAATATACTGTTCTTTAATACTGAATAATGGATAGCACAGAATACTTACAATATAGACATCTAATCAAGACTTTCAGATAGCATCATTTGCTATCAACTGAACCCCAATATTGGATTACAGTCTCAAAGCCATTTCCTGGTATCTGTTAATGTTTATAATGTATGCTGTTTTGATTTTACATGTTTGTGCATGTGCTCGAGTAGGGACTAATTCTGTTTCTCATCAGGTTTTCTAGAGACTTTTTCTGTAAGTGTGCTTCAGATCTTTCTTACATGATGGCATCCACACACAGATGACTGATGATTATCAAATCATTGCTGCAGGTTTATCAAAAAAATAACTGTAGTTCATTGCCAGAAATTGTTTTGCAGTGCATTTTAAACAGAATGGCACCGGAATTGAAACACAGAATTGTTACAGCGCAGAAGAAGACCATTTGTCCCATCATGTCAGCACCGGTCCTCCGAATGAGCAATTCACTGAGTACCATTCTACTGCCTTCTACCCCTACCCTGCACATCCTTCCTTTTTAGATAACTGTTTAATTCTCTTCTGAATGCTTCAGTTGAACCTGCCTCCACCACACCCTCAGGCAGTGCATTCCAGACCTTAACCATGTGCTGCGTGAAAAAAAATTTCCTCATGTACCTTTTTGCTTCTTTTGCAATTACTTTAAACTGTGCCCTCTCATTCTCGATCCTTTCATAAGTGGGAACAGTTTCTCCCCAACTACATTGTCCAGACCCCTTGTGATTTTGAATACTTCTATCAAATCTCCTCTCAGCCTTCTTTGCTCCAAGGAAACAGTACTGACTTCTCCAATCTAGCTTCATAACTGAAGTTCCTCATCCCTGGAACCATTCTCATGAATCTTTTATGCACTCTTTCCAATACCATTACATCCTTCCTAAAGTGCAGCACCCAGAACTAGATACAATACTCCAGCTAAGGCCGCACTAGTGTCCTATACAAGTTCAACATAACCTCCTTGCTCTTGTACTCTATGCCCCAATTAATAAAACCTAGGATACCTCATTACCAGCACTCTCAGCCTGACCTGCCACCTTCAATGACTTATGTAGATATACACCCAGGTCCCTCTGCTCCTGCACCACCTTTAGAATTGTATCCTTTATTTTGTATTGTCTCTTCATTTTCTTCCTACCAAAATGAATCACTTCACATTTCTCAGCATTGAACATCATCTGCCACCTGTCGTCCATTCCACCAACTTGTCCATGTCCTTTTGAAATTCTACAATATCCTGCTCACAGTTCACAATGCTTCCAAGTTTCGTATCATCCACAAACTTTGAAATTGTGCCCTGTACACCAAGGTCTAGGTCATTAAAACATGTCAGGAAAAGTAAGGGTCTCAACATTTACCCCTAGGGAACTCCACTACAAACCTTTCTCCAGTCTGAAAAACATACATTAACCACAACTTGCTGTTTCCTGTCAGTCAGACAATTCCGTATCCATGTTGCTACTGTCCCTTTTATCCTGTGAGCTATAACTTTACTCACAAGTCTGTTGTGTGGCACTGTATCAAATGCCTTTTGGAAGTCCGTAAGCACCACAATAACAGTGTTGCCCTCATCAGCCCTCTCTGTTACCTCTTCAAAAACTTCAGCAAGTTAGTTAAACATGATTTTTCCTTAAGAAATCCATGCTGGCTTTCTTTAATTCACCTGCATGTGACTAATAATTTTGTCCCAAAGTATTATTTTTATGGTCAGAATTTTAAATCTGCCCGCCTGATCCGATCGGTTGTAAAATAGCATGAGAAGACGTTGGGCAAGCGTCCCAATGTCATCCTGTAAGCGCGCAACCTTCAGGTCACACCCACCATCAATTAAAAGGCCATTAAAAACCCAGTTGATCCTGATTTTATGTTGCCTGTGCGATTTTGCGCTCATCGCACAGGTAAAACGGGCAGGCGGGCAGCCCACTTTTGCAAAACCTCACCCAAGGGCGGGATAAAATGGGTCAGCAGCATTGCCAGTGTGAGTAGCGAGGAGTTTTGGAGATAGTTTGTGCTGGTTGCTTATTTGAACTTGACAGCTTCACCTCTGTTCTGAGCTTCAGTCTTAGCATTTCAAGACTCATTGGTGTCTCCAAGGCCCCCAGCAGATTTTGACCGTGTGGACCCTTCCAGGTATCAGACAGCCTTCTGTTACCCTGGTAATGGGGATTGTGCTCTCCACTGGTGGCACTTCCTTTGAGGAAGAGAGAGGCAGAAGGTAGAGGAGGCCAGGTGTCCCAATGCAGCTTCCAGAGGAGCAACCTGCGGGAGGAGAGGTGCAGGCACAAGGGACACAAGGCCAGCAGCTAGTCCAAGGCAGAAGGGGCCACAGAAGACACCACTATCCTGTTGCCAGGGTTTACAGGCCGTCATCTGGTGTTAGGAGTGGCTCTTTGGGGTCCTGTGAATGAGTGCATGCTGGTGAATCTAAGGGAGAACAACGATATGTCATTAGTTTAAGTCATCACACTGTCACTGTGCGTGCCAGGCATCCTGGGGAGATAATGGGGATCTGCATCATGATGCTGCTGTCTTTCAAGAAGCAATGGGGACTCCAGTTTTGAGGTTCCCATCAGTGAAGAGACTACACAAGAATGCTTACACCATCTGAAACTCTCACCTCTGTGCACTGCACTCTTACCTTCGTCTGACACCCAGCCTCTCCAAGACCTGCTGAACAAGGTGCGTGGCGCCTCTCCAGTTCCAAGGCGCCCTGCTCTAATCTTGTAAGGATTAGGAGGTTTTGGGGGGCCTCCGCTTGTCTGTGACCCCGCAATGTTGTTAAGGCTTGTCTTCTCCTGAAAGGACAGAGGAGCATTGAGTAGTCCACTCTCTAACTGCAGCACCACTGCAGCCTGGCCCACCTGAGGAGCACCTAGCAGGGCACATCCAAGTTATGGCCCTCGAGCCGCAAGGCACTCAGTCCAAGGAGCCAGGGCTCACCCCCTTGGCCAGCATCATTGACAGTTGGCACTTAGACTCTAACACCTGTGAGCTCTACAGGGGGATGGTCAGCCCTTAACATTCACCACACTGATCCATAGCAACACAGTATCTCACCTTCCCGAGTGCAGCAGGTCGTTGAACCTTCTGTGGCACTGCACCCATGTGCGCCGCGCAATGTCACGGCTGCAGACCTTGGCTGCCACTTCCTCCTAAGCTTTTTTTTTCAGGTGCGGTAGCCTCCTCCTTCCATCTCTGCAGACGAGGGTGTCCCTCCTTGCAGCCAGCTCCTCCTGGAGGACCACGAGGCACTCATACGAAAACTGGGGGACTGAGTGCCCACCTGACCTGCCCTCCCGCCTGGCGGCTCCAGCTGCAGTTGATGCCATAGCTTCGGTCTTCAGCACGCAGAAGATATGTTCTTCCCCAGCAGCCTTCAAGGAGCTGCCTGTGCCATTTTTAAACCGCCCGCTGGGTTGCCATTGGACCCAGTGCCCAACAGGCCCCCGCCCCGCCTGGCCCTTCCTGACCATTAGGAAGACGTGTTTCATGATGGCGGGCCTTAATTGGCCAGCCAGCGTGAAATCGCAGTTGGTGGCTGATCGGGGGCGGGGGCCTGTTTCCCAACTGGTCCTAGGCCCACCAAGGGTAAAATTCAGGCCTATAAGTTTCCTCGCTATCGAAGTTAAACTGACTAGCCTGTAGTTGCTGGGCTTATCTTTACACCTTTTCTGAACAAGGGTACCAACCCTGAGTCTAAGAAAGACTGAAAACTTATGGCTGGTGCCTCCACAATTTCCACTGTCACTTCCACGGATGTATCTCATCCGGTCCTGGTGCCTTATCCACTTTAAGTACAGACATCCTATCCAATTCCTCCTCCTTATCAATTTTAAACCTTTCTAGTGTCTGAATTACTTCCTCTTTCCCCATGGCCTGCATGCCGTCTTCTTCCTTGGTAAAGGCAGATGTCAAGTATTCATTTAATACCTCATCCATGCCCTCTGCCTCCATGCGTGAATCCCCTTTTTGGCCCCTAATCAGCCGTACTTCTCTTTTTGCCACCCTTTTACTATTTATATGCCTTTGGAAGACTTTGGGATTCCCTTTTACATTGCCAGTCTTTCTCCATACTCCTTTTTTGCTTCTCTTATTTACTTTTTCACCTCTCCTCTGAACCATCTATACTCAGCCTGGTATTGTGGTATTGAAATTGTGGTTTACAAGGGAATAACATATTGTAGAGACTCAAATGACAAAACCCTGAGAAACAAATCTCAAGCAGGTTATGAATATTATATGAAACTTGAGATAGAATTAGAAAATTTTTTAGCACAGAAGGGGGGCATATGGCCTATCATGTCTGTGCCAGCTGAGAAAGAGCTCTACTGCTTTATTCCACTTTCTAACTCTTGGTCCATAGACCTCTAGCTAAAATTCTCCATCCCTCACAACAACTTTCAAAATTTCCTCTGTACCCTCTCTAGTGCCACCACACCCTTTCTGTAATATGGTGGCCAGAACACTTCTCAGGATCTTAACATTTATTATGCGTTCCCTTGCCTTGTTTGCCCTCCCCAAATGTATTACCTCACATTTCTCTGGATTGAATTCCATTTGCCACTTTTTTGTGACCAGCTTATTGATATCTTCCTTCAAACTACAATTGTCTTCCTCGAATCACACAACCAATCTTTGTATCAACTGTAAATTTCTTAATCACATGTCCTACATTTAAGTCTAGATCATTGATGTATATCACAAAAAGCTAGAAGTCTAGCACGCAGCCCTAGAAACCTTCCAGTCACAAAAACATCCATTGACCATAACCCTTCGCTCCTGCATTGAGTCAATTTTAGATCCAGTTTGCCACTTGTCCTTGGATCCCATGGGCTCTTACTTTTCTGACCAAAGTGCTATGTGGGACCTTGCCATATGCCCTGCTAAAACCCATGTAGTCTATTATATTTTGAGCTACTCCTTGTTACTCCTCAAAAAATTAAATCAAGGTCAGACATTACCTTCCCTTAACAAATCCATGCTGACTGTCCTTGATTAATCCATACTTTTCTAAACGATGATTAATACTGTTCCTAAGGTTTTTTTTCAATACTTTTCCCACCATCGAGGCTAGGCTAACTAGCTTATAATTATTCAGTGTATGCCTTTCCTCCCTTTTTAAACAGTGATACAACATTGGTAGTTCTCCAGTCCTCCAGCACCGCACCTGTAGCCAGAGGATTGGAAAATGATGGTCAGAGCCTCAGCTATTGCCTCCCTTCCTTCTCATGGGAGTGGGATGATAAACCATGATCTTATTGAGGGGCCAAATGGCTTAATTCATGGGGCGAATGCACGCAAAAGAGCGCAGAAATCTCCCTGAGGTACGGAGCTGCCTCAGGGAAATTAAGTTCAGTTCAAAAGACGTTTAAACAGTGTCACATGAGCTGGGACATATGAATTTTAATAAAATTTTTATTTAATTTATAAATCCTTCATGAAACTTCATCCCCCCCGTGGATGAGGTTTCATGAGAAATGTATAGGCTGCCTGGGCTCTTTGCCTGCCCACCAACGTTAAGGTTGGACGGGCAGCCCTGACAATCACTTTAGTTAGGTAATTAATGGTCTTAACAAGCTTTTGACAGTTCGGCGGGTGCGCAGCTGACTCCGGTGCATGCCGCAGAACTGAAGATCGGAATGACGCGCGGTGACGTCAGAATGTACGCCCGATGTCACCGCTGATCATTTTATGTGTCAGTGTGCTGGGCCGTCCCTGCACGCTGAACAGAAGATTATAGCCCATATGTTCATATGTGTGGGATACATTTCATCCTGGCCTGGCAATTTATCCACTTTCAGGGATTCTAAACCACTAATATTTTCTCTCTTACCATGTTTCTATCATCCAATAATTCACACTTCTCCTCCTTAACTGCAATAGCTGTTGTGAAGACAGACATAAAATATTTATGAAGAACCATGCCCACGTCTTTCAGCTCCACACACAAATTAACTTCTTGGTTTCTAATCAGCCCTGCTGTTTTGTTAGTTATATCCTTTTTCTCTTTATGCATTTATGTAACATCTTTGGATTTTCCTTGATTTTATGAGCCAATGGTATTTTTCTTGTCAATAGTTCTTCATTACATCTCTTTGCTTTCCTAATTTCCTTTTTAATTTTGCCCTTGTACTTCCTATGCTCCTCTAGGATCTCTGCAGTATTGTGCTCTCGGTATCTGATATAAACTTTCTCATTTTGCTTTATCCTACTCTGTATGCTCTTTGACATCCAAGGTATCTAGATTTGGGAGTCCCATTCTTTTACTTTCCGGGAATATATT
This sequence comes from Cetorhinus maximus, assembly GCF_964194155.1. NCBI lineage: Eukaryota > Metazoa > Chordata > Chondrichthyes > Lamniformes > Cetorhinidae > Cetorhinus > Cetorhinus maximus. Next base: position 106,468,361 of record NC_135884.1, read on the forward strand.
TGCTCTGAATCCTCACTATCTCCGCCTTGAATGTCGCCCACCACTCTAACACATTTACCTTCAAGCAGCTTTTTCCAGTCCACTTCTTCCAAATCACATCTCTGCTTAGTAAAAATTGACCTTTCCACAATTCAAAACTATAAACTTTTATTCTTGATCTATCTTTGTCCTTTTCTATAACTACGTTGAACCTAACTGAATTATGACTACTATCAACAAAGTGCTCTCCCACTAATACCCTTTCCATCTGCCTCGCTTTATTTCCTAAAACTAAACCCAGTATTGGTGTGTTTCACTTGCAAGTGTTAAGCTCTGTGTTTATTAAATACTAACAGATCCTTCATGGTTAGTCAGAGTTTCTACTTTTGGAACAAGGGATGCTATGAAAGAGGAATGTACAAGATGTACATTTTCATTGAAACAATTTGGAACGTAGTTTGCAAGCATACCACTGAGATGGAAAGTGTTTTTTTCATTTTCGATTGGCTCCTGGAAATGACCCAATATTGTTTTCCTAACCTATTGCAGAAAGAAAAATTAATAAATATATTCCCTTCTCATGCCATTGTTACATAATTGCATCTCTGAATGTCTAATGGAGGACATGAAATTTCCAACTTTTATTAACCTTCCACGCAAGTAGTCTGAGCAGTGATTCTGTTGTTACTTTTCAGTTATTGTTTTGATTACGTATGCTGGTTGCTCCATCCTAGATTTTCCGATATTGGTACAGATTACAGTGGAATGGGTCGTAACAGTATTCAAACAAACAGAAAGGGGAAGTGTGCTGTCTGCACCCAGTTTTCCAAGATTATCTCATTTGCTTCCGGTATAAATTTGGATTTGTGGATCAGTGGACTTTGTCAAGGCTGAAGAGAGAGAGGGCTAAAAAATTACCGTCAAAAACAAAAGAAAACGAAATACAAGGTGCAGGCAATATCCTCCAAATAAGTGTTGGTGTAGCCTATCACCTAACGTCCTCTCTTGTGTCGGCTGAAGTGTAAGTGGTATTGCATGAGTTGTTGCTTGTACTGGGACACAGATCTATGCCTGCAATTTCTTTGCTGCTAACTTTGATTGTGCGCCTTAGGGGAAGGGTGGGGATGTTTTAGTGTAGGACTAGGAGTGCCATTAAAGATGTACTTTATTAGAGCAAAGGAAGGAGCTTTTTTATCCAACTAATTGGGAAATGACCCTAGCGGCAGAGCAAGAGAAAAATGCAATGTGACAAAGTGTGCTTGTAGCAGCGGGCATACTTAAAACATTATAATTGATGCCTTTGACTCCTGTGGTACTGGCAAATGGTTTTTGGACTATATAAATGGTGGGGTCATTATACTGTTAGAAACTGATAGGCAAGTGCCAATCAGACTGTGACATGCTAAGAACTGCAGGGACAGGTGTACCTGGCATGTCAATTGAGCTAACAGGATGACCTATGTCAGAAACATATGTGCCTGGATTTTTGGTCTTCAGCCTATATCATGTGGGCCTGCACTGATAGGCAGCTCACTATGTTATGATAACATTTAGTAAATCCAACAGGTCAGCCACAAACACCAGGGCTGCAGCAATGAGTTAAGGGAGAAGGCTGAGCTGTTTGGCTAGGCCAGCATTTGTTACATAGGCATATTGCAGGACACACTGGCACGGTGTTCTCTTTCTTTCAAGAAAAGGTGGCGCCTAACATCTGGCAGAAGGAAGGAACTGTATAAGACAAACATGTCTGCATGAAGGGGCCTGTGCGGGTCATCATGGGAAGATGCATCATTGAGGCCATGGCTACTGGTGGGACTGAAGGAATCAATGATGAGGGTGTCTGTATACCTAATCCTCTTTCTCCTCTCATCCCACTTCTCTCTCATTCTCACAATCTCTTCTGAATCGTAAACTGCAGACGGTATAAGCACACATTTCTCTCCCCTTACCATAACCCAACCCTGTGCCTTTTCATTTCAGGTGCCAAGAACTGGAACCTTCGTAGTCAGTGGAGAAAGAAGAAGACCAAGGGAAGATGAAAAGACATTGTCCCTTAAACTTACACTCACAGATACTAACTCAGAGATTGACACTGCTTATTTTAGAGATTAGGATAGAGGAGGGATCTGCACAGCATGGTGAGACACTGGACATAAGTGTGTGGGAGCCAGGACAAGGGACAGGATATTGCAGGTGCCAGCTTGCCAGAGGGCAAGATGTTGCTTATATTTCTAGTGACAGTCTGTAAGAAGCCAAACACATGCACATTAAGAGTCATGGTCACCTTGACTGATACAGACATTCTCTTTTGCTCTATTTTGAGGTTGCAGTTATGGCTGGAGCAATTGCATGATCATGATCCCTCCTGTGAACTGCAGACATTTGAACCATTGGTCCTTGTTGAAGTTGAAGTAAAAGAATTACTCCTTAAAGGCCCTTGACAGATGTGGCCTCCTACTGACAACCCTTCTCCTGCTCCTCCTCTCTCCTTTTCCAACATCATGTCCTACACTGCGAGGCCTCTTTTCATTCACCAGATCTGTTCAGTTCCCATGTGAAGCCCTATCAGGCCACTCCATGTCTGGAAACAGCTTGCTTCAGTACAACATTTAAAATAAAAAAAATACTTCCACACCAGCCAGTCCATTCTCTGTAGATTATTGAAACTTTAGCCAAATATAGGAAAACTCCACAAACATGTACAATTGCACCAGCAGCCAGTGGAAATAATCAGCATCTAACCTGTCACTAGTTCATGATTCTTTGAAATAACACTGGTGGTGGGGTCTGGGGGGGATGGGGGTTCTTCATTTCATTTAAATATGTTCACCTGTGTGAAGTAGGCTGGAGCGTCGATTTTGAAACGTCAGCACTGGCGTCAAATCAGTATTGTACACTTGTTGATGCCAAATCTGCCTGCTCTGCATGTTGCTGATGGTTGTTAAGTGCTCTTGTGCACCTTCATCAAGATGGCGTCCAGCTCACTTCCCGTCAGTAGCGTCCACACATATCTCAAACCCCATTTTGAAACATTAACATAGCTCCTAAAAAAAAAGACAGGTACCACAGAAACCAATTTCTCCACAGACAGTCTAAACCAAGCTCTTGAGAGAAGTTGAGGCCTTCAAACCATAAGAAAAGATGCAAAATGCAGTCTTATTAGTAAGTTCATGTTACAGTGGGAAAAAAATTTCTTATGTTTTTATTATATTTGCCCATTTATTTTAAACTCTTAAGCAATAAAGTAAGGGGAACATGTCAGACAAAAATAAACCCACAATAAATATTTTGAGTAAGTTGATTGGTTCACTTGCTTCAGCTTCTGCTTTCTAGAACATTGGCATATGAATTAATTACAATTAATATATTTGAATTACAATTTATAACTTTCCATTTGAGCTAGTCAGGTGTTGTGGAAATGTGCCTCAAAAAGGCACAATTTGATGCCAGAAAGTTGGCACTAGACATATAGACAGGTGAACAAATAGATAACATTGAAGTTTATTCTATTTGTAGTAAGCTATTTTCCAGGTAGTAAATGTTATGACAGACAGTAATTTGAAATGTTCTTCTAGTACCGCAACTTAATTGAAATGCATGTTTTGACATCTTAATGTCTAAAGCAATTTAACAGTTTATGGTATCACAAATTATAGTAATTATATAAAATCTTTAAAATATTTTTAAATAAATGTCACACAAAAAGTCAAATTCAGCGTACAGTACCTTAATTCACCACATTATTATTCTTCTCCCCTGGCCCTGAATATAGGTTGGAGTTAGGAACGCTCACCTGTCCATAATGAAGGCCTTCCTAATTCCATCTGTCATGGAGATGGCTAGATTTTCACAGAGGTCAGTTCTAGGTTTATATATTCAAGCTGCTGACCTATGCACTTTGCCCCTTGACTCCTGCCAATCACAGATGCAAAACTCAGGGGTAAAGTGTTTGGATCAGCAGTATAGCCACATCAACTGTACCATATTGAAGTTGACCTCCACCACAAAAATGTGAATGCCTTTACAATCTATGCCACTGAGTAATCTTTTAATTGGGCAAAAAAATAACAGGTTGATCTTTAAGATAAATTGGCATTTGATCACAAACAATTTTTTTTTATTTCCGTCCCTATTTTCCATCCCTTCCGTCCCCAAGCATACATTATTCCTTTGTTGAGAAGGCAGGCAGGTGATAGTAGCCATTTGTGAGAATTGCCACAAGGCGACCTATCTACAACAGCAACTTACATTTATATAGCTCCTTTAGTGTGGTAAATGGAAACCAATCTCAAGAGGGTGACATTATGATAAGTGATCAAATGCTTGGTCAAAGAGGTAGATTTCAAGCTTAATCTATAGAGCTAAAATTCCATTGGGAGCAACTTGATGGCACTAGCCAACTTGCCATTGTACATTTTGCATTTCTGGCATACAAAGGAGCACCTTTTGGTTGCTAGGTGGAGGGAGAACAGCTTGCTTTACTGAGAGTTTTAGAATTCTCACAAGGGATATCATCCAAATCAATCAGATGTTCCAATCAAAGGCCTCGTGCAGAATCAGAAGGTGAGGAGGTCCATGAAATTAGCATGATCCAACAGCATAAATGGTTAGTTTCAGGAATATCTAGCTCTAGTGAAAGGCTTAATGAACTGTCCCATTCCAGGGAATTCTCACTGAAAGCCAAGATCCCCCTACCTCACTTCCTTCTTCCACTGCAGCAGTACTCAAAAGTAACACGTGAATGCTTAGTTACTGAACTTTACCATACATTGTCACTTAGGAAAGGTCTAGGCCAGAAACAGTAGATAATACAAAGAATAGATTTATCTCATAAATTTCACACATTTGCACTTGAAGGAGTTTCCATTGCACTCTTATGCCTTTCTGCTTAAGGATATTATTGGACAGCGAGTTATAGTAAGGGTCCCTAAAGTTACATGGTGTGACAACAGGGCCTGATGCAGGAATACCTTAGAGCCATTTTACTTTCATTATATATGTGACAGCTTCATTGGAAACTGCACCAACTCTGCTCCTATCCCTGAAGAGCCAGGGACCAGTGTTATAAACCCCATAGAGACTTATAACTTTTAAAAACAAATTTGAGCTCCCAGTTAATAACTGAAAGAATGATACATCAAGATTCTACTGTAACAAATAACTAAAAGCATACAATTGACTAAATCCTATTTCTTTTTGGAAACTTATACTTTGAACTACAGGATGGAACATTCCCCTTTTATACTTTGCAATCACACATTGCACTCTCCACAGAATTATAATCCTTATAGCAAACAGTCTACAGTTGCTCCTTGCTTCCAATGGGTTTGCATTTCACCATTTTGCTGAGTAGTAACTTGGAGTGACTGCCACCAAATCCTTCCCTTAGTTTTTGGATAGCTTCCTAAATCACTATCCGCAGTAAAACCTGTCCTAATGATTCTTCCCCTCTGGCCATGGACAAATCCCCCGAATCCTTAGACAGCTGTGGGGTGTGTCTCTTAAACTAGAGACCGTTCCCTCCTGCGTCCGGCTGTGGTTGTTCACAAAGCCAAGCAGCACACAAACCACCGCCTGTAATATTAATTGATTTGTAGGGAAGCCTGAAATCTATTCTCAAAAAGAGCTTTCTCTGCACTCTTCCCCATTGTAAAGTGAACACATTAGCCTTGCATCCAGGCAGAAATGCTGATTGGTTATTCTTGACCCCAACTTTCTTTCAACTCACAAGTAACTGGATAGTTTACAACACAACTGTCCCCTAACCAGATACTTTCAACATTTTTTTGGGACTTTGGGAGACTGAGGCCCAGATTTTTACTACTGAAACAGGCAGCATGGGTCAGGAAATTTGCAATTCACCTCAGTAGAAAAGCCCCCAAATGTTGCAATGTTCACTCTGGGGGGGGCGGGTGCAAGATAGAGTTGGGCCTGCCACCCCCAGAAACTAAACATAGGTGACCCTGGGGCTATTGAATGCCGACGTTTTAGGACCCTTATCCCTCACAACTCCTCAGCATCCCCCCCCACCCACTCCCCATGCTACTTCCAAGTTAACTCATGCTCCCCACCCACACTCCATGCCACCTCTATGCCAACCCATGCCCCCCACCCATCCCTATGGCCCCTCTTAGCTTCCATGCCAACTTATGGCCCTTCCATATCCATTCACCCACCCCAATATCCCCTAACAGCCCCATGCCAACTTAAATTCCTAGTCATGACCCCCAGCCACCCCCATGTTGGCCTCTTATTCCAACTCAAATGTCAACTCATGACTCCTGACCCATCCCTGTGGCCGCTTTTAGACTCCATGCTTAGCAAGCATAATTAGGCATGGATGAAAGCCCAGACTCATAAAACGATTATCTGAGTGTGCATTTGTTTTGACAACTGCAGAGAGTTGTTGACTTTGCTTGCTTGACATCTTTATGTGGTTATAATATGTAATTTTTTTCTGTGATCTTTTTTGTCAATGTCTCAATGTTTATTTGCACAAGATTACGAGGTGTGAAGTGTTTGAATCTTCTTATTGATACTTAAATGGTCTGTTTGATTGACACTTTTATAGGGTTGTGAGAACAGGAGGGTTTTTAAAAAGAAGATTGAAAAATGGGTGTTTTTTAACAGTTCTACACATGCCTTTGTTACTATAGGGTTCATTGGTTCTGTACATAGTGTGTACTGAGTAAATGGGCATGGAAGGGCCATGAGTTTGCATGGAGGGTATGAGGGGTGATGAAGGGTGGGCAGGGGGGCATGTTGACATTCAGTTGCCATGAGGGGTTTGAGGAACCACTGGGGCCATTGTCCCATATGCCTTTTGTAGCACAGAAACAGCCAACTGCCTCTTGTAATATTGGCTTTCAGGTTGCATATAGGAGAAATACAAGAATTGAAGAAACATGTTTAAATGCCTCGGAGAGGCATAGGATCAGGAAAGAGTAGGATGGCTTATGTTCACTTTAGAACTTGTATTAGGAGAATGTGCACTTTTGTCAGCTCTATTATTAAGGGGAATCTGAGACAAGGAAGGAGGGGCAAGCATATTTCATACTGGCTTATACAATCAGGTGATCATTATTGGCATGGTCATGTGATGACAAAGAAGTCTGATGTTCCTGGGAGGCTACGGATTGAGTGGTGAGTATTGAAAGATTAGTCCTTTATTTGAAGGCGGGAGAATGAGTTAAGGCACTAGTGACAAAGGTAACTGTGTTAAATAGAAGAAAACACATCAAAGACGTCCTCTGATGCCTCTGGCATAGTTACGATAGAGTCCTCTGAGCGCTGGTCATCCTAATACTCTCCTTCATGTACTTCTGCCTCAAAAGAAGCTCAGGCCACTTTCCCAGGAACTCCTTTTGGATAGCAACATTATGCAGGATATAGCAGGTTACAATTATATGGAACGCATGAGCTAGAGCCAGCTTCAATGGCGAGTAAAATCCAACGGAGCATGAAACAGATGTTCTACCTGCACCCAATCCCCATCCCCCATTCCTGCTGGGTGGGTTTGGTTAAAACTAGGGTCTGGATTTTCAGCTCGGCGTGCAGGCGTGAACCAGACATGCACGAGCGTGAAATAGCACACGATGCGTCGGGCGATTGGAGGGGGAGCCCCTCACCCAGGCAGCGCTGAGCGTTTCAGCGTGCGATTCACGCTGGCTAGCTGTTAACTGGCCAGCCAGCGTGAAATTGCGGTCAGGGCCCGGTCGCGGGTGGTGGACTGTTGCGCAGCCGCTCCTGGGCCCTTCTTTGTAATCTCCTCCAGCCCCACCTTCTGAAATATCTGTGCTCCTCAAATTCTGGCTTCTTATGGATCCCCAATTTTAATTGCTCCTCCATTGGTGGCCATGCCTTCAATTGCTTAGGCCCTAAACTCTGGAATATTCTCTCACATCTCTGCGCTTCTCTACCCCACTTTCCTTCTTTAAAACACTCCTTAAAACCTACCTCTTTGACCAAACTTTTGCTCATCTCATCTAGTATCTCCTTATGTGGCTCGGTATCATATTTTGTTTTATAATACTCTGGTGAAGCACTTTGTGATGTTTCGTTATGCTACTGTATTAATTTTCATCACTTAAAGGTCAAATTCGTGAGGCTAATTTTCTCCAGTGAGATCAAACATGCCGTGGGAGCGGCTTACAAACCTGGCCATTGGACCCTAGCATGCCTGGGTGATGCTCTGTTGAATTTTGGAGGCACAGATTGGGTCTAATTTAGAAATTGTGGGGGGACCTTTTCCTGACCCTTGCAGGTGGGTTTGGAGCTGGTGGGGAGGGGAGGGAAATGAGGAAAATTATAAAAATGACGTTGGATGAGAATGCCAAAGTGCTCCCAACTTCTCCCGCTTTTGCCAGAGACGGCTTCTATGCACTGACGGCAACCCATCCAAGAATGATGGAAAGCCAATTCAGGTTGTTAATGAAGCAATTAGCAGGCATTTTTGGGGACAATGAAATTTTGCAGTGCCTGTAGCTTGTCAACTCACAGGAGGTGAGTGCGTAGCAGGAGGTCAGAGCGCCATGAAAAAATATGTGATCTGCACGCTAAAGATCATCCACAAGCAGAGGCTGGCAATTGCATGATTATTGCCCAGAGACCGATGTCATGGATAATGCTAATGGTGAAGAAGTGGCTGCCATTTCCTGAAGCCATTTTGTACCTCCATCTTATCCAGGCCTTTCTCATCCCATTCACCAGCAGCACTGCCACTGCAGACACAGTGAAGGCTGGCGGACTCCCTTGCCAGCACAGACACTGAGCCGCTGTCCCACCACTTCAACACCCTTGCCCCTAATTGGATGGCAATCCTATAGATGTTCTCTTAATTGGACACCTCCCAGAAGATTGTACCAGCAGTCTTGCTACTATGACAATTAGGTTTGCAACCCAAAAATGGCCCCACTGTGCAGAAATATATTTCAGATGGGAAAATTCAGCCCTGTGTGTTAGATATGTGTAGGAATCACAGATGTATTGAAATTTGGTTCTGATGGAGCCCCGCTGAACTTCACACCATCAAACACAAGCTCCACCCCTGGGAATGGCCCTAGCCATAAATTGGTTATAGCCAGTGAGATCAACTCCAAAGGCCATCTTGAAGTGAGGAAGGAAGTATTTTTGGAAAGTTGTTTATTTTTCAGCAAATGTTTCCAAAGGTTTCAAGGTGTTCTTTACATATGTTTTTTGGACTCCACAGAATTTGGCATACTTCTCCTTAACTGATCATTCCTACTGTAATCAAAATGCCACCCAGGAAAGTGGGGAGGATGAGACTGCCACTCTAAAACATGATCTTGATGATGAGTACCATTTTACAATGGGCCAACATCTGCAGATGCAAAGACACCTCGGGTGGTATGTGCAGCCTTTCTGCTATCCCTGGACCCTCATCTACGAACCTCAGCATGCCCAATGAAACCATTCTTTGGCACCACTGTTTCACAGCAAATACAATGACTCTTTCATCTGCTGCTGAGTGTCAATCAACTTAGCATTTGATGAAATGGTATTGGGATTTGGACTATACCAAACCCCAGAGTAAGAAAATTCTTGTCAGGGAATAACCTTATTGGCAAAAAGAACAATCACTAATTTAGAACACAAACTAACAAGGCTTATTGGACAACAAAGATTAATACTTAACATTTCACTAGTCAAGCTATGGCATAATACACTGTCTTTCGCTTGGATCCCGGGACTTCTGTGATCTTCTTCTTGGTTCCTTGAATCTTGCCTCTTGACTCATGACATTCTTCAAGGTTTTAACTTAGTCAACTTAACTCTAACATACTTAATCCCCTTTGTAACTACAAGACTTCAACTGTAATTTCCCAGTCTACCCTAACTAACAAAGCTGCATCTTTCACAGTGGCTGCTGAGTGCTCTTTCTCTCTCTCTCTCTCTCTCTCTGTCTCCCTCTCTGCCTTTCTCTCAAGTTGAAAGCAGCTTCCTGACAAAGACTGTTCACATTTTCTTAAAGCAATTACTTTAGCCCTAATACTGGATTCTAATACTGATCTGGATTCTTATGGCAACCCCCAACCCGATGATAATTATGTTAGTTCTGGATTTTTACAGCAATCCTTAGCATATGACAATTTAGTCACTTCTGGGTTCTTATAGCAATCCCCAACCTATGGCAATTACCTACTGACTGGCAATGTCTTACGCAGATGATAACTTCCTAGCAAGTGCCCCAAGATGAACTCCCAACTTTCTCTCCCAGCAAGAGACCACTTAGCAAGTGCCCTGTGTCAAATGCTATCCCCTGGTAAGTACGAAAACCCTAGTGATGCTCCCCTATTTTTATACCCTTTTTGCAGGTAGCATTTACAACATTCAAACCAAGATGTGCACCTGTGTCAACACAACTAATAATTTCAAATTAAATATTTTCAATTCTTGAACAATGGGCAGAATGTTTCTGGCTTCCCTACAACAAACTAGCCTTAACTTGTACCATTTACTTACAATTCTAGCCCCTGTGTCACACTTCTATCCAATCAGCATCCCAGCTTTGGCTTCTGTTTACTGCTAGCACTAGACTCACTGGAGCCCAAATGTGCAAATGTGTCCTAGCTATAATGCCATATGTTCTTTCTTAATGCTACATTACAGTAGTTGGGTACTTAAAGATATGCCAACTTAAAGACTTCTTAACAACATTCGAATAATACATACAAATTAAGACTTTTCATCTCTAATCTTAGGTACAGCACAATTTGATAACTTAGGCCTTATTAATTGCACAAATGTGCCTTTCAATATAATGTCAGGGGACTTCTACCATATCAGCTAGTCTTCAGTTCACATTTGTATCAATCAAGTAACAGATTCTACGTTTGCACATGACAATCATCTTACATCTTTCCCAGTGGTAAGGATACAGCAACAGGAGTAGTTCCAGAGGTTCTATCAGTTGACATCCTTTTCAAGATTCAGAATATTATAGATATGGCACTCATAGCCATCAGGACTCTGCATCATAATTTAAAACACAAGTAGGAAAAGCCTCCATGCTCTCAACCTGGAAGTGGTCTTGGACCACTAAAACCTCACCTGCATGTAAGTGCATGTTATCTAGGAAGCACTCACGATTCCTTCATACTGAAGCAGTCTGCACTGTTTGAAAGGGACAATAGGATGTCTGGATAGCTCTTTAGAGAGGAGGTTACCCGTTGTTCCCATGGATTAGGACACCTATTCCATAACCCCGCTTGGCAGAGGAACAAAAGTATAAGGCCAGTGTCTCCAATGAGGTCACACTGAATCTCACAATTAGGAAGCTGAAATAACATTTTTGCCACTCTGCTAGAGTGCTGCTTCACAGTTCAGGAAAATTGGCTAACATTGTTGAATTTTGGTTCTCAGCCTTTCTGTGTTACAAAGAGGGATGAGCATGCGGCTGAAGGATAATAAGGTCCGTGGGACAGCAGCCCAGTGGAACAGTAGTCCCTCAATGCTTTGGGACATCTCTGTAGATAGCAGTGAGGATGTACGTTGATCCACAAGACTCTGTAATTCAGTAAATCCTTCTGCTGCACTAGAGTGATGACTTGGGTACGTGCTGTATGCTGTTTATGGTGGATGTCAAGGAAGAATCTGTTGTCCATTGCTCACATCAATTGATGGTAGAACCAGAATTATACCAACCTCTTGCTTTTGGACTGTAAATGGGCTGGCAGCTTGGTCCAATCTGTAAGTGCCCTCCCCTGACCCCTTCACTTGCTCCTCCACACATATGAACGGTGCTTCACCTGGTGCCCCTTTTGCAAACTCACTAAGTGCTTATTTCAAGGTTCCAATGGCTGGACTGAAACTGGGGCTAGGCGCAGGGATTGCTTGAGACAAGATGTGATGCTGTATGAGAGACATCACTACCAGTCTGTTCCTGCCTTAACTTTGGAAAGAACCTAGAGGAAGAGAAAAGAACAATTAATTCCAATGTCTGGCAATGCCTTTAAATCATTCAGAATGTGATGCAGCAGCTTACAAGTGTAGACACAGGGAAGAGAAAGACAGAATGTGTGGAAAAATATCAAGGAAAGGAGGATAACTTGCTAACTGGTGGCCTCTAAAGTCAGTGTCCTTTTCACAGTTCTCTGAGGGAGAGAATGACAACCATCTCCTCATGTGGTGTAACAATTGGAAATCTGCCACTGGTCTGCATCTGCAGTGGTTATACACAGTCTTGATCTGCAACTATAAAAATATTAGAAGAATGCATCCCACATCCCACACCTATGCACAAAATACCCCTTTTCTGAGGGCAGCACTTTCCTAGACAGGCCTCTATGTTGGCAGTACCAAGTTGCAGGAAAAGTTGAAAATACTATACGAAAGGTGCTTGGGCCCCCACTACAAATGTGTTGTGGGTGTTGAATTGGGAAGGAAAAAAGTCATCTTCATCAGGTATCCCTGAGAGGGAGGGATCCCGCATAGCAAAGAAGAATCTTGCTACAATTATAAGATTTATAAGATTGTTGTGCATTGGGACTGTATCTTTAATTTAAGGTCAAATGAAGAGGGTCATGTGACCTGTTTTGAAGCCTGCCTGACAGAAAACCAGGGTGGTTTGATCATTACAGATTAAAGGGGGCCCAGATTATTTTATTGGGAAGAAGGTGCAAAGTATTTACACTTGGAGACAATGGCAGCAGTTAGCTGGCAGTAGATAACTGTGAGTCTCCAAAGTTCCAGAAAAGTGTTGAGAATGTCGAGTTGTAAACAGTTGTGCTTTAAATGGTCCATTTAATTCCAAGACAAAAGAGAGTTGGGGTCTCAACAACAGCTAATCAGCATTTCTACCTGGATACAAGGCTCATGTGATTTATGTTGCTATAGAGATAGGCTTTGAGAAGGGAGGTGTTTCTGAGATATCCATGAAAACTCACAGACAATGTTAATCTGCCAGAATCCTGGAGACGTAGAGCAGCTATAGGCAGCAAGGTGCTGTAGTTCATCATGAGGACTGCAGATGGGAGCTAGTGCTCGCATTGTAAAGACCGATTACATGAGGTTGGAAGATTCGCCTAGTTTGGACTAGAGGAAGGATCTCCAGGGAAAAAACTCAGAGTGAAAGATAATTATGAGATTAAAAGTTCCCAGGCTAAGGAGGGAAAAGAACAGAAGTAAACCCTCAGGAGCTAAGAATCACCTTAGACTGGTCCTGGGAGAATTGAATGTCTACTTAAAGGACAGTGTAAAGCATATCGGTGAAGTATGTTTTCAGTTGTATTAAAAGAAAAAATGGGAATGTTCTGTTTTGTGGTTTAAAGTATAAGTTGCCTACAAAGATAGTGTTTAGTCAAGAGTGCTTTTAGCCTTTTGTTACAGTAAAAGTCTTAAAACACGAAATATTTTTGTATCGTCCTTTCAGCTATTAACTGAAGTTCAAATTTCTTTTTAACAGTTATCGGTCTCTATGGAGATCATAACAATCTACTTACCTTGGCACTTCAGCAGATGTCTGAAAAGAACTTCTTCATTTACTCCCATATCTGCAGGGAGACCCTCGTGACCTGCTCTGCCATCTCTTTTCATGTCTCTTTTCAGCCACAAGGCCAGCAGAGTTAGAGCAGATGACAGAAGGCACCAGAAGGTAGTCTATGAAGAGGCTTTTTGAGGAGGGTGTTATGGCACAGTGGATGGTAAACACTGAGCTGCTCAAATCCCAGAGGGAAACTTGAAAGAGCTGCCACAACTGTTTTGCAATTTGCATTTTTATTTCGAGATGCATGCCTTTAATTATGTAGTAATAAGACCACTGAGTCTTGGAGGTTTTTTTTTACAAAACTAAATTAAGCATTTATTAATAAAAGAAATGATTTTAAGTACATGCATAGGTTTACAGATTACTGTTCTGATAACTCCTAGCTCCCCTGATTAATCTAGCCCCCAGTTACACCTCTGTTAAGGCGACAGTAAAACAACATAGATTTCAATAGACCCAGGCAAAGCACTCAATACCCTGGACAGTGATATTTAAAATGAATTCTTTTAGCTTCGGTTCCTGGAGACAACAGCTTGGTACATAGAGGCTGGAGGCTTTTCACACTTGCTAGATCTTAAAATGCCTTCTTCCTACACATAACCTCATCTCCTTTATACAAGTTTCCTCCTTTTTAATGTAAATCCCATAGTCCCAATATGTCTTGCAACTTTACTTTTTCCATAATATAAATCTTTCATAGCACTCATCTTATCAGTAATATTTGGGTAAAATAAACACACTGTTTGGCTTAGCCTCTTTTGGCTAGGTGTAATACTCCGCCATCTCTTTGAAATTCACCATTCGGGTTTATCTAAAAATGCAAATGTTCTTCACACCTCCCATTCTCAAACTTCAACCATGTTTACGTATTTAGCATTTCAAACCTAGTTTCCCTTCTGATACATCAAAGCACCCAGACTAGCTGTCTGCAATTCAGTTAAAACCCACACACACACCTATGCACAGAAACTACTCCTAGCCGCACTATTAAATTTACAATAAATTACAATAATATTATGACAATTATTATATTTTCATGACAGAGGACAAGAGAAATAAGGCCGAAGGCTCTGCTACTGATGGTAAAATGTTGTGCAGAGGGGTGCAAGGCACACTAGCCTGGAGTCAGAAGAACTAGAGAGAACATAGAACTGGGGGAGATTGCAGAAATAGGGTGGTGCCATGGACAGATTTGTAAATGAGGACCAGAAATTAGAAAATATGTTGGGAGATGTGGAGCTAGTGGTGAAAGCATTATGATGAGTGATAGAAACTTGGCACACAATAAGAAGAAAGTTGCAGAATTTTGATGAGTTAGAATTTTTGTTGGGTTGAACTTGCTGGCAAGGAGAATATTGATGGTGCAGAAGGCAGGGAGAAGGGCTTCAGCAATGTGGTAGGAACAGAGGCAGATTATGGTAAAAATGTGGAAGTATGTGGTCTTGGTAATGGGTAAGATATGGGACTTGTGCTCATCTATTTGATCAGATTTCAACAATAGATTTTTGTTGTCATTTAAGAAAAAAACCAATCTGGGCCCGGAAGTAGCAGTAAATATGCTTAACAGCTTAAAAGATATTTTTCAGTGGCAACAAAGATAAGAGTAATTTATTTTTCTGAGGTTAAACTAATGTCATTGAGTTTTTATTTGTCTGTACCAACCATAGACTAAGTGTTCCAGAATTTCTAGGCCTGTCATACCACACAGAAGCCCTGCAACCTTTCTGAGTGTGAAAACAATAACTGAGAACACAGACAACAAAGACCAAGCTAGTTAACCAGAGTCATGCAAGCGTGTTCATACCACCAATTAACCCCCTCCTCTGCCTGCCCCAGACGAATAGACATGTTTTTTGACAGTAGCACCCTTTGAAAATAGTAGGAAATCTTTAAGTCTTTGTAGAGGAAATTCATTCTATTTCACTATGTGAGCATTTCACTAGTCTTGATGTGTTTTTAGTCTAATGGCCTTTAGACTCGGTGAGCACTATTTGCACATATAGAAACAATATTGCATAATTTGTCTTGGGAAAATGCTTAAAAGCTTTGTGCCATATTTCTTGATTTAACTCATGTATTATCCGAGCCTTTTAACGTTAAACGACCGTGCTTTAAAATGTATCCAGCTCTAACCCACTTCATGTCACCAAATTTCTAGGGAGCACACTGATACAGTACTTATCCAACTCCAAAATCTATACAAACAAAATTAAACTCACCAGTTTCAGCCGTGCTCAGTTAGTTTTATGCATCATCATTTAATCTGTAGAAGGAATTTATAAGAGACAGCAAAAACAATTTAGATTCCAATTGGCACAATGTAGAATTGATTGATGTGAGTATTTATTTTCTAGAAAGGCATTAGCTTGCCAGCGTGCAAATATTGAAACGCAGCAGCTGAAACAGTTCCAAAAATGTATGTTTTTTCTATCCTAGGGTATTTTTGCATCCAGCAATACTATAGAGGAAAATACCCTTTATCGATGTACCACATCGCTGTTTAATATATTAGAAGGGCAAATGCCCCAAATTAATTTATGGTGAATTAGAGAAGATAGACTTTGTTACTGGCTACATGTTCTTTTCACAAACAATTAAACTGACTTTTAAATGTCTAGTGTCGTCAGACAACAAAACACACTAAAAAGAAAAATGATCTTAGATAAATTATTTTAAAGGCTCTAATAGTTATTTATCCCTAATAAATTAGATTCGTACCTTCACAGACATGTTCAATTAATCCACTTTAGAATTTATATCCAGTGCAGATTTATTAATAGTTGTACAGGATCAGTAGAGGAAATGTTTAACAGGGCAGTTCTGTATTAGTAAAGCATTGACTGTTGTGAACTAGGTTGAACAGTGCACTGTCATGTGTTTCAGCAAATTGATAAGAGTTCCAAAAGGGTTTTATGGAGGTGACACATTTTCCTTAGCATAAAATTTGTCCCTTAGTGTTTTGTTCTTTGTGGCTGAGCTTATGGGTCGCTTCTCAGTAAAAGGGTTGTCCTCGTCACCTGCCATTTTCACAGCCTGTTTGACACCCTAGGGCTTCCCAGCAGCGTTCTCCAGCAGGAGCTGTCTCCGAGCTTTTAGCACCACCAAATAATTGAGGTTGTCACATCTCTTGTTCATTGTTTTTCTAGCCTGGAAAAAATGCAAATATTTCATTGTAGTCATTAATTTTCCCATACTTTTCTTAAAGCATTTTGTTGGTTTGATCAGATGAAAAGGGCTGAAGGCATTATTGCAAACATGCTGGCATCCAGGTCTGCCTGTAGTGGAGAGAATCTCATCAGATAAAGTCTCAGGGAGGTCATCAATCATTGGTGCTGACAACCATTTTGCCTTCGTTTGTTACAGATGTGAACATGCTTAATTATTTGTAGTGTAATTAGTTCATGAAATGTCAGGAAATGTCAAACTGTGTTCACAGTGCAGATTTCTTCAGCAAAGTGGAATGAGAGCAAGTGTCAATGGGAGACATACAGGACTGATGAGCAAAACCACGTCTGCAGGCAAATGAGGAGATGGCTTAGGGGTTATGAGAGAGGGTCAAGAACTACTTAGCATTAGCCTTCTGGGGTGACATTTTCTAGTATATGTAATAAGTATGTAAAAAATTAAAATCAACATCAGTCCAGAGAGTAAAGAATTTCAGAAGTAAATACTCATTTCAATTTCAAGCATTTCTGAATCAATTTAATCAATTTTGTGACATTATTTTTTTATTACTGTTCCAAATATAGTAGGAGATGCCCTGCTGGGTTCAACTGCTTGTTCTGACCCTTCTGCAACTCCAAGCTGTTTCTTTATATTTACTGTAAGTAGTTCAATAACAATATTGAAAAATAATATTAAGCCAATTAAGGATCCATGTGCTGTTGCCTGAATTTAAATAGCACCACTTCTGGAACTTTACAAAAAAAAATCCACCTCAACAGATGGGGTGAAAGTCTTTGCTCTCTAATGACTGTAAAGAGTCTTAAGTATAATATGTTTTGGCATTCTCAACCCAGTTCCCAAAGAACAGAAGACCACAGCTCCAAACTGCCCATAATTCAGCACTAATTAGGCAGTCTCACTGGGAGAGACCATAAGGATGGTACGGGAAATGAAACAGTCATGCTGGTGAAGGAGGGGGTTCTTCTCACACATTCATTTGAGCCACAGTGTAAGAGTTCTATACCGTGTATCTAAATCATGCTCCCCTGAACCTAAGAGTATTTAATTCTGTTGCTGGAAGAAAGCATTCCACTCCTAGTGCTTGAACAACACAAGTTTTACAAAAACGATTTGTTACTAATTTTAGCCTTTTTTAAAGGAAAAAAATCTGAAACTCAAACAATGCAATGTAAGATGGGTTCTCACAAAAACAGTCTGCAAGCTGATCAAGAGAATTCATATGCATATTAGGAAATCATAATGGATACATACTAATTAATCCCTTGTTGCCAAAACCCCAATTAGTACTATTTTGTTGTCACTAGGTTATCAAGTTAGCATAGAATAATAAAATAATTGTGACCATTTTCTGGGAAGTGTCATTTCTTTGTGGAGTTATTAGAAAGAATGAGGCCACAACCATTAGAATACTGTTTATATTGCCCAAAGAAGACCTTTTGTCTAAGATGTGATGACAATAAAATTAGCTTTATGCTACAGAAGGTATTTAGCTGGCTTATGTGTGAATTTCTTAGACAGCGGTCTACAGGGCAGCCAAGCATGGCAAGGAGGAAATGGCAGAGACAATCGCCAGAGATGGCATTGATGTCAATGTTAAACCTCTAAGTGACTGAGATGTTACGTGATGTTTGATTGGTCTCTTGAAATCTTAAGCATATTTTCTCGCTCTCCCCCACCCACAACCCCTCCTCGCCAACCCCATTCCTTCCTTTGTACTTTCACCCCCTGCTGGCCTACTTTAAAAAAAACACCTTTCTTCTATTAAACAGACATGGGCTTTTTATAGTGATCTTGCTAGACTGTCACTCAGAGCTGTCAAATCTGCCACCTTACCATGCTATTAAACCAGAGTATGGTGCTACTGTCAATTTATTTTAGGAAATTTATTAAAAATACTTTGAAGAGTCTAATGTGGCTCGAATATGCATGGCAAATACTGTGTACTTGCGAGGAATACATTTTTTAAAAATTAAAATCTATCCATTTTATGTATACATGACCACATTCAATTTAATAAGTACATTTTAGGAGTACAGTGAGTACTGATCACTTTGTTAAAGCTATTGAATTTTTGTGGTGGGAAATATATTGACTAAGATGTTCTATATTAAGGTGCCAGCATAATCCGACCATTCTGTCCTAGAGAAGCTTGGATTTTGTTTTATATTTACAGAAGCACAGATTTGATATGGTGCAGAAGGAGGCCATTTGGCCGATCATGTCATTATAAATTCGGAATTAAAAAGCAATTTCAACCAAAATTGGTAACATCAGTCAGGCTAGACTCTTTCTGGCCAAACAAAAATGAAGTTTATTTGAAAAAATAAATGAATTCTGACTCTGGATGGGAAAAAATGAGCTAGATTTCATCCTGCTGCTCAAGCAAAAAACTGGGATAGTAGATTGGCCTTGTTATAGAAACCCCTTAACAATAACTTCCCTTAACTTCAAAGGAACTGAAAATGGGGCAGTTTCGGTGATGGGCTGCCAATCTGCAATGCCACTTTTATGTCCAGATGCCACTGAAATCTACCCCAAAGAGCTCTGAAATGGGCCAATTCCTATCCTTCAAACTTTAAGTTTTCAGAATTAAAGGGTGAAGAAACCCCCCACAAAAACTATGTCGGTTTCTACATTTAGTCCTGTGGCCACGTCAATATTTGGTTTAGAGATGGCTTATCCTGAACTCTACACCACAGTTAAGCACAAAGTTAAACTTCAAGTTCTTCCATGTGGACAATCTCGCAATAAATCGCGTGCAGCAAAAAGGTTGCGTCTATTAATTGAAGATTTAGCTTTATTTTACGCAATCTCAAGTTTAATATGATGTTTTAATTTAAGATTTGTGAATCTTTTCACTGATTGATAAACTTCTATGAAGCAAAAAACTTTCGGCATATATTCATAAAATGCAAAAGACCAATTGTTTGATTTAATTGCCTGTTAATTTAATATTATGAGTTATTCATCAGGGTGTAGCAAGCAAGAAAAAGAAGCCACCTTTCCATCAAATTTTATTCATTATTTCAGTTGTCCCTTAATTGCCTGAACTTCATTAAGATCACATTTTGTCATAGGGCACTAGAATGTCTCTTTTAGATATAACAGAAGTGTTTTCCTTTTGTCTTACATTCATTTGTATATGTATTAACTTGTAATGATTACTATATATTACATTTGGAACAAGTGGCCCACAAATATTGTAGCTTTATTGAATTTAATAATATATTTTAGCATATGCCTCATCCGTGATTCGAAGTTCACTTGAAATCCTTGAATAATTTTCGTGTGTTGAAAAATGCCAAGAGAATATTATGGTGGCTCAATTATTGACAGTCTTTAAATCCAAGCTATAATGACTAATAAAATGGATATTGTCAAATATATTAGCAGAGAAAATAAATAGTAACACCAAGAAATATCCATTTAAATTTCACAGAATAAATCATCTGAAATACTGCAAAACTGCAACTCTAGTCTTAAAGGATTTTTTTTTAAAAATCCTTTACATTTGCATTTTTTAGTACTGATTTCCCCATAACTATAGTTTCTCTTCAAGGTGAAATCCATTCCTTGGTTTATCTTAGCTACTGCATCCAGGCTTTAATTTCTTTTCTCCAACCTTTTCATTTTCAAATAAATTGAGGCATCCCATTTAAGACCTTTTT
This sequence comes from Cetorhinus maximus, assembly GCF_964194155.1. Lineage (NCBI taxonomy): Eukaryota > Metazoa > Chordata > Chondrichthyes > Lamniformes > Cetorhinidae > Cetorhinus > Cetorhinus maximus. Next base: position 106,488,698 of record NC_135884.1, read on the forward strand.
TCCACAGTGTGCCTGAGGCTTGGTTTGCGTTCAAGTCAAATAAAATTGGAATGCTCCATTGCACCTTTTTTCCACTTTTCCACCTTTTGTATGTGAAGTGGCAGACGTGAATTTAATAGAGGAAGAATGCTGTGATTACTTAATGGTTTCCCAGACAGCAATGGCCTGGAGAATTAAATTTCACATCTGCTTTGATTGTGTTAATCTCTCTCTTCACATCCAGGCTGTTATGATGTGCACATGAGAGATAATGTTTAAACTGACTAAAGCAAAGTAAACCAGACAAGTCTGTTATTGGCTTTATAATTACATAATTAACTTTTTGTCTCTAATCGTTATGGAGGTAATGGTGCTGTTAAAATGGGTTTCTGGTGAGCAGAAACTAAATCAAAAATCAATAATCCATAGAATGCCATTAAGGGCTGTAACAGCGCTTGTTTGATTCACTCAAGTTTTTGTACTGCAAATGAATTTCATTATGGTGCAGAATGTTATCTGGCAAGCTGACTTTCAACTGATAGAAGTGAGCAAGAGCATTGTAATCAGCAGTGTGCAGGAAAATGGACAAATGTTGCCATAAATTACACTCTGCTTGAAATGCAGTTATTGTAGAGCGATTGACCTACTTGAAATTAATTCTATTTTCCATGAACCCTCCTTTATTTCTAATTTACATTACGATCATATAGGTCTGAAAAATGATATCATAAAAAAGATTAATGTACTAATTACTTGTCTTCTTATCTCCCCCTCCCTCGGTTCCAACACCTTTGGACCAACTCGCTCAGCATGTAAGTATGTCACTTATTTCATTGTGACAGGGGTAATGTATTTGCAAACTGTGCTATAAATATTGGAATTCAGGGTAGCTATCTCATATTCAGACACCAGCCTTTTGAGCTATGCTTTTCCAAATGAGTTTAGAATTGACAAAGATTTTCAAAGCCAAATTACCTGTATGTCACTGTGAAATTAGGTTCTTGACCCTGCCTCTGATGTATGCTTATTTTCTACATATTTTCTCCCTCAATTTTATGCATCACTATTCACTGTTGGAACTGGTGACATGTCTATCCTGAAAGGGGGTAAGTAATACTTTAATACACCTGTGAAATGAGTCTGCGTTTGTCATGAATATGCTGAATGCCACCAGCGGCTGCAGTCAAATTGTTATTCCAGCGGCTCAGCGTGACCTGAGCTTTCGTTCAGTAGGGCAACCAGTAAGATCCTGCTGCCTTAACACTGCTCCAAATTTTAAAAACAGTGGAAATGTTTTCTGCACTCCTAATTTTAATCCCATTCTACCCGTCCCTGCCCCAAAACATCACCTTCATTTTTTCTTTAAAAATGTATGTTCCAAAATGACATATAGACTTCTTTTAAAATATCAAGTTCTTACCTAATGTATACTATCAGAAATATTGTTACTAATACACCCATTACAGGCGATATTATTTTTCAAGTTGTCTTGATAATAAACATCTGCTTTTAAAGACTGCAATTTAAATTTTTGGCAAATGATTGCAATAACATCCTCCCTGCTTAAAATCAACACGAAAAACCTAATCAAAATAAATTTGCGGTTTTAGTTAAAATTCCTAAAACTATGTGTTAAGTACAGAATGAAGGCAGAGTATAGCAGCTGATTACATTAAATAACTGTTTTTTATTCAATTCATGGGATGTGGTCATTGCTGGCAAGGCCAACATTTATCGGCAATACCTAATTGCCTTTGCAAAGGCGGTTGTAAGTGATTCTTGATGTGCTACAGGACATTGTAATTGTTTTAATTTATTATTATTATTGTATAATTATTGTATTATAACTGAGAGGCTAGTTTAGCTATTTCAGAGGACAGTACAGATTTCAACCACATTGCTCTGGGTCTGGAGTCACAAATAGGCCAGACCAGGTGAGGACAGCAAGCTTCCTTTCCTAAAGGACTTTTGTAAGCCAATTGAATTTTTATGTCAATTCTGTAATTTTATGGTCATCATTGCTGATACAAGGGGCAGAATTTAGCCCATGTTGGGCAGGCTCAGTGGGGGTGGTCGGGAAGCTGACCGCTGCCTGTGATGGGGGCCAGACCATGATTTTGTGATGGTGGGCCGATTAAAGCCCGCCCAGCATGAAAAGCGAGTGGCAGCGCTCAGCATTGCCTGTGTGGGGGGCATAGAGCTGCCTCAGGGAGATGAAGCGTTTTTTTAAAAAAAATAAAGATTTGAAAAATGTAATAAAACATGTCCCCTCATGTGACTCTGTGTCATGACCAGCGACATGTTATTAATTAAATTTTAAAACTTTTATTTTATTTTTATTTGCTTTTGGAAACCTCATCTCACCCGTGGATGAGGTTTCCAAAAAATGCAAAGGCCACTTGGCCTTTTCGCCTGCCCAGAACTGTTAGGTTGGATGGGCAGTGAAAAATTTAAGTTAATTGATTCTTTAATGGCCTTTGCAGGCCTTTTAATTGTCGGCGGGCACACTGCCAACTCCTGCGCACGTCCGCCAACCGAGCTATCGCGCAACTGCGCCTTGATGTTGGGACGCTTGCCCAACTCCAACGCGCATCATTTCACGCTCGAACGGGTCGGGCACGCACCTGCCTGGCTGAGCTAAAAATTTTGCCCGAGGTTTTTAGTGCCCATTTATTTAATTAACTGAATTTAAATTTGTGAGTTGCCCCAGTGGAGATTTCAGCTCATGTCTCTGGATTACCCAGTTACATAACCACTATACTACTTTACCCGTATCCTTTCAGACAACTTTACTTCCCTCCAAAAAGCTTGTCATGCTTGTCAATAAACCATATAATCATATTTTATTAATTTGTGTAAAATATTGAAAGTGGAGGGATGTGGGAAAACCTGTGCATGACACCCATCCCTTTTAAACTGGAGTACACTGTCCCCATTCGTGCTCCTGCCCATACACATATACTGGTTGATGTGTGTTCAGCCAACCTTACTGTCACACAAACTAACTCACAATCAACTGTTCACAAATACAGATGCTGCCTGAACTATTTGTCAGAAAGACTTAATAATTTAGCTGTAGAGGTCAGTAAGTCTTGGGGAAAAAAAACAAGCAACCTGCTTGCAGTTACAGCTCACAGATATATAGGAAATTGCATTTGTTGCTTTCATGAAGTGTCAATATTTTTTAAGTTTTAATTTTTATACTTTAACATTTTTGCTGTTTTATAAAATTATTTGCCTTTTAAAACTAATTGTTTTGGGGAAAACTAGGCTAACCTTAAGATTCGACTCTATATACGGTACACACTACTGTCTCAGCCAAACTTGCTTCACCCTTAACGATGCTTTTCACTCCCACGGGGTTTAGCACTTGACAGTCTTGTAACTCTACAAATTAACTTGACACATCATTCCCCTAAATTGAGTTCCACTACTTTTTTGTGGGTTTTTAGATTTCAGTAACTTCTTTACATGGACAAGATTGCCTTCATTTCTGGAGGCAAGACACCTGGCTGAACTGGAGCAGTAATTCATTTTTAGTGTTTGGGGTGTGATCATCAGTCAGATAGGTCTCAGTCTTTGGATGATGGATGGTGAGTAAACTGGAGGCTGATAGGACATAGCCCATGAATCTGTTCTACATCATCAGTTCCTTTGATCACTGGCAGAAGTTCAGAGATGCCTCTGTGCATCTGTCCAAATAAACAAAGTACCAGTTATATCCTCTGGAGCTGCATTCACAAACATAGAACCCACCTCCATTTCACACTCACTTCCTTCACCAAAATGCCTCCAGTATAAAATAAATGCCGCAGTTCTTTTATTTGGATGGGACTATTTGAAAAGGCCTAAGATAATGACAGATTCTGCAGATAATAGATGACCCATGAAAGATGATAGCTGTGCTGACAGCAGGGGCTGGTTTCAGCCTAGCTGCCATGCAACATTAAGGCCTACAGCTGTCATGACAAGAAACTCAAAAGTTACAGCAATGCTATAGCGATTACATCATTTATCTTTTGAAGGCTGTTCCCTGATTAGTGTCTTGCATTCATTCTACTCACTGTTGGTGCTCAGCTTGAAGTAGCTTGTCAGTTCACTTTCCAAGAATAAATCAAAGGATGTTTGTTTCATAGTCAGGTTGGGTTTAGTGTATGCGGCAGTTGATTCTGCTTATTGGACTATTTAACAAATATTGATCATGTTTTATAAAGAACTTCCTCTATAAATGCCACCTTTTCCTTTGTTTAAAACTTTGACCTTTCTTTGCTTCATTAAATTTACACATAGCAAAAAAAAAAGGTGGAAAAGGTTGAAGTGTCTGTGGCCTTTATATATTACACAATGTACATGACTCTGCCTGTCAGCACGCTCCAAATTCCTCTTATTGAGATAATGAGGCAACTCTTAAACTTAATATATATAATATAGCAGGTATTCAAGTGCCTTTTAAGTATAAGATGTACTTTTTTACACTAATGAAGAACAATTTCCCCTTCGGCATAAATTAGATTTTTTTGCAAAACTAATATTAAATCTTCCAAAGCTATTTCAGCAGTAATATAGGACCCCAGACCACTATCAGTCAATTATTAACTTTATTTCAGAAGCTTAGAAGGTGTACAGGTCTAAATAAATTATGAGGTTTTTCTCACAAATGAAATACATCAAATTATACAGGTGTGACATTCTGTTTTTGTGGACATTTTAATAAAGGTGATATAAAATGAGTATTTTTAAGTACAAGAATGCATTAAACTATGGTTTAATGTTCCCATAATATAGTTCCCAGGGACGGTTTGACATTAAAATTTATTCCACTGTGTAGTGTAGGTTGATGCTTTTTCTCATTATGTCACTGGAGCACTGTATACAGTAGTTGGCATTTTCATATGTTGAGAATTTTATTTTCGTTGGTGAAATATCAAACCAAAGTAAAATAATATCATTGGCCTCGAATTTCCTGGATTGCACCTACTGGAAAGTCTGCAAAACTTACGTCGGTTTCTGCGCCAATTTCGCTGATAGGAATTTATGTCTAAATTTCATGTGAAGCTCATTTTCTTACACCGAATGTAGGAACCAATGTAAAACAAGTGTCAGTGGAGTGCCACCAATTGGGGTAATAGTGAATGGACGGCAGTCTTCTCGTGATTCTCAGACGCTCTTGCTTCTGCTGCTTCTTTTCCTCATCCAACATTATGCAGAACAGAAGCAAGACCTTTGGGACGCCATTCTCCTGATCATGTGAAGGAATTCTGAGACTGACACAAATTTGGTTTCATATCATACAAGTTTCAAAAAGAAAAATGGTAAATAAATGCTTTGAAAATTGCTATCAAATTCCAGAAATCTAATGTATACTGATATCAAGTGAATATCAGTTGAGCTGCACCTAAACTTTTGAGTGTAACTCTACTCCCGTGTTCCCTTTATGTAAATCTTTATGTAAATTGCATGAGCTGGCCTTCTGAATGGTGGTAGAACTGTGTGAATGAATTGTAGAGGGTTTTGACAGGTGTAGCTGGGAAGCGAAAAAAATGATCAAGGAAATCTGGGTGCACTAACGTTTCAACGTAAAGCTGACATAAATTATGTACATGCAAATTTCCATTAAAATCCACTGATGCACGATGGCAGCATCTACAAGATGCACTGCAGGAACTCACCAAGCCTCCTTAGATAGCACCTTCCAAACCCACGACCTCTGCCATCTAGAAGGACAAGGGCAGCAGACGGATGGAAACACCGCCATCTGGAATTTCCCCTCCAAGCCACACACTATCCTGCCTTGGAAATATATCTCCATTTCTTCACCATCGCTGGGTCAAAATTCTGGAACTCCCTCCCTGACAGCACTATGGGTGAACCTACACCACATGAACTACAGCTACCACCACCTTCTCAAAGGCAGTTAGGGATGGGCAACAAATGCTAGCCTAGCCAGCGACGCCCACATCCCATGAACGAATAAAAATAAATTAAAATAAACAGAGTTGCACAACAGTTACACCAAAATCTTCCAGGAAATTTCCAGCCATTGTTTGTGGAATTTTGCTGCAGATTATCATGCATTATAAATGCATATATTACTGGAGCTTATGAATTGAGGTATGCAGCATTTCATTTATTTCACTGGCTATTGAGTGACAGGGATTCTCTTCATTGGAATCTGAATAGTACGCACATTCACACAAAGAACAGTAATCAGGGGATTTTGGTTCAGTCTTGCTAAATGGGTAACTCCATTAAAGCCGTATCCATTATGTAGCTATTTTATATCAGTTATATTACATTAATTATTTGGGAGCTGTCCAAATTATTTATTCATAGTTAGATGAGCATTTGGTTTTATTTCATCTTCCAAGGCACTAAAGTTCAGATTCAGGTGTTAAGTAAACTTTACATTGTGGAATGTTGATGCATTTCTCCTTATTAGTTAGCTAGAGAGCAGACACATTCATGTCTTCTTAAATCTTGTCACCCTGCTAGACTACTAAGGACTGGGTTTATACTTATCATTTGCCCAAGTACAAACACTGTGGCCAGAATTTTCGGCTCGGCGAACAGGTGCAGGGCCCGCTCGCCGAGGTGTAAAATGACGCGGGGTGCGTCCCAACGTCACCACGCATCATTTAGATTTTCAGTTTGGCGGACGTGCAGCCGACTTGGCTGCACGCCTGCCGAATTGTCAAAGGCCTATTAAGGCCATTTAAAAACTAATTAAACTAACAAACTGAGCTGCCCGTCCAACCTTAAGGTTGTCGGGCAGGGGAAGAGCCCAGGCGGCCTTTGTATTTTTCATGGAACCTCATCCACGGGTGGGGTGAGGTTTCATGAAGTGTTTAAAAATTGAATAAAATTTTTTTTAAAAATTCGTTGACATGTCCCAGCTCATGTGAGACTGTCACATGAGGGGACATGTCTTAAAAATTTTCATTTTCTTTATTTAGATGTTTAAAACTTAAACTAATCTCCCTGAGGCACCTCTGTGCCCCAGAGAGATTTCTGCGCTCTTTTGCACGCATGCACACCCGCACCTGCCCACCCCCACCCAACCTCCCTGACGGGGGGCAAATTCTCCCCTGTGAGAAAATAATGCCTTAGAATTAAGCTTTGTGAAATAATTAAACCATGTATTCAAATTCGATAGCTTTAACACATGTCTGTATAAGTTCAAACCCTATGGGCAGAATTTTGCCCTTGGCAGGGGTGCTCAGTGGGAGTGGGCGAGGGCAGTTGGGAAGCTGACTGACTCCGGCGATAGGCACCGCACCGCGATTTTATGTGGGCAGGCCAATTAAGGCCTGCCCGGCGTGGAATGCGATCGGCAGCGTTCAGCGCTGCCTGTGCGGGCGGGGGGAGGAGGGTGAGCGGGCCTAGCGCAAACTTTGTCCATGCGCGTGAAAGAGTGCTTCAATCTCCCTGAGGCACATAGCTGCTTCAGGGAGATGAAGCGGTGTTTGAAAATAATAATGAAGAGAATAAAAATGTCATAAAATATGTCCCCTCATGCGACTCTTGTCACATGAGCAGGGACATGTTTTTAATTCAAGTGTGAAATTTTAATTTTATTTTCATTTGCCTTAGGAAACCTTATCCCGCCCGTGGATGACGTTTCCTAAAAGGTGCAAAGGCCGCTTGGTGTTTTTGCCTTCCCGCCAACCGTAAGGTTGGATGGGCAGCGCAAATTTGAAATTAATTACCTTTTTAATAACCTTAACAGGCCTTTTAATTGTCGGAGGGCGCGCTGCCGACTCCGGCGCGCACCCACCAAGCAAAATATCGCAGGACTACATGATGACGTCGGAATGCTCGCCCAACGTCATCAAGCGTCATTTTACACACGGCGGGTCAGGTGCACGGCTACTCGCCCGCCCGCCCACTCGCCCGCCCGCCCAGCGCAATATACTGCCCTATAATTTAGGCTTATATGAACCTTTGTAAACTTGGCTTGCAGACTTGCTTCTGACTGCATGGAACTGTATTAGACTAGTCAGACCTAGTGTAGTATAAGTTGATAAAGTGGCTGAGTATGTGAGAACTTTCTTTCTTTAAGAATGTTGTAGATTAGAAACTAAGGCCGGATGCCAGAGACCAATTGAAAATCAATTACGTGCCCTGGTATCTGGTCAATTGGCTCAAATGGTTTGTAATGGAGGGGACTAATTAACAGGTTAGTGCATAAGAAAGGAGATCACAGTCATTTTCATTGTAGCATGGAAAAAAACAGATCCAAAAAAGAGGGGCTGCCTCTACTCAGGATCCAAGAAGTATGCGAAGTCTGAACAGCGCACAGAAGTCCAAAGAGACTATAAGGCCAGAATTTTCATGCAGAGAAGTTCTCCAGCTGTGCGAAAATGGCATGGAGGCCTGGACCCAGAAGTGCCTCCCTGAACCTGGCCTCTGCCATTTTCATGGAAGGACGGGGTGGGGGATGGGAGCAGGTACTAATGTGCATGCCCATATTGCATGGAGGCAGCTGCACATGTTAAGGTGCAGCTGCTTCAGTCAGACCTGATTTTGGTTAGTGGGATGTCGAAAACATGGCTTATGCAATTTAGACCTGGTAGGAGAAGGTCTATAGCTGTTGGAGCTTTTTGAAGAGGTAAGGTACCGTTTTGGGTATGGTCCTAGGACAGCATTGGGAGAGGTCAGGTGCCCTTTGAGAGAGGTATGGTGCTATTTAGGATTGTTAAAGGTAGACATGGATGTGCACACAAAGTGCATAAACTCATTGGAACTGCCAACTCATATTGGAACTGTGAAGATAAATTTCAAGAGAACTGTCAGGAGAAGTGTAAAAAAAGACTGTGAAGCTGTCAAGGCACTTAAATTTCCTGCCCTTTAAATATTAGAAGAAATTGTCCATAGTATTTTTTTAAAAATCAGTGCTTGCTATTTCACTCTGTCTGCTGACTTAAGCCTGAGGGTTATCATTACAGAATTAATGCTGCATGACTGATTTCACATTATCGTTATCACATTGGGGTGCCTGTCAGTTCACAGTTTGATTGGCAGCTCCAAGCATTTCCAAACATTTTGATGTTGGACTCTGAATACAAATGCTTGGTTGTATATGGGATTAAAGGAAGTTAAATGTAGTAAATGGGTTTTTATCAATGAGAGTGTTTTTTATTAACTAGCGAATTCATTAATAGACACTTAAAAACTTTAATTTCAGCATGAGGTCTGCCCATAGTGGATACTGGGTGAGTTGGCATGGCAGGTGTAAAGGCAAAGGGTGTTGGATGGGGGAGTGCCTGGGTTTGGCATGAGTTGGCACTGTTAGCATAGCAGCTAAAAAGGGCCATGGGTGGGTGGAGGTGCATAGGTGGGCATAGAGGATATTGAGGGGCCATGGGGATGGGTAGGGGCATGAGGTGGAATGGATGGGGCATGGGCAGTGTGAGAGGTGAGGGCTGCTTTGTTGCTTTTTGTTTTATTCTTTATTTGACATCTTCAACAAAGTGCCACAATGCTGAGGCAGGCTTTCCACCCAGCCCACCTCCACACCTGTCAGCCTCTGGACACTTTTCAGAGTCGCCTGGCCATGACTCCCATTTTCACCCACATCCCCTGGACCGAAAATTGGAACTTCTGGGACACTTTTTCCAGGTGGGGTTTGTGGAGCTGGGAATTGCCCTGACTCTGCGGGGAGCAAGACAGAGTCAGGGTTTGAGAAGTCTATGAGATGAATCCAGTCTGGATTATTGCACACTCCAATGTCCACAGCCGGAATGGGAAGTATAACCTGTCAACTTATTAAGCATGCTCAAAATCCCTACACCACAACTGGATTCTATTCACTTTGATTGAAACTAGGAGTTGGAAAGATATTTACCACAACTGCCAGATAATTCATGAACACTTACTGTCTCCATCCTAATAGAGCAACAGAAAGTATAAACATATTTATCACCAACAACCTTCACACTAAAGCACCACAATAGACTACAAAGAATCATATATGCTAAGAGAACATGATACCTGGGTGATGTTGGTCATTAACTCTTGCTGTTTTAAATAGATGCATCTCTATTTTCTAATATCTATGTACAAACTTGTTTTTAATTTGCCTTGGCCATCAACTGTAAATGCCTAAAATTTTTATTAGCAGATCAGGTACGGACCAAAAATTATGCAAAAGTTATTTCTTTCCTTACAGATCATAAATAAGGCAACAGACTAAAGTTATATAGGCCAGAATTATCCCTCTGTGCTGGATCATCCGGGCACGTCGGTGTGATTGCATGCCGACGTGTTTCACAACTGTACGTAAACGACATGTACCTGTCGGGCTGCACTTGGCTCAGGAATTCGAGGTTTGTTTGCCTACCTTGCTTCAGGCAGCACTCGTGGTCATCAGCATCAGGCTTCACAGGTAGCACCATTTCACTTTTAGGGAGGCTGAGGGCAGATCTCTATCTACCAGACCAGACGTAAGGCGGGGGTGGCTTTTCAACGGCTACAGAGCTAGGGCTTGCTCGGGGAAGGGGGAGAAGTGACCTCAGGTAAGAGAAGAGGCTGCAGGGCGAGCAACTGTACTGGGGAAGGGGGGTATCCCAGGGTGTGTGTGAGGGCACATGTTGATCTGTGCAAGTGGCCTCAAGATGGTGAGGGCTGAGGAGGCAGTCTCCAGAGGAGATGAGGCCAGACTGGAGATATGAGAGTGTGTGTGAGAGAGTGAATGGTGATGTCCCTTGAGCTGGCAGTGAGTGAGATGCCAGTGAATGTCTGATGGCCTTGTGAGTGGGTGAGTTTTGAGTGATGAGATGGTTGCCTTACCCTGGCGACACAGATGAGATCATTCATCCGTTTTCTACATTGGATGGCCGACCTCTGGTGTGCAGCATTGGCACTGACCATCTCTGCCAGTGCCTCCCAAGCCAGAGTAGTGAGACTGATGGGCCTCTTGTAACCAGTGGGGGTAGAGGACATCGCATCAGGCCTCCCCGGCGTCCAGTGGATGTTCCAGGAATGCATCACTGAATCGGGGCACTGCACTCTTCTTGGCTTTCAGGGCCATGTCTTCACCAGTGCAGTCCTGGACTGCAAGCATTGAGAAGTGTGCTCACGGCTGTAGTTTAAATATGGAGCCCTGCATGAGGAAGCGGCAAAGTAACAGCGTGGTCGACAAATCGAAGGCTGCCCACCAATGAGACGGCGTGTTTCCTGTGGCTGCATAATTAATGAGGCTGGAATGGGATGATATGGTGCAAAAACTCACCATTGTGGCTGGCAGGTATATTGACTTTTGTCCCACCCACTACCGTATTTTGTGCAAATCAAAGATGATTCCACCCAAAATGTTGAAAAGCTTCCTGTAATATTTTTGTAACAGCTGTATTTGCATTTATCCCATTTTATGGGCAAAATTTTCCATTTTTGAGACTAAGTGCCGTAGCAGGCACTTCTGCTGGGCGGCATGGAGGGAAATCGCGCCCGATTTCATGCTGGAAATTCATTAATTATGCATAGGCAAGTTTCTCTCCGATTCACGTGGTGGGTCGGGAACTAATCCACCCACCCCGCTGACACCTAATGGGGTCAAAGGTCTGGCTGCCATTTTTAAATGCCACCCTCACTCTCTCCGGCCCAGCTTCGAGCAGAAGACGTCTGGAAATGACGGCAAAGAAGAGAGCTGCTCTGACGTTTAACAGCAACTCCCTGGACGCGCTTGTCAATGGTGTGCGGCAACACCGGGATATCTTCTACCCCAGGGATGGCTCGAGGGAACCCACAAAACCTCATCTCACCAGGGTGGGAGACCATTGCAAGGGCAGAGAGCGCATCGGGCAACCCCTCTAGAAATGCCACCCAAATTAGGAAGAGGATGAATGATTCCATCCACTCTGCCAGGGTAACTTAACCTTCAGCTCACTGCAATCTCACACTTTCATAATGGCATCATGCACTCAAAGGGTTATACTGCTCAGGGATCTCACACAATATTAGCAGGGGAGACATCAGCACTGATTGTCTCACAGGCACTTAAACATCACCAACATCTCATCCATCATGCTGCATAAACTTCATCCTCGCCCCTTACTGGGAAGGTTTAGCACACACAGCAGGCATGCATGTTTCCCAACCTCTCCTCCATCCCTTCTCATCACATTCCATCCATTTGTCTTCATCCAGACTAAGCATGCACACAACAAGAGGGAGAGATCCCAAACTGGAGGAGGGATGGCTGACATCATGGAGCTGACAAAATTTAAGGAGGATGCCGCTGAGTTGGTGGGCGAGGGCAGGGGCTGCTCCTGTGGGGAAGGCGAGATCGGCTTCTCCTAGCAAGCCAGTACAGGTGAGTTGATCACATCCTGACATTCTCAGTGAGTGACTTGCAATGTTGTATTCAGTCTGTTCCTGAACCACATCTACCTGCTCTCTCTTACAGGCACTAGCAGGACCTGACACACCTCTAGGTCCTACATAAGTCCCAGACCCGAGGCCACCTTAGACAAGGAAGCTGATTGGAAGAAGACCCGTCAATGCATTCACCTGCACCCTCCACCAGCTTAGAGACACACACCCAGTGGGTCCTAGTTATACTGTAGGCTCGAGGTCACAGTCTGGAGAACACCTCACTGACACGTCTCCACAGCAGTGGAAGACAGTGACAGCCCAGGACCCTGGCGCTCAGAGCACTGCTGGAGAAAAGGCACCCACTGAGTCCGAGTCTGATGATGCGCCTCTGGAAACGATCATGTCAAACATGTTGAAGATGCAATGACCAGGCATTGGAAAATCAGGTTGGGTTGCAAGAGGCAGTCAACAGACTTGAGTAAAGGATGGAGGAGTCTGTCCGTGTTCTCTCTGATGTTGTGGTTCTGACATGAAAGCGTCTCGAGGTCTCCATGGGAAGGACAGCAACTACCTTTATGACCTTTATCCAGTGGATCCTGCTGGATTTGCACTTGGACCTGCACACCATCATTATAGGCATTGGTGGGATCTATCAGTGGCCAGGTGAGAGGGAGGCAGGGTACCTTGATCTTCCTCCAGGTGCCCCTTCTCCTCAGGAAGTCAGGAAGAGGCCCTCAAGAACCCACAGGGAGGAGAACCAGCAGCTGGAGCCATCCGCCCAGGTGACTCTGAGAATGTCAAGCCAATCTCAATCCTCTCTACCTGTGACCCCATCACCTGCAGCTGTTCAGGCTGAGGAGGGTGCACCTGCCCCAAGGCAGGACACTCAAAACAGTGGGACCAAGCAATCCCAGCAGCAGGCGGGGCTGGAAAATCCCGCCCAGTGGCGCCAATGGGCTCTTCTCAAAGAAATCTTCCTCTTTTCTATCAGCTCTGACTCCATTTCAATGTTATGAGTCAAAGCAATTTGAGGGTGCCCCCTGTAATGAACTCCTGAGTGCAGCCCTGGACTCCTCCCACACTGACTCAGACCCCTTCCATCCAGATTCTCTTCCACTTTCAATTTGTTACTGTGCCATAACTCCATGTTGGCAAGATGGTGCCATTGAGATTTTATTGAGACCAGCTTTGACCCTCCCCCGGTCAGTGTTCAAGTCCCTCCAATCTACCTGGAACCCCATGATGTGCAGGTAGAGCTCCCTCCTGTTATTCTCCAGCCTCCCCCAGTAACCCTGCATCCTATTGCAATTGTGGTTGACATTCCAACCTTCCGACCTGAACCCATAATTGTTGATGTCCCCATGCCCACTGTGGACCTCACCCCTCCCCATCTCCAAGCTGTGTGCTCAGTCGCATAGGCCATCATTTTCCCGATGGCGTGCGGGGGCGGGGCCCGCACGCCCATGTGTAAAATAACGCGGGGTGACGTCGGGCGAGTGTCCCGACGTCACCGCACGCCATTGCGATATTTTGTTGGGCAGGTGCACGTTGATCTCCAATGCGCGCCCGCCATTAATTCACAGGCCACTTAAGGCTCGAGGCACCAATCGACAGCGATTTTTCGGCACCCGTGCAATATTTGGGTCAGCGCACGTGTGCAACGGGCAGGCAGGCAGGACACGTTTGTATAAACCTCAAACAAAAACAAAAATTGCTGGAAAAACTCAGCAGGTCTGACAGCATCTTTGGAGAGGAAGACAGAGTTCACGTTTCGAGTCAATATGACTCTTCATCGGAACATTTTTTTGTAATTTTGCTTTTATCTTTGTATAAACCTCATCCACTGGTGGGATAAGAGGGCACCGTGGGGTCATGATTGTGCTCTGTCAAATATTGATTTTTTCAAAGTTACTGATACTTGCCTGTGTGATCTGCAATACTTCAAAACACATATCAGCTGCTTGGCCTGGACTCACAACCTTCAGGTCAGCACTCTGCAGTGAGGAATCTTTTTCGGGCCTGCAGGTTTCAGGAAGCCTTCCCTTAGCCTGAGAATGAGAGCTGAACTCTCCGCTGAAGGCACCTCCTCTGAGGAGGAAGGGAGGGCTAGAAGAGGGGGAAGGCCAGGAGTGCACATTCAGCCTCCAGGGGAGCCACCTTCGGGAGGACAGGCACAGGCACAAGGGGCGCAGGGCCAAGAGGTAGACTAAGGTGGAAGGGGCTGCAGAAGATGCCACTATCCTGCTGCCAGGGTATACAGGCAGCGAAGCAGCTACCTCAATATGTCTGAGGTGCAGTGCCGAAGGAGGCTCCATCTCTCAAGGGAGACAGTCAACTATATCTGTCAGATGATTGGGCCTGAGATCTCCGCTAACTGTGTGGGTGGACACCCCATGCCAGTGGATGTGAAAGTCACAGCTACCCTCAACTTCTATGCCTCTGGCTCCTTCCAGGAGTCGGTGGGTTATCTTTGCGATGTCTCCCAATCAGCTGTCCACACTTGTGTCAAGCAGGTTACAGACACTCTGTTTAGGTGTGCATTGACCTTCATCCACTTATGTTGGGACCAGGCAAGCCAGATACAGCAAGCCAGAGGCTTCATAGCCATTGCTGGCTTCCCCCATGTCCAGGATGCTATAGACTGCACACATGTGGCCATCAAGGTGCCAGCAGGTGAGCCCGGTGCCTTCGTCAACAGGAAGGGCTTCCACTCCATGAACGTGCAGATAGTGTGTGATCACAGGATGCTGATTCTGTGCAAGGTACCCAGGCAGCTCCCATGACGCCTACATCCTCAGACACTCCCAGGTGCCGGGGCTCTTCAGTGCTCCAGCCCGGCTGGATGGATGGCTGCTGGGTGACAAGGGCTATCCCCTCAGAAGGTGGTTCATGACGCCTCTCCACCATCCAAGAACAGAAGCTGAGCAGCGGTACAATAGGAGCCACGGCTCCACAAGGGCTGTAGTGGAGAGAGCCATCGGTCTTCTCAAGATGTGCTTCCGATGCCTGGACTGCTCAGGGGACTCGCTCCAGTACCCCCAGATTGTGTGTTGGTGATAGTGGTTGCATGCTGTGCTCTCCACAATCTTGTGCTGGAAAGGGGGGATGCAGTGGACGATGAAGACGTCGACGCAGCGGCTGCGGCTGCACACGATGAGTCCAGCAGTGAGTCCGAGGATGAGCACGCACAGGGAAATGCTGAGGGGGTAAACACTGACCCGGGCATACTCCAGGGAGGCAGGGATACCCGGGAGGCTTTAATCCAATGAACCTTCAGTTAGCACACCACATATGGACCTCCAGGACAAGCCTGGGCTGTGGGCTCCATACTCGATACCTAAGTGCAAAATCTGCCTGGATGGGAACATTAACTAAGGGCCTTGTTAATAAAGCTGAATGTTCCACAAAACATTCAAAACATTTTTGGAAACCATCCACCCGCAGAAGAAAAGAGGCACCCTCAGCCATGGTGACATGTCTGAATTTAATATCACAACCAAAGGAACTTAAGGAAACAAAATGACAAAGGTGTTAAGAATCACACCAACTCATAAAGACTCCATTGTGGGCCAACACAAAAGCACCAGTGATAAACCCATGGTGTGCCTAAGGTGCCTTATGTTTACGTTTTCGGGTGCTATGTCTTGGTGCTGCCCCCTCGCTGGGAGTGGCATTTGAGACAGCTGCTGACTCTGCTGTCCTGTTGGCCTCGATGACCTTGGCGGTCGTCCTCTGGCCCGTGGAGCCTGTGCTGGACCCGCCTGGGAGGGAGCTGCCAGTTCCACAGCTGGCCTCTCCCCAGGCGTCGCAGCCTCATCGGATGCAACGGACACTGACAGAGGAGCGGAGGAACTGCCGCCTTCATCCGGAGCGCCCTGAGAGGTACCCGAAGAGATAACAGGCAGCTGTTGCGCTGACGTAAGGTCATTTCGGACCTCCCTGCTCACGGTGGATGGATGGGCACCAAGCTGGAAAACTTGGTCAGAGCGCATCCCCAGGAAGCCCTGATTGGTCGCCTGGAGGAGCCTCCCCATGAGAGTCACCACTCTCTCCATGGAGGACGCATGGTGCTCGGCCATGAGGCTCATCGCTTTGCCGATAGTCCGCTTAGACTCCTCCACCACGGACACCAAACCAAGCATAGCCTCATGTATCTCCCCCAGATGCTCCCGCACACCCGGCCACATTTCCTGCACCTGCTGCATCGCGGACGACTCCAGAGGCACACCATCAGGCACCGACTGAGCATGTGCCTGGTTCCCTGCAGTCCTCCGACTGTTGGCGCCATGGGCACTCTCTGTCTTTGCCAGCTCCTCCAGCGACTGTGAAGTGCCCTCACTGCTGTGTCCCGGGACACTAGCCGATGTTCTAATTCCCACCGAGGTGCTAGTATCTGCGCTGGTGGCTGCCTGACAGAGATGGTGTGATGCTGGTGAGACTTCAGGGCCCTCAGGTGTGAGAGGGGGTCTCTGCTGCTCCTCCTCCCGACCCTGCTCCGCTGATGCTGAAAGGAAGATCAAGGACATTGGATCAGTTAACGTGGAGATAATGTCAATGTGCATCCCTGTCCCCTGGATCATTATGCACTCATCCTTCCAGTAAGCAATGGTCAAGCCATGTTGCAAACTTCAATCACTGAACATTCAGCACTGCTATGGCTGTTGGGAGAACAATGGTGACCTCACCACTGGGCAAACATACCTGCTCGTGGCACCCCAGCCTCACCGACACCAGTGGACATGGGCGCATGGTGCCTCTCCAGATCCAGGGCCTCCTGCTTGAAGCGGCTGAGAATCGTCAACTGTGCCGGGCCGCCGCCAGTCCTCACCCGCTCGGCGGCATTATGTGCATCCTTCTCCTGAAAATTTGAGGAGAGCATTGATTAGTGCTACTTGTACCTGGACTCTCTTCGCGCACGGCCCATCCCAACCAGAGTGGGACATTGCAGGTCTCCAGAGCCTCCTCACCCCACTGCTGCCGAACACTCACACAAAGATGTTAGGCCTGTCCCCCACTCCCTTGGCCATATGCTGCCTACATCACATTAGGCACCACACGGTCTAACCTGCCATAGCAAGGAGGCGCAAGCACGTGGAGCGCAGAGGAGAGCAGATCAATCGGTGCCACACCACCTTGAAGCTCCCATCCCAGCATGTCATCACCCTGACTTTGACATGTCCTGGAGTTCCAGGTCTGCACCTAGGTGCAGCTCCTCCAGGTTGCCCCCAAAACAGTCATGTGGGTCTCAGTCTACCACATGCTGCGGAGGCAGAACCCATTTCATCACCACCCTCTCAGGGTGACCTCGGCATGGGCAATATCTGCTGGCCCACCCAGCGAAGGACACATGCCATCAATGATTCAATGTAGTCACTACATCCAGACTTGGGGGTGGGGGGTTGCTGTGGGGGTTGGGTGGCAGCACGGGGGAAAGCCAACCTGCTGGGTTAAGTGACCAATGCCAACATTGCCCTCATCCTGCCAGAGCACAAGTCGTTGAAGCGCTTGCGACACTGGATCCAGGTGCGCCGCACCACATCACGGGAGCTCACCACCTCCGCCACCTCCTCCCAGGCACATTTCATCATTTGGGGGAGCCTCCTCCACCCCAGCCCTGGGGAACCAGGACCTCCCACCGTGCTGCCACCTCCTCGAGGAGGACAGCAAGGCAATCATCCAAAAACGAGGGGCACAGTGCCCCCCTGCCCTATCCTCCTGCCTGGCCTGCTCACCAGCAGCGCTGTGGGGAGCCCTTCCACTGGCCGTGATCCACAGCCTTTGAAAGGCTGCAGCAACTTTTTAAAACAGGCCACTGGGTCGCCAATGTACCCAACGCCATTGCAGTCCCGCTGCCGCCCGCCCACTCCCACTGTCCTCGGGAGCCGCGATTCACACTGGGCAGGCCTTAATGGCCCACCCGCGTAAAATGGCGGCGCGGACCCGATCACGGGCAGCAATTGGATCCGCAGCCACCCGCGCCCACTCCGCCCACTCGACACGCAGAAAATTCTGCCCATAAAGTGGAGACCACAGCTCCCCCAGGAAAGGTTCAAACACCACTCCCTGTATTACATTTTCCCCCTTTACAGGCTGCAGATGCCTCCCCCAATCCTGACCACCCCATCTGCAGCCCAGGACTATGCCAGATAAGACAATGGCCAGCAACAATAATACCATGACCATGTCCTGCACACCAAGCTTTGCCTTATCCCAATTGAACACACAGCCCTTGTCCCTCCTTGGAGCAGGACCACGACATGTGTGCCATGTATAGCCCTATAGCAAGGCCCACAAAGCCCTGGACTGCCTTTGATTTCTCACTGTGACTATGAGGTGCACTCAGCCCCTGGACTGCCTATAGTCTCTCACCCTGAATACTTGGTGCCAAAACCAAAGACCTGAGTCTTTCAATGGGCTCTCCCATTCCTTCTTCACTGCTGACAACACACTGTCCCTCCCCACCCCATCCCCTCCGTGAGTCTCTGTGCAACCCATTCTGCATGTGCAAGCCTTTCCCCTCCCCCACCTCCATGAGTCTCTATGTAAGCCTTACCCTTTTGTGCCACACAAACACAACACCCCCCTCATATTCTGGAATCTACATGCATCCTCTCCAATTTGTGCAGCTCTGTTCCCATTCCACCCCCTACTGTGCCTGCATTCCAGTCTTTAAAGTTGAACTCCATCTTCCCCACCCTTGGTCCCCACTTTGCCTGCCATCATCTCCCCCCACTCTCACCCCTCTCCAACCCCACCATTGCTCACTGTGGCCCGTGTCTCCATCTTCCTTGGCCCTCAGTTCCAACCCCACCATTGCCCATTGCGCCTCATATCTCCATAGTGCTTCGCTCCTCCAACCCCACCAATGCCCATTGCACCCTGTGTCTTCATCCTCCTTCCACACCACCATTGCCCATTGCTCCCCATGTCTCCACCTACCTTTCCCCCTGCTACCCCTGGTCACAATGCTGGTCTCTGTCTCATAAATAGCCCTGCCCGACCCCCACAGAAGATACACTCCCAGAGAACGGAGGAAGCCAGTGAGCAGAGCAACCCTACACCCCAACCAGTGTGGAGTCACTGTTATTAGTGAGAAACTAGACCGGTGCTGTTGCAGGTAGGGCTGTGCATGTTGCACTCACCTTGAAGTCAGGAGCAAAGTGAAGGCCAACAGCTGCATGCCACTTACTTCCAAACATGTTTCAACTGCTCTAATTTCCCACTGACATGGTGCTAGATTGGGAGGGGCCACGTGATCCTGGTGGGTGACATTTTTAATGAGCATTCATGACACGGTAATGCATGCAGATGGGCTCCTGCCATGGATCAGCGGGAATCCCGACCCGCCATTAGCCCACCATGGAAATGGTCAGGGGAAAATTCAGAACTGTTTTCCCACCAGCGGGTTTCCGATTTTTTGGCCTCTCCCTGAATTTTCCAGTCCCACCCACCGGGAAACTCGCCACAGGCTGGAGGGGAAAATTCCGCTCTGTGTGTAACCACGGTTGTTTGAGGGAAAATTTTTTGAGAAACACTAACACAGTTTAGTCACAATGTTTTAACATATGAATTTTCTGAATCTCTGAGTTCCGTTTCACAAAATCCAATGGCAGCACTTGCTAGATGAATTATACTGCTAGACCGCCCACGATGAAACGAGTGGTACCATTTCTGTCTCTGGATCAGAAGGTGCAGGGCTGGAACCTCACTCCAGGCAGCCCCAGCAAGTGGAAACCAGAGCTCCAGCTCTGAAGTCCAGATTGCCATCCAGCGGATGCAGTTCCGAAGAAGAGTCATATTGAACTTGAAACGTTAATTCTGATGGGGGATAGGGGTGGCAGGGTTGTGGAGATGGGGAGAACAGGGAGGAAGATTGAAGCCTGTAGCCAGGGCCGTTTGGGGAGGCCAGGGTCAGGGAGCAGAGAACAGAGTCTGGAACGGAGATCAGTGTAGAGAAAGGCAGATGGGGCGAGGAAGGCAGAATGGAATCCAGAGCTGGAAATGATCAGGGCGCCTTGAGCAGAGGGCAGTTCAGGTTATGGAACCAGGCAACATTGGGGAGGCTGATGTCGAGTGGTGATCAGAGGCCAGAGACCTCAGAGGAAATTGGAAGTGTTTGTTGCAGGGTTGGGGAGGGTTCCAATTACAGGGGTTTGTTGAAGCAGGCATAATGTGTTGAGCAGGCTGGTCCACAGGGACTTACTCCTGAATCCAGCAGTCCTCACCTTGCTTATCCTTTATCCATCCTCCTGCAAAATTGTTGGTCGCCTGTGCACTGCTGTTCCACTTCTCTGGTAGGGGTTGGAATTCAGATTTATAACATTTCAATGCCTGACGCGACCTAAACCCACCCACTTTTGGATGTTAAAATTCTGACCCTCCCCCCCGCCCCCCGCCCCACTCCCCCCCGCCCCACTCCCCCCACCGTTAATTCAGCAATTCAATTTGGAAAAAAAAATGCACATTTTCACCAAATACTCACTTGACTTTTAATGTGGTTGTGAAACAACTGGATTTGATGTGCAAAGCATTTGAGAAGAATTTGATGCTTACAGCAGAATTTTGTTTGAAAAATTTAAGTTTGAATTAGATATTCAATATATTTAGAGTGAATGGGACATGATTTAATACACTGGAATTCTGTGCATAAATTTGAATCATCCTTCAATTGGGTGTGCATCTATCTGTAGTTAATAAAACAGCTGTAGTTGATCTAATTGTTTACTGAGGGTTTTTCTCAGCACCTTCAAAGATTTTATTCATTAGAATTGTACGTTCAATTAGAACCACAGCAGTGAGCATTGCATAGATTTGTTCTTACAGTATTTGAAAGTATTTGGAATTTACATTTCTTCCTCATTTTTTAGTCAACCTTGATCCATTCCCTTTACTAAAAGTCCTGACTGGCTCAATCTTACACCTTGATTGACTCAATGTTATTTGAAATGTGCAAGCGATGAAAACTTTAGTGTCCCCTCATTTGTTGAAAATCAGTAAAAACAGATATTTTCTCAAATGAAATTGAGCAATTTTTGTATTATTTATAGCACATAATCTAAAACGTATACTATCCCAATTCCAGCTTAAATAGTGGTATGTGTAAGATTTTTGATACAATGCTTTTGTCTATACATATTACAATTGTACTTCTGTAAGTCAACTAATTGTGCAATTTGCATTTGATGCTTTACAATTTGTTGTCTTCTGTTCAAATCCTAGGACTATACGCCATTGCATATAGCAGCCCTTCATGGCCACCGACACATCATTCAGCTGCTGATCAACACATACAGTAAGTGACTGGCAACTCTTTTAATACCCTTGTTTCTTTATGAAACACTTTCCTCCCAGACCAGTGAGGTCTGCCATTTCCATAATCTCAATTTAACACATATTTGAAGTGCTAAACAGGGACTGTCTAGGCTTGAAAGTGGTAAAGTATAACAAAATTGCATTGACAGAAAAACAAAACATCTCTGCTGCCCTTATTAGCAGAGATGCTTAAAATGAAAGTGAGCGAGACCAAGGATTTGACGTGGAAGCAGGGGATAAATTGAAAACCAGTTAAAACTAGCTGAGAAACATCAACATGGCAAGCTAACAAAGACAGGGACCCCAAGGGGGAAGAAAGGGACAGAAAGAGCAAGCAGTTTGAGCATCATCAGATAATTGCTTATACTACAGCTAAATATTTGTGATTGAATGTTTTCCTAATTTGTTTCACAAATTTTAGTGGTGCACTTTAGATTGGCTGAGATAGGCTAATACAGCATAGATGACTGTTCATTAAGATGTTGATTTGCCCAGTCTCTTGAAGCATGGCAGCTTTTTCGAGGATGTAGCCTTCTCTTTAAGCAGAACTAATTTTTCCTTAATTAGCCAGACCTTGCTATTGTTATTTACAGCTCTGCTGTGCATCAGACTAAAAGTTTTCTTCTGCCAAGTTTTCAATGCCCTGAAAGTTCAAGAGGGAGCAGGCAGTAAAGGTCATGCAGAATAAACCACAGTAGGCTAGTTGTATAAATGAAATGGCCACTATAAAAACACAGGTTCAAGGTCAACTGGAAGTCAGGAGTCTCA
Organism: Cetorhinus maximus; assembly: GCF_964194155.1. Taxonomy (NCBI): domain Eukaryota; kingdom Metazoa; phylum Chordata; class Chondrichthyes; order Lamniformes; family Cetorhinidae; genus Cetorhinus; species Cetorhinus maximus. The sequence continues at coordinate 106,511,069 of NC_135884.1, forward strand.
CAGATGGTAAAGTGAAAAAAAGTGAAAGGGGAAAATAACAATCGTTGTCTTGTCACATAAAAATTCTGTGAAATATCTGGTGTGAACACCCATCGGCTTCCACCAATTTTGTACAGAGTCTGTTTGCCTTTGGGCGGAGATTACTAGGTCTTTCCTTATGCATCCTCCCATTGAGGTTGCAGTAGCCCCCATGGGAGGAGAAACCACCCAGATTTTTTCTGCTGTTAGTGTTTTATTTACGTCATTGACACTGCAGAGAAACCTGAAACTGATGTTACTGCCACAAGTTTTTAAGGAAAATAAGACTGAACTTTAACCTCTAAAATATAATCAGCATCAACCGCTTTTTCAGCGCCACTGGGCTCAGCTAGTGCTGGCAAAATTTCAGGAAACAAATTTGCACATCTTTTTTTACAAAGCAGGCGTCAAAGTGATCTTTATCTGCATTTTACATTCAGCATATTTCCCCAGGGACCGTCACAAAGCCTGTTCACAAATTGTGTTACTGCTGTTAGTTGTAATAATGATTGTGAAATCCATGATAATAAAATACAAGACATGTAGCTGTGTTTTATTTTTTAGAAAAGAGGAATATTGAGGGATAAAAAGACAGAAATAGAACTGCCCTGGCCAAAAATCAGTCAGCTGAAATTGGAACAATCTGGCATGTGGGCACATATTTGCAAGGTTTCCATTTCTGTGGTTCCATGATTGCCTGTTACTTTGGTCCACCCATACTAGGAACCAATCTGAATTCTTCAGCATTTACATCGCAACAGATAGCAGTAACTTCATATCCACTCACATAAGTGTAAAAGAAGAATTGTGTGATGCCATGTGAGAACACCTTTACAGCAGATGTAATGAAATTCACACTCCAATTTACTCTGTATCATGGTGAACATATATAAACAGTGTATAGTATATAGAATGCATATTAGTATGTAGCTACTACTCGGTAGTATTATCCAAAATTTTGAATGTATTTTTCTGTAGCACAGATGAAAATATCACATTGGAGTTCAATTATTCCTCTATGTTGAAATAATAATAGAAAATGGAATCTTATTTGAGCAACTTTTACTTAATATAATCTGATATCTTGATGTCCAAACATTTATCTGATCTGCTGTTCATATTACATATTCAGCCATGGGTCCTACTGCTTATTGATCCGCCAGCCATTTCTTCAATGAATTGGTAAGTGTTAACAATTACAGAAGTTCTGCAAATGTTATACATTGTTTTTATTTGTCTACCAGGCATCCTAAAGGAAAGACCTGAGAAATTCAATGTTTCTAAAATTAAAAATACAAAACATAATCATCGGTAAAGCTATGGTTGCAGCTTCAGTTTTATGTGACATGCAGAAACACTGACCATGGAATAAGTCTAGGAATTGGCATCAGTAATGGAGATGGAACATCACTGTTCTTTCAAGTGTGTGAAAGGCCATGGTTAATGAGAACTACTGATGAGCAAACAAACAATTGAAGCACATCACATTTTTCTCATACATTATATGCAAGACATAAAATAATCCTGAGTTACAAAACATTTCTGCCTTGCCCTCTCTTCATGCCATGTGATGGTATTCCACTGCATGTATTTACAATAGCAGTAGAGCTACAGATAATCCAGAGCCAAATGATGAACTGTAGTGGAAGCTACAGATGTTCCAATCTTAAAGTACAAAATTTAGTGGCAGCAACAAAAGGAATGAAAATGAACAGCAAAAATGGAAAACTGAGTATTTTAATAAAGGGTAATAGATGACTGGCAGTGAGTTACAGTCTACTAATTGAATTGAGTGGCTCAATGATAGATTGTGAGATTGAATTGCTGCCTTAAAATCACTGCTGTTCTTTATGTTTAATATTCGCTTTTTCTTTCTTATCTACAATTTTCTTCCTTTCTTGAAAGGTGCCCAGCAGTATTAATTTTCAACTCATCTGATGGCTTAATTGTGACATCACTATCCAGTGTATTGTGATATGTACTATACAGTGCAATGTTGAGCCATTGGGCCTAGGAAGTGTTCAGGTTCAGCCCTAATTCGTGTTGAATTACCAATTGTAGACAGGCTGGCAGTGGGGCCTGAAAGAGTCCTTGGCTCGGGAGGAAAAACGTAATCAACCAATATGCCCTCCACTGACCTCAGTTCAGCGATTGCTACTGAAATATATGCTGACGTGCTTCATGAGGAGAAGGTTGGGCTTGGTTGTGATGCCCCTATAGTTGAATAGTCTTCCCACCCTCCAGTCTTGACTCATGTTTGAAAAATGCCCATTTGAATGAAACACGACAAAGTTGTTTACACACGTGAAACCATACCCTAGAACAGTAAGGGCATTCAGGATGTAGGGCATAAAAGAGATGGTAACCAGCAAGAGTGTCTGGGCAAGAGCCAAGTCCTGAGTATATTTTTACCCCACAGATAAATAAGGAAATTCAGAGCATAAGTCATGCTGTGTCACTCTTGTGCATCTCTCAGCAGCCAGCTCAAGAATGGCTCTGGAAGCAATTCACCAGATGTCCACTGAATAACACTGTCTCTGAGCCAGCAGTAAATGACAGCAACTGCTGAATGTCAGGCTGTACCACTGTAAAGCAGTGTTCCACTCCATCTGCACTTATCCAAGTGCATTGATTAAACATTATTTTTTCTTCTTTTAATTTTAAATATCAAAGCATTTTACTTTTGTCAACTCTTGATGAAACAAGCCTGAATGACATTAACAGGAAATTATGCGCAGAGGCATTGAATACCTTAACCACCCAAAGACTGAGCCACCAACATAAATCAGTTGGATTTTCTCCACTCACAGGTTAAGCAGTTAAGTCATTATTCAGTACTTAAAATAATCAGCATTTTTCTTCTCCCATTTATGTTACTTTGTAAAAGGCTGTATTCTATATTACGTGCAAAAATTAACTTTATAACCCCATAATAACTGCCACCTGGTATCATTCAAAGAGTCTGCTTTTATCAAAAGTTACATTCACTTTATGCTTTCATCATTCTAGCATGCTGGTGAAAACTTATTTTTTTTAAATTATACTTTTGCAGTTCCACAAGGTAAAAGCTGCTGCAGTCAAATGGAGAACCTCAGGACCTGACAATTCCTCCTAGTAACCTTGAACTATGAAAACAGAAATACAATACTGAAAATGTGGGGTGACATGAGCTGCATAGTAACAGCACCATAGCAAGCTAACTACCACAGCCCAAAACTTTTAAATACATATAATAAGGATTATAATTACATGCATTAATTAAATCAAACAATCCATGATACCCTTTACAAGGCTAGAACAAAATTTCAAGCTTCAGATGTCTGTAGTAATCACTCAAACTTAATTCTCACAGTTTATGACATCATGTAAACCTCTCAATTATGTTGCAGGGTTGTAACACAGCATCAGGTGTCTGTTATTCTAAGCTGTGAGTAGCATATTAAAGCAGGGCAGATCTTGCATTTCTGATACTTGTTTAGTTAAATGAGTTTCCAAATCTTTCGTTCAGTGATCTGGTGCCAACAGTTTCAGTGCCTGGATGTTTGGCATGCAGCTTGAGATTTTTTTTTCACTGTCTGCAAGTGCTCTGTATTAAGGCTAACAAACCAAAATGTACTATGCTTCCTGAGTGATAGGGGGTGGGGAAGATGAATGGTGCAAGGTTGTACTTGGGTTGTGACCACATAAAAGCCATTTCATGACAGGTGGTTATGTGCTATGGAGACCTGCTGTATGCACTTGTGCTTGGCACAGTGAAGACAGCCATCACCAGGGTGACATTGTGTTCAACTATTTGTAAACCAGACACTGGCTTTAAAAAACTTTTTTTTTTTAAAAAAGAATAACTTGTGAAATAAAAAGATTGATCTGAAGAGGCCAAGCTTCAGCATCAATGAACACCAGAGAACATTCTTAAACTGACAAAATAAATCAGTTCAGCACAGATGACGGCTCTCAGGATTTAACACCTCTTGACAAAGAGAGGCATTCTGGTCTCCTTCAAGGAAACATAGATAAAAATTTTGTTCTTCAACTCTAATGAGGCAAGCTCAGATATGAGTCAATAGAGCAATTCATTAACAAATCTAGTGAAATCCCCCAGGCACCAGGCAAGATGGCAGTGAAAGCGGATGTGTTGTGAAAAGCCCTCCTCCGGAATAGATGCCCATATGCTAAGGGTCAGAGAGCCGGACTGCTTTGCTCTGTTTACTATTCACTGAACACATATGGCAGTTAAGGTCACTGTTATCAGACACTTTCTCTGTACACAAAACAAAATTTCCATATGGGCCATGAAAATGGATATGCTGCGCTCCCAAGCAGCTTCCCACGGCTTTCTTATTGTGCGGCAGCAGTTAGAAGTGAAGGGGTGTGAGGGGTTAGCTTGCCAGTCAATTGCACTCATTGCTTTGTGCGTCAGGCCAATTTAGGGCAAATCTGCGTCACTTTTTTCCCCCCTCTTTCAAACCCAAATGCTCATGTCAGTCTATTAGAACGTGATGGAAGTACTGATCACTGCCTCTTCATTTAAAGCCTTTTGAAAATACGATGACCTGCTGAAGAGGATTTTAAGAAGAGGGCCCTTCACCAGACTCTTTCAAATACACATAAATAAAGCCCTTTACTGGCTAAAAATGGCCTCTTAGATTTAGCACTACAGAGCGCTGAAAGCCACAACACGATTGTCATGGATATTACACGATGCTAACAACAACAGACCATGCAGACAAGTGTCGATATTAAACAAAACTAGACTAGACGTTTTGAAAACCTGGGATGCGGAAACTTGACAGCCAAATAAATCGCCTGTTTAACCCTTTAAAAGTAAATGAAGAGGGGAGAAAATTGCATCATGATAGATTTTATGCCTTTGAAAAATTCATGGCATTAGAAATACATCAGTTTGCTAAAGGTCAAGAAAAGTAGAATTTGGGAATTGAGAAGTTGAAGATGGCAGCCTTAAGGAATATATTTTAGTGATTTTTAGAAAGTCTTTTTCAATGACATTAATAGATATAATAGATTGTTTCTGATGAAAAGGTGAGTTTTATTTGTTTGGCTATTAAGACACCCATTTCGTGAATTCCTCTTGGTTTTCTGATAGTCAAAAAATAAGCAAGCCAGACTGCTTCCATTTAATCTTTATGCAGTATTTACAATTTATATTGTCGGCACTTGTAGTAAAATCTGTAATTGAAAGATGCAGAGACACAGTAAGAAGTAAAAGGATTAGTAATGGTACAATAATTGTGACTAAAAGTTTGATCACGCTGCGGGCTATGTTTAAGAAACAAACAGATAGAATTGGTTGGACTAATTTTAACGTCATCTAACAAGCATAGACACATCTGGATGTTTTCCAAAAGGGATTAATGATTTTCTTTTCAGATGATATTCAGGCTTTGCAGAATCTGCAGTTTTAAAAGAAGTTACAGACTAAGATGTCTATACCTAAGCTATTTTCTTTGTTAGTTTATTTTTAAAGAAAATATTTTGCACATTGAATTTCAAACAGCAATCAATATACCATGGCTGTTTGGAATAGTATTTTCTGTTTAAAAATTCATGAGACAAATGTTGAAAACCCTGACAAAAGAAACCATGTCACAGGTTTGAGGAAAAGTTATATTGGTTTTATTATCATGTGCACTTGATTTGAGTACAGCGTCATGACATATTTTGCCAACCACAGGATTGTTATAATTCTAAATACCAATGTTCTGAACCTCTGCCCATGTTTTAACCATGTAGAACTCCATTTAATTAATTTAATTGATTCTAATTGTCTTTCAGGGAAGAGAGCTTGTTTTTTGCCAACTCAACTGGCAGTGAAAGGCTGCCTGCTTCAGCACTCACTGTCACGCAGAGGCACTCATGAAAATGCATGCTATTCCTCTAGGATATTTCAGTAATTGTGCTATTTCCGTAACCGTTTATGTCAGGCAGTTGTTACTGGAAAACCAACACTTTTGACAGTGCAGGTTCATTTAGGGATGAATTTTACGTTCGTTGGGCGGGCGCGCGCTCGACCCGATCGGGCATAAAATCACACGTGATGACGTCGGGCAAGCGTCCCAACATCACCGCACACCCTCGCGATCTTTCGGTGGGTGGCCACACGCGAGAGTTGTCAACACACCGGCCAACAATTAAGGGGCCTATTAAGGCCCTTAAGCAATTAATTAACTTGCATTTTTTTGCTGCTTATTTGACTGTTTGGTTGGCGGATAGGCGAATAGACCAGGCGGCCTTTGCATTTTTTATGAAACCTCATCCACAGGTGGGATGAGGTTTCCAGCTGTAAAAAAAACAGAAAAAAATTTTCAACTTAATTTTAAACATGTCCCTCTTCATGTGACTGTGTCATATGTTGGGGCATGTTTTATTCATCTTTTAAATCCTTATTTTTCATTTAAATATTCTTCAGCTCCCAGAGGCAGCTCTGTGCCTTCAGGGAGCTTTCAGTGTGTGCATGCGCAGACTTCAGCGCTCGTGCTCCTCCTGGCCCTACCCGGCAGCGCTGAGGCTCTCAATGCATGTTTCACGCTGGCTGGCCGTTAATTGGCCAGCCAGAGTGAAACGCGGTCCGAGCCCAATCGCGGGTGGCAGTCCGTTTCGCGGCTGTTCCTGGGCTGCCCGCCCGACAAAGGGAAAATCCTACCCTTAGTTATCATCAGATAATTTCAGTGTCAGCAAATTTTGTGCAATTATCAACTCTGCAAATGATGATTTAAACAAGTCCATAATGCTGCATGATCAATTTTTTTAAGGTCGTGTACATCCTGTAAGGACAGTAAATAAGGCAAAATCTCCAATATGACCCATGGAGGGCCCCCCTCCAGCGACACCCTCCACGCCTGTAGTAAGAGCCTCCCTACCCTCCACAATGAATGCCCCCATCCCTTACCGGGGCCTGCCTGACTGGCCCCTGCAAGCCCAACCAACTTACCTGTACTCCGAGGCCTGTTCCACCTTTGCTGCATCAGGATCTGCTGTACCACCATCAGTGACCACCACTTCCAGTGGCGCCACTGAGACTAAAGACATGCCGGCCATCCGATTGGCCAGTGGTGTTGAAGGTGGGATCTGTGCCCCTTAAAGGTATGGAAACACTGGTGGAAGGCAGTTAACTGTCTGATTGACATTTAATCCTGTAGGGGCTTCCAAAAATGGCCACGCTGGGGTTGCCCCCAGCTTTCTCGCTGGTGAACATTAAATTCCATGGCCATTAGATTCAGCCCATAGTGTGCAACTGAACCATGCAAACCATGAAGTTTCTCGACCTTGATTTGTGCACTGATCTCATCCAGGATGATAGTTGGCTTCAATACCTTGGGCTAGTAAGGGGGAAAAAATCAGACAGGATTCCTGCTTTTAATAGTCATGCAATGAATGATTATAACCTGGTGGAAACCTGGCTGAGGGACAGTTAACAATGCTGGGACTCTTACCTGATGACCTCCTTCTCTATTCCCACAGCCTTCTATTTTAACCTACTCTGCTGAGCAGACAGGAAGGACACCCGACAGATACCAGTGGGCTCCATCTTTAAATATACAGGCCCAGCTCTGATGACATCATGGGGTCTGACTGCTATTTTAACCAGTGACCCAAATGAGAAAGACATCGTGTCTTTTCCTCTTGGTAAGAAGTAGAGTAAGGACCGGAAGAAAACAGGCAAGTTTTGAAATCTTCCTTTCCTTTCCTTGGGGAACCAGTACAGTAGGAATTCTCCTCATCACCCAAGGACAGTTTAGGCTTCCTCTGTTGTGCAGCCCCCTGCCCTCACACCACCATCTGAATACCAGGTTGTATTCCTTTAGGGCAGCTGTCTGGGATCTTACAGAGGAGAGACTCAGGAGTTAAAAGTACCCAGGCCTCATGTTGCCATGATGGTGTGCTACCTATCCACTGTTCCTCCAGTGACTTGTACTGGGAATTACCCATGTGCACATTGGAGGAGGACCAGGTAGTGGAAGTTGGGCCAAATCTGTGGAAGCGATAGGCTGCCAGGAATCAACATCTTCAGCAAATGGGCAGGGTAAGTTGGGGAAAAAAGGAATGCTTAAAGAATTGTATGCATGTATTTTAAGTTTTGCTCCATTCAGGCATAAACATGACTACATTAACTGAAAGGCACTATATTGGTAATAGCCGGGGAGATAACACAGACTTTCTGCTGGCTTTTTCGCCATGGATAACACAAATCAGAAAAGTGGAAAAGAGGTGGCAAAGTGCCACCTTCTCAACAGCCATCTGTCCTAAGAAAACCCAGCAGTGGTTCTGTAATGTTGGTGATTAGTAATTGGGGAAATTGCAGGTTTGAGTATTATTTATTTACTATTTGATAAGCAAATAGTCAAATTATCATGAGCACTGATGATACAAGATTGTCATCAGTGAGAAAAATGTTCCATATTTCAGAACTGGATGCCTGTCAGAGCAGGTGATTTTTTTTTTCTCTGTTAGTGATTTCTCAATTTAAAAAAAACACTTTACGAAGTGTACTCCAACCAAAAATAAATTTATATTGCTGGTTTAGGACTGGGTACAATATGATATGTACACTGTCTAGACTAGAGGATAGATGAGCAATTAATAGATTAGCATTTGCATTGGTGAGAAAGGGATATGGACTGGAAAACGAAACACTTAACAGAAAATTACCCTTATCATGAAAAGGCAGTTGCTTCTCTATATTAAGGATGGTTGAGCAATACCTACAAAATTGCTCACATTAACTGCTCATGGCTCGATTATAGAACAACCCTAAAAGATGAGGCTGAACAGTTGGGCCAAGATTTGCATTGCATTTTACAATCCAGATGCTTTATGCTGTGGCTCAAATTAATGAATCAATTCATTCTCTTCATAAAATCATCAATTTCAAACAAAAACAGAAGACTTCTTTTCAAGGCCAGTGTCTGCTTTCATAATGAAGGTTATATCCGGCACCCTAGATTTACTTCCCCTGCGCTGTCCTATTTCTTAAAGAGACAGTTGTTTTATTAAGCCCAAAAACACCTTCTGTCCTGATCTTACTCCTCTTCTGATGACCAGCTGCTGCTTTCTGCTAGCTAGAAGCAACTGATCAGCAGCATTCAAATGAGGCCTGACAGTTAAAATGTGCTGGGCCCCTGATTCACACTCCTGTGCAGGTTTGCCCTCTTCCACCCACCATCTCACCCTCACCCGCCAACCCCTCCACCACCCCCAGCAGCATGGCTATCCTCTTCCCCCCCCAGTCTTCACCCCAGCTCCCCACTGCAGTTAAAATGAACCTGAGAGTTATATCATAGAATCTTACAGAAAAGAAGGCAGCGACTTGGCCACTTGCACCTGTGCCAGCTCTTTGAAAGAGCTGTTCAATTAAGTCCCACACTCCGGTTTATTCCATTGCAAAATAGTTCTCTTCAAAGGTTTGAGAGAGCAAGAAAATGAAAACTGATGAAGATGATGATAAATCTGTACCTAACCCAATATATAATTTGGACGTAATCATTTGTTGCATATTGCACATTGCTAGATGCACATTCAATGGCCCAGCAATAAGTGCAGTTTGAATTCTCCCATTCTAATTGACAACTGCCATGCAGAATAGAGAACTGTTGATGTCTATATTGATAAAAGCTCAACCAATATCAAGGGATTCAGTTCTCTTTACATGCCAGCAGTTGCCTATACAATCTTTATAAGGGCACCAGTGATATCTTGTCAGTACTGCTTAAACTTCTATTACAGTAAAGCAACTTGGGAAAGTCTTTAAGTTAGTGATATCTGTGAATGATGCTCTTTCTTGTCAATTCTGTTACAAACAGTATTATCATTGGTTTATCTGTCCTCCGTTTTCTCTCTCCAGATATTTTTTACTATAAGTAATTTTTTCCCCTCCATCATCAACTATCTCTACTCTTTCCCCTGCTCTTCTGCAAACATTGGTTAACTCTTTGGTGGGGGTAAGCTTTTACCAACAGAGATGCATCATTATTCTTCATTTGTATGCCCACGTAATGTGCTTTGTCAGCTTGTTGATCTCACTAAAAATCACAGCCAACCAATCCTGCCCTCACTTGACATCCACAAACATGTTCCTCCAGCAGGTTTAGCTGGATAGCAATCAACAGCTGGAACCCTGACCGAATTTTCTCTGCTCTCTCACCAAGACATATTATGGCCAACTGCAGTGGCCCTAGAACTGCCCTGACTGAGATCATCATAGGCCTAAGATCGGAGCTAGAGTCTCCTGGTCTATTTGGCTCAGTTGTTCATTCATTTACTAGCTAAGTTCGATAGTTCTTTTCAGTGGAGTTTAACTATGATGTGCACTCAATGATGCAACAGCTTCAATATTAAAGAAAACAAAACTTGCATTTATATAAGCACCATTCATGGCCACCATTTATCCCAAGGTGCTTTACAGCCAGTAAAGCACTTTTGAGGTGTAATTACTGCTGCAATATAGGAAGCATGGCAGCCAATTTGTGCACAGCAAACTCCCACAAACAGGAATGTGATAATGACCTGATAATCTGTTTTTGTGATGTTGATTGAGGGATAAATATTGGCCCAGGCAATGAGCAGATAGTAACAAGGTTGATCCATTTAAAAATTGGCATATTAAAAAATATGCTTATTTAGTCAAATCTAATCAAATTATCTCAGTGAAAATATTCACAAATTTTGGCAATTATGGTCATTTGCTTAACTGGGTATCCTGTTATTGGTCTATAAGCACATATGTAATATATGAATGTAATATATACAGAGGTGTAGCTTACATCCACTTAAGGAGCCTCACTGAAACCAGGTTTGATATGGATTTTTGCCACTGAGCCACTGCCAGTAAGTCTGGTGACGTATGATATTACAAGTGTGTGAGGAAATTTATTGTTCCTTCACCTTCAATTAATCATCCTTCAGGTTACAGATTCATATCACAGCATGGATAGAATATTTTCCTGAAAGTTTGCAATTCATTGCTTTCTAAACACTTTTCTTTATGAAAGCAACTTCACTAACTAAAGTCATAGAGTCATAGAGGTTTACAGCACAGAAAAAGACCTTTCAGCCCATCGAGTCTGCGCCGATCAAACAAGTACCTAACTACTCTAATCCCATTTTCAACACAAGGCCCATAGACTTGTATGCCATGGCATTGCAAGTGCACATCCAAATACTTCTTAAATGTTATGAGGGTTTCTGCTTCTACCACCCTTTCAGGCAGTGAGTTCCAGATTCCCACTACCCCCTGGGTGAAAAAATTCTTCCTCATTTCCCTCTAAACCTCCTGCCCCTTACCTTAAATCTATGCCTCCTGGTTATTGATCCAGAACTGCACGTAATACTCTAGCTGTGGCCTAACCAGTGTTTTATACAGTTCCAGCATAACTTCGCTGCTCTTATATTCTATGCCTCGGTTAATAAAGGCAAGTATCCCATATGTCTTCTTAACCACCTTATCTACCTGTCCCGCTACCTTAAGGGACTGGTGGACATGCACACCAAGGTCCCTCTGGTCCTCGGTACTTCCCAGGGTCCTACCATTCATCGTGTATTCCTGTGCCTTGTTTGTCCTGCCCAAGTGCATCACCTCACACTTATCCGGATTAAATTCCATTTGCCACTGATCAGCCCTTCTACCAGCCCGTCTATATCCCCCTGTAACCTAAGGCTGTCCTCCTCACGATTTACCACCCTACCAATTTTCATGTCATCCGCGAACTTACTGATCAACCCTCCTACATTCAAGTCTAAATTGTTTATATATACCACAAACAGCAAGGGACCCAACACCGATCCCTGTGGAACCCCACTGGACACAGGCATCCAGTCACAAAAACACCCCTCAACTATCACCCTCTGCTTCCTGCCACTCAGCCAATTCTGGATCCAATTTTCCAAATTGCCTTGGGTCCCATGGGCTCTTATCTTCGTTACCAGTCTCCCATGCGGGACCTTATCAAAAGCCTTGCTGAAGTCCAAGTAAACTACGTCAAATGCATTGCCCTCATCTACACACCTGGTCACCTCTTTGAAAAATTCAATCAAATTGGTTAGACATGACCTCCCCTTAACAAAACCATGCTGACTGTTCTTGATTAATCCGTGCCTCTCCAAGTGTAGATTAATTCTGTCCCTCAGAATTGCTTCCAATAGTTTCCCCACCACTGAGATTAGACTGACTGGCCTGTAGTTCCCTGGTTTATCCCTTCTTCCCTTCTTGAATAACGGTACCACATGGCTGTCCTCCAGTCCTCTGGCACCTCTCCTGTGGCCAGAGAGATATTGAAAATTATTGCCTGCTATCTCCTCCCTTGCCTCACTCAACAGCCTGGGATACATAAAACCAGATACTTTAATGTCTGCTAATGTACATTGTTTGCTTAAATTTAGGATGTAGATTGTAGATTTCATTGTTATATTTATTGTATAATAATAATGTGTTTTGCATTCTCAACGAAAGCTGTGAGCTTTAATACTATGTTGCTTGATTGTATACTGTAGCACATTATTGTTGAAGAACAATTTTACTGCTAAAGGTCAGGCATGGTGTATTAAATTGTCTGTTTGTGGTGATATTCAAAGCAAAGAAAAGAAAAACCACATGGGCATTATTGCAATGCTGTTTATGCAGCCCTCAATATGAAACCTTTATTGTTTCTGCGTTTGAGAGAATTACTTTCTGATTTCCAGTAGCCAGTTCACATTGAACTTTAAAATCAGAAGTGATTACTTCCAGTTGTATGGAGGTACCTGCAGATGTGGCAGCATCCAAAATGGCAAATACAAATGCAATTTATATTATCTCAGTCACCTAACATGGCACACTGCCTTCTGTAAAAGTTCCTTGAGTTATCCACTGTATATTACATTGAATTTAATAAGTCATTATAGTGCATTTTAGTCAAATACAATATTTCTGCATGAATGGACTTTTGCAGCCTCCTTAATATAAAGGATAAATTCATGTTTAATGTGTAATTATTACAAAGGTAGTAATATAAACTATTGATTAACACTTTTAATACATTTTTAAAAACATCACCAGGTAGAATTTCCACTGGGTTTCTTCTGATTCCTCACTTTAACTTTTGTGAAAGATTGGCAGAAACCTCAGCGACACAGCTAAGACAACTATTTACACCATTTCAAAAACAAAAATTCCTGGAAAATCTCAGCAGGTCTGACAGCATCTGCGGAGAGGAACACAGTTAATGTTTCAAGTCCGAATGACTCTTCATCAGATCTAAGGAAAAATAGAAAAGAGGTAAAATATAAGCTGCTTTAAGGGGGGGTTGGGGGGGTGGGACAGGTAGAGCTGGATAGAGGGCTAGTGATAGGTAGAGATTGTCAAAAGATGTCATAGACAGAAGGACAAAGAGGTGTTGACGGTGGTGATATTAGCTAAGAAATGTGCTAATGATGACATTAAGGGTAGAAAGCAGGACAAGCAAGGTGCAGATAGCCTAGTGGGGGTGGGGTTGGGGGAAGGGATCGAAATAGGCTAAAAGGTAGAGATAAAACAATGAATGGAAATACATTTAAAAATAATGGAAATAGGTGGGAAAAGAAAAAATATATATAAATTATTGGAAAAAGGGGGATCGGAAAGGGGGTAGGGATGGAGGTCACCATTCCCCAGCGTTTCTACTGATTTTCTATCAGTGTTACAGCAGATTGGGAGGATACCTGTGGAAGTTCTACCCTCATAACCTTTAGTATCCTAACAACTTCTTCATGGCATCATAAACAAGTTTATCTTTCTTCAGCATAAATATTCTCACAATATTGAAATTAACTTTATATCTTACTGAAATGTCAACGTTTGTACTTCAGTCTTCAGTATAAAACACAATATGATGCATGAAATAACCACACCCATTAGAAGTTTTCTTATCTGTCAGTGGACTGACATAATTCCAGATGTGTGACAATAGTTTTTCCTCCAGGCAGAACGTACCAATCAAAACTCAAGAGAACTGATGGCCAGACACTTGTCAATCAAAAATAAAGAATTTCTTAACTGGAAATTCTTAACTATATTGCTGAACTTAAAAAAATATCTTTTTACTGAATTCAGTATCAGAAGGATAAGTACGTTTTTGTAGACAATTTTAAATCAGCATTTTGTTATTCTTCAATCTGCTGTTTACAGTAGTGAAAGGTTTTCATTTATTTCCGCATTTCAAGCTTAATAAAACTACCTCTCAGAATTACCATGTGGGGTTGTGGAGGGGAAGTCTCCTGATCTACTGCCATAGGTTTGGTGGAAATGGCTTAAAACAACAGCTTATACCAATTCTCCAAGGTTTCACCCAACCTCTGCCAAAGTTGCAGAGGAGAACCCTGTGGAAATTATTCCCTGCATATTTCACTCATTAATTTATTTCCAAAAAGTTAGAAGACTGATTGACAAAACGCAAAAGCCAGAAGTGCTAATACATTCACTCAATGAGCTGCTAGATTTATTGGGTATGTGCGGGTCATTTTGTTGCATTGGCAGTACAATACTCAACCTTTGAGTAAGCCCTGTTTTTGAGGACTTCACACGCCAATTTCTCCCCGGACATTTATAACACACATGTGACCTTGTCATTCAGGAAGGAGGTTAAAGAGATCTTGTAAAACAAACTGCACATACTACAGCTTCACATTTTGGATCATTTTTCTATTTGGCCATGTTTAGTTCATGCAGTTAGCACGTAATGGTTGATAAAAAGCTGTGATCAGTTATCTATTATCAGTATTTGTAATATAGTTATAAAATTTTGTGCTGCATTTTGGCGTGTGGTCACAGCCCTGTGGAGCAAAAAGGCTATTCTGTAAGAGTGCACTAATATAGCCATCAGTGGCATGAGACATACCTCAGTAAAATGCTTACAAATTGTGCATGAGTATTATAAATTATCAAAGTAGAGACACAATTTTCAACATCATAAATTACATGTCTATCAACATATTGGATTATCAGATCCTTGCAAAGCTCCATATCAGGCTTGTGCAATGTGCAGCATGGGTTGGATGTGGCCTCCGGAGGTAGTTTTCAAGATGGTAAGCGCAGTGGGAGATTCTGAAAGAAACTGCTCCTCCAATCACAGGCTGTTCCTCTCCCACGTTTGCTGCTGATCGGCTCACGAGTGGGAGAGAAGCAGTCTGTGATTGGAGGTGCAACAACCCTGGTGTCAGCGAGTGAGCTCCGGAGAAAGATGTGGGGGCAGGCGGGGGAGAGGGATGGGGGGAATGGGGGATGGAGACGGATAGCGGTAGTTGGGGGGAGGGAGGGAGAGGGGTAGGGGGAGGGAGGGGGAGGAGGAATTGAGCAGGAAGGGGAGGGAAGAGGGAGGGCAGGGAGGGGGAGAGGAGGTGGGGGTGGTGTGAGGGGTGGGAGGGAGGAGAGAGGAGGGGAGGGGGTGGTAGGGAGGGGGAGGAAGGGCAAGGGGAGGGCAGAGGAGGAAAAGAAGGCGAGGGGAGACAAGGGGAGGGGGAGGTGGAGCGGGGTAGGAGGGAGGGGATGGGGACAAGGGGGAAGTGGGGAAGAGGGGTGAGGGAGGGGGATGGGAAGGCAGGAGGAGGGGAATGGGGAGGAGGGGAGGGGAGACAGGGAAGAGGGTGGGAGAGAAGGGTTTGGGAGTGAGGGGATGGAGGGGGCTGGGAGAGGGGGGTGGGTGAGAGAAGGGTGGGGGTGTGGGGGAGGGAGGGAGGGAGGGGTGAGAGGGGGAGGGTGGAGGAGGGGAAGGGAGGGGGTGAGGGGAGGGCAGAGGAGGGTGGAGGGGAGGAAGAAGAGGTGCAGAGGAAGGAAAAAGGGGAGGGGAGGAGGGGGAGCGGAGGGTGGAGTGGAGTTGGAGGGGAGGGAGAGAGAGAGAGAAAAAGGCTGTCGTGCCATGCCGTGCGGGGAAGAGAAAGACTCGCTGCTTGGCCGGAAGAGGCTATGTGCGATAGTGTGGGCAAGGCGGGGGGGGGGGGGGGGGGGGGGGTGGGGTGGGGGGGTGGGGGGCGCGTAGGAGGAGATGGCGGGGGGTGGGAGTTGGGGGTTTGCGGGGTGAGGATTAAAGACTTGCTGCCCAGGGGTGTGAGTGAGTGGGGAGTGAGGGTGTGAGAGTGAGAGTGAGAGTGAGTGAGTGAATGTGGAAGTGAGTGAGTGAGTGTGGGAGAGAGAGTGGGAGAGTGTGGGAATGAGTGTGGGGGAGAGTGAGTGTGTGGGTGTGTGTGTGAGTGTGGGGGAGAAAGAGTGAGTGAGTGTGGGAGAGAGTGAGTGAGTGTGGGAGAGAGAGAGTGAGTGTGGGAGAGAGAGAGTGAGTGTGGGAGAGAGTGAGTGAGTGTGGGTGTCTGTATGTGTCTGGCTCACTTGCAGTCTCAGGATTCCCACTCACCCTCCCCCACACACCAACACACAATCACACCCACTCACACGGTGGTTGAGGGTGAGAGAATGAGCATCATGAGATTGGGAGTGAGCCAGCCAAACAGACTTTGTCCCTCTCACACTCACAATGGTGAACTTTATGAATTACTATTTTTTTTAATTATCAATTCATTGCTTTGATATTGCTTTATTTTTACTCAACAAGTTCTTTCTTTAATTCATATCTCAACTTTATTTTGAAATACACGTTTAATGAATTTTATCTTTCTGAAATTTGCTCATCAGCCCCTTGAGTGAAAAGAAAATGGAAATGTGACCCCCCAGGTCAAAAGGTTGCACAAGCCTGAACTAGATGAAGAGCAGCTCTTCTCTCTCATTGGGTTGGATTTCTGGTGGGTGTCAGGACCCCGACGTTAGGTCTATATGGGGGCCCTTAGCCAGCCCATGTTGTTAACACAGCCACTAGTATAGCCTTCTGGGAGGCGGCGTCCTACTTGGCCACCTCCATTTTTGCTGCCCTATTAAGGATAGTAAGCAGGCTCCGGAGGCTACAGGCCCAATCAGAAGGCCAGCAACAATACCAGGCCATCAGCCCCACGTGGGTACACTCTTAGCTGCCTGTATTGAAGTTATAAATTAAAGAGGCCCAAAGCTGGTAGGGCCATCAGGCTTGAGGGGAAATGCTTCTGCAGCCTATTTACAGTCAGAGCTTCAGCCTTTCATTCCCGCAGCTCTGTTATTGGAGCATAGAGCCTCCAGAACTGATAGTCCCCTGGTGCCACAGGAGACTGCCTTGACTGTGGCCTCCACATATGATAGGTGGTCTGCTCTGATGTCAGTAAAATACCAGCACTGGCATAAAATACCCCTAAGTAGCCTTAGTTGGGCTAATTGGCTGCTCACCTGGTTCCCAATCTGTCCCTGGGAAAGTCGCTTGGAGGCACAAATACGTTGGGTAGCCGACCCAACACAGCTACCACTATTTTCCCGGACCCCCACCTCCAATATCATCTCCAATGTGTCCCATTCACAGACACTCAGATGTCAGATTCCTTTGAAGAGGAGTTTCTGGATCTGAAAATGAGATGTGGAGGAAGCTGCTCTGAACAGTTGGAAGTGTGAAAAAAAGCACAAAAGCATACTGAGTCCATAGGCCAGTGTCATTGGACAGAATCTTGTGCTCTCTAAGACTGTCCATCTTGTGGGTTTGGTGGTGGGAGGGTGGCAGTTGGGGATTCTGCCACCTTCAGGTCCACACCCCGAGTAAGTCCGAGGCGGGAAGACCCGTGAATGGCCTTCCCACCCCGCTGCCAATTGAGGTCCTTAAGTGTGAAATTAATGGCGAGCTAGGGGTTTCATCCCACCACCATTGTTATTAATCTACTAGCTGCAGGCGGGAGGACTCACCATACAGGGAGCACAGCAAGCACACCCTGGCATGTTTGTTTGTGGGCTCCCATCAGGACTCCCTTGTTCATAAGCACTCAGTGCCTAATTGAGGACCTGGCATTGGGAAAGAGAGCCCCGCTAAAAGCCAACACCCCTTGCCGCTGACCTTCCTCCTTCTCCCCCCTTCTCTTGAACCCCTTACCGCAATCGCTTACCTGTGCCTGGATCCTTGCTCAATACGAGGCCTCAGGTGGGTCGCGCATTGGCAGCAGCTACCGCCTCCTCAGTGGCAGTGCTGAGTATGTAAGAGCTGCTGACCTCTGATTGGCTAGCAGCTCTCGGCGGGGAGGACTTCTCCGCCGGGGGTCCTTGGTCCTGAGGAAAGGCCTGGCACTGGCCTGTTAAGTGCCAGTGTGGTACAAAATGTGGCGAGTCCTCTTGAAAACAGGTGACGCAGGGGTCTTGCTGGCTCTCCAGCTGGCAGCTAAGACCCCTGTCCTTCCATTAATTCTGCCCATTATCTCTGATTCAGATCTTCCTTCATCGAGCAGTCAAGTTGAATTTACTGATGCAGGTAATAAAAAGATTTTTTTTTAACTTGTACTGTGACATGATTTGAAAGGAGCCAGGTGAGTTACTCTATTTTATGATTTTTCCATCATGACCATGAGTAACTGTAATGCAAGCTTAATGCTGTTTGTAAACATCCTGGATTTCAAGTGATGATAATTGTTTTTGTAATGGTGTGCTTGTTTCTGCTCATGTTCCAAGTAACAAAACCTTTGTGTGAAAGTTTAGTCCAATGTCTCCTTCATTCATGGTTTCCAATGGGATGCCACTCCTTGCATTCAACAATTGTCCAGAAGTAGGCTCACTTTATTTGCCAACACAGGATAACAAATAAATCAGCCTGAATGTAACGGCGTTGCCAAATACAATGGCATAGAGAACTCTGTCAGTTCTTTCATAGGTTGTCAAAGAGGCAGAAGAATTACATTCTTTCAGAACTACCAAGTTCTATTTCTCACAAACATACATCCTACCCCGAATAATGTATTCCTAATGCAAGAGTCAAATAGAATTCAGAACACAAACATAATTCTGAATCAATTCCAATCAATTTTCAAAAAACTAACCATTGAACAATTCAGATCATCTAGAGCCTAATTTGAACTGCTTTTTCAAAATACTATCATATTTGTGCCCACCATCAGCACTGTATGTATTTTACTATTAGTTTCCCTCCACTATGACCAGTGAAAGATGAAAAATTATGATTTGTGATTAGAGCTATATCAAAACAGAATAAATTTTTGATTTCAGTTGGAACACCTCTAGTTGTCCAGCTGTTCCTCCTCCTTGACCAAAACTGCTGATTACTCAAAATCATCCTGGAGAGAAAAGATCTTACAGCCTTTACACCATTGCTAACCACCTTCACAGAACTGCCATCCCCCACCAACGCCGTTTAAACTCAAAATGTGATGAATTCATGGATTTTATCTTGTGTCCAAATTAAGAGGATCAATGACAGCTTTTGCTATCTTTGACTGCCCCTAAACATTCCCACACCTTCATTTCCCCCCCACTCAATCGTTCCCTCATCCTTCCCAATATTTGCAGTGCCGACTCCATTTTCCTTCAGCTCACATTGATAAAATCCATTACTTACTCTTTCGATTGCCTCCCACTGCAACTCTTAACCACCAAGATATCACCTCCTCATCTTTGCCAACCTCATCAGTCTGTATTTCTTGTCCAGTCCCATCCACACCTCTTTCAAAGCTGCCGTTGTCACTGTCCTTGAGAAACCCACCCTAAACACCTTCACCCTTTCTAAGTACTGCCCTATCTTGAATCTTTGCTTCCTCTCTAAAGTCCTAAATGTGATATTGCCTTGAAATTTTGCTTCCAAGTTTCTGTTGATTTGCTTTCCTCTGATTAGCTTTTGTTCTGCTTATTTTACCAGGACCGTACTGGTCAAATTCACAAGCAATGGGCTGAATACCCTCCTGCACCTCCCACCACCTCCTCCGAGCACAGGATGGCAGGCAGGGAAGGCATAAAATTGGGAGCTATGGCAGTGGCACCATGCCTGTTGCCTGCCCTCCCTCACCCACCCATATGTCAATTAATGGCCACTTAAGGGCCTCTTCCCACCACTACTGGGCTGTTATCCAGAGTGGGGAAGGCTGGCACCAAGTGTCCAGGCCACCCAATAAGACCAGCAGCATTGTGTCCACGCTAAGGGTTGCCTCCCATTTGGCCCTATTGTATTCCCCTCATCACCTTGTGACGCCCTCTCAGCCCCTCACCCTGTTGCTCCCAGCCTCCAACCCCACCACCCCGTTACCTGTGCCTGCGAGCCTGGCCTCAGTGAGGCCCCAGACTTACCTTCATCCTGGCTCCACGGCTCCTCTTCTTCAGGGGAATGCCTGTAGTCCCAACAGTGGCCACCATTTTTGGCAAATTAGGCAAGAAGCATCCATAGTAATTGATCATCCCCAAGAATGATTTCAGTTTGGATGTATTCTTTGGTGCTGGTGCTTCTCTAATGGCTTTCACTTTTCCTTCAATTGGATGTAGGCCTTGTGAATCAACCTTGTGACCTAGGTAAGTTACCTCTTTTGCTCGGAATGTGCACTTTTCTTTTTTTCAACCGCACTCCAGCCTGCAAAAAAACATTTCAAAACCTCTTCCAAGTTCATCAAATGTTCCTTTTCAGTAAATCCAGTCACGAGAATGTCATCCAAATAAACTACAACGTGGGGCAGTCCCTGAATTTTAACTTTCCATGGTTCTTTGGAATATGGCACAAGCTGAGGTTACGCCAAAAGGTAAACAGATATATTGGTACAGCCTTTTGTGTGTATCAATGGTGACAAACTTCCAGGAGGCCTGCTCTAATTCCAATTATTGATAGGCATGACTAATATCAAGCTTCGTGTATGCAGTTCCATCTGCCAATTTAGCGTACAAGTCTTCAATTTTGGTATGGGGTGTCTGTGCAACTTAGCCACTTTATTGACTGTTAATTTGTAGTCCCCACAATTTGAATGCTTCGGTCAGGTTTCAGAACAGGTACAATAGGTGCTGCCCACTCTGAAAACTGCACTGGCTGTATCACTCCCAGTTTTTCCAATCTGTCCAGTTCAGCGTCTACCTTTCCCCGCATTGCATAAGGTACTGGTCTGGCCTTCATGAATCTTGTGTTGCCTCTGGATCTACATGAATTTTTGATTGTAGCCCCTCAATCTTTCCAAGTTCATCTTTGAAAACTGAGGCATATTTTTGTAGCAGCTCTGATAGCCCATTAGTGCTCAGTTGGAAGATTTCAGTCCATTCCAATTTAATTTCTTTTAACCAGTTTCATTCGAGGAGACTAGGTCCCTCGCCTGCTACTATCATCGAGTATAATTTCACTGTTTGACCTCCATAATGTATTGTGACTTTACATATGCCCTTGACTTGTATGTCTTCTGCCGTGTAAGTTTTAAATTTGGCATCAGTTTCTTCCAAATTTAGTTTACATTCCCCATGATTCAGGTATTTAAAAGTATGCTCCCCTATCGCCATAGTGGCTGCTCCAATATCCACCTCCATTCTGATAGGCCTCTCATTCACTCTCATGGTTACATAGATAGGTTCTGTTCCTCCTACCTTTAAATTATATAGCAAATAAATACCTGAATCAAATACTTCAGGCTTTTCAACATGTTAATCTCATTGGGTTTTTGCTTTTGTCTGAAAGTCTGCCTGATTTTATTTTTACAATGTCTCGTGAGGTGTCCATTTCGATGACAGAAAAAACGTTCAATCTTTTTAAACTGTGATTCATTACAAGGTTGTTTGCTTCCACCTCTGTTACCATGATGCCATGTTTTTGCTGCTAAATTATCTCTTTTAGTTTGTCTGTTAGTGGTGGCTGCTTCCTGCTTCTGAACAAAGCTTTGCACTTTAGCACTCTTTTTGGCCGAGGCTCCGTGCCCAATGTGGAGGACGGTGCCGTTTTACGCTCCCTGTATGACTTTCGAGTCTCGCACTGCACCTTCCATTTCCAGAGCAATTTCCAATGCCTTCTGAAAACCTAAATTTGTTTCTGACAGCAATCTCTTCTGAATCGCATCTTCATTTATACTGCACATCAAATGATCCCTAAGTATATCATTGTTAGATGTATCAAACTTGCAATATTCAGTTAATTGTTTCAGACTTGCCACATAACAAGCAACTGTCTCCCCCCGTGGCTCTATTCCTTGAGTTAAATTTGAACCGTTATATCGTCACTGATGGCTTGGGCTGGTAATGATTCTTTACGAGGTTCACTAAGTCATCAAAACTTTTTGAATCTGGAGCACTGGGTGCCAACAAATTTCAAATTAATCCATATGTCTTACTCCCACACGTGGATAAGAGGATCACATGCTTCTTCTCCTCCCCGGCAATGTCGTTCGCCTGGAAGAGCGCGAGGCGTTCAACATAATGAGACCAGTCGTCCGAGGTTGGATTGAAATGCTCCACTCTTCCAAATTGCGGCATGCTCTGAGGGGATTGCTTCGACGATCAGAAAGGAAATTTTTCTTTACTTACAACTACCGTGCAAGGTACAGCATGATTTCAGTTCTTCTGATTTCCTTCATTTTTTCTTGCTTTTCACCTCGTCCCTTCATGTCTTTTTTTGCTTCTTATTCTCATCGCCAGTTTGTTGGATCCAGTGCCCTGGTTTGTTGGGGCTAAAGGATCCGAATTGCACGCTTGTTTCGGGGTGACTGAGTTGGTACCAAGATAGAGAAGATCATTAGACCATTCTTAGAAGAAACACATTTTGTTTATTTACAAAAGGAACTCAGCAGCTAGACTTGTGTGCTTACAACTCAAAACTCTGTCTTTACACTTCCGACTCTAACTCAAGGCTACTGACTACAGAGGTAGCCTGTGCTACTCTGCTATTGGGTACCTAGATCATGTGATCTTACATTACAACATTTGTCTTAAAGTTTATCACACATCAGATTACTACTGTCCCCAGGGGGGAACTTCCTCTCCAAAGAGTGGAAGGCCTGTCTCAAGCCAATTAAAAGTCTGACAGCCATTAAAAACCGGGTTCATCCCCAACTTTTACACCAGGGGTAAGAGGGGGTGACCTTACGCCATGTCCCCCCGTCCCCTGTCCCCCTTCCCCCACATAAAATTCATACCAACATCTTGTGCATCTATAACCGTGGCTTCCTATCTCTACTAATCCTCTGCTGCCTTTGACACTTTTATACTCATTCTTTATCCAGTGTCTCTCCTGTACAGTTTACCTTTGGGACATTTATCTCTCTGGATTTCACTCTTATTTGATTCAGTGAAAGCACTGTACTACTGCCAACAGTCTATCCTCCTTTGCTTGATTTGTTATCTCTAATGTACCTCTGGATCTTTTCTTTGTCCCTCCTCTTCACCATCAGCACACCTCCTCTTCGAGACAATATTCAAAATATAGGATCAGCTTCCATATCATGCTGATGTCACCAAACCCAACCTTGCTGCCCTTCCTTTGTAATATAGGGAAATATGGCAGCCATTTTGTGCAGGCTGGTTCCACATATAGTAATAAGATAAATGACCAGGAAACCTGTTTTTGTGACATTGACGGGGAGATAAATATTGACCATGGCACCACTGCTGCTCTTCTTCAATAACCATCTTGTTGCCAGGTTGATCGACACCAACCTGACGTTGAACTATATCACCATTCTTTCATTGTCATTCAGTCAAAATCCTGGACCTCCCTACCTAACAGCATTCTGGAGTAACTCCATCACACAGACTGCAGTAATTTAATAAGGAGTCTCACCCCATTTTCTCAAGGGCAACTAGGGATGGGCAAAAATGCTGGCCTTACCAGCGATTCCACATCCTGCGAATGAATAAAACAAAACCTAATGCTCCCCTCTCATTCCATTTGGAGCAAGTGATTTTTGTTAGGTTAGTGTATAAAAGGATATGGAGGTAAAGCAGGTAATTGGAGTTAAAGTACAGGTCAGCCATGATCTAACTGATCAAATTCAAGGGGCTGAGTGGCTTCTCTTGTTGCTATGTTCCTGCCCATTATAGATAATTCAGTGAAAGGCAATCTTTCCCCCAAAATCAGACCCTGAAGTCAGATGGCAATTATAGAAGTACCATATTTAATGTGAATGGTGCCACTAGTTTGGCCATCAAAAGTAACAATTGGCGGAATTTTCCGTGCCCACTGGTGTCGGGCGTACTCAGTGGTGCGAGCGGACAATATGATGAGAAGGCCAGAAATCAGTTTCACAGCGTCGTGAAACTAGTTTGTGATCGTCTGCTCAGCCCGTCAATGGCGGGCTGCATTTCCCACCATTGGATGTTGGGAACCTCATTGTAATACACTTGCATATCATTATAAGGCCAGCCCACTGGAATCGTCCCCCGCTCCATCCCCGCTGGATCGTCTGCCCAGGTTGGTGTGATTGCAAGCCATTGCCGAACATATCTTGACAAGTGTGATGTACATAAGTCGGGACTTGCTCACATCGTGGACATCCGAGGAGAAGAAGATGCTGGAGCCCGACAGCTGTGGCACACTGGAGGAACGTTCATGGCATGTTGGGTGGACTCTCATGGGCATGGCTCTGCTGCAAAGCAGATCACATAGGGTGGAAAGTCACCGTTGAGAGTCTGCTCACAAGGGATGATGGTCGAGGGGGTGGAGAGGAAGATCCAGCTGTGTTTGGGAGAGGAAGAGGTATTGGGAGGGGTGAGTTTGGGAATTGGGGGGGTAATGACGGTGTCGGGGGGATGAGCAGGACACATGGTACTGCGTGGAATGTTTGTGTGGTGAGCGGAGCCATGGAAAGGATGAGGACGCAAGCTCCAGAGGATATGAGCCTGATAGAGACTTGAGGGTATGTGTGAGAGTTAGTGGTGTTGTCCCTTGAGGTGTGAGATACTTGTGGTTGTGTGATGGGTTTGTGAGTCTGTGAGTTGAGAATGATGAGAAGAGTGACTTTTTTAAATTCGTTCATGGGATGTGGGCTTCACTGGCTGGATCAGCATTTATTGCCCATCCCTAATTGCCCTTGAGAAGGTGATGGTGAGCTGCCTTCTTGAACCGCTGCAGTCCATGTGGTGTAGGTACACCCACAGTGCTGTTAGGGAGGGAGTTCCAGGATTTTGACGCAGCGACAGTGAAGGAACGGCGATATATTTCCAAGTCAGGATGGTGAGTGACTTGGAGGGGAACTTCCAGGTGGTGGTGTTCCCATCTATCTGCTACCCTTGTCCTTCTAGGTGGTAGTGGTCGTGGGTTTGGAAGGTTCTGTCTAAGGAGCCTTGGTGAATTCCTGCAGTGCATCTTGTAGATGGTACACACTGCTGCCACTGTGCATCGGTGATGGAGGGAGTGAATGTTTGTGGATGTGGTGCCAATCAAGCGGACTGCTTTGTCCTGGATGGTGTTCAGCTTCTTGAGTGTTGTAGGAGCTGCACTGATCCAGGCAAATGGAGAGTATTCCATCACATTCCTGACTTGTGCCTTGTAGATGGTGGACAGACTTTGAGGAGTCAGGTAGTGAGTTACTCATCACACGACTCCTTGCCTCTGACCTGCTCTTGTAGCCATAGTATTTATATGGCTAGTCCAGTTCAGTTTCTGGTCAATGGTAACCTCCAGGTTGTTGATAGTGGGGGAT
This sequence comes from Cetorhinus maximus, assembly GCF_964194155.1. Classification (NCBI taxonomy): domain Eukaryota; kingdom Metazoa; phylum Chordata; class Chondrichthyes; order Lamniformes; family Cetorhinidae; genus Cetorhinus; species Cetorhinus maximus. The sequence continues at coordinate 106,536,542 of NC_135884.1, forward strand.
TCAGTGATGGTCAGTGGTTGGGTTCTCTCTTGTTGGAGGTGGTCATTGCCTGACACTTGCGTGGCACAAATGTTACTTGCCACTTGTCAGCCCAAGGCTGGATATTGTCCAGGTCTTGCTGCATTTGGACATGGACTGCTTCAGTATTTGAGAAGTCGTGAATGGTGCTGAACATTGTGCGATCATCAGCGAACATCCCCACTTCTGACCTTATGATGGAAGGAAGGTCACTGATGAAGCAGCTGAAAATGGTTGGGCCTAGGACACTACCCTGAGGAACTCTTGCAGTGATGTCCTGGAGCTGAGATGACTGACCTCCAACAACCACAACCATCTTCCTTTGTGATAGGTATGACTCCAACCAGTGGAGAGTTTTCCCCCTGATCCTCATTGACTCCAGTTTTGCTAAGGCTCCTTGATGCCACACTCGGTCAAATGCTGCCTTGATGTCAAGGGCAGTCACTCTCACCTCACCTCAGGAGTTCAGCTCTTTTGTCTATGTTTGAACCAAGGCTGTAATGAGGTCAGGAGCTGAGTGGCCCTGGCAGAACCCAAACTGAGCATCAGTGAGCAGGTTATTGCTAAGCAAGTGCCGCTTGATAGCACTGTTGACTCGTTCCATTACTTTACTGATGATGGAGAGTAGACTGATGGGGCAGTAATTGGCCGCTTTGGATTTGTCCTGCTTTTTGTGTACAGGACATAACTGGGCAATTTTCCACATAGCCGCATAGATGCCAGTGTTGTAGCTGTACTGGAACAGCTAGGCTAGGGGTGCGGCAAGCTCTGGAGCACAAGTCTTCAATACTATTGCCAGAATATTGTCAGGGCCCATAGACTTTGCAGTATCCAGTGCCTTCAGCCGTTTCTTGATATCACGTGGGGTGAATTGAATTGGCTGAAGGCTGGCATCTGTGATGCTGGGGACCTCCGGAGGAGGCCAAGATGGGATGATCCACTCGGCACTTCTGGCTTAAGATTGTTGTGAATGCTTCAGCCTTACCTTTTGCACTGATGTGCTGGGCTCCCCCATCATTGAGGATGGGGATATTTGTGGAGCCTCCTCCTCCAGTGAGTTGTTTAATTGTCCACCACCATTCACGACTGGATGGGCAGGACTGCAGAGCTTAGATCTGATCTATTGATTGTGGGATTGCTTAGCTCTGTCTATCACTTGCTGCTTATGCTGTTTGGCAAGCAAGTAGCCCTGTTTTATAGCTTCACCAGGTTGACACCTCATTTTTAGGTATGCCTGGTGCTGCTCCTGGCATGCCCTCCTGCACTCTTCATTGAACCAGGGTTGATCCCCTGGCTTGATGGTAATGGTAGAGTGGGGGATATGCCGGGTCATGAGGTTACAAATTGTGTTCAAGTACAATTCTGTTGCTGCTGATGGCCCACAGCGCCTCATGAATGCCCAGTCTTGAGTTGCTAGATCTGTTCGAAATCTATCCCATTTAGCATGGTGGTAGTGCCACACAACACGACGGAGGGTATTCTCAATGTGAAGGCGGGACTTCGTCTCCACAATGGCTTACCCTTGCGGAACGGATGAGACCATTCATCCTTTTTCAGCACTAGTTGGCTGTCCTCTTTTGCAGGGCATTGGCGTTGGTCATTGCTACCACCAACTTCATGCTGGATCGATGATGCTGCTGCCCCTCCTGCGGCCAGAGCAGGGGTAGAGAACATTACGGCGGGCCTCCCCGGCATCCAAAAGGCACTCGAGGGATGCATCACTAAATCAGGGGGCTGCAGTCCTTTTGCCTTTCAGGGCCATCCTGTCTTCTGTGCAACAGTCCCGGTCTGGGAGCACTGAGAGGTGTGCGCGTGGCTGCCCTTTAAATGTGGCACTCAGCATGATGAAGCAGCGAGGTGACGGCGTGGTGGACGAATGAGAGCCTGACTGTCATCGGAATAGAATGTTTCCTGGGAATGTAAAATTAATGGGGTGGGTTTGGGATGGCACGGTGTGAAAAGCTGCCATTGCAGCCGGCAGGCAAAACGTCATTTTCCACGCCCACTACCGCACTTAGTGCAAATCTGGGATGATTCCGCCCGATGTTTCACTTTCACCAGCTGGGAGAGCATAATTTATGGGAGACTAACACTACAGGTTCTCTTTTAGCTCCTCATAGAGGTCAAGCAGCATCTGCTTATTGAATCTAAATCTATGCTAACAGCAAGTGTCAGATTAGTCAATAATACAAATTCACTCCCTGAAGATCCTTTGGGACTGTACTGCTCTCCTGGGTCTTGTGTGACTTGTAAGCAAAATCCTTTTTGCCATTTTGGAACTTTTGGAACAGAGATATTTGTTTTTCCACATGTAACTCTTTTGGCGCCAGCTTTCAAAACCTACACAAAACAGGGGGCGGAATTTTATGGTTCCGCCGCTGTGGGGACTGTAAAATGTTGCGAGCTGCTCAAAATTCCACTGACTTCAGCCGGACTGTAAATTCCCATCACCAATAAAATTCCACCCATAGCCTTAATAATAAGACTGCCAACACCTGGCAGCCTCACTGTGCATCAAGTCAATATGTGAAAAGGCTGCTGATAGATTGAGTAGAGGTTCACTGCTACACTATGTCACATCACCAATTTTCCTGCTTTCAGACAGCCCACGCTTGGGAGGTATCATACTGAAACAATCTGCTTCCCCAGGAGAGAAAAAGTCCGAATGAATCAAACTGGGTTGCATTTTCACACCCTTTTAACAGTTAACTTTTTTTATATTCATTCACGGGAGGTGATCGTGGCTGGTAAGGCCAGCATTTATTGCCGATCCCCAATTGTTCTTCAGAAGGTGGTAATGAGCTGCCTTCTAGAACCAATGCAGTCCTTGTGGAGCAGGTACACCCACAGTACTCTTAGTGAGGGAGCTCCAGGATTCTGACCCAGTAACAGTGAGGGAATGTTAATATATTTCCAAGCAAGAGTGGCATGTGACTTGGAAGGGTACTTGAAGGTGGTGGTGTTCCCATGTGCCTGCTGCCCTTGCCCTTCCACGTGGGAGAGGTCGCAGGTTTAGGAGGTGCTGTCAAAAAATCATTGCTAAGTTGCTGTGGTACATTTTATAGATGCATTCACTGTTGTAGATACAGTCACAGTCAGTGCAGTCACGGTGCGCCAGTGATGGAGGGTGTGAATGTTTAAGGTGGTGGGCGGGATGTCAATCAAGTGGGTTGCTTTTGTCCTGGAGTTTCCTGACTGCTGTTGGTACTGCACTCATCCAGGTAAATGGACAGTATTCCATCACACAGATGACTGTGCCTTTTAGATGGTGGAAAGGCTTTGGGCAGTTAGGAAGTGAGTTACACATCACAGAATTGACAGCTTCTGACCTGCTCTTGTATATTGTACTTACATGGCTAATCCAGTTAAATTTCTAGTTGATGGTGACCCCCAGGGTATTGATGGTAGAAGATTCAATGATGATATTGCCATTGAATGCCATGGGGAGGTGGTTAGACGCTCTCCTGTTGGCAATGATCATTGCCTGGCACTTGTGTGTCGTGAATGTTACTTGCCACCAATGGTCCCTGTAAAATATTGTTCATGTGCACAACCATCTTTTTTCAATGCGTGGTACTTTAACATGAAACAAGGCCTTCATGCTACCTTCATGGTGCCTTCCATGCTGCTGCGTGGTTGCATTTACCCGCAACTTAGTGAGCGCATTGCTTGCCACATATCAGTCCTAGCCTGAACATTTTTCCAGATTTTGCTGAATGCATGCAGGGATTATTTCATCATGTGAGGAGTTGAGACTGAAAGTACGCCTTGCACAATCATCAGTAAGCATCATCATTTCTGACCTTATGATGGAGAGAAGGTCATTGACGAAGCAGCTCCGAAGATGTTTGGGGCTAGGACACTACCCTGAGGAGCGCCTGCAGTGATGTCCTGGGGCTGAGATGATTGGCCTCCAACAAACACAACCATCTTCTTTTCTGCTATGTATGAGTCCAGCCAGTGGAGAGTTTTCCCCCTGATTTTCCATTTACCTCAATTTTACTAGGGGCACATTGATGCCACATTTAGTGAAATTATGCCTTGATGTCAAGGCTCTCACCTCACCTATGGGATTCCGCCATCTTGGACTGGAACTTTGAAATTAAGCTCTTTTGTCCATGTTTAGACTAAGGCTGGACGTTTGGAGCTGAGTGGTCCTGGCTGAACCCAAACTGGGCATCAGTGAATAAGTTATTAGTGAGTAAGTGTCACTTGCTATCACTGCCAATGACCCTTTCTATCACTCAAGAGTAATATTGCCAGAACTCTGGGAGAATGACACCTTGCCTCCCCTCTCCATCATAGAATGATACAAAACTAAATGAGTGGCGAAACTATACTGTGTTTAAAAATAATGAATAGCAAATAATTTCACAAAACATTTCACAGCTCCATGATGGTGGATTAGATTGTGTTCCTCACTGTTATTTGTCATTACATAAGCACCAACAGAATATAACACAGCTTGGCACCAAACAAGGACAGCACCACACCAAGGCAGTGCAGGGGATTAACACAATTGCTAAACATAATAGAAGATGCCCCTTTGCCTGAACTTTAAAATCAAATCAGTTATTAAAATACTGCAGAGATTACAGGGGAATCATTAGCATGAGAGCCTTTGAGAATGGAAGCATCAATCAGTGTGAGGGTACACTGTGGTTCCTCGAACAACTTAAACTTCTTTTGACATCTAGTTATGTCCAAATGAAACTGATAACTCTGGGGTTCAGTTCCCTGTGAGGAAAGTGCCACTGACAGACAGCATACAAATCTGATCTTAAATGAGAATTAAGAGAAACTAGCACTCCAAAAACCTGACAGTCCACAGCTGCTACCTGGGTCAGCTTAACAAAGCCAATCCTGCTCTGCTGAACAGTGATATTAGCATCTGCATGTCTCAGTCTCATTATCAGACATCTGCCCACCTTTATTCTAACCCACAACCCACAGCCCTCCTTTGCATTGACAGCCCTGCTTTTGTCATTGAAGTGATATTATTGAATTAGGTTCTGGATTGCTAGGAAGATAGGTCTCGTCACCCTTGGTGATATTTTTTTTCCCCTCTGAAGATGCTTAAGGTTTTTGACTTACATAAGTGTGAAATGTTATACAGACAGGACGTATCTTCTCATAATATATCAAGGTTTTTGCTCCCTGTGTGTGTATTTTTTCTCACTGATTATTGGAGAAAACCCTACTATTTTCCAACAGTGGCGATCAAAGTCATAACAGCACACTCTGACAGGTAAGAATAGCTTATTCAGATTGGTTTGGCAGCTGCACACTTAGAATTGCAAAGTCGAATTCAAAATGAGATATTCATAAAACTGGTAACATTCTCTTTCATTTCAAAAAGACATTACAGACTGTCAACAGTGTGCTAAAAAATAAGAAATGTTGACCTTTTTACTATAGAGTTTTTTCTCTACCATCACCTCCTTTCAAATGCACAATCCCCCCACTTCAGCTGTATGTTATCTCAAATAATTACCCTGCGCTTCTGACTGTCCCTTGTGACTTAGCCTGCAAAAAGCTACTCATTGTAGGATAGTGTAGAGGGATTTAAAACCTGCTTCTTGTGGCCCAGCAACAGCTCTTAATTAACCACTCAGGTATTGGGAAGCCTCCCAGCCCAGCTCCTATCCATATGGCAGGAGCATGTCCGCAGTGATAATCACTGAAGGAAATGTTGTATCAAAAGAGTTTGCTGAACAGAAAGCTTGTGCAAATTATTTTTAATGATTCCCCTCTGGTGAGTCAGCTTATTTATTATTTCAAACAGAGGTAGCAGGATCTACTTGTCCTTGACCTTTCTTTCCCCAGCACTTGCCCCTGCCCAGACCTGCTACTCCACTTCACCTCCTTCTAACTATAATGTGAGGGGAATGCCTTCATATAGAATAGAAGCAGGCAGCTTATATTAGAACCATTTTGTTTCTTCAAACCATAATGTATATGCTTTATAGTTATTTTGCATGGCTCATTCTTCAGTTATTTCCAGTATTTATTTTTTTAAAAACAGCAGTTTGAGGTTGAATTATAAACATAAGAGGCCTAAGGTGACAAACTTCATTTTGCCAGTACAGATAGAGACCTTACCCAACAGATTTAACCTATAATAGGTTATTTAATGTGGTTCATGACCATTTAGAAATGGATTTGCACCTTCGGTGTTACACAAATATAATTGATGTTTAAGTGCAGAGAAAGATTCTAAGTCCATGAAATAGTGGCAGCAGATAGTGATGGGAGAAAAACTATTTTTGTACCAACCTAAATGACTTAGATTTAACGCAAAATAAAATGTGCCAAGTTCAACATCTAGACAAATCTGTTGCAAGAAATAAACACTTCCCCTCCCCCTTTATTTCCAAGTTATTTATTTTGTTTATAAATTACAAATTTAGCTTTATGCAAATAAACAGTCATTCAAGCGTTAAGATTTCACAATGCAGAAAGGTGTGAGACTCATTACTGTTTGCCCAGCTGTACCTGGAACAGTGTCAATCTCCACCTTCTCAAGCACTACCTTGTGCTATCTTGTTAAGCTGCATCTGGAGTGAGGTGCAGATCACTGCCACTTCTGCTTTTGTTGCCTTTCAAATAGGGAAGACACATGAAACTACAACTAATTTACTTTTTATTCTTCTGTACTTTGCTGCATGTACAGTTTGTAACATTGATGGCTGATTTAAAAGAAACAGAAGCAATGTTTATAGTGTGTCTTGTGCAGAATTTATTTCTCAATGCTGTTTCATGTTGCAATCTGTTATTCTACTATCTTGCACTCTGTACTTCATGTAACACAGTAGTAGACTTTCCATGCTAGTCAGTATTGATGCAGCAATTTCTTCTCTATTCGATATTACCAATAAACAGCAATGTGAGGATCTAGATCTATCGCACATGAAGGAATTTGACTTTTTGTAAATTTTAAAATTAATTCCCTCGCCATCAACTCCAACCCTCCCCCGGCCACTGAGATTATTTCTCGTCCACATGCTGCCCTTCGGAAGCATCATCTGAAAGCATGTCAGCTGGTTCCACATATATATGCTGGTGACCCCAGCTCTACCTCACCATCACCTCTCTTGACCTCTCCACTGTCTCTATATTGTCAAACTGTTTGTCCAACATTCAGTAACTGGATGAGTACTCCTCGCAGTCCTAGCTGGCCTCTCATCTACCACCTTCCTTAAACTTAAGTTCTCTACCTTGCTCTCACTCTGTCTAACTTCAGCTTCCTCAGGCTTCATGCATGCTTGTGGAACAGCACCTAGCTTATCTGTCGACTGGGCATTTTGAAGCATTCTGGACTCAGCATTGAGTTCAATAATTTAAGGTCGTAACTCCTGCAATTTTGGTTTCCTCTTTTTCTTCTGGTTTCTTGTCTTTTTCTCTGCTTTTCACACCTCCTCTAGATGCATCTTTTGTTTCTTTATTTGTCCAATTACCATTCCCTTTGGCCTTACACCATGAATCTTTTTGTGATTTGATCTCTCCTGCCCTCTTCCCTATCATAGACTTTCCCTTTTGTTCTTTTCCCCACTATCCCCCCCTGTATTTGCACAGACCTGAAACATTGGGCAGGGTTTTACAACCAGCTGGCGGGCGTGCGCCTGACCCGATTGGGCATAAAATTGCACGCGATGGCGTCGGGTGAACGTCCCGACGTCATCACGCACTCGCGCGATATTTCGATTGGCGGGTGGGCGTGCGTGGGTGCCAGAGCCACGCACGCCACTAATTCACAGGCCACTTAAGGCTCTTAACAGTCCAATCGATGGCGATTTTTCATTGCCCGTGCGATTTCAGGCTCGTCGCGTGGGCAAAACAGGCAGGCAGCCAGCCGACATTTTCAAAAACCTCATCCAAGAGCGGGATAAAAAGGGTCAGCAGCATTGCCAGTGTGAATAGTGAGGAGTTTTGGAGATAGTTTGCTGCTGGTTGCTTATTGGCACTTGGCAGCTTCATCTCCTTTCGGGGCTTCATTCTTAGCATTTCCAGGCTTCATTTCAAGACTCATTGCTGTTTCCAAGGCCCCTGGGGGATTCAGACTGTGTGGACCCTTCCAGGTATCAGACAGCCTTCCCTTACCCTGGTAATGGAGATTGTGGTCTCCGTTGGTGGCACCTCCTCTGAGGGGGAAGAGAGGGGCAGAAGGGAGAGGAGGCCAGGTGTCCCAGTGCAGCTTCTAGGGGAGGGGCCTGTGGGAGGAGAGGCGCAGGCACAAGGGGCGCAGGGCTAGCAGGAAGTTCAAGGCGGAAGGGGCCGCAGAAGACACCGCTATCCTGGTGCCAGGGTTTACAGGCAGTGATGCAGCGACCTCAATATATCCAAGGTGCAATGCTGTGGCTCCGCCTCTCCAGGGAGACCGTGACCTCCATTTGTCAGATGATTGGGCTGGAGATCACCTCCAACTGTGTGGGTGGACACCTCATGCCAGTGGTTCTGAAGGTCACAGTAGCCCTCAACCTCTATGCCTCCCGCTCTTTCCAGGGGTCAGTGGGGGATCTGTGTGGAGTCTCCCAATCAGCTGTCCACAGTTGCCTCAAGCTGGTGACAGAAGCTCTGTTCAGGCTGGTACTGATTTTCATTCATTTCCGTATGGACAAGGCCAGCCAGGCTGAGCGAGCCAGAGGCTTCACAGCGATTGTTGGGTTTCCCCGCATCCAGGGTGCAATCGACTGCACACATGTGGCCATCAAGGTGCCAGCAGATCAGCCGGGTGCCTTCGTCAACAGGAAGGGATTCCACTCCATGAATGTGCAGATAGTGTGTGATCACAGAATACAGATTCTGCAAGTCTGCGCAAGGTGCCCTGGCAGCTCCAATGATGCTTAGATCCTGAGACACCCCCAGGTGCTGAGGCTCTTCAGTGCTCCAGCCCAACTGGATGGATGGCTGCTGGGTGACAAGAGCTATCCATTGAATAGGTGGCTCATGACGCCTCTCTGCCACCCAAGAACAGAGGCAGAGAAGCGTTACAATACGAATCATGGCTCCACAAGGGTGGAGGTAGAGAGGACCATAGGTCTTCCCAAGATGTGCTTCTGATGCCTGGACTGTTCAGGGGGAGCACTACAATACCCCCCAAAGCAGGTGTCACTGATCGTAGTTGCATGCTGCCCTCTCCACAATCTGACACTGGCAAAGGGTGACCCACTGGAGGAAGAGGATCTTGATGCAACTGCACAGGCCACAGGTGATGAGTCCAGTAGTGAGCCCGAAGATGAACAAAGTGTGGAGCCAGACCTCGGTAACCAGCTGGGACACCAGGGACACCTTGGGTAAAATTTTTAGCACGGCGGGTGGGCGCGTGCCCGACCCGCTCAAGCATAAAATGACGCACGTTGACGTTGGGCGAGCGTCCGATATTTCATTCGGCAGACGCACACCAGAGTCGGCAGCAAGCCCGCTGACAATTAGAAGGCCTGCTAAGACCATCAAGTTTTAATTAAATACAATTTTTCGCTGCCCATCCAACCTTACAGTTGGCAGGCAGACGAAAAGACAAAGCAGCCTTTGCACTCATCCATGAGTTTCCTAAAGCAAATAAAAATAAAATAAAAATTTTAAAACTTAATTAATAACATGTCCCTGCTCATGTGACAGTCACATGAGGGGACATATTTCATTACATTTTTATTTTCTTTATTATTTTTCTTTATATCTCTTCATCTCCCTGAGGCAGCTCTGTGCCTGGGGGAGATTATGATGTGCGCACTCGCGTGCATGTACAAAGTTCATGCTCGCCCCACTCACCCTCCCCACCCCTGCTCACACAGGCAGTGTTGAGCCAGTTGTAGCCTCTTGAACATCCCTGATTTTAATTGCTTCACCATTGGCAGCCATGTCTTCAGCTATCGAGGCTGTAGAATTACCCTCTTAAAACATCTCCACCTTTCTACCTATTCTCCAATAAGATGTAGCTTTAAACCTGCCTCTTTGACCAAACTTTTGCCTTAACATTACCTTATGTGGATGGCTGTGAAACTTTGGGCTGGACTTTATGAGGCACCATGTTCCCCACCCCTTGCCTAGTCAGTCAGAAGCCCACCCACTAAGCTTTCGGTACCTAATATCTGCTTATGTTGCTTGGTGTCAAATTTTGTTTGATAAAGCTCTTGGGACATTTAACTATATTAAAGACACTATATTAATGTAAGCTGTTGCTGTTGTAGATGGCAATAATTGAAAATTGAGCCAATGTGCTTAATTTTCTGTTCTTAATGTTTGATGATCATAGAATCATAGAATGGTTACAATACAGAAGAAGGCCATTGAGACCATCGAGTTCATACAGCTCTCTGGAAGAGCAATTTAGTTACCTCACTACCAAACTCTTTCCCCATTGCCCTGCAAATTTTGCTCTTGGTACTTATCCAATTCTCTTTTGAGAGCTACGATTGAATCTGTCTCCACCACACCCTCAAACAATACATTCCAGATTGTATCCATTCGATGTGTAAAAAGGTTTTTCTTCATGTCGCCGCCATTGGCTCTTTTGACAATCACTTCAACTCTGTCTTCTCTGGTTTTTCATCTTTCTGCCAATGGGAACAGTTTCTCCCCATCTGCTCTGCCCAGACACCTCATGATTTTGGACACCTCTATCAAATGTCTTCTCAGCCTTGTCTTCTCAACCCCAGCTTCTCCAATCTATCCATGTAACTGAAGTCCTTCATCCCCAGAACCTTTCTTGTAAATCTTTTCTGTGATACTTGAATCTGAAAATTGTTTCTTTAATGAATGATGTAAATCAAGCAACATAGAAGTAGCAAGAGAGGAATATCCTTGATCCGACTTCAGCCAAAATGATGCCAAAATTTACGTTAGTGTCTGTATCAATCTCTTTGATGGAAATCTAGCCTGAAGCATAGGCCCAAATATTAAAATCTGGCACAGAACCAGCGGTAATCAATGTAGTCAATTGAGGCCTGTGTGAAGTCTGGAACATACATCATCTTGCTTCTTTAAGTCCCTTTTTAACTTCTTATAAAAATTAAAGTTCGAGGCCATCAAACCATCATTCGAGCACTTTAAGAACAGCATGCTTAAGAAAATGCAATTTCAGGAGCTTTTCTTAATGCACAAGTTCTGATGCCATAAAAAAAAGTTCATCAGCTATGGAAGAAACACTGAAGGCCTGTCAAAGAAATAAAAAAGATTGTTTAAATTAATTGGCCATAAAACATCAGAACTATAGAAATTAGTTTGAAGCGATGCAAAATAATAGGAGAATTCTGATGTAGCAATGTTTTGGTGTAAATCTATTACATGCAAACTGCTTCAGAAAAAATGGGCACAACTCCACTGTTAGGTATGACAAAACTTTCCAGGAAATGCCAGGCCATAAAGTCTGATTGAAAAATATTTTTGACTTATTTCTGATTATATCAGTTTCACTTTTCCACTTGCATTAGATGAATTTTACAGTGCTGCCTGACATAATGGGCTGAATTTCTGCCAGGAGCTGGGTATGTTTTAAGGTCAGAAACCCACCTCCAGTGGGAAACCGATTGAAGTAAAGATTTTCACCAGGGCGAGCCCTTAATTGATATGGATACATGATTCCTGTCCACTTAGAGCCTTCAAGGGTGAGAACAGAGGTGGGTCAGATGAAGTGTGGTGATGAAGCTGCAGTGAAGATACCCACGGCAGCCATCACTGAGGTTACTGGTTGCCCTGAGGGAGAAATGTGCTGATTGTGTCAAACCTTCCACTGCACCAGAGGGAAGGAAATATCAGAGGGGATCCGGATCTTGGCATCCGGGACCAGGCAGCCCCTCGCTTCATTTATGTAAACCTGGATCTAATGCTGGAGGCCGTGAGGGAGAGGGAGGAGGAGGAGGCCACTTCATTGTGCAACAAAGGCACCTCTCTGTTCAGTGTCATTTCCCTCTGCCTCCAATTCCTTCTCCTCCCTTACCTCCTGCTCCTGTTCCTCCCCTGATGAGCTGTCTCCTACCAAGGCCTCACCTTCCTCTAGGTCCACACCTCTCTTGAGGCAATGTAATGGAGAGTGTAGCAGACTATCACAATGACCAAGATCCTTGCTGGAGAATTTTGGAGGGCACTACCTAGGCAGTCCAGGCATTGGTATCACGTCTTCAGAAGCCTGATGGCCAGCTCAATGGTTGTCTTACTGAGTAAGTGGCATTGGTTGCATCGCTTCTGTGCCTCTGTCTGAGCTTCAGTATGGGGGGGTCAGTAACCATCTCTTCAAAAAATTTTCCTAGGATCCATCCACACACCTTAGGGTTGGAGTAAAGATCTGAAGCAGCCTCGACTGGTAGGGGAGTCATGGCAGCTGTCAAGAAAGTGAGCACACACATGGAGGAAACTCTTGTTATGGTAACAGACCAGCTGGACTTTGGATGAATAGAGCTCTTCCTGTTGATGGATCTCACTGGCCGATCACTGGATACCTTGCTGGCCATATGCATGCAATTGATGATGCCCTGTAGCTTTTGGCAAAATCCAATGCCTTCGTCCCTGCATGGCCAATTCTGTCATTAAAGGAATGTGCTGTCCAGGTCTGACAAAGAGGGCATCAGTGACCAGCAAAATGTAGTGTACGTTTTTTGAGATGCCACTAAGAAGGTAGAAGGAGGTAGAAGTGGAGAAGTTCAAGGTCACAGTGAATTTGACGGGCACTGGCAGGGCATGGTGACCGGTGTTGCGAGGTGCTAGGTTCAAGATCTCTGCATAGCCTAGTTCTTTTCATCTTTGTAACCTCCTCCGGCTCTACAAACTCTGGCCTTACTTGCAAACTCTAAAAGCCCCTGGCTCACATGTTATATGTATCTCCCCTCCCTTTGGCCCACCAATAGCAGACAGCCATAGCTTCAAATGCCCAGAAGTTACTCTTTGGATTTCGCTCACTGGCACACACACACACACACATACACACACCCCCTCCCCGCCACCATCTCTCCTTCATTAATACCCTCAAAACCCACTTCTCTGGTCACCCTTCCTAATATCTTCCCTGTGGCTTGGCATCCATTTATTTCTGATGACATCTCAGTAAATGCCTTGCGACGTTCTTCTACATTAAATAGAAACATTAGTTGTTGTTGTTGTTAATTGTGTTCCCATGGTATTGCTGTTTTTATCTCAGTGGTAGAGGTCATGGGGAGGGAGTTGCTGCATTGCCTCTTGTGCAAGCTGTAGCCACAGTGCTCTGGTGATAGACATGGTGGATGTTGAGTCTAGTAGCAGGAGTGTCAATCAAGTGAACTACTCTGTCGTGAATGGTGTTAAGCTTCTTGAGTGTTGTTACAACTGCACCCATGCAGGTCAATGATTGATATGGAGACGGGTTTCCTGTCCACTTAGAGCCCAAGGATGAAGGGGCACCAGAATAGAGGTGGGTCATATGAAGTGTGATAATGAAGATGAAATGAAAATAACCACAGCAGCCATCTACTGGTTTAAACCTTGTAGAAGGTGAAGAAGCTTTAAGTGGACAGGACATGCAGAATCCCAAGTCGCTGCCCTACTTATAAGCAAGGTGTTGCAATTTGGCCTATTTAAGCTTTTGGTCACTGGTGACCTAAAGATGCTGATAGTGGAGAGAAAGTTTGACAATGCTGGTGTCACTAAAGATGGCTGGGATTCTATATTTTAATGTACATTCACTGATTGCACCACCTGAAATTTCATGGCAGGAGCCCATAGGTTAAATGCAGTTCACAGAAAGAAAAGGTTGAATCTTAATTCTTGGTGGGTTGGAGTCAGGTGAGATGTTAAATTATTAAAAATATCAAACCCAGCCCCAATCCAACCAGAACAAGGAATGGGCACCCAACCTGCCTCAAGAAACTCGGCCGCTGAAGGAAGGTGAGGACAGCTTCAGGGAGAAGGTAATTGCCTTTTGCTTCCCTCCATCCCACAAGCTACTTCCTCAACAGACCACCTTCCCCATATAGTCCTCCTCAGGTCATGGCTCGGACACACCTGGCCCCACCCCCTCCCAATTCTGCTACGAGCAGACTTACCTGCAGCTACAGCTGCTCCAGAACTTCCCGTCCTACTGAAAGCCAAGCTTTTCAATCAGGCTGACTTCTGGACAAGGAACCCTCCAAACCAAATCTACCACACGGTGGAGTCAAAACTTCCGAAACCCCCACCCTAAGTAGCCCACTGCTGTTAAAGTTCAGCCTGGAGAATCTTTTTTAATTAATTCATTGGATGTGCACATCACTGGCTAGGTCAGCATTTATTGCCCTTGTTCAGAGGGCATTTAAGAGTCGACCACATTGCTGTGGGTCTGGAGTCACATGTAGGACTGCAGATTTCCTTCCCTAAAGGGCATTAGTGAACCAGCTGGTTTTACAGCAATCATTAGACTTTTAATTTCCAATTTTTATTGAATTCAAACTCCACCATCTGCCGTGGCAGGACCTGAACCCAGATCCCCAGAGCATTACCCTGGATTACTAGCCCAGTGACAATACCACAACGCCATCGCCTCCCTATCTGCTTTGTGTTTTCTTTATTTTCTAGTATGACATTATGATATTGCCTCCTTAGATAAGATCAGTTTTTAAATGTAATTAAATGAGTTAAAATGACCATTTATAAGTATTAAACTTTCAAATAATTAATATTAAACTGAAAATCTATAAATTAATGTTAAAATGCGAATCTATTTATTTTTCTAGACAAGTGCATGATGACTCATTTTATACTGCTGAGTAATACTTTATCTAAGATGGTTCTCCTAATTAGTAAAAGGAGAAAGCACAATAATCTTTAACAGAGATGTTACTGATGGCCCCAGTTTTGTTTCAAGTCACTTTACGTAAGTTTATTTACGTTACTTTGCCAAGATTGACTCAAATATATTGGAAGTTCTTGTCAGAGGAAAATAGATTATTTAATGAATTCCTGAGCCTGTGGTTAGACGAGACAACCTGAATTTTGTGAGATGTAATGATAGTGTTTAGCAGTGACGGACTCTAGAAATTTCTCCACCACTCCTGGCTGGATCAGCGCTGATCTTAACATATTAAGAAACTGAGATTTTCAAGCTTTTGGGCCAAGGTGTAAAAAGTTCAGATATGAAAATAAGAGTTAGGAGTTTAAACCGCTCTACCAGGTAAATGATATAAACAGCCAAAAACATTACAAACTGCTGCCAAAGTAGAACATTTTCAGATTTATAGGTCAGATCTTGTGTCAGTTATTAATCTAAATCAATGGTATTCATTAGAAAAGTAGTGAGCGCCAATTAGGATATTGGAAAATTTTAATCGGGTGCAAGTAGAATTTTAAAAATACTTATAGATTCAGTGCAATTTATTTCTTCAAAAAGGTATCTTGGTAGGTAAAACACAAAAAATGATTATAAAAGATAAATATATGAGGAGCTGTACACAGAATGCCAAGGTACAGTTACTGACGTGTTTAGTGACATGACAACTCTTAATAACTTACTAACTTTCTATTTACCTTCCGCTTACTGCCTGCCTTCCGCTCACCAACCCTCCCACTCGCTGCCTCCCCTGACCCACCTGCTTGCTGTCCCTCCCGCTTGCCAACTCTCCCTTTGCCAAAACGTCTGCTCACTGACTCACCTGCTCACCAACCCTTCTGCTTGCCACCTCCCTCTTGCACGCCGACCCCCCCACTTGCCGACCCTCCCGCTCGCGCTTCCCTCCTTCTCCTGAACCTTCGCTGCAAGACAGCGAGTAGGAGGATCGGCAAATGGGAGAGGTGTGGTGAGTGGGAGGTTGGGGAGAGTCAGTAATTGGGTTGCAGGAAAGGCATGCAGGCCACAAGAAGCCCAAGTGCTGCATAGTGAATATTGTTGGTGCAGAGGGAGCTTTATTCTGTATCTAAACTTAAGCTGTACCTGCCCTGGGAGTATTTGATTGGACAGTGAAGAGGGAACTTTGTTCTATATCTAACACCATGCAGTACCTGCCCTGGGAATTTTGATGGGGCAAGGAAGAAAGAGTTTTACTGAGCCCTGATTCAGTTATTGATTGCTTTTAATCAAAGAGGCAGCACTGGGGGTGCACTGCACACCCGGCTGGAAACTTATTGAGGAGTTAAGCTGACATCACAAAATATGATGGTTTGGGTGGTAGGTGGTTGTTGTGGAGAGTGGAGGTTTGGGTGGTAGGTGGTTGTTGTGGAGAGTGGATGTTTGGGTGGTAGGTGGTGTAGAGAGTAGAGGTTTGGGTGGTAGTTGGTTGTTGGGGAGAGTGGAAGTTTGAGTGGTAGGTGGTTGTTGTAGAGAGTGGAGGTTTGGGTGGTAGGTTGTTGTTGTGGAGAGTGGAGGTTTGGGTGGTAGGTGGTTGTTGTGGAGAGTGGAGGTTTGGGTGGTAGGTGGTTGTGGGGGATGGAGGTTTGGGTGGTAGGTGGTTGTTGTAGAGAGTGGAGGTTTGGGTGGTAGGTGGTTGTTGTGGGGGATGGAGGTTGGGGTGGTAGGTGGTTGTTGTGGGGGATGGAGATTTGGGTGGTCGGTGGTTGTTGTGGAGAGTGGAGGTTTGGGTGGTAGGTGGTTGCTGTGGAGAGTGGAGGTTAGGGTGGTAGGTGGTTGTTGTAGAGAGTGGAGGTTTGGGTGGTAGGTGGTTGTTGTGGAAATGAAGATTTGGGTGGTAGGTGGTTGTTGTGGGGGATGGAGGTTTGGGTGGTAAGTGATTGTTGTAGAGAGTGGAGGTTTGGGTGGACGGTGGTTGTTGTGGGGGATGGAGGTTTGGGTGGTAGGTGGTTGTTGTGGAGAGTGGAGGTTTGGGTGGTTGGTGGTTATTGTGGAGAGTGGAGGTTTGGGTGGTTGGTGGTTATTGTGGAGAGTGGATGTTTGGGTGGTAGGTGGTTGTTGTGGAGAGTGGAGGTTTGGGTGGTTGGTGGTTATTGTGGAGAGTGGAGGTTTGGGTGGTAGGTGGTTGTTGTAGAGAGTGGAGGTTTGGGTGGTTGGTGGTTATTGTGGAGAGTGGAGGTTTGGGTGGTTGGTGGTTATTGTGGAGAGTGGAGGTTTGGGTGGTTGGTGGTTATTGTGGAGAGTGGAGGTTTGGGTGGTTGGTGGTTATTGTGGAGAGTGGAGGTTTGGGTGGTTGGTGGTTATTGTGGAGAGTGGAGGTTTGGGTGGTTGGTGGTTATTGTGGAGAGTGGAGGTTTGGGTGGTTGGTAGTTATTGTGGAGAGTGGAGGTTTGGATGGTTGGTGGTTATTGTGGAGAGTGGAGGTTTGGGTGGCAGGCAGCCAGTAGCCAACCCCAGAGGGAGACTTGCCAACAAGGAGGTAAATCATAGAAAGTGGTTTGTTTGGGAGTAAAGGGGGGTGAAAATAGAGGCATTGCTGCATCTCCTGGCCCCAGAAGGGAAGTAAAAAGAACTAACCTAAATGAACTCTTGTGTTTTCCTCACCCAATGGGAAAGCCACAATTATTTCCCCAGCCAGGCCAGAGTTAAAATTGCAGTTGGGGGTCCAATGATTTAATTGAACCTCAATCAGCATATTTAAAGAAGAACCAAGGCTGGTGTGGAGATTGCCTTTGCTGCCTGCTCAGGAGAGCAGGTTAAAATTGAAGAAGGTGGGATCCAGGTGGCATTACAGCTGGTAAGTCATCCAGTTGATCTTAACTACCCTTCTGCCTGCTGGATTCAGTTAACATAACCCCTAGTGTCAGGATACAGTATATCAATGAAATCCATTGTGCTGGTTTCCTGATTCACATTACATAATGAGTTTGACATGTGGATTATGTTAACAGGTGGTTTGTGGATGTCCCAAGCTTGTGCTGGTGTTCGGTGTGGTGAGAGGTGAATTAGTTGATAGTGTAAAGTTCTAACTGCTGCATCTATGTTGGTTTCTTTTAATTGGTTTTTATGCCATGCAGTTTATCAAACTTAGTAATTGTAATTACAGAGGGAGTGTAAACATGATTCTAATTGTTCAATTATAATACTTGCATTTTTATCTCATCTTTTTATGTTAATAGACTAAAAATGCTACAATGAATTGCAGTCACCACTGCTTATAGCGATTTACCCGCTATACCGTGGGCAGGACTTTGAGTTCAGCGTGAAGGCGCAGTTGCCGGGCCAGGAGTGGCCGGGAAACGGGCTGCCGCCTGCGATCGCCCCCTGACCGCGATTTCACGCTGGCTGGCTGGTAATTGGCCAGCCCGTGTGAAAGGTGTGCTGAAATGCTCAGCATTGCCGGGGTGAGGACGGGAGGAGGGCAAGCGCTGAAGTCAGCGCGGACGCTCACAGAAAGCTCTCTGACGGGAGAGAGCTGCCTCAGGAAGCTGAAGGATTCAAAAGCCATAAATGAAGATTTCCAAATGCCGAACAAATGTCCACATATCAGGATCGGTCACCTGAACGCATGGCTGATGCAAATTCTGTCCGAGCATTTTTATTTTTTTTAAAATTAATATCAGAAACCTCATCCCGCCCTTGGATGAGGTTTCCGCAAAAAGGCAAAGGCCGCCTGGCCGATTCGACCACCCACCAACCATAACGTTGGACGGGCAATGAAAAATCACTGTTGATCACGTTAATGGCCCTAATGAAACAAGTCGCACTTTTCAGCAATGCAACTACAACTTTAAGTGGGGACTTAATGTACATGATGGATGGTAAAACCAAAGAGCAAAGCCAGAAAGAAAGAAAACCTATTATATTTGTAGTGCTTTTCATGACCTCAAGACATCGCAAAGCACTTTACAGCCAATGAAGTACATTTTGAAATATCGGCCTGAATTTTATCGATCAGGCGGATGACTGACCATCGGGATGAAAAGCAGGGCTCGAGCCTGCACTTGCCCGCAGCGGGACCTGCTCAATCATTTTACCACAGCCAGCCTCCTGATTGGCCACTTGCGAGGGCAGACTCTCCAAGTTGCCAGCCCAGTCAGAGGGCCAGCAGCTCTGAAGCCTCAGCAGCCTCACCAGAAGAGGAGGCCTCAGGAACTCGGACAGCTAAGATTAAAGAAAAATCAGGGGGCCATGAGTTGGAGGGGAACCTTGCCAGGGAGATCGTTGGGGCCATGGGGACTGTCCTCCCTGCCCGCGGTCCCCTCTTTGTGCCCTGGAGCCTCTGGCTCCAATTGCCCTGTGGGCTGCCTGGTGACTTACCCACATGACAGGTGGGCTGCTTCACCGTCGCAAAAATGCCAGCCACTCCGCAAACAGGCCCATAATAGGCCCTTTAAACATATAAATCCTTGCAGGAGGCAGCTGATCCACCTCACAGCCTGCCGCTCAGAAAATGCCCAGAACCATTCCAAGGCATCTCCCAACTATTTTACCACCCCACCCCGGCCTCCCAGCTCACCACCCAGGGGCCTGTGAAATTCTGCCTGTATTCACTGATGTCCCAAATGTGGCAGCCAATTTGTACAGCACACTTGCACAAACAGCAATGAGAGAAATGGCTGGATGTTTTTGTGAAGTTAGTTGAGGGATAAGCCTTGGCCAGGGACACCAGAGATCACTGCCCTGCTCTTCTTCCTAAGAGTGCTATGGAGTCTTGTACATCCACCTGAGCAGGCTGACAGGGGCCTTGGTTTAATGACACACCCAAAAGACAAAATCTCTGACAGTGCAGCACTCTGTCAGTACTACACTTGAGTACAGTACTAAAATATGTACTTAGATCTCTGTAGTGGAACTTGTATCCACAGCCTTCTGACTCAATGGTGAGAGTGCTACCACTGAGCCACAAATGACACCTAAGTAGCCAACATACCTTTGTTTTTCTCCTTTAAAAAAAGGAAGCCTCCATTTAACAACTGCCTTTTGGAATTGTTAGCAGTCACATCAAGAATCACATCACTGAGTAATCACACTTTAATGCTGTGCAAAGAGCTGATTGAACTGCTTGAAGACCCAATTTTGCTTCAAATTAGCAGAACTTATTAAATCATTAAGTGCATGAGGGTGAGGACATATTGAACGCCTCAAATGGTTGTTTTGTTTAATATGTTTGAAGCGACACCTCTTCATTGACTCCTATGGCAAATTGTTAGAGTTATTTGCAGGGTATAGGTGGCTGTTTGTGATAAGCATGGATGGTGTAAGTTTACTTTTTAAGTGCAGTAACATGTCTGGCAACTTTTCTGCATGAACAATGTCCAAAAGCAGCAATAAGATAAATAATTTAAAAAAAACTTGTTTACCTGTTGTATTGTCCAGGGGGATCTGCTGGCCTACATGTGAGGGCGACTCTATTTTTCATCAATGTCTACATAATCCATAATTCAGGCCTCAGTTTAACAGTTTATCTGAAAGATATCACCTCTTAAGAATATAGCACCCCTCAGTGATGCACTGGAGTGTCAGTGTGGATTATGACCTTAAACCCTTTTATGGGGTACAAATTTGCAACCTCGTGACTCAGAAGTACGAGTGCTACCAGCTGAGTCGAGCTGGCACGTGGCTTGTCAGTAAGTTATGAATGGAGGCCAAGGACATAAATGGATATTTCAGACTCTGTTTTCTTCACCTTTTCTAGATTTAAAAAAATATGTTCGAATTGCATTGTTCAATTTTTCCCGTTGTCACTGTTAGATCCAAATACACTAGCTCCGTTGTTCTAATTGATAGAGGAAATGGAAGCAATTCCTCCAAATGGTTACTGTTATCCGATAAATCCTGAAGTTTCAGATCATAATCCACACACATTCCAGCGCAGCACTGAAGAGAGCTGTATCCTTGGAGGTGATACCTTTCAGATAAACCTTTTTTTATATATGTTTATGGGATGTGGGCGTCACTGGCTAGGCTGGCATTTAATGCCCATCCCTAATTGCCCTTGAGAAGGGGGTGGTGAGCTGCCTTCTTGAACCACTGCAGTCCATGTGGTGTAGGTACACCCACAGTGCTGTTAGCGTGGAGTTCCAGGATTTTGTCCTATTGACAGTGAAGGAACTGGGATATGTTTCCAAGTAAGGATGGTGAATGGCTTGGAAGGGAACTTCCAGGTGGTGGTGTTCCGATGTGTCTACTGCCCTTGTCCTTCTAGATGGTCACGGTCATGGGTTTGGAAGGTGCTGCCTAAGGAGCCTTGATGAGTTTCTGCAGCGCAACTGCAGATGGGACACACTGCTGCTACTGTGCGTTGGTGGTGAAAGGAGTGAATGTTAGTGGAAGGGGTGCCAATCAAGTGGGCTGCTTTTGTTCTGGATAGCGTCAAGCTTCTTGATTGTTGTTGGAGCTGCACGCATCCAGGTAAGCGGAGAGTATTCCATCACACTCCTGACTTGTGCCTTGTAAGTTGTGGATAGGCTTTGGGGAGTCAGGAGGTGAATTACTTGTCGCAGAATTCCTAGCCTCAGGCCTGCTCTTGCAGCCACAGTATTTATGTGGCTAGCCCAGTTCAGTTTCTGGTCAATGGTAATCCCCAGGATGTTGATACTAGGGGATTCAGTGATGGTACTGCCATTGAATGTCAAGGGGCAATGGTTAGATTCTCCCTTTTTGGAAATGGTCTTAGCCTGGCACTTGTGAGGCTTGAATGTTACTTGCCACTTGCCAGCCCAAACCTGGATATTGTCCAGGTCTTGCTGCATTTGGACATGAACTGCTTCTGTATCAGAGTTGCGAATGATGCTGAACATTGTGCAATCATCAGCAAACATCCCCAGCTGAGGATGGTTGGGCCTAGGACACTACCCTGAAGAACTCCTGCAGTGATGTCCTGGAACTGAGATGATTGACCTCCAACAACCCCAAACAGCTTCCTATGTGTTAGGTATGACTGTTAAACTAAGGCTTGTCTTTTGCATTATGTGGACATTGATGAAGAAATACTTAAAATAAACTTTTTTGGTTTAAGTTAACTTGATGGATGAGCAAGTTTAGCTAGAATACCATTTTTATTTCAAGGATAGGAACTATTACTTTTTATGGCAACTGAGGGAAGGGAGTGAGCAGAAATTTCCCTTACATATTAATGAATTCTTATCGTTGATCTAGAATAAATTCATCCAAGGTCTGCTTGTACAATGGTGAGACAATCAGTCACACTGCCCACAATCTGTAAGGACTACTGGAGGGATGAGGTTGAATGTGGAATGTCGCACACTAAATGAAGTCATTAGTTGGATTTGGACAGCACTGTCAATGTTCAGCCATTCTCTGGAAGTGAAATTGGCAAATTTGATCAACTATCAAGGGGTGTACCCAGATAATACATTTTCCTTTAAATCGCATTATGCAAATTAATCCGCAAAATTAGTTCCTTTAAGCATATTAACAACTGCCTTGAATGAAAGCCAGCTCCGAACTTCAGACAGCATCCAAACTTACATTGTTCCAGGACTGGTGTGTAAGGAACATGAACAGTGAGATACAGTACATTCTGCTACAGGCAAAGGAGAGAGACAGTGCCCTTCTATCTATAATCAGTGTGGTTTAATTTTGATAAGGCTGAGGTGTGTTCCGAAATCCTTATTTGTGTGTGGTCAATTTTTACAAAGTTATTAGCAGCAGACTTTCATGGAATTTTATACCAGGAGCCTTATTTATTCATACACACTTTTCCCAGGAAGGTTTATCGCTACTTCACATGTACCACAGACATGCAAGAAAGATGCAGTAAAAGAATGGAGTTTCACTTCTATAAAATTAAAACCAAACAGAATAGTTAACAGTTCACGTGTTTGTAAGAGTCCAGTGAGAGGAGCTTTTCCACTCGGGAGCTGAAGTTCAAATGAGTCCAGATGGCTGAAACAAGATTTTGTGGAGTTTCTTTGGAATAAGAGATGCACAGCAAATAGAATAGCCAGCCTTGATAATACTTGTAGCCAGAGGACTGGTATTTCTTTTCCAGGTAAACTCGGGATCTTTCAGAAACAGTCTTTCAAGGAGGCTTTAAAACTTTAAGCCCTGTGGCTTGGTAATAGGCTAGATGTTATAACCTGATTTCAGCAGTGATGTTCCTTCTGATGTTACTCCTGAATTCTACATTCTGCTATCTGCTGCAAAAAAACAAGCAGGATTTTATAATAGCTTTCTAAAATCAAAAAGTTTCAGTCATGTGACGACTGACCATTAATACAAGTTGGAAAACAATCAATAGTCTGTTCATATTAACCAAGTAGCTTCCACCTCCCATGGTCAGAACCATCTGCATGCAATAGAGGTAGATAGAGGCCCTTAGCATTTTCTTGTGCATAAACAGCTTCATTAGCTCTCCTTTGTTGCCGAGCAGATCTGGGGTCAGCAAGTCTGAGAGCTTGTTGTCCTTGTTCCTTTGAGGTAAGTCCTGACGATGTAGGTGTGACATTCCACAAGGATGTTGTTTAGACATGTTCATTGTAATCCACTTTTAGATGCTTCCAAAGGTTTGGCCAACTTGCAGTTCCAAACATCAGGTGACATGTGGTAGCCATCTTAAAGATCTTTTTTAAAGAGGGCATACATGTTTTTAAAAATTTGTGATGTCCTCATGCCTGCTCAGCCTGACAATTCCAAGCACAGTTATATCTGATCAACTCTTTGCCAAAACTGTTTCAGTTGGACCAGGATTTCACCAAGTAGGACATGTGTTTGGATAGATATGGAGGTCTGCATCCAATTCTAATCATCTGAATCCTAATTCACAGACCATTTTTAAAGTTGCTTAGATAGGATTTTGCAGTGATAATGACAATGAAACTAACAGCAACTTCTGGAATCCACACATGTGCACAATAACACGAAATACAGAAGTTGTCAGTAAAACTATGCTTCTCTGGGAGGTGTGCTATTGAGGGAGCCTCAGACTGTAATCAATGAGAAGTCTATGAATTAATGAGAACATTCACTCTTACACTATTAGTCTCACTGTAAAAAACCCTGAAAAAGTTACACCTTGATGAATGAAATGTAATTGGACCTTCAAGGGCGGACTAACTTCATATTTGTTGTTAAACACCCCTTCTGGCCCTAAAAAACGAATTTCATATTTGTGGAATGTCAAATTTCTCCGTTATGATACAAAAACTCTCCATATTTTAAAAAAAAACCTCTCTGTCTGATATTTCTAGTTTCTATCTTAATCTAATCATAATCATTTATTTCACTGCCTGAAAATTTGATTTAAAAGTGAAAAATATTCAGCACTATTGACATCCTGGTCAGAATTTTACATCCTGCAGTCGGGCGCGTGTGCCCAACCCGAATGGACGTGAAATAGCGTGAGATGATGCCGGGCAAGCGTCCCTACATCATCGCATAATCGCACGATATTTCGCTTGGATGGCAAGCGCGACAGTCAGAAGCGTGCCCACTGACAATTAAGCGGGCAATTATGCCCATTAACGATACAATTAACAGCAATTTTACGTGGCCCGTCCACATTTACGGTTGGCAGATGGGGATTCTCCCAGGCGGCATTCACATTTTTGCTCAAACCTCGATCCATGGCGAGATGAAATCTCTGTGGGGAAACAAAATAAAAGGGATATCTGGGGACTGGTGTTTTATGAAGTGTGCTTTCAGGTGCTTGATTGTGCTGCATGGGCAAATTTTGCAGCATTTTTATTGTTTCCTTTGTTCTGTGGAGGTCTGCAGCTCCCTGGGGCAGCTGTCTTCTCTCAGTAGAAGCGCTCACCCCCACCCTCAGTTAGGTCAGCGCCCGCCCTCTTCATGCCCCCACCCCGGCAGTGCTGAGCATTTCTCAGCGTGCGTTTCACATTGGCTGGTGTTAAATGGCCAGCCAGTGTGAAATCGTGGCCAGGGACAATCAGAGCCAAAGGCCCATTTCCCGTCTGCTTCCGGTCCCACCAATCGCGCACGCCCGACGAACGAAAAATTCAGGCTCCTGATTTGCTATGTGTGCGATTGCTTCAATGTGATTGGCTGCTTACTTGCCTGCTGACATCTGTGCTGCTGCATACCAAGACATCCCCTTGACTTGGTGCCAGATTTAAACTGCTGCCAGGAAAGAGAAAAATCATGTTAAATCTTCATGGGCAGCTTTGGTCAAGGTCAGCAGCAAGCGCAATTGGTTTGCAAATGACTGCAAAATCCAACCAATGGGATGAGAGCCATATGCGAGAAGCCTCTCTCTCACACTATTCCACTTGCCTCCACTATCCTCAAGATTCCAGAGAGAGACCATTGCCCCAACCGCATGAGCCCCTGTCAGCCATGACCATTCACCCAGGAGGATGGAGGTTTGGGGTCGCGAGTTGTCTACCCTCCATCAGCAGTGCCCTTTGGAGGCATCCGTCTCCTTCCCACCCTACACCCCTCTCTCTGACTGCAGTCATTGGCAAGTGGCACAGAATGATTGGCAGCTCCACACCTTGCTAGGATCTCGATGTTATGAGACCCATGAGTCAGGAACAAACCTGCTGCCATGTAGGCTTCACCATAGAGAGGAGAACACAACTGAGCATGGTTGACATCCAGCTGCTTCATAATTATTAGGGTGGCCCTTTAGTCGGCCACTTGTGCTGACCTTGAACTCCACCCACCCGAACAGAAACTCCACCCACTTCAAGGGATCTCACTTACTGACTAACCACGTGGTCAAGATCAGATTTGGAAAATGGTGCATCTCACCTTCCAAACTCCACCACCTTCTACCCTCCCCCTGTCACCCACCAACTTCCCCCCCATTACCATTGACCCACCCAATATCACCATTCCTCTTCCCTCTGTCACTCTTGAAACTCCCCTCATATCTCTGAACCCTATACGATCCACCTCCACATGCCTTCCTGCTCCTCAGAACTGACACCTGTTGCAGTCTCCATGCCCACCCTGACCCTATCCCCTCCTGTTTTCCGAGCCACCTGTCTAGTCCTCCTCTGAAACCTGGACCTGCCAACCCCTCCCCTGCCCCCATGAGACTTCCATGTACCAAACTCTTACCCTGGACCTACCACCCTAGTGTATCCCACTCCCCTCTCTGACTGTTCCTTCCTATCATCAATATCCTGAGTTCACCCCTCCAAGACCCCACAATGGACACCACCAACCCCGCCCTCAAAGACACTACTTCACCCTCTAAGACACTCCCAACCCCTTCCCCAGACACTCTTTTCTCCCACTTCCGCAGACACTCTTCTCCCCCACCCCCCACCCCACCACCCTTCCCCGACATTCTTCCCTCCCCAGCTTCCCGCTTAGCCTGCGTCCCCTGTGCAACTTCCACTCCACCATATCCCCATCCCATCCAGCCTTCACCTGCCTCCTGAGCACAGCCGTGGCGCAGCTTTTGCCGCCAGCACTCAATATAAGTGAAGTTATGTGAAATTTCCAAGAAGGCAAAAGCAACATCTATTGACCTCAAAGTGGTGGAAGAGGCGAAGCTCGCTAAATGCATGCCATTTATATACTGTCATAAAACTGAATGTTCTAAATTCTTGCTGGCGGGAAACTTAATTTGGAAGGCAAACTTAATTCCAGCGAGGTGGCCTTTCAGTAAGCATGCACAAGATGCTAATGGATGCAAATGGGGTTCCTGACATTGTTCATCGGGAAGCTCGACCCCCCCCCTTTAACCTGCCTTGGAAGTCAGGAGAACAAAATTCAAACAGTTTATCCTGCAACCAGGAAACAGGTTTTTTGTCTCCTATCAAATTAATTGCCCCTGCCTACCACGATTCCCACTGACACTGAAAGATTGCGCTGACAGTGACAGCAGTGTGTGCCATATACAAGATGCACTGTAGTAACTCACCAAGGCTCCTTCGACAGCACCTCCCAAACTCACGATCTCTACCGTCTAGAACAACAAAGGCAGCAGATGCATGGGAACACAACCACCTGCAAGTTCCCTTTCAAGCCACACACATCCTGACTTGGAACTATATCACTGTTCCTTCACTGTCGCTGGGTCAAAATCCTGGAAATCCCTTCCTCAAAATACTGTGGATGTATCAGGTGGACTAGAGTTCTTCAAGAAGGCAGCTCATCACATCTTCTCAGGGACAATTGGAGATGGGCAATAAATGCCCAGCCAGTTACGCCCACATCCCATGAAAGCATAAATTAAAAAAACTGAATTCTGCATGTGAAATAAGCTCAAAGCACTGGTTGACTGTTTGAATGCCTGAATTTGGGTAAGTGTGGACATTAGAAGTTTAAAATATATAGTGCACACTCTTGATAATATGGATAAAATGTCTCTCCCTGTGTATTGCCTGACATTCAGTTGGTAGCACTCTTGCCTCTGAGTGAGAAGGTTGTGGGTTCAAGTCCCACTCCAGGACTTGAGTACAAAAATCAAGGTTGACACTCCAGTGCATTACTAACAGAATGTTGCGCTTTTGGAGGTGC
Source organism: Cetorhinus maximus (assembly GCF_964194155.1). NCBI lineage: Eukaryota > Metazoa > Chordata > Chondrichthyes > Lamniformes > Cetorhinidae > Cetorhinus > Cetorhinus maximus. The sequence goes on from NC_135884.1 coordinate 106,563,801, forward strand.
CGTCTTTTGGATGGGATATTAAATTGAGGCCTCATCTGCTCACTCAAGTGGATGTAAAAAATTCCATGGGGCAGAATATTATGCTCGGCATGCGGGCGTGCGCCCGACATGTCTGAGCGTAAAATGATGCGCGAAGATGTTGGGTGTGCATCCCGACGTCATCGCGCAGTCTCGCGATATTTCGTTCGGCGGGCGCACACCAGAGTCAGCTGTGCACCTGCCGATAATTAAAAGACCTATTAAGACCATTAACAATCTAATTAAATTCAAATTTACGCTGCCAGTCCAACCTAACAGTTGGCGGGCAGGCGAAAAGGTCAAGCGGCCTTTACATTTTTTAGGAAACCTCATCCACAAGCGGGATGAGGTTTCCTAAAGCAAATAAACATTAAATAAAAACTTTATTTTTGAATTAAAAACATGTCCCAGCTCATGTGACAGAGTCACATGAGGGGAGATGTGTTATTACATTTTTATTCTCTTCGTTATTTTTTTTACACAGCTCTTCAATCTCCCTGAAGCAGCTCTATGCCTCAGGGAGACTGAAGCACCCTTTGGCGTGCATGTGCGAACTGCGCGCTAGACCCAGCTCTCCCTCCTCCCCCTGCCTGCACAGACAGTGCTCAACACTGCCACTCATGATCCACACAGGGCTGGCCTTAATTGGCCTGACCGTGTGAGATCACGCTGTGGAGCCAATCGCGGGCGGCAGTCGGCGGTCAGCTTCCTGACCACCCCTGCCCGCCCCCGCTGAGCACCCTGCCAAGGAAAAATCCTGCCCCATGACACTATTTCAAAGAAGAGCAGGAGCTCTCTTGTGTTCTAACCAATATTTCTCCCTCAATCAACCTCACTAGAAAAAAATTACCTGGCAATTTTCACATTGCTGTTTGTAGAAGCTTGCCGTGTGCAAATCGGCTGCCTCATTTCCCCCATTACAACAATGACTGCACTTCAAAGTACTCCATTGCCTGTAAAGCAGTTTGGGATATTCTGTGGTGGTGAAAGGCGCTATATAATTGCCAGTCTTGTTTCCTTTCTCTCTTAACACGCACTCCATGGCATTTTGGTGGGTAAGCCATTGCATGATCCCTCATACTTAAGTGTATACAGTCTTGTTGTCTAACTGATCTTTGCAACATGGCTGAAAATGGAGAGTTTGTATTGGGATTTGTCCTGGTAGCTTTCTGGAAGGGTAGGGTATTCTGGCCTCAAGATGCAGATATATCAAAATCCCTAACAGTATATTACATGCACAAACACACACAATTGTTACTCAAGTTTCATATCTTAGGTAAAACTATTGTTAGAACAGGTTTTAAGGAATTCATAGTTCAAAAGCCAAATTAATTGCAATCTTTACTCATGCTCCTTGGCATGGATAAAACCTTTCTAGAGCTTGTAAAATAGTCTTTTTCCAAACCAATAAAAGGATAACTACAGCTATTTTGACATAAGTGTGTTTTATAATTTAAATGTTAGATTTAGAGCACTTAGGTTTTCAGCTTCGAGAACTTACATACCCATCCATTTTAAGTCATTGAGATTGCAGAATGTGTGCTGTATTTTAATTAGTGGCTTAATGAATAAGTGGTTGGAAGCAAGCGAGACAGATGAAATAAGTTCCTGGTAAGTTCTGCGAATGGTAGGATTCTGCATTCAGCCTCAATATCATTGGGTTAGGAATGGAAAATCAGCCAGGTTTGCGACTCCAGTGACTCCTGTTGCAATGACCGTATGCTAATTTTTTTTCACATTTCCAGCTTCAAATTGAAAGTACAATAACATCAGCATTATTACAATTTTATAGCGGGCTGTGGAAAGTAAGAAAGAGTTTAATCTATTTAGCATTTTTCAGACTTTTGAGGGAAAGAATAGTGTACAACCTAATCACAGTTACAGAAGTTATCACTGGTGGCTTTAATTATGGGACCTAGGTACGGTTGGTAATACTGAAACTTAGACTGAAGAAATTTGAAGAGGGATGAGCATAATAGGGGTCCCAACTACATTGTCAGTATGCAACACTACTATTTAGCTTAGGCCCTGTCGGAACTTATCGGGAGCACAGCGTGAATCCCTACCTTATCTCCTTCATCCCTCTTCCTGAAGTTAAAATAGGCCCTTAAAAAAAGTGATGGGTTTATTCTATGTAAAAAGCAATCATGATGGAGCCATTCTATCTCCCCAATGCTTTGAATGTAGGAGTAATACTGCCTCCATAGCATTGTTTTTCTAGCCAAGTTTTACCAGCACAACACATCCACATTAGTGATCATATTTCTCAGGTGGGAAGGCAGAAGATCATGATCACAATTTCACATTTCACTGAATATGGGAGAGTTGGTAGGCCTGAATATAAGTTGGGCTGCCACATTGATGTTGCTGCTCTTTCATATTTAGAGGATAATAGGCTGGAAACTTGGTTATTCATTCTAAGTATATCAGATTAATGATGAATACACTTTCTATCAACAAAGGCATACCAGCAAGGAAGTTGCATTTGTGTGTTGTATAAGAACCCTATATTTTTGTACTGGTACAATTTTCTTTATGGAAGGAAGGCAAATATGATTTCTCACAAAAGCCTTAATTTTTGAGATTTCTTTCTATTCAGCAGAGCACATCAACAAAGAATTTCCATTGGATAGTTTTTTGTTCTACTGGGCCCAGTGAGATACCTGAAAGTAATCCCAGGAGACCTGCCAAGTAATGCAAAATTTCTCTTTGATTGAGGTTAATGACCCCACTGATGACCATTTTAAGGGTCCACTACTATATAGTTTTCCAGGCATTTGATCAGGGCCGTACATGTTCCTAATTAGATGTCACTCCCTTAACTGGTGAGTAAGAATAATAAGGGCATTTATTATGATGCCTACATGTGTACTGTCCTGATGGGTTTTACAATTATGAAATGAATAAGTGTTTCCATTAGTATTGTTATAGCTTTAATAGAGCAAGTTTCCATGGAAATGAATAGAGAAGAAGAAATGGCTTTTGAACAACAGAACACCTAAACAGAGTAAATATTTCGCTGGAGCACTCAGGATAAGTGAATTTACTCATGATAAGATATATTTTGCTCCAGTACAAAGGAAAGCTTTGTTTACCCTATTTTTTCCATCCCCTCCTCTCCATAAAGATATCCAGTAGGAAACTAAATGTTTGGACTTATGGGAGGAGGGAATGTAGGTAACCAGGTGAAGGGAGAATATAGAAATGCAAACTAGGGCAGTTCCCCCAACCTCCCCTATCCCCACCACCACCCGTACCCCCACCATAGCTAATAGCTGTGTGCATGTAAAATCATACAACATTGATATTATCCATGTGCACTTGCATTTTGTTTTGTGTTAAACATGTACTAATCTCATTTCGGTAGCAGCCTATAGAATGTCATATTTTGCAAAATGGTGGTTATTTTTCCAACAACAGCAATGGTGCATTACCCGAAGGAGAGCTATTTACATACATTTCTCCCACAGCTAAGAGTTAAAATGACTTCTGTGGGTTACAGGACTGCATGCTCAATCTTTTTTACCTCAATTTATTGTTAAATTTGCCTCATTTGGTGTGTAGCATCAATAAGGAAAATTGCACAATTCCTTCGATAGAAAATTGGGAGTCATTTGTGTTTGCTTTTTGCAGCATTTTTTTGCCCTTGCATTCTTTCAGGGAAAATTGGAACATCTTTGTACATACATTTAATGGAGAAGGCTACAGTACTTTTCATACCAAGGTTATAGTGTTCCCTTGACTATGAGAATAAATCCTGAAACCTGCAATTTATTTTGTACTGCAAGCTATGACTGAACCTTGTGAAACATTTTCAGTACTTCTGCACTCTTTCCATTTTCAATATAGTTGCTTGAGTGCTTGTCAATGGTGCATGTAGTTCACTAAAGTGGCTATTTCCTTATAATCCACTGAGTCCAGTTACAATGTTTGTTCAGGTATTAAGGAAGAATTGTCATTTATACTGAAGCCCCTAATTACCCAATTTGTTATATAAATTGTAACTTTTCCCATTTTGTGTTGATGACAGAATCATTTAGAGGACATTTGAAGTGCAGATGCTGAAAAAAATTGATTCCATACTCTTACCCTTTCGTTGAGTTTCTTAATAGTCCCTAGAGTGAAAGCAAGACAAGTTCATTGCAGGTTTCCGCAAAAGTTATTTTTTACCATCTGCTTGTATGAGGATGTAGTTGTGTACGTTAAAGCAGCACAGCCGAGCACCCTTCGGGGCTGACTCTGCCTTGCTGCTTCCCTCCACTTGGAGCCAATCACAATATGTCAGGAACCTTGGACATTTCCTATTCCAACACCCCTAATAATTCTTTTCCTCAGCTGTCGAGGGCTGTTTTCGTTAGGAAGTTAACAATGAGTGGGTCGAGGCTGGCCTGGAATCTGCCCTGTTTAAGAGAATAAACGGCCCCTCCCCCATACACCTTTGTAACACTGATATGTGGAGGTCACATCCACCAAATCACACATTTGTGACCCCACCATGGAACGCCATGACACAGCTCTTATTATAAGGCCCTGTGTCTGTTTCAATTCCAATGCTCACCTTGTTGATATATTCTTAGCAGAAGGTATATGCCTACACTACATGTTTGGATTTCAGTAATTAACTGTGAACAAGCAAAAATGTAAACTGATCACAAAACAGCCCTTATCCTCTGGGTGTTGTGCAATAAGAGTTGTTTTGATTTTTCAAAGTGCTTGGCATTTGCTTAAAAAAAAACGCACTTATCGCAGCACTGGCTGCTGACAGCTGTATGAAACTAGAGCATAAAAGCTCGTTTATGTCTTTAATGACCCACATAATGATGGAGCAAGTAAGTTATTCACAGTAACATACCATGGAATAATCTGAATACCCTAATGTATGGTGCCGGTAGATTAAGAAACATCTGTTCTTACCTTGAAAATAATGTGTTCTTAGTAGCTCTTTGGTTACACTTACTGCAGTTGGGAAGTTTTAATCCAATCAAAGGGAACAATGCTTTGAACTGGATTTACATAACTGAGAAGTGATGCATTTTAACTCCTAACGACTAGCAATGAGAGTCAGTTCAGATTGAAATGCAATTTTAAAACAAAACAAATACTTTTTGTGATTTTTTTTTAAAAGATAATTTCACAGTGCTTTCCACAGAAATGTTAACTATTCCATCCTGTAACTCAGGGCTGGGGAACCTACAGCCCATGGACCAGATCCAGCCCATTGCTCAATTTCATCCAGCCCGCAGCAAGATTTCAAAAAATATAGACCTATGACAGTAGTGCCTTCAAAATAGCATTTATCATCATTACGATTTTGCTTTGGATAAAAGTGTCAGTTAAATTACTTTCATAATATTTAACATTACAATATCCAAATTCAGCCATCGCATTAAAACAATGGGTGAGTTGAACATTTCTGTACCCCCTCTAAAAAAACTAAGGAGAGAATTTTCCCCCTGTCACGGGGGGCTGTGCAGGGGCGGGCGCAGGCGGGTGTGGACTCGATCGGTGCTGCCATTTTACGTGGGCGGGCCAATTAAGGCCCGCCCAGCGTGACACAAACCCAAAAGCACTGTGCGCTCCCTGTGTGGGCGGAGTGGGGGGGGGTTTCCAGAATCAGGAGTGCCTCAGGGAGATAAGTTTTAAAAATTTTAATGAAAAAAATTTAAGACATATACCCTCATGTGACAATGTCACATGAGCTGGGACATATCAATGAACTTAAATGAAAAAATGTATTTAATTTATAAACCCTTCATGAAACCTCATCCTGCCCGTGGATGAGGCTCCATGAAAAATGCGAAGGCCGCCTGGGCTCTTCGCCTGCCCGCCAACCTTAAGGTTGGACAGGCAGCTTTCTCAAATAGGCTTAATTAGTTGATTAGTAGCCTTAACAGGCCTTTGACAGTTCGGCGGGCGCGCAGCCAACCTGAAAATCTAAATGATGCGCAGTGAGGTCGGGGCGCTCGCCCAACGTCACCCCACGTCATTTTACGCCTAGGCGAGTGGGCCCCGCCCCCGCTCGCCGAGCTGAAAATTCTCCCCTAAATTAAGTTGATTTTTATGTGTGTGTGGCCCGTGACTGATTTTGTCTATGTGCAAATGGCCCGTGATAAGATAAAGGTTCCCCGCCCCTGCTGTAACTGAATAAAATGGTAAGAATATTTGTTTCCTTATAAGTTTCCTGTAATGAAGACTTATTAATAAACTTACTGGATGTGTAGCTGTGTGTCTGTACATTAGTACTACTTAGCATTTCACAGATTGCAAGAGTGATTTCTAATTCTGGGTTAGATTTTGGCAAAGATGCAAACAGTTTGAATTTTGAGGATTTGAACTATGCTCAATTTTCCTCCACTTCATTCCTTTTTTTTATTTATGGGTTTCTTTGCTCCCATTTCAAGAATAACTAAGACTAGGCCATTGTATGACAGCAAACAAGCACTAATTAAAGAATCAGGTCAGGTGAGTGATCTTGAAAGCTGTGCTGAGATCAGGAAGCACATAAAGGGAAGTCTGAGAATAGAAATTTGAGGAGAAAGTTGCAAGTGAAAGTGTGTAAGGGGAGGGTGGAGAATGGGCAATGCATGGGGAGAAGGCTGACAGTGGGCATCAGTCGAGAGAAGTGCAGAAATGTGTAAAGGGACATTTGAGAAGGAAGGTTGAAACTGGAAACCTCAAGGTAAAGAGGAAATGTGTCATGGGGATACTTAAAGTGAGGAATGTGTACAGGTTGTGAGCAGAAAATGTGTAAAGGGAGGATCAAGAGTGGAAATGCTTATAGTGAATGCTAAGAGAGAAAAAATGCGTGGGGCAAAGGCCAAGAGTGGGGTTTGTCTCATGGAAGACTGAGAGTGGGAAATGTTGAAGGGAAGCCCGAGAGTGTAATAAATGCAGAGGAAATTTCAGCGTACAACATGGGCAGAATTTTCTGATGGCAGGGGAGTGGAGTGGGAGCGGGCATGGACCCGATCTCCACTCGCGATCGGGACCATGCCGCTATTTTATTCGGGTGGGTCAATTAAGGCCTGCCAGTGTACTTCACAATACCCGTGCATAGCGGGAGTGGGCGGGCGGCAGCGGGCGCGCTCAGCCCACCGGGTCCAATGGTGACCTGGTGGCTGGGATAAAGGAAGGCGCCTGGCAGCCTTGTAAAGGCTGCTCACAATGGCTGGGTGTAGGGTTCTGCAGAGTGGCAATGGGGGTTATGTAAGTCCAGAGGGTAGGCCATTGGGGCAGACCAGTCCAGAGGATACGCCATTGGGGCAGACCAGGCCAGAGGGTAGGGCAGAGGGCCAGTGTGCCCCTCGTTTTCCTGATGACTGCCTTGCTACCCTCCTCGAGGAGGTGGCAGTATGGTGGGAGGTGCTTGTTCCCCAGGACGGGAGGAGGAGTCCGCCCCCACATGACGAAACGTGCCTGCGAGGAGGTGGCGGAGGTGGTGAGCTTCCGCGATGTAGTGTGGCGCACCTGGATCCAGTGTCGCAAGCGCTTCAATGACTTGTTGCACTCTGGAAGGGTGAGGACAATTTTGGCATTGGTCACTTAACCCAGCAGGTCAGCTTACTCCCCCCTGCTGACCCCATCCTCCCAAGTCTGAGCATAGCGACTGCATTGAGTCATTGACAGCACGTGTCCTTTGCTGGGTGGGCCAGCAGATATTGCCCATGCCGAGGTCAGCCTGAGGGGGTGATTAAGAGATGGGTTCTGACCCCGCAGCATGTGATACACTGAGACCCATATGACTGTTTTGGGGCAACCTGGAGGAGCTGCACCTAGGCTCAGTGCTGGAACTGCAGGACATGTCCAAGTCAGGGTGATGACATGCTGGGAGGGGAGCTTCAAGGTGGCGTGGCAACGAACTATCTGCTGCCCCCTGCGCTCCATGTGTTTGTGCCTCCTTGCTATGGAAGGATATACGTGCGGTGCCTAATGTGATGTAGCAACATGTGGCCAAGGGGGGGTGGGGAACAGGCCTAGCACCTTTGTGTGAGTGTTCGGCAGCAGTGGGGTGAGGAGGCACTGGAGCCCTGATATGTCCCACTCTGGTTGGTGTGGGCCGTGCGCAAAGAGAGTCCATGTACAATTTACACTAATCAATGCTCTTTCATTTTCAGGAGAAGAATGATCATAACGCAACAGAGTGTGTGAGGACTGGTGGAGGCCAGGCGCAGTTGGCCATTCTCAGCCGGTTTGAGCAGGAGGCCCTGGATTTGGAGAGGTGCCATGCACCCAGATCCACTGGTGTCGGTGAGACTGGGGTGCCACGGCCAGGTATGTTTGCCCAGCGGTGAGGTCAGCATTGTTCTCCCAACAGCCATGGCAGTGCTGAATGTTCAGTGATTTAATTTTGCAACATGGCTTGACCATTGCTTATGGAAGGATGAGCGCATAATGATCCGGGGGACAGGGATGCACTTTGTCATTGTCTTCACGTTAACTGATCCAATGTCCTAGTTCTTCTTTCAGCATCAGCGGAGCAGGGCCGGGAGGAGAAACAGCAGTGGCCTCCGCTCACACTTGAGGGTCCTGAAGTCTCACCAGCGTCACACCATCTCTGCCAGGCAGGCACCAGCGCAGATATTAGCAGCTCGGTGGGAGTTATAACATCGGCTAGCGTCCCGGGGCACAGCGGTGAGGGCACTTCACAGTCGCTGGAGGAGCTGGCAGAGACAGAGAGTGCCCATGGTGCAAGCCAGCCAGTAGAAGGACTGCAGGGGACCAGGCACATGCTCAGTCGGTGCCTGATGATGTGTCTCTGGAGTCGTCCGCGACGCAGCAGGGGCAGGAAATGCGGCCGGGTGTGCGGGAGCATCTGGGGGAGATACATGAGGCTATGCTTGGCTTGGTGTCCGTGGTGGAGGAGTCTACGCGGATGATCGTCGAAGCAATGAGCCACATATCCGAGCGCCATGCATCCTTCATGGAGAGAGTGGCGACTCTCGTGGAGAGGCTCCTCCAGGAGACCCATCAGGGCGTACTGGGGATGTGTTCTGACCAGCAAGCTCTCACACCGGCATTGACCTCAGCTGGTCAGTGCCAGTGTGGGAGATGGTCTGGGCACCAAGTTTTCCAACTCGGTGCCCATCCATCTATGGAGAGCAGGGAGGTCCGAAGCGACCTCACGTCAGTGCAACAGCTGCCTGTCATCTCTGCGGGCACCTCTCAGGGCGCTGTGGATGAGAGTGGCAGCTCCTCCGCCCCTCTCCCACTGACCGTAGCATCTGGTGGGGCTGCGAAGACTGGGGAGGTGCCAGCTGTGGAACTGGCAGCTCTCTCCCAGGCAGGGCCAGCACAGGCTCCACGGGCCAGAGGACGACCGCCAAGGTCATCGAGGCCAACAGGACAGCAGAGTCAGCAGCTGTCTCAGATGCCACTCCCAGCGATGGGGCAGCACCAAGACGTAGCACCCGGAAACGTAAACATAAGGCACCTTAGGCACACCACGGGTTTATCACTGGTGTTTTTGTGTTGGCCGAAGATGAGGTCTTTATGATTTGCTTTTAATTGGAACACCCTTGTCGTTTTGTTTCATTAAGTTTCTTTGCCTGTGATATTAAATTCAGACATGTGACCATGGCTGAGGGTCCCTCTTTTCTTCTGCATGTGTATGTTTCCAAAAATGTTAGGAGTGCTTTGTGGGACTTTCAGCTTTATTAACAAGGCCCTTAGTTACTGTTCCTAACCTGGAATATTTGGCACTTAGGTATTGAGTATGGAGCCTTCAGCCCAGGCTTGTCCTGGAGGTCAATCTGTGGTGTGCTGGCTGAAGGTTCATTGGATTAAAGCCTCCCAGGTGTCCCTGCCTCCCTGGAGTATGCCCAGGTCAGCGTCTACCCCCTCAGCATTTCCCTGTGTGTGCTCATCCTCGGACTCACTGCTGGACTCATCGTGTGCAGACGCAGCCACTGCGTCGACGTCTTCATCATCCATTGCGTCCCCCCTTTCCAGCGCAAGATTGTGGAGAGCGCAGCATGCAACCACTATCACAGACACACAATCTGGGGGGTACTGGAGTGCGCCCCCTGAACGGTCCAGGCATCGGAAGCGCATCTTGAGAAGATGATGGTTCTCTCCACCACAGCCCTTGTGGAGCCGTGGCTCCTATTGTAGCACTGCTCAGCTTCTGTTCTTGGATGGCGGAGAGGCGTCATGAACCACCTTCTGAGGGGATAGCTCTTGTCACCCAGCAGCCAGCATCAAGCCGGGCTGGAGCACCGAAGAGCCCGACACCTGGGAGTGTCTGAGGATGTAGGCATCATGGGAGCTGCCTGGGTATCTTGCACAGACTTGTAGAATCTGCATCTTGTGATCACACACTATCTGCACGTTCATGGAGTGAAAGCCCTTCCTGTTGATGAAGGCACCAGGCTCACCTGCTGGCGCCTTGATGGCCACATGTGTGCAGTCTATTGCACCCTGGACACGGGGGAAGCCAGCAATGGCCGAGAATCCTCTGGCTCAATGTGTCTGGCTTGCCTGGTCCCAACGGTAGAGGATGAAGGTCAATGCATGCCTAAACAGAGCGTCTGTAACCTGCTTGACACAAGTGTGAACAGCTGATTGGGAGGCACCACAAAGATCACCCACCAATCAGTGGAAGGAGCCAGAGGCATAGAGGTTGTGGGCAGCTGTGACCTTTAGAGCCACTGGCATGGGGTGTCCACCCACACAGTTAGCGGAGATCTCAGGCCCAATCATTTGGCAGGTATAGTTCACTGTCTCCCTTGAGAGACGGAGCCGCCTTCGACACTGCACCTCAGACATATTGAGGAAGCTGCTTCACCACCTGTATACCCTGGCAGCAGGATAGTGACGTCTTCTGTGGCCCCTTCTGCCTTGGTCTACCCTTTGGCCCTGCGCCCCTTGTGCCTGTGCCTGTCTTCCCAAAGGTGGCTCCTGGCCTCTTCCCCCTTCTATCACTCCCTTCCTCCTGAGAGGAGGTGCCTCCAGTGGAGAGTTCAGCTCTCATTCCCAGGCTAAGGGAAGGCTTCTTGAAACCTGCAGCCCCAAAAATGATCCCTCACTGCAGAGTGCTGACCTGAGGGTTAAGAGTCCAGACAAAGCAGCTGGTATGCATTTTGAAGTATTGCAGATCACACAGGCAAGTTTCAAAAACTTTGAAAAATCAATACTTGAGAGAGCACACTCACAACCCCACTGAGCCCTCTTATCCCACCTGTGGATAAGGTTTATACAAATGTGTCTTCCTCTTTGTGCCCGTGCGCCGACCTGAAGATTACACGGGTGCCAAAAAATCACTGTCGATTGGTGAGTCAAGGGCCTTAAGTGGTGTGGTGGTGGGCCCGAAGCGGATATCATCGCGCACGCGCCCGCCCAACGAAATATCACGATGGCACGCAGTGACTCCGGGACTCTCGCCCGACATCACCGCACGCCATTGTATGCGCAGACGTGCGGGGCCTGCCCCCGCATGCCAACCGGAAATTTCTGCCCCATGTGTACAGAATACCCTGTTTACAAAGGTGAGTCAAATGTTTGGGGTGAGAGACAAGAGTGGGAAATATGCAGGGGAAATTTGAGTGTGTCACACATTTCAAGGGAAGGCTGACAGCAGACAATATGTAGAGAGAAGATAGATGGCAGAAATGCATGACAAGAAGGCTGAGAATAGAAATGTGCAGAAACAAAGCCAAAAGTGGGAATTCTGTAAGAGATAAAGTTAAGAAAGAGAATCTGTAGGAGAAGGACTCAGATGGGGAAATATGTAAAAGGAAAACAGAAGATGGGGGAAATATGTAGAAGGAAAACAGAAATTAGGCAAGAAATTTTGAAAAAATTTAGAATGGATAGGTGCAGAGGGAAAGCTGAAAGCGAAAATGGCAGAGAGGAGATGTTGAGAGTGAGCATATGCAAAGCAATGGCCACAAGTGACAGAGACATAAATCTAAAGTCTTCTGCCTATGCCCCTGCAAGTCCATCCCCCACATCAAGAGGGTGTATCTGAAGGAGTTCCTGGCCTTAACCACAAATTTCAGCCCATAAAAACCGTTGAAAGGCTTCCATGGAACTTGCATCTTCCAAGAATTGGTATGCATCTCCTTTGAGGCCTTCTGAAATGTTGGAAAGCGTTACTAAGCTATGGTAACCAGCCAGGGAAGAGTAGATCCTTCAATTGGCTTGGGGTTAGTGGGGTTGGGGGGACCTCAGGCACAGCAGAACTGGGTTTCAGCTCCTTACACGAGTAGATCAGGGCAGAGTTAATGTTTCAGGTCGATGATGACTCTTTATCAGAACCCTGAGCAGGTGTCACTACTGAAGGCCTTGCAGAAGCTGGTGGCACACTCTAGGTATGTAAATGACCCTATACCCAGGATGTGGGTTAGCGTTCACAGCCTATGGGCAGGATGAGCAGGAATTTCACTCCATTGCATTTATGCTAACGAAGTACAACCTCAGGAATTTTGGGCCAATATTTTAACTTATGGGATATTTTCATGTAAATGCCACAAAACTGAATTTAATTAAGAAAGTGCTTTCGTGAAATACTGAGTCATTCTTCACCAAGTTCGTTCACTGTTTACATAATTTCTCAACTAATTGGTTAACTGCTATAAAATGTTATTTTTGTATGAACTACTTTATGCTAAGAGTCTTTGGCTCTGTTTATAATGGGCAGAATTTTCCCCCGTCTCCAATCGGTGCCCCTGATTGGGGGCTCGCCGCCATTTTACATGAGCGTGACATCCGAAAGGAAGCGCTATGCGGCCCCTGTGTGGGCGGGGTGGGGGGGTGAGGAGCGGAATCCCTAAACCAAGAGCGCACTCATCTCCCTGAGGCTAAGTGCTGCCTCAGGGAGATTGGTGCCAAATTTAAAAATGTTAACAATCGAAAAAAAACATCCCCCTGACATGTCCCCTCATGTGACACCATCATGCGAGTCGGGACATGTCCATCACTTTCATTGACACTTATATTTAAATTTAAAAACCTACATGAAACCTCATCCCGCCCGTGGATGAGGTTTCATGCTTTTTCCAAAACCCACCAGGGCTCCCGGCCTGCCCGCCAACCTTAAGGTTGGACAGGCAGGTCCATTAAGTACTTTAATTACTTTGTCAATGGCCTCAATTGGCCATTGACAGGTCAGCGGGTGCACAACTGATTCTGCTGAGCCCCCACCCACCTGAAAATTGAAATGAGGCGGGGTGACGTCAGGAGTTCCGCCCGATGTCATTCCGAGTCATTTTACTCGTCAACGAACAGGCCCCGTCTCCTGTTCGCCGACTGGGAAATCCTGGCCAATGTGTGAGTAAAGCTTCTGCATCTCACGTTTCCTTAAATTATCAAATTTTTACAATGGCAAAATATTGCCAAACGTAAACTCTAAAATTAATCTGAAGGCAGAATTTCAGATATAGGCCTGGATTTTCATCCTCGAGGTGGGTAGCGGGAGTTGGGAAAATTCCCAGCTCGGTCTGCCCACATCGGGAGGAAGTGCCTGCAAAGGTGGGATTTCATTGCTGAGGGTGGGAGGGGTGTGTGGGCTGGAGTCTGACCAGCCGACCCAGGAAGAGGTTTAGAGGCAGCCACAGGGGTTGCCAGGTGCGGAGGTAGGCTGTTTAAAAGGCCTGCCTTGGACTTAGTCCTAGTTAAAATATAAAATAGGCCCTCCAGCCCTCACCATCCAAACACTCCACATGCCCCATCCATGCCACCTCATGCCCCCCCACCCACACCTATGGCCCCGCATGCCCCCTATGCCAAGCTCTGCCCTTCCACCCACCCCTATGGCCACCATGTCCCTCATGCCAAGCTATGATGCTTCCATGCCCATTGACTATTGTCTAGAACTAATGAATCTCGTAGTAACAGTAGGATGTGTTAATAAAAAAAATTTTTTAATAAGTAATACATTCATCGTTTTCTCCTATGTTGAAAAAAATTAATTTCACTAAAAGCTAATAAAAGTGTCAATCATCCGAACCCTTTAAAGCATCAGTAACAAAAATCACAAATCCTTGAAACCATTTAACCTTATGTAAACAAACATTGTGAAATTGGCAGCTGAGATCAGAGATGCTGAGCTGTCAGTCAAACAATGTTTTCTCTGGGGCACAGGTGTTCTACTATTCTAATGGTTGTCTGGGTTCTCAGCCAAGTTTCATTATGTATGCTTGGCTGAGAGCCCAGACAATCATCAAAGAACAAAGAACAAAGAAAAGTACAGCACAGGAACAGGCCGTTCGGCCCTCCAGGCCTGTGCCGATCATATTGCCTATCAATCTAAAACATTTTGCACTTCCGGGGTCCGTATCCCTCTATTCCCATCCTATTCATGTATTTGTCAAGCTGCCTCTTAAACACCACTATCGTACCTGCTTCCACCACCTCCTCTGGCAGCGAATTCCAGACACTCACTACCCTCTGCGTAAAAAAACTTGCCCCGCACATCTCCTCTAAAGTTTTCTCCTCTCACCTTAAATCTATTTCCCCTAGTAATTGACTCTTCCACCCTGGGGAAAAGCTTCTGACTATCTACTCTGTCCATGCCACTCATAATTTTGTAAACTTCTATCAAGTCGCCCCTCAATCCCCGTCGCTCTAGTGAGAACAATCCGAGTTTCTCCAACCTCTCCTCATAGCTAATAACCTCCAGACCAGGCAGCAGCCAGGTAAACCTCCTCTGCACCCTCTCCAACACCTCCATATCCTTCTGGTAATGTGGCGACCAGAATTGCACGGAATATTCCAAGTGTGGCCCAACCAAGGTTCTATATAGCTGCAGCATGACTTCCCAGCTTTTATACTCAATACCTCTGCCGATGAAGGCAAGCATGCCATATGCCTTCCTGACTACCTTATGCACCTGCGTTGCCACTTTCAGTGACCTGTGGACCTGTACACCCAGATCCCTCTGCCCGTCGATGCACTTAAGGGTTCTGCCATTTACTATATAATTCCTACCTGTATTAGACCTTCCAAATTGCATTACCTTACATTTGTCCGGATTAAACTCCATCTGCCATTTCTCCGCCCAAGTCTCCAACCGATCTATATCCCGTTGTATCCTTTGACAATCCTCTTCACTATCTGCAACTCCTCCAACCTTAGTGTCGTCTGCAAACTTACTAATTAGCCCAGTTACATTTTCCTCCAAATCATTGACATATACTACAAACAGCAAAGGTCCCAGCACTGATTCCTACGGAACACCACTAGTCACAGCTCTCCATTCAGAAAAGCACCCTTCCACTGCTACCCTCTGTCTTCTATGACCAAGCCAATTCTGTATTCATCTTGCCATCTCACCTCTGATCCCATGTGACTTTACCTTCTGTACCAGTTTACCATGAGGGACCTTGTCAAAGGCCTTACTGAAATCCATGTAGATAACATCTACTGCCCTTCCATCGTTGATCATCTTTGTCACTTCCTTGAAAATCTTGATCAAGTTAGTGAGACACAACCTCCCCTTCACAAAACCATGCTGCCTCTCACTAATACACCCATTTGCTTCCAAATGGTAGTAAATCCTGTCACGAAGAATCTTCTCCAATAATTTCCCTACCACTGATGAAAGGCTCACCAGCCTGTAATTTCCTGGATTATCCCTGCTACCCTTCTTAAACAATGGAACAATATTGGCCATTCTCCAGTCCTCTGGGACCTCACCCATAGCCAGTGAGGATACAAAGATTTCTGTCAAGGCCCCAGCAATCTCCTCCCTTGCCTCCCTCAGTACTCTGGAGTATAACCCATCTGGCCCTGGGGACTTATCCACCTTAATATTCTTCAAGACGCCTAACACCTCCTTTGTTTTGATCCAGGCTATCTACACACTCTTCCCTAGACAAATCGACCGCTAAATCCTTCTCCTTGGTGAATACTGATGAGAAATACTCATTTAGTATCTCTCCCATTTCTTCTGGCTCCACACACAGATTCCCACCTCTGTCCCTGAGTGGGCCTACCCTTTCCCTGGCTACCCTCTTGCTTTTTACATATGTATAAAAGGCCTTGGGATTTTCCTTAATCATGGTTGCCAATGACTTTTCATGACCCCTTTTAGCCCTCCTGACTCCTTGCTTAAGTTTCTTCCTACTTTTTTAATATTCTCCATGGGCTTCATCTGTTCCCAGCCTTCTGGCCCTTACAAATGCTTCCCTTTTCTCTTTGACTAATCTCACAATATCCTTCGTTATCCAAGGTTCCTGAAACTTGCCATACTTATCCTTCATCCTAGCTGGAACATGCCAGTCCTGAATTCTTATCAACTGATGTTTGAAAGCCCCCCACATGTCAGTTGTTGATTTGCCCTCAAACATCTGCCTCCAGTCTAGATTCCTCAGTTCCTGCCTAATATTGTTATAATTAGCCTTCTTCCAATTAAGCACCTTAACCCAAGGACTCCTGTTATCCTTATCCACCAGAACCTTGAAACTTACTGAATTATGGCCACTTTTCCCGAAATGCTCCTCTACTGAAACTTCAACCACCTGGCCGGGTTCATTCCCTAATACCAGGTCCAGTATTGCCCCTTCCCTAGTTGGAATATCTACATATTGTCTCAGGAAGCCCTCCTGGATGCACCTTACAAATTCTGCACCATCCAAACCCCTAGCACTAAGTGATTCCCAGTCAATATAGGGAAAGTTAAAATCACCTACCACAACAACCCTATTGCTTTTACATCTTTCCAAAATCTGCCTACATAACTGTTCCTCAATCTCCTGCCAGCAATTGGGAGGCCTATAGCAAACCGCCAACATTGTGACTGCACCCTTCCTATTCCGGAGCTCTACCCATATTGCCTCGCTGCATGAGCCCTCCGAGGTGTCCTCCTGTCGTACAGCTGTGATATTCCCCTTAACCAGCAGTGCAACTCCCCCGCCTCTTCTACATCCCTCTCTATCCTGCCTGAAACATCTAAATCCTGGAACGTTTATCTGCCAATCCTGTCCAACCTTCAACCAAGTCTATGTAATAGCAATAACATCATAGTCCCAAGTACTAATCCAAGCTCTAAGCTCATCTGCCTTGCCTGTTATACTTCTCGCATTGAAACAAATGCATTTCAGACCCCCAGTCCTACTGTGTTCAGCAATTTCTCCCTACCTGCTCTTCCTCTTAGTCCTACTGGCCATATTCACTAGTTCCCAGTCATTTATTTTACCTGCTGACCTATTGCTCTGGTTCCCACCCCCCCTGCCATACTCACTCCCGAGTGACACTAGCAAACCTCGCAGCCAGGATATTGGTGCCCCTCCAGCTTAGATGTAACCCGTCCTTCTTGTACAGGTCCCACCTGCCCCGGAAGAGATTCCAATGATCTAGATATTGGAAACCCTCCCTCCTAAACCATCTGTTCAGCCACGTGTTTAGCTGCACTATCTTCCTATTTCTAGCCTCACTGGCACGTGGCACAGGGAGTAATCCTGAGATTACAACCCTAGAGGTCCTGTTTTTTTAACTTTCTGCCTAGCTCCCTGAACTCCCGCTGCAGGACCTCGTCACTCTTTCTGCCTATGTCGTTAGTACCAATGTGTACCACGACCTCTGGCTGTTCTCCCTCCCCCTTCAGAATGTCCCGTACCCGATCAGAGACATCCTGGACCCTGGCACCAGGGAGGCAACATGCCATCCTGGTGTCTCTTTCACAACCACAGAAGCACCTATCTGAGCCCCTGACTATAGAGTCCCCTATGACAATTGGTCTTCTGTGCTTTGACCCTCCCTGCTGAACAACAGAGACAGTCGTGGTGCCACTGCTCTGGCTACTGCTGTTGTTTTCCCCTGATAGGCCTACCCCCCCAACAGTATCCAAAACAGTATACCTATTAGAGAGGGGGACAGCCACAGGGGATTTCTGCACTGACTGCCTGCCCCTTCTAGCGGTCACCCATCTATCTGTCTGTACCTTGGGTGTGACCACGTCTGCAAAAGTACTAATGAGTGGGTGGAAAGGCAAAGCTTGGCTTGGGGACATGAGGAGGACCTTTTGAACTTACCTTTTAAAAGGTCCCCTCATGCAGAATAGGGTTTGTGACTTCTCTGAGATGCTATTAATCATAACACTTTAAAAACCTGGCCCGACTCCATGAAAGCTGTAGAGGAGTAGGACATGCCTATTTCCACAATGGAGCCAGCCAGCTCCAGAGTGTCAGATGTGGGCTTTGGACAGGAACCAGCCTGCACCCTTAAAAGGCACTCCCGAAAATCAGACGGCCTGGTAATGGGGTCGGGAATCCTGGAATTGGGACCTGCCTGCCATTTTTAAAGGGCTCCTGAGTCATCCCAGCTCAGTGAAAATCCAGGCCATGATGTCCAAATATGGAAAATATTGCAAACTAATGCCACCATTAAGAAGACTCCCCTAAAAATTAAAATTGTTGAATAGAAATACAACCAAACAAATAAGAGTGTGCCTGAATTTTCTTCTCCCATATGTGGAAGTGAATATAGTCTAGAAATTACTGTTGGCAGTATTAGTGCAGAAACACTTAACACCATCATATGACATTCCTCAGACTGCTCCTCTAATGCAAACAGTAACAACTTTTTATTGATAAACTGACAAACAACAGAATGTCATACAGTCCCATTAAGCATTTTACTGTTTACATCTCCAACAATAATGATTAAGTTTGTGCAACCAGCTTCCAGCCATATAATGGGAGGAATGTATCTAGGTAGGCATGATTGGAAGTGCTAGTTTGTAAATATTCAAACTTCAGAGGCTCTGCAGGCATACAGAAATTCCCACAACCCACTCATTAGTTTGCCAATTGTCCCTGGAGCCAATCAACAACTTGAAATGTTTTTAATTTAGAGTTTTATTTATTTTGTTAGCGATAGGGCTGACATTGCTGGCAAAGTACAAGAGCCCATGGGATCCAAGGCAATTTGGCAAATTGGATCCAGAATTGGCTGAGTGGCAGGAAGCAGAGGGTGATGGTCGAGGGGTGCTTTTGTGACTGGATGCCTGTGGGGTTCCACAGGGATCAGTGTTGGGTCCCTTGCTGTTTGTGGTATATATAAACGATTTAGACTTGAATGTAGGAGAGTTGATCAGTAAGTTCGCGGATGACACGAAAATTGGTGTGGTGGTAAATAGTGAGGAGCATAGCCTTAGATTACAGGAGGATATAGACGGGCTGGTCAGATGGGCTGATCAGTGGCAAATGGAATTTAATCCGGATAAGTGCAAGGTGATGCACTTGGGCAGGACAAACAAGGCACGGGAATACACGGTGAACGGTAGAACCCTGGGAAGTACCGAGGATCAGAGGGACATTGGTGTGCATGCCCACTGATCCCTTAAGGTAGCAGGACAAGTAGATAAGGTGATTAAGAAGGCATATGAGATACTTGCCTTTATTAGCCGAGGCATAGAACATAAGAGCAGGGAGATTATGCTGGAACTGTATAAAACGCTGGTTAGGCCTCAGCTAGAGTATTGCGTGCAGTTCTGGAATGTGCATTATAGGAAGGATGTGATTGCACCAGAGAGAGTGCAGAGGATGTTTCCTGGGCTGGAGATTTTTAGTTATGAGGAGAGATTGAATAGACTGGGGTTATTTTCCCTGGAACAGAGGAGATTGAGGAGGGACATAGTTGAGGTGTATAAAATGATGAGGGGCATAGATAGGATAGACAGGAAGGAACTTTTCCCCTTGGTGGAGGGATCAAAAACCAGGAGGCATAGATTTAAGATAAGGAGCAGGAGGTTTAGAGGGGACGTGAGGAAGAATTTTTTCACCCAGAAGGTGGTGGGAATCTGGAACTCACTGCCTGAAAGAGTGATAGAGGCAGAAACCCTCATAACATTTAAGAAGTATTTGGATGTGCACTTGCAATGCCATGGCTTACAAGGCTATGGGCCTAGTGCTGGAAAATGGGATTAGAATAGTTAGGTACTAGTTTGACTGGCGTAGACTCGATGGGCCGAAGGGCCTTCTTCTGTGCTGTAGACCTCTATGATTCTATTCCAAGAAAATTATGAGTTAGGAAAGACACCTGAAGTCTCCCCATTGCAGGATTTAATTGGTTCTTAAGTGAATCCAGGGTATTTGCCTCTACTAGTCTACCTGAAAGACCATTCCATGCATTGCACAATCTTTTTGTGACAAACATCCTGATAAAAGTCCTAAATTTATCTTTTTCTAGTGGAATTTATGGTGGGCTCATGCAATTATATTGAACATAATTTTCCAGATTTACCTTTTCCATACTATTTACTATCACAAACCTTTCAGGGCACTCCCTTTCTAGACCAAAAAGCCTAAGTTTCTCTCTCTCCACAGATGCTGCCAGACCTAGCTGGGATTTTCCAGCATTTTCTGTTTTTATTTCAGATTTCCAGCATCTGTAGTATTTTGCTTTTATCTAAGTTTTTCAAATCCTTCCTGATAACCCATATGCTTGATACTATAGAGATCACCCTCATACCTTTTCTCTGAATTGCTTCCAGTGCTTGAATATGTTCCTTGTACCTCAGTTACTATGAACGGAGGAAGTAGTCAAGGTGTGTTTGACCTGGGCACTGCACAGGTTAGTTATATTCATCTAACCATTTTGGCTACATACAGGCTTTATTGTCAGTTTTTCTACATTGATTGAACATGGTGAGCATTGAGTTTACTAAAATGCCTAAGTCTCTTTTAACATCATCCTTAGCTACTTCAGCAATTTTTTTAGTATCGGTATGGCTTATTTTTCTTTACTACATAATGTATCTTCCATTTGCCTGTTTTAATTTTCACCCACTATTCTTCTGTCCACTTACCCTGTAATTAAACTGCCACTGCTGAAATCACCACCTCTCCCACTTGGTAATAAGGGTTGATTCACTAGTCACAGGTCACTGTCACTCAAATCAAGTGTCTGTAAGGAGAGATCAGCAAAGCAGCACCATCTTTGTTTCATTGCATGCTACTTTTGCATGCTAAAGGGAAAGGCACTGTTGTGGGTGTCAGAATGCTGCAATAAGAAATGAAAGACTTATGGAGGAGAAGTCAGGCCATCACTTGCTGCTGCAGTTGAAGAAATCACCCCAGAAAGAGCAGTAGAACTCCAAATAAGCAACTTGAGAAAGGTGGTCAGAGATGCTGAAGTGGGTTGAAATTTCCTCATTGAAGCTTCTTTATTCTTCTTTCTTTCCTCCAAGTCAGATCAATTTGTACCATTCCCATGCAGTGATGATTAGTCATGAAAACCTTATATCTTCACAGGAATGGCCAAGCGATCAGAGGCCAAACCATCCATAGAGCTTGCAAGAAGCAACACAACTGGCACTCCATCACCATTCTGTGACTTGGCATGTAGCAGCCCAGTTACAATCCATTTGGAGTGGGGAGGGTGGGGTTGGAGACAGGGGAAGAAAGTATATGGAGGGTACGGAGTTAAATCATTGAACGCTTGTGATCAGGAACAGGAAGAGCAGGAGGAAGAAGAGGAGAGGGCTTTTAGCACCTTACAGGAAATAAACCCAATTCAAAAGAAAACTGCTTTTAGCCTACTATAAACAGTTGCTGACATGTTTAGCAACTTCCACACCATGGCAATGGGTACAGAGCACCTATATCATGGATGTGTGAGGTGCAATTGCACAATATTTAAAGCATACAGAAAACCATGCTGCAAATATGAGCTGCAGGGCATTCTGTGGTGCAGTCATTCACAGGTTCACAGTATCAAATGGAGGAACCGACTCGAGGGGCCAAATGGCCTACTCCTGCTTCTAATTCGGATATTCATATGTTCAGCTGAAGCCTTTTTTCCAGTCTTAGGTTCTATTACAAATCTTAGACTGCTGGAATACAGGCCCTAAGCTGCGCTGTGGCAGCCTCTAAGGACAGGCTCAGAGAATAAGTAACTAAAAAGAAAGGAATAGATGTCCACCATGTGCTCTATCCAATACTGTCATGGAAGGCCTGACAACCTACTACCCTCAGACCAATGGGTAGAGTGGCAGAGAGGCCCCGAGAAGGGGAAGGTTGAAACAGATCTCGGATGTTGGTGCTCTTTCTCCAGAAGCCTCCACCCCCACCACTTTCAGCCTCTCCACTCATAGGAGCCAGAAAGCAAGTGAGGATGGCTGTTCCCAAAGCAGCAGCTGAACTGCAGCCTAAAGCTGGCCCATTTGGTGTGCAAGCTCATAGAGAACACATACAAGCCATTGAGAGTCCCAGACCCTGACAGTGACACATGCAGTTGCCATTTTCCTGCCCTGTTCCTTCTTCAGGTTAACCACCACCCCCACTACTTAAATACAACATCAGACTACTTAGCTGGGCACAGAAGAGAGCTAATGTTAAAAAGAGGAGGCATCATTTTGGAAATAATTAGGTTGGCAACCACAATTGGACGTGTGTGCAGTAAATATGTTGGTTGCAGATCATGCTTTGTGCAAAGACCTTTTGTTGTTTCTGGGGGTTGAGATTTTTCTCCAGAAACACGCGTGATTATTTCAGTGGAGCTTCCATTGGAGCTCAAGAAGAAAAGATGGAATATATTGGTTGTATTGGATGGGTTGATGAAGAGGAGGATGAGATTTCTCCTGCTGTTTTATCCATTAACATCTTGGCAGCCAGTAGTTGGCTGGAGTCTCCTCTTTGTCATCTATCTTTCTCTGCCTGCTTCACTTCTTGCTTCTCCAGGAGGATGCCCCTGTCAATGGTTAGGTGGTGAACCACAAAGAAGTCAACCGTGATCCCAGATACTTTCCCTGGATTACGTTGAAAGACAAACCTGGAATGATCCAGGTATTGGAATGTCTGCTTCATGTGTTCTTAGTGGACATTCTAGTGGAAGCATTAGTTTCATTACATCATTGTGGAGCATCCTTAGATGGAGCCTGGATGAACCACAGCAACAGAGGGTAGCTAAAGGCTGCCAGCGGTCCAGTCCTTGGTCCTTTCAAACATGAATGAAATGATAGATTGCCAGACAATGAATGCATCATACAGGCTAACAAGGAGCCAAGTATTACGTTCAAAATTCTGGTGATCATATAATTAAATGTTATTTTCAACAAATGTAAGTGCCATTGCTTTCCATGGGAGTTAATTGCAGACCTGCATGGGTCCTGTCAATGATATCATGCATGTGCTTGTTGCCACTGGTGTCTATGCGAAAACTCAATGAAGTAAATCTTTTACTTCCTGCCTGGATATTGAGTATCACCTGGGAGGACATAATGGAAAAACACACGCCTCCCCACCAACTTTTCCTTTCTGTATTCTGCCCAGGCAATGCCTGATACCCAGGTGTCAAAGATGAAGATTTACTGATTTGCCCTGGCAAGCAATGTGTCTATGGTCTGTTGAATGCCCTGCTGACTGGCTACTACAACCATTGTCTGTAGTGGCTTCTTGAAACCTTCTTGTGACATAGAAATTTTCACTAGTACAGACAATGTGGTGGAGGTTCAGGATCTGTCTCAGCAGGTGACACAGCTCCCTGCCACCACACCTACAAATCTGGAGCTTCCAATGACACTGCTCCTCCCTAAGGTCGAGAAATATCAGGTGGGACAAAGAATGTGCTCAGCTGGGTGCCTCCCAGTTGGCGCTCCCCTTCTCTGGTAAAACTTAATTGCAGTTACAGCTAAAAAATCTTCCTGCTCATCATCATCCTCCAAATAATACATGTACAAATGGACCCTCATGCGACCTCTTCCTGCAGCTTCAGCAGTAGCTGACTGCAGCAAAACATTTGGAAGACTGTATACTTTTACGATCTAATATAGCAACAAAACAATTATGTTTTTTAACTAAAGTTCCTGTACCCCAGAACTTTTGCTGACTCATGTCTCACAGTCCTCAAAAATTCTTTGTTCTTTTGCTAACCACCCCTCCCTGTCCACCCATTTTTATGTGGGTGGCCAGCAGACAGCCCCTGGCCAGTGTTTGGACAGAAAATCAGGCAACAGGTTGTCTTGACATCATTAAATGCAACAAAACTAAATTCCTGAGGCACAACACTGCAGGGGCCTTTACAGTTGAGAACTGACAGTTCGTGGACATTCCAGTGAGAGTAGAGATCCAGCAGTGCAGGTCTCTGTCCATATCACCAGTTGACTGAACCCCTATTCAGATATTTTGGGGGTGCTCTACCCAGGAAGATCAACCCTCTATTACTCTATCATAGCATCCAATGTCTTTTACATAATTTCAATTTTTAATCCCCACTACTCCACATGGAAGTCCATGAAAAGGAGCTTTCTAACATTGATCTAAATTTGCTTTCTTTGCCCATTTACATCCATACTCCCTTGACCTACTTCATGATTTAGTCAAGTAATGTTCCAGAATTCCTCTTTCTGAACCATTTTTAACTTGTATGTTTCTATCAGATCTGTTTGCAGTCTTCTCTTGTTCAGGCTCAGGAGGCCAATTTCCTCCAGTCTTTCCAGAATTCAACCTTTGTCAACTCTAATTTCAATAAGAAGGAATGAATGAACTTTTATGTTTGTGGAACCAATCAACTTCTCAAGCTGCACTACAGTAAATGGAGCACTTCTGAAGTGGTCAGTAGCAAATGCAGCAGTTCATTGGCACACAGCAAGGTCTCACAAGCAGCAATGAATGAATGAACAGTTGTTTTTAGCAGAGTTGGTCAAGGGAGGATTGTTGGACAGGCCACTGGAGAACTCCCTATTTCAAATAGTAATGTCAATCGGGAGGGGAATCAATGCGTGAATAACCTCATGCTCTCCTTATTCACTGTTATGGCACGGTGGATGGTAAATGCTGAGCTACTTAAATTATTCAGATAAATTTGAAACAGCTGCCACAACTGTTTGCAATTTGTACTTTATTTCAAAATGTGTGCTTTGAATTTAGTAGTAATAAGCCCACCGAGTCGTGGAGGTTCTTTACAAAACTAAATTAAACATTAATTAATAGGAGAAAAGATTTTAAGCACATACACAAACCTAAAAATTACTACTATAATAACTCCTAAATCTCCTAATTAATCTAGCTCCCAGTTACACCTCCATTAGGCAACAGTAAAACAATGTAGATTTCAACAGACCCAGGCAAAGCACACAATACCCTGGACAGTGATATTCAAAGTGAATTCTCTTAGCTTCGGTTGCTGTAGACAGTAGTTTGATACATAGAGGCTGGAGGCTTTTCACACTTGTTAGATCTTAGAATTTCTTCTCCTTACACATAACCTCAGCTTGTTTATACATGTTTTTCCCTATTTAATGTAAATCCCATTGTTCCAATATGTCCTTGCAACTTTGCTTTTCCATAATATAAATCTTCCATGGTACTCATATTATCAGTAACCTTAGGAAAAATAAACACACTGTTTGGCTTAGCTTCCTATGGCTAAGTGTAACATTTCATTATCTCTTTGAAGTTCAAACTACTCTGGTTTATCTAAAAATGCAAATATTCCACACACCTCATATTCTAAAACTTCAGCCATGTTTACGTGTTTAGCATTTCAAACCTAGCTTCCCTTCTGATAACTCAAAACTCCAGACTAGCTGTCTGAAATTCAATTAAACCCCTCCTCCGACACACACATGCACACTTAGAAACTCATTTCTACCCCACTATTAACCTACCTTTACAATAAATCATCATTATTTTCATAATATTATTGTATTTTCATGACATTCACCTTCTATTAAAGGTCAGTTCCCACCTCTCAGCCAGACATGGTTCATATTTTTGATGTGAACCTGGTGAGGGGATAGATACGATACACCTAGCTGCGTTTGAGTAAAATGCCTCAATCTGAGACATTAACTTGTTTTGAGGTGTGCAGTGCGATTCCCTGTTTTGTGCAGCTTGGTCAATAAACCTGTGAGTGAAAAACAGATGGGAAAAATTTTGTCCACTAAGTACATTAACACAATTTTGAATATTTTGCTTCCAAATACTGTCAGAACCAGTTTACCTACAATTCATTAAAAGGAATGTCTGAGGAGCCGAGCAATTTTCTCTGGTAACCAGTTTCCATTCTAAATATAATTCAATAAACAGTTTAACAAATCCAAATTGAAACATCCTGATATATTCAGCAAACCCCAATTGCTTATTACTTGTTAAACTGAAGCAGTTACCTAGACTGGGTAAACTGTATTTCAGTGCAAACGTGGGCTTTGAAATTATAGCGTGCAAATATTAGAACACAAGCATTTAGCACATTTGTATGAAATTCTTTACTCAGCTGTTATATTGAAGGCACTAGCCTGCAATGGGACAATGCATCTGTTAAAATAGTGGACAAAGGATATATGAATATATGAATTCGGAGCAGGAGTAGGCCACTCGGTCCTTTGAAGCTGCTCCACCATTCAATGAGATCAAGGCTGATCTGATTGTAACCTCAACTCCACATTCCCGTCTACCACCGATAATCTTTTACCCCCGTGCTTATCAAGAATCTATCTCCTCTGCCTTAAAAATATTCAAAGACTCTGCTTCCACTGCCTTTTGAGGAAGAGAATTCCAAAGACTCACAACCCTTTGAGAGAAAAAAAATCTCCTCATCTCTGTCCTAAATGGGCAACCCATTATTTTTAAACATTGGCCCCTAGTACTAGATTCTCCCACAAGAGGAAACATCCTCTCCACATCCACCCTGTCAAGCCCCCCTAGGATCCTATATATTTCAATCAAGTCGCCTTTACTCTTCTAAACTCCAGCGGATACAAGCCCATCCAACCTTTCTTCATAACACAACCCGCCCAATCCAGGTATTAGTTTAGTAAACCTTCTTTGAACTGTTTCCAACGCATTTGCATCCTTCTTTAAATAAGGAGACCAATACTGTACACAGTACTCCAGATGTGTTCTCACCAATGCCCTGTATAACTGAAACATAATCTCCCTACTTTTGTAATCAATTCCCCTCACAATAAATGATAACATTCTATTAGCTTTCCTAATTACTTGCTGCACCTGCATGGTGTTGTCACTGGACTAGTAATTCAGAGACCCAGAGTAATGCTGTGGGAACCTGGGTTTGAATCCCACCATGGCAGATGGTTGAATTTGAATTCAATAAAAATCTGGAATTAAACATGAAACCACTACGATTGTCGTAAAAACCCATCTGGTTCACTAATGTCCTACATGTCATTACATCTTGCCAAGCAGGAAAAGACCTATTTATGCCTACCCTCTGTTTCTGTAAGCTAGCCAATCTTCTATCCTCGCCAATATGTTACCCACTACACTATGAGCTTTTTATTTCTCGCAATAACCTTTGATGTGGCATCTTATCAAATGCCTTCTGGAAATATAAATACTGTACATCCACTGGTTCCCCTTTATCCACAGCATATGTTGTTTCTTCAAAGAACTCCAATAAATTGGTTAAACATGATTTCCCTTTCACAAAACCATGTTGACTCTGCCTGATTATATGCTTTTTCTTTAAGTTTGATACCATCTTTAACATTTTTAGTTAACCATGGATGGTGGGTCCTCCGCTTGAAATTTTTCTTTCTTATTGGAATGTATCTATTCTGTGTATTCTGAAATACCCCTTTAAATGTCTGCCAATGCATCACTATTGACCTATCCTTTAACCAAATTTGCCAGTTCACTTTAGCTAGCTGTGCTTTAATGCCCTCATAATTGCCCTTATTTAAGTTTAAAATACTAGTCTTGGACCTACTTTTCTCTCCCATAAACTGAATGTAAAATTCAACTAAATTTTGATCACTGCTACCTAGAGGCACTTTCACTATGAGGTCATCCATTAATCCTATCTTATAGCACAATAACAGGTCTAATATAGTCTGCTGTCTGGTTGATGCCAGAACATGCTGTTCTAAGAAACTATTCGGAAATATTCTATGAATTCCTCACAAGGCTAACTTTACGCATCTGATTTTCCCAGTCTATATGCAGATTAAAATCCCCCATGATTATCGCCATACCTTTCTGACAAGCCCCCTTATTTCTTCCTTCATACCCCATCCTGCTGTATGGTTACAATTAGGGGGCCTGTACACCACTCTCACAAATGACTTGCCTTTATTATTTCTGATCTCTACCCAATTCATTTCTACAACCTGATTTCTTGAACTTAGGTCATCCCTCTCTAATGTGCTTTATTAGAGGCAATGGCATAGTGGTGTTATTGCTGGGCTAATAATGCAAAGACTCAGGGTAATGCTCTGGGGACCCGGGTTTGAATCCCACCATGGCAGATGGTGGAATTTTAATTCAATAAAAATCTGGAATTAAAAGTCTAATGATGACAATGAAACAATTGTTGTAAAAGCCCATCTGGTTCACAAATGTCCTTTAGGGAAGGAAATCTGCTGTCTTTACCTGGTCTGGCCTACATGTGACTCCAGACCCACAGCAATGTGGTTGACTCTTAAATACCCCCTGAAATGTCCATCATTTATATCAAATCGCTATGAAGCCTCAAAAAAGGAATGAACCGGATGAACCACCTGGCATCGACCTAGGCACCAGAAATGACAACAGCAAACTCAACCCTGTCAACCCTGCAAAGTCCTCCTTACCAAACAATACCAAAATTGGGAGAGCTGTCTCACAGACTAGTCAAACAACAGCCTGACACAGTCATCCTCACGGAACCATATCTTACATATAATGTCCTAGAAACCATCATCGCCATCCCTGGGTATGTCCTGTCCCACCATCAGGACAGACCCAGCAGAGGTGGTGGCACAGTGGTATACAGTTGGGAGGGAGTTGCCCTGGGAGTCCTCAACATCAACCCCGGACCCCATGAAGTCTCATGGTCAGGTCAAACATGGGCAAGGAAACCTCCGGCTGATTACCATGTTACCGCCCTTCTCAGCTAATGAATCAGTGCTCCTCCATGTTGAACACCACTTGGAGGAATCACTGAGGATGGCAATGGGGCAGAACATACTCTGGGTGGGAGAATTCAATGTCCATCATGAAGAATGGCTCGGTAGCACCATTACTGACCGAGATGGCCAAACCCTAAAGGACTACTGCTGTGCTAAAGGAGATAGATTTTTAACAGATCTAGGAACTCAAGACTGGGCATCCATGGGTCATCAGCAGCAGCAGATTAGTACTCGAGCACAATCTGTAACCTCATCGCCCAGCATCTTCCCCACTCTACCATTACCATCAAGGCAGAGAATCAACCCTGGTTCAATGAAGAGTTCAAAAGGACATGCCAGGAGCGCTACCAGGCATACCTAAAAATGAGGTGTCAACCTGGTGAAGCTATAAAACAGAACTACTTGTGTGCCAAACAGAATAAGCAGCAAGTAATACTCAGAGCTAAGCAATCCCACAGCCAACGGATCAGATCTAAGCTCTGCAGTCCTGCCACATCAAGTTGTGAATGGTGGTGGACAATTAAACTACTCACTGGAGGAGGAGGCTCCACAAATATCCCCGTTCTCAATGATGGGGGAGCCCGGCACATCAGTGCAAAAGATAAGGCTGAAGCATTTGCTACAATCTTCAGCCAGAAGTGCTGAATGGATGATCCACCTTGGTTCCTTCTGGAGGTCCCCAGCATCACAGATGACAGTATTCATCTAATTCAATTCACCCCACGTGATATCAAGAAATGGCTGAAGGCATTGGATGCTGCAAAGGCTATGGGCCCTGACATATTCCAGCAATGGTACTGAAGACTTGTGCTCCAGAACTTACCGCGCCCCTGGCCAAGCTGTTCCAGTACAGCTACAACACTGGCATCTACCTGGCTATGTGGCAAGTTGCCCAGGTATGTCCTATGCACAAAAAGCAGGACAAATCCAACCTGGCCAATTACCGCCATATCAGTCTACTCTCCATCATCAATGAAGTAATGGAGGGAGTCATCAACAGTGCTATCAAGCGGCACTTACTTAGCAATAACCTGCTCACCGATGCCCAGTTTGGTTTCCACCAGGGTCACTCAGCTCCTGACCTCATTACAGCCTTGGTTCAAACATGGACAGAACAGCTGAACTCCCGAGGTGAGGTGAGAGTGACTACTTTTGACATCAAAACCGCATTTAACTGAGTGTGGCATGAAGGAGCCCTAGCAAAGCTGGAGTCAATGGGAATCAGGGGGAAAACCCTCCATTGGTTGGAGTAATTCCTAGCACAAAGGAAGATGGTTGTGGTTCTTGGAGGTCAGTCATCTCAGCTCCAGGTCATCACTGCAGGAGTTCTTAACCACTTACCAGATACTCACCAAACAGCTAACTCCTTTCTCTGTAGCAGAGTAAGAACCAATTCCTACAGTGTGAAAAAGGTAGAAAAAGCAAAAGGAAAGGAACACTTCCTTCCACATCTCCCCCACTCACCAAACTCTCAGGTCTGTACTTAGTTCCAAAGCTGCACTTGTTTGCCTTAGCTAAAGAGCCATGAATTTATCATAAACTAAATTGGTGCTAGAGAAATCAGATTCAGTCAGTTAGTCAATTAACTATGGAGCTCTCTCAGCAGAGTGTGTTTACCCTGCCTAAGGCTGGAAGAAAGAAACTTAGTCTACTTACACAGTATTTTCCAGTTACTGCTAATTACAGACTAGACTAGATTTTTCAAGACCAAGATTAACACTTTAAACTTCCCGACTCACCAAACTCCCAGGTATGCACTCAGTTCTAAAGCTACATTCATTTGCCATCAGGGAACACCTTTCAACTCATGTTAACACGAACATGTTAAGCATTGGTGTGGTAGAATTTCAAAACTATAGATTGATATCTTAGCAAATGGCTGCTGAGTGCATTGGACAGAAGTCAGTGGCTACAGTGTTGGACCTGGGCCTGAGTCTGAGTCAGAGTCAGGCAGGATCAGTTGCAGAATCACACACAAGGCTGTAGTGTTGGGCCAGGATCTTGTCAGATGCTGTGGAGTCACATACTTCAAAACATTGCTTCTGAATTTTTTTTAAAGCGTATTTGCCTGCAATACTGTGAGAGATAGCAGAGGAATGATCATATCCACCCATCCTATTGGAAGAAAATATCAAATGACCATTTTGTTACGCATTGGGTACTGTGACTGACAGATTCAATGTATCCTCTTTGAGCTGTTCCCTTCCTCCTAAATAAAAATAATGATCCACTGATGTAAAATTAAACAAAATGATCCTTAATCATCACAATGTGACCATCCCAAATGGAGGCCTACATCTGGGCTGTTTCCAACAGTAGTTCTTGTGGCCCAAAATAATCCTGGATAGGAGTTAACTTCCTGTACTTTCCCCCTCCCATTACCGCCTCCTCTTCCTTCAGTGACTCTTTTCTGCTGGGGCACAGTTCCTGACTTAGCTGTGTTTTTATAGTTTCATAAATTATAATTAAAAACTTTAAATGCTTAACTATTCTACAGTTAGTTGAGTTTTCTTACTCTGAACTATTATTTTTGTCATTAAAAATAAGAGGAAGTGATTGCAGGTTTTACACTTTTTAGCCTACGACAGATATTTAGGTTGCAAAATTGGGATGGATGCCCTGAACTCAGCAAGTGGCCTGTGCTGCATTTCCAGCCATGTCCAGTGCACTCTGCATGGTGCCCAATGCTGGGTGTGTTGTGCATTCTCAGCGTCAGCAGATTGTGACATCAAATATTCATTCAAGCTGATTTGGCATAATTCTGAAATTTGGATGCGTAAAGGCCAACTGAACACCTGGGCTAATCACTCTGACAAGGAACACCCCACTAGTGCTATTTAAAGGGACAGGCATCCAACCTGCATGTGAGATGTGTTTGAGTTACTTCTGTTATTGGAAAGTTTGTGGAAGCACTGTGGAGTGTTTCTGAAGGTGTTGTGGTGATGACTCGCTGGATTTGGTAGGAGCTGTGGCTGAGGGGGACAAAGGATTTGGTGGCCTAGCCACACCAAGGTTACAATAGTTATGAGACTCTAGTTGCAGTGCCTCTTGGTCTGAAACATACCAACACATGGAGCAGAGGTTGCAGAGAGGAAAAGCTCTGCACGGAAGGAGGAGAAGGGCTCTCCACAGAAGGCCTAATCATCACAGGCTTTCAGGGAGCACTTGTCCTACCTCCCTTTCAGCCAGGAGCAATGTCTGAGGCACCTGAGGTTCATCAAGGAGGTTTTCACAGAATTGTGCCACCTCCTTCAACAGGACCTGGACCCTCACAGTCGGGCGAGGATGGCATTGCCAGTGGTCATCAAGGTCACTGTTGATCTAAACTTCCATGTGATCGGATCCTTCCAGGTGGCAGCAGATGTCATTGTGAACATATCCTAGTACACCATCCATCAGTGCATTAGGTGACAGAGCACCAATATGAAAGGAGAGCTGTGTTCATTGTTTTCTTTATCTGCAGAGAGAAGTAGAATGAGGGGGCGCATGCCCTTATCAGCGTAGCAGGGTTCCCAAAAGGAGCCATTGACAGCACACACACATGCTCTGTGGGCTCTACATGTCAATGGGAAGAGGTACACAGGACTCCACTAATATGCACTTGGTGTGTGACCATACACAAACCAACATGTTGGTGAATGTCCATTATCCTGGCAGTGGCCATGATGCCTTCATCCTGAGGTAGTCTGCCATTTCCACCATCTTCAGGCCACCAAAAAGAACCAAGAGTGACTGTTCAGAAGTAAAGGTTTCCCCCTGTACACATTATCATGATTACCCTTCAACACCCAACCACACAAGGACAATGGGTGTACAACAAAAGCCATGCTGCCACCAGCAACATCATGAAGCACACCATTGGCATTCTTAAGCAACCGTTTTTCTGCCTAGACTATTTAGGTAGAGCCTTACAAAACTCTCCAGAGCATGACTCCACGTTCAAGCACTTATTAAGATGCACCAGGAATCCAGAGGAGGAGGAGTAAGAGAAGAAGGAGGAGCTATCAGAGACCCCTTTATTCTGGAGCGTGAGCACCTAATCAGACTACAGTTTCCTTAAGAAATCCCTTTACCATCAGGACTCCACTATTCCCCACCATCCCATCCATCTCCAAAATGTCATATCAGTGTCCTCTTGGCCAAAATCCTGCAATAAAAGCCACCAGCAAAACCTTTGCCATAACATCTTTTATCTAAAAATATACCAACTAAACAAACAAAAATGCACTACTAACCCTTGTGCATTCCCTTGGTATCTGTCTTATGGGTGCCTTTGCCTGGCCTAGTGCTCCTACACAGTGGCTGCAATAAGGCTGGTGGAAGGTTGCTGACTTTCACTGGGAGACACTGCAGATGGCCTTGCAGGACAGCATTGAGCAGCTCTGGGCCTTGAAGACCCTGCTTTGGACAGTACCAAAATAAAAGCAAACTACTGCAGGTGCTGGAAATCTGAAATAAAACAGAATGTGCTGGAAAAACTCAGCAGGTCTAACAGCACCTGCGAAGAGAGAAACTGAGTTAATGTTTCAAGCCCAATACGCCTCTTCTACGGAACTTGGACAGCACCACCTTGGCATGGGCAGCAGAATTCTGGACAGGCTGGCATAGAGGAACCAGCAGGAGCACTGGTGGAGTGGGAACATGAAGGGCTTGTGCTCTATGGAGCCACTTGTGCTTCCCAGGTGTGGTTCCTCAGCAATTCTAATCCTGTGTTGGAGCACTGATTGCTGGCCTGCTGTGAGACGTGCAAGCCTCTTTGAACACTGAGGCCTGCGGCCATGATGGCAGCACTGAGATGATGGGTGGCTTCCGCCTGTGCTGCAGTGGAAGCTGAGGCATTGGTCAAATGTTGCATTACGGCTGGGTCTGCAAGTGCAGTCATGGAGTTGGCCACCATTTCCATGCTGGAAAGGATGGACTCTAAACTCTGCACGATGCCCTATGCCATTTTGATGGTGGTATGACCAGGGATTTCTTAGTTTCCACCTCACAAACCCTTCCCTCACCCCAAACCCCCTCTTCTGACTTTCTGCTTCAGACACCCAAGAACTGCAATCTGCCCAACCACAGCAGCCTCAAGAGGAAGAGAAAGAGGCTGAAAGCAGCACCACACCACTGATGATGAAACGCCATCATTTGGTCTGACAGGAAGTGGTCTGCCAATGCACCAAACAGTATGTTCATCAGCATTCTCCTGTATGTCATCCCATCAAAGTTCTTAACTGAGGCCCCTGTAACAGAACCCTCTGCAAGCACACCCCCCAGTGAGCTGGCACATGAGCTGTCCTTTATCTGTGGCCTTGTTGCAGCCCACTGATGCCCAGTAACTTGCCACATGTTGATCCTTGTCCTATATGACTCTCTAAATTTCATACTGTGTCATAACCTGAGCTAGTGGTTGCAAATATCTGACCAAGTGATGATGTAGTTTCTTCATCGGTGGTGTGGCGTTGCTTTCTTCTTCAGTTCCAAGGCTGTTTTATTGGTGGTTTCTGGGTGTCTGAAGCAGAAAATCAGAAGGGGAAGGTTGGGGTGAGGGTAGGTTGGGGGGGCGGTGGATGAAAACTAAGAGGTCCAGGTTCACACCAGCTTGCACTTTTTGCCAGAAAGCAGGATGAGAGTGAGGTGGGTGTTGAGAAAGTGCAAAAGGTAGGAATAAACCATCATCCACAATGTTCTGAGTGCTGCTGGATGAAAGGAGCACTGTTGCGGATGGCCCCATGATACATAACATCATCTGCTTTGTAGGGCTCAGGAGCTGCAGGTGTGCCTTTCCTCCACTGGTTCTGCTCTGCAGCCTGTGATTTTGTGCCACTTTGTCCAGCAAGTGCATGGGAAAAATGTTAGTGATTGTGTTACACTGGGTTTGGGTGATGTGCCTGCCATAGCTGACTAGTTGGAGGAATGTCGAGGCTAAGAGAGTTGGGTGTTAGGCTGGCAATATTGAAAGGTGTGTGAGGTGAAGTATCTGAATGTTAGACCCAAATCCTGACTGCTAGGGACTACTGCTGGGTGAGTGATGGGAGCATGATGCATTGAGCCAGCATGAGAGGTTGGTGGTATGGTGAGTATGAGATATCCTTTGAAAATGCATTCACTGACCTTCAACAACCACATGACTTCATTGATCTTTTGTGGCATTGCTGTCATGTCATCAAAGGAGGTGGTGGCATAGTGGTATTGTCACTGGACTAGTGTTCAAGTGACCCAGGGTAATGCTGTGGGTATCGAGGTTCGAATACCACTGCTATGGCAAATGGTGAAAATTGAATTCAATAAAGGTCTGGAATTAAAAGTCTGACGATGACCTCCAAACCATTGCTGATAGGGGAAGCGGTGGCGTTGTCACTGGATGAGTAATCCAGAGACCCAGGGTAATTCTCTGGGGACCGGATGGTGGAATTTGAATCCAATAAAAATCTGGAGTTAAAAGTCTAATGATGACCATGAAATGATTGTTATAAAAACCCATCTGGTTCACTAATGCCCTTTAGAGAAGGAAATCTGCTGTCCTTACCTGGTCTAGCTTACCCGTAGACTCCAGACCCACAGCAATATGGTTGACTCTGGAATGGCCTAGCAAGCCACTCAGTTATATCAAACCGCTACAAAGTCACAAAAAAGAAATGAAACTGGACGGACCATCAGGCATCAACCTAGGCACCAGAAACAATAATGCCAATCTCAGCCCTGTTGACCCTGCAAAGTCCTCCTTAATAACATCTGGGGGCTAGTGCCAAAATTGGGAGAGCTGTCTCACAGACTAGTGAAGCAAAAGCCTGACGTAATCATCCTCACAGAATCATATCTTACAGATAATGTCCCAGAAACCACCATCACCATCCCTGGGTATGTCCTGTCCCACCAACAGGACAGACGCAGCAGAGGTGGTGACACAATGGTTGACAGTCAGGAGGGAGTTGTCCTGAACATCAACTCTGGACCCCATGAAGTCTCATGGCATCAGGTCAAACATGGGCAAGGAAACCTCCTGTTGATTACCACACACCACCCTCCCTCAGCTGATGAATCAGTGCTCCTCCATGTTGAACACCACTTGGAGGATGTACTGAGGTTGGCAAGGATGCAGAATGTACTCTGGGTGTGGGACTTCAATGTCCATCACCAAGAGTGGCTCCTCAGATACTGAAGCAGTCCATGTTTAAATGTAGCAAGACCTGGACAATATCCAGGCTTGGGCTGACAAGTGGCAAGTAACATTCACGCCACACAAGTGGTCAGGCAATGACCATCTCCAACAAGAGAGAATCCAACCACAGCCCCTTGATGTTCAATGGCATTACCATCACTGGATCCCCCACTTTCAAGATCCTAGGGGTTACCATTGACCAGAACCTGACTAGCCATATAAATACTGCGGCTACAATAGCAGATCAGAGGCTAGGAATTGTGCGATGAGTAACTCACCTCCTGACTCCCCACAGTCTGTCCACCAAGGCATAAGTAGGAGTGTGATGGAATATTCCCCACTTGCCTGGATGAGTGCAGCCCCCACAATGCTCAAGAAGCTTGACACCGTCCAGGAGAAAGAAGCCTGCTTTATTGGCACCACATCCACTAACATTCACTTGCTCCACAGTAACAGTAGTGTGTACCATCTACAAGATGCACTACAGGAATTCACCAAGGCTCCTTCAACAGCACCTTCCAAACCCACGATCACTACCATCTAGAAGGACAAGAGCAGCAGATAGATGGGAACACCACCACCTAGAAGTTCCCCTCCAAGTCACTAGCCATCCTGATTTGGAAATATATGGCCGTTCCTTCACTGTCGCTAGGTCAAAATCCTGAAACTCCCTTCCTAACAGCACTGTGGGTGTACTTACACCACATGGACTGCAGTGGTTCAAGAAGGCAACTCACCACCGCCTTCTTAAGGGCAACTAGGGATAGGCAATAAATGCTGGCCCAGCCTTTGAAACCCATATCCCGTGAATTAATAAAAAAAACTCTGGGAGTTGATCTCTCTTGCCACCTGGCACACTGCCATGGAAACATGGCCTCTTTCCTCCTGTTGACCTCAATCAGTAAGGCCTCAAGTGCTGTGTCCATGAACCTTAGACCCCTTTCTCTTCCCTGCTTCTCCATTTATTCATGTTCTCCTTGCAGCCAATTGTAGTCCTCAGCAGCTACCTTCTACTGAATGCAGCTTCCCTTTAAGAGGGGCAAGCTGCTTTTAAGAGGTGCAGGCTAGCTTTTCTGTTTTTGTTTCAGATTTCCAGCATCTGCAGTATTTTGCTTTTATCACAATAATCATACCTTGTTGCTTGATGACAAAAAGAAAAACGCTAGGTGGAAATTTAAAGGAGCATTGTTGCCTCTTTGGGAGACTTGCACAGCTTCATGTTCCAGCTCTGCAGGTGTTGCAATTGCTGCATCATGTTTTCAATGCTTGTGAATTTTCACCTTAGATTAAATTAAAACTCAGATAAACATTTAAATTAGTAACATCAGGTGTAATCAACACTATGATATTTTAATCTTCATTACAAATATGTTCAGAAAACACAAGCCATAGAGGTCCTACTTGACCGTCTCATGGCGATGGTGTGCTCACACTGAGAAATTAATGAATTTTATATCTGATATATGACTTTCATGTGGAAATAAAGGGCATATACGGAAATGAATATAAATGTTCTTGTTTTTTTTTAAATCCAGCTTTATTTATTAGGTTTAAAATAACATCTCAATTCTCAAAGCGTCACTTTAAGTACGAATAACGTGCTAAAATTTAAAAAAATAAAACTAATGATACTTTACCAATTATCAACCATATATTCATCAATGTTCATGTAAACCATGTCACTTTATCTAAGTAGACAATGAACTAAAGTCCAATATCAGATTAATTCTTGTAACTGCATCAGTGAACATTTCATGGAAAACCAGTGCAATGTTGCTGGTTTAATTTTGAAAGGAAACATTTAAGTAATGTAAAGTGTCTCGTGTCCTGACAACAAACATAAGGTGTAAATTTTCCTCTTTTTTTGACATTGAGATTACAGCACAGTTCCTACCGTGCACACAGCTCCCTCCAATTTTCTCCCTTCTTCTCTGGAAGATGCAGAACCATGCTGGGGCACCACTCCAGATGCCCTCCGGCACCTCATTTTGAAGAATGCTCAAGCTGAGAAATGAATGAATCAATTCCAAGAGCATAGAGAGATTCCCAGGGATGCCAGCAGAAGTTAGTTTGTGGCTGCCATAGGGAATAGGACCGGGTCAGGCAGCTGCATATCCCACATGCCCCCTCTAAACCTGCCACTGAGTATTTTCCATAGTGAGTAGTAGCTGCACTAATCTTGACATTCCTTCACAAGGCTAACCCAATTCAGGGAGCACCTTTCAACTCTGTTCCCCACATAGAATAAAGCACAATAGCTTTATCATGATTGACTTTTCCAAGTTTTTCCACAGTCCTTAAGATGTCTGTCACATGTTGTTAACTATTTCCCTTTTTTCCCACTTTAGTATGTAGAGGAGACTCAAATTCCCAGAATAACAGATGAAAAACTCATTACTGCTCTCTGTCAGTCATCCTCATGTTGACTCAGACCTACTTTTTCATGAAAATTAACATTCATATAGCCCAACACATGCTTGCAAAGCATTCTAACATTCCTAACTCAAGTATATAGACAAAGCGCACACGATATTTATCCATGTTAGAATGGCTCTTCCTGGACCAAATATTGCGCTATGAATGATCCATGGATTTTATGTTGGAATAAGGGACATTGAGCTAATTAAAGTACTAAGCCTTCTCTTCATGCTTTAATTAGCTTTTCTGTCTTTTATTCTGGCATAAACCCAACTGGATCATTCATTCTAGCCACAGTAAGCTTCAGTAACTGTTATGTATTAGCTGCATTACTGCTGTACTTTCAAAATGTAACTGCTACACTCACTGCTTTTAAGATCAGTGCATTTATTTATTTAAAATTCCTGCAGGATTTCGGATGTAGCAAGGGCCTTTCATTGCATTAAAATGTATTGAATAGGATTTTCAGTCAAATATTTTGGGAAAGATCGGAATAAATTCCACCAGTTGCCAACTGCTGTTACCATCCATTGGGCCCTCTGCCAGAGAGGCTAGTGAAATGGCAAGAGCCACCTCAGATTTACATGGTTTGGAAGGGATGGTCCCAATATCAGATTATTAATGTAGTGGAAACTGGCTGGTGATGGAAGTGGAAAAGATTTTTCTTTAAAAAGAATTCCAATATATGTTGCTATTTGCAGCCTTTCCTTTCCATTTTTTTGTTGCAGATGCCAAAGCAAACATCAGGGATTACTATGGGAAGATGCCGATGCACTACTGGAAAGGGAGTAAAGATTTATTTAAGCTCCAACTTTTCAGTCTTGCAAGTCTCAACTTTCTTACTGATTTTTTTTTCTCTTTCCACTTGTCAGTTGTAGCGCTAAGAAGGCAAAAAAACAGAAAAAAATGGTGCAGCAGATCATTAAAAAAAGGCAAGAGAAAAATCTCCAGTTGGTGAAAATGATATGCAATTGACCTTCATGTTATTGCTAACGAACAGGTTTCATAGTTAAGACATTTTAAAAACTGTCATTTAAGGAATAAAGTACATGGGAAATCTTCTGCTCACACTTAGATGAACAATGGGAGATATCTCCACCATTTGGTTTAATTAAGCACTTCACTGTTAAAGTAAAAAAAATGTGAAGTTAATTACTTTTTCCAAAAAAATGCCTCAATTTCTTGACACATGCTTTAGGTCCAAAGTATACAGCAATGTGCAATGTAATGCACTGCTGCAGATTAGTGGAATTTCAAATTCACAATGATTTAATTTAGAAAGGTTCCAAGCACGACACAGTAATATATTTTTAATGGAATCTTCTTTTTTTTTTACTTTGTGTTTCATGATTTGCTCATCTAGAATATTGTGTTACATATTGCACAATATCATTGAATGCAACTTATTTAAAATGAGTGTCAAGAATATGTGTATAATGAAATTCCTATTAAGAAAATAGATTTTTAGCAGTTAAGTGGTTAAACTTTACAGGATCGTTATTTCTTTTTAAATCTCCGAGTTAATTTATCTGCATGAAATGATGCCTGGAGCGTCTTTCTTTGTATGTGAATTTGACAAAGAAATATAATGTTATGCAAAAGTAGTTTGTGTAATTTGAAATTAATCAGCATTAAAATTATATATGCTGTAATTTATCAAGATTTGTTAATGGCTTTCCAGATTTGACAGCTTTCATGATTGGGGAAAGGGATGGGGGAGTGTGGGGAGGAGTCAGGGACGGGTGAACCCTCATAGCAGACGTCACCATTTGACATCTCATTGATGCACCTATACCTTATCAACCACTGCACCTGGGTGCTACCAAAATGGTAAAGAAACATATATTAAAAATCCTGTAAACATTTTACACTTACAATATGTTCTCCAGGAACATACTGGATTTAAGCTTTGCCTCCAAGTTTTAGATTTACCTGTCTGAGAAGCGTATTTGAGAAGTGCTATATTCCATTTTGTTGAACAGTGGGACTGCAGTATATTATAAATCTTAATTCCTATGCTGATAATAAATACATTTTCATTATTCAGAGAGCCATATTCTCCTTCACAGTATTTAGAATTGTATAGAAGGAGTCAGATGTTGAAAAATGCCGGAGATGATATTTTTCCTAAATCTTTCAATTTATTAATAAAGCATGGTTTCATCACATTATTGAAAAGAACATATTAGAAAGCAATATTTAGCAGCTCAGTTATTATTCTTGTGTATCCTTCAGTTAATTAAAAATTTTAAAACAATGAAAAATTCAAACTTTTTTTCTGCTTGTAGATTCAAATGATTTATTCTTATAGTGAAATTACAGTCCTATCAAATTCTGTGGGGAAAAGAGCTCATTACAGATGCAGACTTTATTTCCTTAAAACAAAAGCATGTGCCTTGGCGTACTTAGTACAGGAACTATATTATGACCCGCTCATTGTAAAATAAATATGCTTCTCTATGCATAGGCCAATTCTCAAGTTAACACTTTAAGCAGGCATAGTGAACATTATATTAAAAATAATTCATGGTACATAAACTTAAAATATACTGCATGGAAATACAGAACTGAAGTATGTACAATGTTTCATTGTAACATGTGTAAGTTAAATCTGTGATGTACTGTTTTTTTTCTGCAGTTGGAACAAAATTAAAGCAGTTTGAATATAACAATATTTCGTCAAAATAAATGGTTGTTTGTGTAAAGTAGAGAAGTAAATAATCTCAGTCCTATTCTTATATTATACACAATCTGCCGCATATTCTTTTAGAGATTATTGTGTTGAATGACCTGTAGCAAAAATAGGAATAACATATTTCTTTGTTTCTTTTTGATAGAGCAGTGCATGGTTGATGAAAAAAAATACAGATTCACCATTATAAATAAATTAGGAATCCAAACAGATAAATAATATAGGTTATTATACAATTCCGAGTTTTGTGATCAAGACTGGTCACGTAGAAAGAGAGCACCCAAATAGTGAATATACAATATTTATAGCCCAACCATTATGCATTTCATTATAGGCATCCTAGCTTTACTTTCTCAGCACCAAGACTTTTCTTCTTTCCACAGGACTGGTAGCTGCTGGATCAAACATACAGGACAAGTCATCAACATATGTTCAAACCCAGTCAATGTGCAGATTTATGGACCGGTTCCAGGCTATTGATATTTGGAATGGAAGTAAATACATAGGTGCATTATAAAAACTGCACATAAACCACTCAGGAGTCCATGCTCAACCACCTAGCAGTAATCCGCAATCGAGAGGCTATGCTTAATACGTAGGTCCGGTGATATTCTACAAATTAGAGATATCTCGGCAAAGAAGAAGACTATTTGGTCCATCATGCCCATGCGGGTGATAGCTCAACATCAGACCTATCTTTCAACCCTGGAAAATTTCAACAACTTTCCTTCCAATTTCCACCCCTCTTTCACCTTCACCTGGTCCATCTCTGATTCTTCCCTTCCCTTCCTCGACATCTCTGTTTCCATTTCTGGGGATGGGCTATCAATGAATATTCACTATAAGCCACGGACTCCCACAGCTACCTGAACTACATTTCCTTGCACGTAATGTCTAAATACGCAATCTATATTACGTATTTTACCACTGTTGTGATGCTTTGGATACTATTTTCCAATGTTCTTTTTTTTATTGATTTTAATGAAAACCTTCTATAAAGCCTCCTTCTTCCTGTTGGGTTTTTCATTTCATGCTTATTCATTTAGTCATTCATTTCATCATATTATTCATGCTGCTCTCAAACTAAATACTCCTTATGTTTCTCAAAATGTTTTGATTCCCTTTCTTAGAACAATCTGTGATAATTTATCATCTACATATCAGTGTCATATGTCATCCTACTAATAATTACGGG
Source organism: Cetorhinus maximus (assembly GCF_964194155.1). Taxonomy (NCBI): domain Eukaryota; kingdom Metazoa; phylum Chordata; class Chondrichthyes; order Lamniformes; family Cetorhinidae; genus Cetorhinus; species Cetorhinus maximus. Next base: position 106,606,063 of record NC_135884.1, read on the forward strand.
TAAATTATTGTACCATTTACTTGCAGTTCTGTGTGAGTCCTGCATTGGTTAAGATAAAACAGAACTAACGTCTTGGAGCAAAGCAAGATTTACACAAGAACTATGATTTTTAATTACATGCTTTATCTATCTTTTCACAGGAAAACTATGTTATGATTGGCAACCTATGGGCCTTCAAGTATTGAGCACGAATATTCTGACCAAAGGAATAAGCAATATTCACAGCGTGTCAGTAATATAATCAAAGAAATTAGTTTAATATTGAGATTTAGTTCTAGTTTAATTATATTGAATGAAGTTAGCATTATAAGTTATGAAAATAGATGATATTATAGCATAATATAAAATCAGGTGTAACTTAGTTTGCACTGGGACACTGTAATACTAGACAAAGGTCATCTGACAGAAATTTAGGGCATTTAAAGGAGTTGCCTGTGGTCACTGAGTTCTTAGCCAGCATGTTGCCATTTATCAGACTTGTGTAAAATGTCAACCCTGACATCACAGGATGTATAGAACTTGAACATTTGACACTGTGCTGTGGACTACCAGATTGATCTGACTTATGTTATCTTCTTAGATCCAGTACAAAACGCAGTTCAAATTTATCACTTCAAAATCTAATTGCAAACCTTCGTTATTTCAAATGAATGAGTATATTTCATTTGAGTGACTGACTCAGATTAAACAGCAACAGCAACAATTTACATAGTATCTTTAATGTAATAAAATGTCCCAAGGCACTTCACAGGAGCATTAATAAAACAAAATATGACATCGAACCACATAAGGAGAATTAGGTCATTTAACAAAAGTCTTCCTCAAAGTGGTGGTTTTAAGGAGTGTCTTAAAGGAGGAGCGAGGCGGAGAGGTGTAAGAAGGGAATTCAATAGCTCAGCTCCGAGGCAACTACCACAGACAGAATTATATGTGTTTATTTACTGTCTTTGATCAAAGTGATTTTGTAGGTGCGTGTATTTCCTTACCCTTGGAGTGGTTGCCCAATTTAAATAATTCCTGCAGCAAACTTTTCTGTGAGTTTTTAAAAATAAAGAAGATCATTTATTATCACACATTTGTCCCGGAGATTTAAGAAAAATGTGACGCCTCAATCGTTCGACTCACCCACAGTAGTACTCACACAAAAATTAGATACAGATTAAGAAAGAAACAATATGGTTGTAAAGTATGTTAATTTCAGTCTCGCTTTCATGGCAGACCTGTAGTTTCTTATATGAGTTGATGCTTTTAGTTGAAGTGAAGGTCTTGTAAGCAGTGGTTTCTCAGTATGCTGCAAGGCTTCTTGTAGTTGAGTTACCTACATAGCACAAAGGAAGATTGCTGTGGTTGTTTGAGGTCATTGCTGCAGGAGTTCCTCAGGGTAGTGTCCTCGGCCCGACCATCTTCAGCTGTTTCATCAATGACCTTCCTTCCATCATAAGGTCAGAAATGGGAATGTTCACTGATGATTGCACAATGTTCAGCACCATTCGTAACTCCTCAGATACTACTGTCCATGTCCATGTCCAAATGCAGCAAGACCTGGACAATATCCAAGTTTGGGCTGACAAATGGCAAGTAACATTCGCGCCACACAAGTGCCAGGCAGTGACCATCTCCAACAAGAGAGAATTTAACCATTGCCCCTTGACATTCAATGGTATTACCATCTCTGAATCCCCCACTATCAACATCCTGGGGGTTACCATTGACCAGAAACTGAACTGGACTAGCCATACAATTACTATGGCTACAAGAGCAGGTCAGAGGCTAGGAATCCTGTGGTGAGTAACTCACCTCCTGACTCCCCAAAGCCTGTCCACCATATACGAGGCACAAGTCAGGGGTGTGATGGAATACTCTCCACTTGCCTGGATGTGTGCAGCTCCAACAACACTCAAGAAGCTTGACACCTTCCAGGACAAAGCATCCCACTTGATTAGCACCACATCCACAAACATTCACTCCCTCCACCACAGTGGCAGCAGTGTGCACCATCTGCAAGATGCACTGCATGAACTCACCAAGCCTCCTTAGATAGCACCTTCCAAACCCACGACCACCACCATCTAGAAAGACAAGGGCAACAGAAACGTGGGAACACCACCATCTGGAAGTTCCCCTCCAAGCCACTCACCATCCTAACTTGGAAATATATTGCCATTCCTTCACTGTCACTGGGTCAAAATCCTGAAACTCCCTCCCTAACGACATTGTTGGTGTACCTACACTACATGGGGTAGAAATTTCAGGTTGGGGTGTGGGCTCAAGCGTAAAATCGCGCACGATAACGTCAGGCCAGCGCCCCCAACGGCATCCCGCGTTCGCACAATATTTCAGTCGGTGCACGCACAAAAGTCGGAAGCTCGCCCACTGACAATTAAGAGGGCAATTAAGCCCATTAGATTTGTAATTGTCCCCAACTTTTTGTGGTCCGTCCAACCTTATGGTTGGCGGACGGGCGAATCGGCCAGGCGGCCTTTACATTTTTCATGAAACCTCACCCAAGGGCGAGATGAGGTTTCCGTTATTAAATTTAAAAATATGAAAACCTATGGACAGAATTTTTATAATGTATATGTTTAGGTGACTACTTTTAGACTATTTTGTTCCGATTTTAAAATGTTTATTTGGTACTTTAGAAGTCTCCTGGACTGCAGCAGTTCAAGAAGGCAGCTCCCCACCACCTTCTCAAGGGCAATTAGAGATGGGCAATAAATGCTGGCCCAGCCAGTGACGCCCACATGCCATAAATGAAAAAAAAATGTTTCCATGAGGTTAGTTCTCAGGTGAATGTGAAGGCAACAGAATAGGTTGGGGAGAGTCCTTTTCCCACTTTCAAGGTACGATTGTTTAGTACCTTGGCTGTGTAGTTGACTAAATAGCTGGTTCGATGGTTGTGTGATGGACATTGAATGAATTTCCCAGATGGCTTTAAATGCCCATATGTAATTAGATATTTGCTTGAGTCTCAGAACTGCATGGAGCTGATGCTACCAAAAGTCACATGGTTTGCAGCAGCCATTTTAAGTCTGTTTTGTTCACAATTTTCAAGTATCATCTGAAAATTCATAATTTACTGGAACATGACACAACTAAAGGCACAGCCATCAATGGTGGAGTGGTTAAAATCAGGGATGCTCAAGAAGCCAGAATTAGATGGGCTCAGATATCTCGGAGGCTTGTGGGGCCAGAAGAGATTACAGAGATAGGGACGGGCAAGGCCATGGAGGGCTTTGAAAACAAAGATGAGGATTTTAAATACAAGGTATTGCTTGACCAGGTGATAATATAAGTCAGTGAGCACAGATGTGATAGGTGAACAGAACTTGCTGGAAGTTTAGTCACAGGCAGCAGAGTTTTGGATGGCCTCAAGTTTACGGAGGGTAGAATGTGGGAGATGAGCTAAGATTGCATTGGAAAAGATAACCAAGGTACGAATCAGGGTTTTGGCAGCAGATGAGACAAGACGGGACAAAATTGGGCAATGGAAGCGAGGTGGAAATAGGGGATCTTAGTGGTGTTGTGAATATGTGGTCAGAAGTTCACCTTGAGGTCAAATATGACACCAAAGTTGCGAACAGACTGGTTTTGTTTCAGACTGTTGCCAGAAAGCAGCATGGACTTAGTAGCTAGGGAATGGAGCTTGGAGCGGGGACTGAAAACAATGGCCTCGGTCTTCCCAATATTTAATTGGAGGAAGTTTTAGTTGATCCAGTCCTGGATGTTGGATAATGAACCTGATAATTTAGCAGTGGGGAAATCGAGAGTTGAGGTAGAGCTGACTGTCATCAGCATGCATCTGAAAACTAACTGTCCTTTTGGATGATATCGCCAAGAGGCAGCAGGTAGATGGGAAATAGGAGGTGTCCAAAGATATATCCTTGGGGGAACACCAATGGGAACAGTACGGGAGTGGGAAGAAAAGCCATTCCAAGTGATACATTAGCTACGATTAGATAAAAAGGAATGGAATCAGATGAGAGCAATCCCACCCAGCTGGATGACTGAGGATGGGAGTTGGAATGGGATGTGTGGTCAGCCATGTCAAAAGTTGCAGACAGAAGGACAAAGAAGGATTCACCTTTTTCACAATCACATAGGATGTTATTTGTAACTTTATAAGAGCTGTTTTGTTAGTGTAGCAGGGATGGAAACCAGATTGGAGGCATTCAAACATGGAGTTCCGGAAAAGATGGGCATGGATTTGGGAGGCAACAACACGTTCAAGGACATTGGAGAGAAAAGGGAGGTTGGAGATGGGAAGGTGACACTGTCAGTAGATTGAAAGGACAGTGGGGTCAAGGGTTGCTTTTTGAAGAGAGGGGTGACGATGGAAGATTTAAAGGAAAGAGGGACCACACCTGAAGAGAGAGAACCCTCAACAATATCAGCTAACCAGGGAAAGTTGGGAGTCAGCAGTTTAATGGGAATAAGGTCAAGGGTGCAGGAGGTGGATCTCATGGACAAGGTGAGCTTGGAGAGGGCTTAAGGGGAGGTTGGAAGAAAAAAAATTAAAAGAAAGGTGCGAGTTCATGGCTAGGGCTGGGAGGAACTTTACAGGAAATTTGGCTCACTGGGCAAGTGGAAGAGGCAGCTGATCAGGTGGTCCAGTTTTAGTGACAAATACATCTATGAGCTCCTTGCACTTATTTTTGGAGGTGAGCGTTGTGGAGAAGGGGAGAGGAGTTTAAAGAAGATGGTTTTCAGTGGAGAGATGAAGCTAGGGGTTATCTTTGCATTCTAGGGATGATCCTGGAATAACGGTGAGCAGTTTTAACAGAAGAGAGCAGGGTCGATAGTGTTTAATGTGGCCCAGATAGATCTGGCAGTGGATGGCTAAACCAGAGGAAAAATTTTCCCCCCTGTTGCGGGAGGAAGTGCGGGAGCAGGTGCGGGCGGGTGTGCCTCCGATCGGCGTCCCCAATTGGGGCGGCCACCATTTTACGTGGGCGGGCCAATTAAGGCCCGCCCAGCGTGACGTACGCCAGGAAGTGCTATGTGCTCCCTGTGCGGGCGGGGGAGGATTCCCTCAGACAGAAGTGTGCTCTTTCGCACATACACGCGAAAGAGCACACTGACCTCCCTGAGGCTAAGTGCTGCCTCAGGGAGATCGGCTCCGAATTTAAAATTGCAATACAAATGATAGATAAATTTCCCTGACATGTCTCCTCATGTGACACTGTCACATGAGTTAGGACATGTCCATAACTTTTATTGAAACCTTTATTGAAAATTTAAATACTCTCATGAAACCTCATCCCGCCCGCAGATGAGATTTCATGCTTTTTCTGAAGCCCGCCAGGGCTCCCAGCCTGCCCGCCAACCTTAAGGTTGGACGGGCAGGTCCATTAATGATTTTAATTAGCTTTTCAATGGCCTCAATAGGCCGTTGACAAGTCAGTGGGCGCGCAGCTGACTCGGCTGCGCCCCCGCCAACCTGAAAATGGAAATGACGCAGGATGACATCGGGAGTTCCACCCGACGTCATCTCGCTTCATTTTACATGTTGGCGAGCAGGCTCCACCCCCGCTCGCCGACCGGAAGATCCTGCCCCGGGTGTCTGTCATATTCCTTTCACTTTGACTTGAGGGAGCAGAGAAAAGGGCCATACCAGGGGAATTGCCAGGGCGAGACATAGAAACTGTTTTACTGGAGACCAGGGCATCAAAGGTGGGGGAGAGGGTGTGGTTGAGCAAATCAGTTGCTCCAGAAATGTTGTGACCTGAGAGCCAAAGACTAGAAGATTAAGTGCCAGTATGAAAACATAAACTGAATTCAAACTAACTGTAAGTGAGGCTTTGGAAAATGAAAAGCCAAAATTAAGCATTGTATTTTGCATGGATTGAAAGTGGGGAAGCTTTCCCAGACTTATCAGGGATGGTATTGGACTGGACAGAACCATACTAGCAAAAAACGTGCAGACCTTGGAATGTTATACCACATAATTATAGACTCCCAGCATGTGTGTTCGCTGTAGCTATAACAACTGGCTCATGACAGCCTGAAGTTTTGCCACAACAAAGAGGGTCTCTGGCTTAGCCAAGGTGGCTTCAGAAACCCAACTTCGGAAGTCCTGTGCTTAAACCTAGCACCTCCCATTTTTGCCAAGTAGAGAACAGGAGCGGGTTATAGTTTACATATCTGTAGTTCACAGAGGCAGCTGCCTTCAGACAGATCCAATTTTCATAACTGAGATGTCTAAAACATGACTTGTGGGCTTTGGGCCTTTCAAGAGAAGGTCTAAAGCTGCTGAAGTTTTTTGGAGAGGCAAGGTATCCTTTTGGAGAGTTCCAGGGACACCTTTAGGAGAGGTAAGGTGCCCTTTGGGCAAGTTCTCATTGGGATTGTTAAAATTAGACATGAATGTGCATAAAAAGTAGATAAATTCATTGGAACTGTCAAGCCTTTAGGGAATTGTCAGGCTGTCAAGGGAACTGTCAAGCTGTCTAGGCATTTAAATCTCCCGCCCTTTAAATTCAGAAAAAAAACATGCAGCCGTTTAAAAAGAAGTGTTTGCTATTTCACTCTGTTGACATAAGCCTTAGGGTTTATGCTATCATTATAGGATTTGTGGTGCATGACTGATTTCAGTTGCACACTAAGGTGCCTGTCAGCTCACAGTTTGATTGACAGATCCAAGTGGTTATAAAGTCTTTGATGTGGGGCTATGAATACAAATGCTTTTTTTATATGGGGTTAAGCAGTTGAATTAAATGTTTGTTTTTATAACAATTTAGGTGGTTGAAGGAATGTAAATGTAGTGAATGGATTTTTATGAATGAGAGTGTTTTTTTTTAAATAAAGTCTGCAATAGGCACTTGGAACTTTATTTTATTTAATCTCCACATGGGTCCTGAGGTCTTCCCATGGTGGATACTGGGTAAGTTGGCATGGAGGGTGCAAGGGCAAAGAGCAGGGGGCATGGGTTTGCATGAGTTGGCACTAGATTGGCATAGGAACAATAAAGGGCCATGGGGTGGGTAGAGGGGCATAGGTTAACATAGGGGCTATAATAGGCCATGGAGGTGCTGGATAGATGGTCATTGATTGGAATGGAGTGTATGAGGGGCCATGGGGGTGGAAGACGGCATGACGTGGCATGGGTTGGCATGGATAGGGCATGGGGAGTGCGTAGGGGCTGAGGAGGTGTGAGGGGTGAGGCCTGGTTGGCTGTTTTTTGTTTTCTTTTTACAGCTGGGTCAAAGTCTGAAAGCACCAAGGTGGGCTTTTCAAACAGCCTACCTCCACACTCAGCAGCCCCGTGGTTGCCTTCAAACTCTTTTTCCTGGGCTGGTGGACCTGATTCCAATTAACAGCCCTGCAAAAGTTGCTGAATCACCTTGGGTCGAATCTTCCATGTAGTTGTAATTAGTGTCAGATTGTCATTCCGCTCCTTTGTACTTAGTCCTTAGTCTGTAGCTGCACTTTTCTCACCCAGACTTTCAACCTAGGTCTGCTGAGAAATGAGCAGCATAGCTGCTCCTGGAGTCCTTTCTGTGCAGTGCAGTGGTGTCAGGGGAAGTTAAGCTACACCCCCTTTTTATGGGACTAGCTGCTTTAAACCTGTAAGTTTAAAGATAAGTAGGCAGGTTGAGGGGGTGTGGTCCTATTCATTCATGGGATGTGGGCTTTGCTGGCTGGGCCAGCATTTATTGCCCATCCCTAATTGCCCTTGAGAAGGTGATGGTGAGCCGCCTTCCTGAACCGTTGTACTCCATGTGTTGTGGGTACACCCACAGTGCTGTTAGGAAGGAAGTTGCAGGATTTTGATTCAGTGACAGTGAAGGAATGACAATATATTTCCAAGTTAAGATGGTGTGTGGCTTGGAGGAGAACTTGCAGGTGGTGGTGTTCCCATATATCTGCTGCCCTTGTCCTTCTAGGTGGTAGAGGTCGGGGGTTTGAAAGGTGCTGTCTAAGAAGCCTTGGTGAGTTGCTGCAGTGCCTTTCATAGATGGTACACACTGCTGCTACTGTGTGTCGGAAGGAATGAACGTTGAAGGTGGTGGATGGGGTACCAATCAATTGGGCTGCTTTGCCCTGGATGGTGTTGAGCTTCTTGAGTGTTGTTGAGGGTCGGGTGGGTGGGGGGTGTCAGGTGGTCAGCAGGATTTAAAGCAGCTAGTGCCATAAAAACTTAGCTTAACTTCCCCTGACACTGCTGCACTGCACAGAAGGGACTCCTTCTAGACCTAGGGACTAGTGTGGCAGGGGGATGGGATCCCAGGAGTAGGATCAGATAGGTCAGATTCAGATCAGAAAAATGGAGGTAGAACATTAGCTAGGGACGTTGTGACAGACATGGAGTTACAGGAGAAACAAAGTTTACAAAGTGTCCAGCAAGGGAAATTGATGGGGTTAAACTGTTTATACTTCAATGCAAGGAGTAGTACAAACATGGTAGATGAGTTAAGGGCACAGGTAGATACATGGCAGCAGGATGTCATTGCTATAACGGAGACCTGGCTAAAGGAGGGACAAAACTGGCAGCTTAATATCCCTGGTTATAGAGTCTTCAGACACAATAGAGTAGGAGATAAAAAAGGAGGGGGGGTAGCACTAATGGTTAAAGAATCAATTCCAGTTGTGAGAAGGAATGATATACTAAATTGGTCAACAAACGAGGCTTTATGGATTGAGCTTAGAAATAAAAAAGGGGCAGTCACACTACTGGGAGTATACTACAGACCCCCAAATAGTGAACGTGAGATAGAAGAACAAATATGTAGGCAAATTTCTGCTTGTAAGAACAAGAGGGCAATAATAGTAGGAGACTTCAACTATCCTAACATCAACTGGGATTCAAACAATATAAGGGGCACTGAGGGAGAAAAATTCATGCAGTGTGTCCAGGAACATTTTTTCAACCAATTAGTGACAAACCCAATGAGAGGAAATGCAATTCTAGACCTAGTCTTGGGGAACAAAGAAGGGCAAGTGGGTGAAGTGACAGTTGGCGACCATAGCCGGACAGTGATCACAATTCAGCTAGATTTAGCATTATCATGGAAAAGGACAGAGATAAGGCAGGAGTAAAAGTCTTGAACTGGGGGAAGGCAAATTTTGCAGAAATGAGAAGGGACTTGGCTGAAGTGGACTGGACAGCACTGCTGGAGGATAAAACAGTGGAAAACCAGTGGGAAGCACTAAAAAGCGAGATCCTAATTGTACAAAGTAGACATGTCCCCTACAAAAATAAGAGTGGTACTGCCAAATCTAGACTCCCTAGTTGTCTAGAGGAATACAGGGGAAGATCAAACAGAAAAAGAAAGCGTACGATAAGCACAAAGAACTAAGCACTGCAGATAGCCTAGACGAATATACGAAGTGCAGGGACGAAGTAAAAAAGGAAATAAGGAAATCAAAGACAGGGCATGAAAAAAGATTAGCAAGTAAAGTTAAAGATAACCCAAAGATATTTTACCAATATATTAATGCTAAAAGGTTAGTTAAGGAAAAAGTGGGACCGATCAGAGATGAAGATGGAACCTTGTGTGTAGATGCAGAGCCTGTGGGAAGGGTTTTGAATGAATATTTTGTCTCCGTGTTTTACAGAAGAAAGGGAGGATGTAGATATAGTAGTCCAGGAGGAACACTGCGAGATATTGGATGGGATTGTCATAAAGAGAGAGGAAGTACTCATAGGGTTGAAATCCTTGAAGGTTGAGGGCCAGATGGATTGTTTCCGAGGCTGCTGAAGGAAGTCAGGGAGGAGATAGCAGATGCTCTGAGGATGATTTTCCAATCTTCACTAGATACAGGGGTGGTACCGGAGGACTGGAGAAATGTAAACATAGTTCCATTGGTTAAAAGAGATCAAAGGAAATGCCAAACAATTATAGGCCAGTTAGTCTTACATCGGTGGTGAGCAAATTAGTAGAATCAATCCTGAGAGATAGGATTAACTGTCATGTGGAAAGGCATGGACTAGTCAGGGATGGTCAGCATGAATTTGTTAAAAGAAGGTCTTGCCTCACAAATTTGATTGAATTCTTTGAGGAAATGACAAGAAGCGTTGATGAAAGTAGTGCAGTGGATGTAGTGTACATGGATTTTAGCAAGGCATTTGACAAGGTCCCACATGGCAGATTGGTCAGGAAAGTAAAAGCCCATGGGATTCAGGGTAATGTGGCAAACTGGATAAAAGGTTGGCTTTGTAACAGGAAACAAAGAGTAATGGTTGATGGATGCCCTTGCGAATGGAAAGTTGTCTCAAGTGGTGTTCCACAGGGCTCGGTGTTGGGACCCTTGCTGTTTGTGTTATATATTAACGATTTGGATGTGAGCGTGGGGGGGCAGGATTGGGAAATTTGCAGATGACACAAAGATTGGCCGAGTATTGGATGGTGTAGACGATAGCCATAATCTCCAAAACAATATAGATGGGTTGGCGGAGTGGGCGGTAAAGTGGCAGATGGATTTTAACATAGAGAAGTGTGAGGTCATACATTTAGGGAGGTCAAATAGTTACAGGGATTACACAATAAATGGGAATATACTAAGAGGGGTAGATGAGATCTTGGCGTACAAGTACACAGGTCCCTGAAGGCAACAGTTCAAGTTGACAAGGTTTTAAAGAAGGCATATAGAATGCTCTCCTTCATTGGCAGAAGTATAGAATATAAAAGTAAGGATATAATGTTGGAATTATATAAAACACTGGTGAGGCCACAACTGGAGTATTGTGTGCAGTTCTGGTCACCACATTACAGGAAGGACATAATAGCTCTGGAGAGAGTGCAGAGGAAGTTTGCAAGAATGTTGCCAGGGTTAGAAAAGTGTAGCTACGAGGAGAGATTGGATAGGTTGGGGTAATTTTCCTTAGGACAAAGAAGGCTGAGAGGTGACTTGATTGAGGTGTACAAAATTATGAGGGGAATAGATAGAGTGGACAGGATAAAATTGTTTCCCTTGGTGGAGAATTCTAGAACCAGGGGACATAGATTCAAGATAAGTGGCAAAAGGTGTAGGGGGGACATGAGGAAGAACTTTTTTACACAAAGGGTAGTGGGTGTCTGGAATTATCTAACCAAGCTGGTGGTAGAGGCAGAAACTCTACACTCTTTTAAAAAGTACCTGGATCTGCGCCTTAAGTGCTGTAAGCTGCAGGCTATGGGCCGGGTGCAGGAAGGTGGGATTAGAAAGGGCACCTGGATGTCCTCGGGCTGGCATGGACAAGATGGGCCGGATGGCCTCCTTCTCTTCTGTAACTTTTCTATGGTTCTATGGTCCAGGAGCAGCTATGCTGCTCATTTCTCAGCAGGCCTAGGTCAGGAGTCTGGGTGAGAAATGTGCAGCTGCAGACTAAGGTAAGTTTAAAGGGGCGGAATGGCAATCCGACGGTGGTCGGGGGGGTGCTGGGGTTCGGGTGGTCAGGGTGAGGGGGGGTCAGATGGCCAGGGGCGTTAGATGTTTGAGGAGTAGGTCAGATGGGTTGGTTAGGGGGGTGGGAGTGTTAAATCGGGGGGGGGGGATGGGGGTGGGTATGGGGTGTTGTCAGGGGGTTGGGGGGGGTAGTCAGGTTGTTGGGGGGGTAGTCAGGGTGTGGTGGAGTCGTGGAGGGCGTTGGTAGGTGGGGGGGTTAGTCAGGCAGTTAGTCTGGGGCATCGGGAAGGTAGTCAGGGAATTAGGGGCTAATCGGGGAGTCAGGAGGGTGGTCAGGGAGTTGGGTAGGTAGTCGGGGGTGGGGTGTCCTGTGAGGGGTCAGGGAGGGCTGCAGTTACCCAGGATTGGAACCGGTTTTAACCCTTCTAACTTTTCCTGGGTATCTATTCTGCTAAGTAAGTCAGAACTATCCAAAGTCTCCATCTTTAAATCAGAGTGTTGGAGGGCTCCAGATGCAGGCTAATTGAAACTTCCCAGGCAATTCCCATGCAGTCTTTATGTAGGGACTTCCAGGGGTGATGCACAAAGCATCTTCCAGGGTATCTCTGGGATACAACCACGACCCACACCACCCTTGAGGAACAGAAGATCTGGACCATTGTCTGTACTGAGAAATGACTTACTTGAGTCATTTTAGCTCAGTATGAGTTTGTAAAAATGAAGCTGAACAGACTGGATTTGCTGTGTCAATAGCCTTACAATAATCCGAAGGAAAGAGATGCTTGGCGGCACTCCAGACACCCATCGCAAGTAAGAAACAACCTGTGACTTCTCATTCAATGACAAGATGTTTAAAAAACAGGAATGATGGAAATCAGTATTAAAAATCTAAAATGAAGGGTCCCACCTGAAACATTAACCTATTTTTCACTTTCAGATGCTGCGTGACCTGTTTTGCACTTCCAGCAATTTCCGTTTTTATTAAATTTAGTGACTACATCCTTTAGCCTATAGAAAAACAATCTAGTCAGAGGTAAAAATTTTGCATTGTAAATTACAGCAAACGTAACTGCAGCACTGGTCCTATTTCTGAAAATAAAGGAGGCAGTGGCATAGTGGTAGTGTCACTGGACTACTAATCCAGAGATCCAGGGTAATTCTCTGGGGACCTGGGTAAGAATCCCACCTTGGCAGATGGTGGAATTTGAATTCAATAAAAATCTGGAATTGAAAGTCTGATGGTGACCATGAAACCATTGCCAATTGTCGTAAAAACCCATCTGGTTCACTAATGTCCTTTAGGGAAAGAAATCTGCTGACCTTACCTGGTCTGGCCTACATGTGACTCCAGACCCATAGCAATGTGGTTGACTCTTAGATGCCCTCTAAGCAAGGGCAATTAGGGATGGGCAATAAATGCTGGCCTAGCCAGCAATGCCAATGAACGAATAAAAAAAAGCATTACATGAAGTAATCAATTAAAAAATTCTACCACAGACCAAGAATTATTTTCCTTCAGATTTGCAGGATGACCAATGTTTTTGGAAGATGTGCAGAGCTGCTTTCAGACCTATAGTCAGCTGAAGACACTCACAAGAGGAAATAGCTACTGGTATCAGCTGACAGTTTAATTGCTGGTGCTTTGAATGGCTAAGCATGAACCAGTCTAGTCCACAGTCCTATTAAAAAATTTATTGACCAACTCAAATGCCTATTGACGTGAATAGAAAATACTGCATAGGTTTAACTTCACTTCAGATGGACGTGCTGATGTTTTAAGAATTTGCTACTTCATCATTTAATTATAGAAGTGCCTTAATTTCCTGCATGGGACATTATATACAGCCTCATTTACATCTTCTATTTCAATGAATCTTTTTCATGTCTGAATTCTGCAGCTGTAAAATAAATAACAAAATGAATTAAGCTTTTAAAATCAGGAAACAATGCATTGCTAAATAAAATATGTCACCAATTAAAATGTAGGTGGCATCATATCATGGATTTAAATGCATTCTCCCACGAGTTTGTATTTATTTTGCAGGCTCATTATTTTTCTTTATTAAACTATACATTTAAAGCTTAACCCTTTGTGGCTTTTAAGGCTATTCTTCTGAATGGAAATATTTTATCTCACGTGAAATTGCTTTCGGTTCATTTTCTTTTGGAAGGAAAAAGTATAGGAAAATAACTGGTCAAAAATGGACAATGTATGTTGTAAAGTTAGATACAAACCCTGGAGTTGCATTAAATTACCTTTGGGAGCAGGTACAAACTTTGCGGATTTTTCTATCTAGGCAAATATGTTGGGTAGACATCATGACAGGGCACATGTACATAATTTGCATGTAAGGCTAGTTTGATAAACTGGGTGGCCTTTTCTTGTTCTTAAACTATTATAGCATGGGATACTAGCTTAAAATACTCAGCATAAATTGGGGGAAACATTCACTTTTTTCTTTGCTGAGGCAATAACCTGGCAGAGCAGATCATCCAGCAGTTACAGAGCCCACCTGATTTCCATTCCTTCATTCACTTAATCTTCAGAGTTTCCCTGGCTACCATGTCAGAGGCAAAACCCCTGTCTACCCCACACAAAGCAAATGATGGTGAGGTGTAGTGACAAAGCTAAACTAAAAAACTAAATATAGATTGCCTCCCGCCTTGTTCAGGGCATTCATGGTTGAATCCGAGGTTCGAGGGCAGGATGAAGGGCAAGACTCTGGGCAGGATCTTACCAGTGGTGGCGAATTAAGGGGCCATCACTGGGACCTCCATCCAGTCGAGGATGCTGGCCCACTCCTAGAGCTGCCGGACCCAATTAGGGGGCTGGCAGCTCAGCAGCGTAAGTTTCAGGAAGAAGAAGAGGGCACCACCATGTTGAGGCTCCCTCAAGGACAACTCAAGTTTTTAATTTACTGTGCTGGGGCCAGGCAGGCAGGCCACGGTGATCAGAGGGTGAACCCTCTAGCAGCGGCGTTGAAGCCGCTGGGGTCAGCTATTACCCCCGAGTGGTCCCTCCTTGGAGCATGGAGCAGCCATAAAGGAGGGGCTCTCCCTCACCCTTGTACCCATTGGGAGGCTGCCAGGGTTTACCTAACATCAGTAAAGTACCAGCAGGAAGTGGCCATTAATTAGTCAATTAATTGGTTTAATAATTGGCTGCCTATCTCTGGTTTGCAGGTGGCTGCAATGCTGCCGTTGCCTCTTCTGGGAATATCCCATGGCAGCGGGAAGATGTCAGGCTCTCCTCCAGGTGCTGCCATTTTACAAAGCATCCTACCTCCCTGCTGTCTCCAGGGGGCTGGTAAAATCCAGCCTGATATGTTTGGAATTTGCTAAATTGAACATTGTACATGTGTTTGAACTTACCAATGTGAACTTTTAAAAAATGTATTTATGGGATGTGGGTGTCGCTGACATTGCCCATCCCTATTTGTCCTTGGGAAGGCAGTACTAAGCTCCCTTCTGGTGTAGGTACACCAATAGCATTTTTAGGGGGTGAGTTCTGGGATATTGACCCAGGGACAGTGAAGGAACAGTGATGTATTTCCAAATCAAGATGTTTTGTGACTTCAACAAGAAATTGCAGGTGGTGGCATTTCCATGCGCCTGCTGCCCTTATCCTTCCATGCAACAGAGGTCAAAAGTTTGGAAGGTGCTGTCAAAAAGAAGCCTTGATTTTATCAAATCATGTTTATATAAAGCAGTCAAGAACAGAAATGGTATCATAAAGGGTATTCACTGATCGCTGTTGGAATGTGCTGCACAATATCTACCTCAGTGCATTGTAACTTTTTAACAAGAAAATAAGATCTCCTGTTGAACACAAACAAAACCTATGAAAGCTGACACTTTTTCAACAATGAAGTACTCCTTGTAAAATAAGATTTGTCAATCTCATGGTGGTCTGGCTTAACACAATTGCAGAATGTTCACCAAGTAATTATTCATTTTCCTAAGAAGTGAACGGCTGATGTTCACAACAAAATGGTTGTAATGTTAGAAAGCATTGGAGCTAAATTTCCAGCTGGTTGTCTAGAAGAAAGATAATTTTACATCTAAATAAATACTCTTGCCTTCTTTAGGTAGCAGGTGAAGACAGGCATGCTCAGAAGTGTGTGCGATTCTGGAGTCTTCTGCGCAGTGGGCGACCCTGCAGCCAAAGACGAATGTTTGGAACTCTTGCCTTGTCCAGATGTGACTGTGCAGGGTAAAAAAACAAACAATAATGGGAAAGGGATGCTCACTGTCCTGTACCAGAAATCGATGAAAGCCCACAACTTCATACAACAATGCAACACGGCAAGCATTTGAATGCAGAGTGTTCAAGGTAGCTTCTAGCAGTCACTGTGGAGAGAGAGAGTTGAAAGCCCAATATGGCTCTTCTTTGGAACGCTAAAGAATCATACTGGATTTGAAACGTAAACTCTGTTTCTCTCTCCACAGTTGCTGTCAAGCATGCTTAGTTTTTCCAGCACTTTCTGTTTTCATTTCAGATCTCCAGCATCCGCGGAATTTTGCTTTTGTTCCAGCAGTGACTTTTTGGGTCAGGACAACTTGCACTTTTCAGTAATTTATAATGTGCAATACTCTGAGGTATTGCACAATCTCATTATCATTATTTTTTTGCATATTTAACTACAGTTTTTTAATTAGATGTATTTTATTATTCATGCACATAATTTCACTGTTGCTCATGCAGCTCTCCTCTATATAAAAAGAAGCATTCCAACTTTCCTGCTTGTGGTCCTAAACTGACAAGCGGTTCGACTCTCCACTACAGTAATGGCTCTCTTTTTATTTAGCTAATAGCTATCATGTTATGTACCTTTATAAATTTGCTAAATTCATAGCACTGGGAGTTGTCTCTCCATGCGGTAACTGTAAGTAGTTTGCTGTGTTTGGCTTTCGCATAGAACTGTTTGCTCAGGGTATGGCTCCTTGATGTATTATTAAAATTGGTAATGGACTCCAGGGACTCTTTCTGCTATAAGCCTTCATTTTCAGTATAAACCATGCGTTGTTTTCATCTTTCCTCATGATTGTTAATGGCAGTGATGATGAGCAGGGTGTTTTTCCACTACCTTTATGAGAGCTGCTTTATTATGCAATAGAAATAGCCAAGCTGCTGATTTTGTTTAAGGTTTTCAATTATTTATTTGACTGAACACATCTGTTACTGGCAAAGACCCAAGCATGGACCAGAGCCATTACTGGTTTACACCTGCTGAACCACAACCATAGATGTGAACATGTAACCACATATCTGAATGGGTATTCTGGCTCTGTTCACACATTTTATTTTAACGGTAAAAGTTACACAATTTTTCTAGCTATACACAGGTCAGAATTTACAACTATTATAAGGGGATCGAACGATCCTTTAAAATAATATAATTTTATGAAAATATTTATTGGAACAAAGATTGGATTTTTCATATTTACCATTTTGAATTCAGGGACATTAATAACCCCCCTTTGATTATGTAAGGGAGAGACTGAAACACCAGTTCTTGACCCTTTTCAACTCAATCTTTCCCTGCCCTATTAAAAAATTCTAATAACCCTCATGCTTATTAATATGACAGTTCAAGTTATAAATCTTGTTGGGTAGCTTTAAACTAAAATGGAAACCAACAGTAATATTGCAGATTCCAGCGAGTTCTGTGCTGTAGACTGATGCCCACTGGGAGCTGAAGTGAGAATCATCTCACATAAGTCCTCCTCTGCTAATTTCCACAGTTGCCAAAATTGTTTCAGTCTATATGTAACACCCATCAGAAGCTACTTTGGCTAGGGGGTTTAAATATTGGTTCTAATGTGCTGTGGGAGTTCTCCTACTTTCCTGCCGAATCAGCCAATGGTGCAATTTCTTAGAGATTCTGATCTCCCACTGGAATTAGAGCTGGACACAAGAAGTGTCTAACCTGTGAAATTTCAGCACTGTCTATTTTTCTATTCAATCCTTTGGATGCTAACTACACTGGGGACAATGGATAGCTGGGGATTAGTGTGACAGAAAGCAAGAGCAGTGGAGGACAGGTTTTGGGACAATTTAGCATTTATGATGAAAGATTGGAAGGTTGGGATGCTGGAAAGGAGGGCCAAGGAGTAAGTGGGAGAGTGGTGTCAAATTGCCCCAGGAGGCCTTTGAAGGTCAATCCAGGATAGGGTGTAACATCCACCTTCCCACCAGCTGGGCCCTTTCCCAAATCATACTTTCTGAGGCTGGGGCATTAAGATGGATTGGGTAGACACATCTGCTATTGATAATATAAATGCAGCAGTTACCTCAGGCCACAGCCCAATGATGCTGCAAGTAAAAATTGTTCCTGTGCTTTTCTGAGACTGTTTCTTATGTAACCAAATACAGTATTCCAGCCTTTTAAATGCTTCTAATGCCCTAAAAACTACCTGCGCCCAGAATTACTAAAGGTGCACAGGAATTATATTGTATAATATGTTTGCCCGCACCCGGGCACTTGCAGACAAATGTATTATACACACAGTCCCAAGCGGCCTTGATATTTTGGTGGGAGTGAAAAAGAGCAATCGGGTCCTTCTCTCAAAATACAACAAGAACTTATCGAAAATTCAGCCCCATTGAATCTAGACTTTCCAGAAGTGTGATTAATTATTTCAGTTGCAATCTGAGTGTGCAGCCAGAGAGAGAGATGCAATCAATGGAATGGAGTTCTTGGTACAAGCCAAAAATGATAGATTCAGTCTTCCTAAAGTCCAATTGTAGGAAATTCTGACTCATCTACCACATCAGTATAGGTACCTACACAGAGATGTGGTTGAGGGAAGGGCAGGATTGGCAGCTCAACATTCCGGGATATAGAATCTTCAGGCGAGACAGGGGAGGGGGTAAAAGAGGAGGAGGCATTGCATTATTAGTTAAGGAGTCAGTTACTGCAGTAAGGAGAGATGATATCTTGGAGGGGGCATCGAATGAAGCTTTATGGGTAGAGCTTAGGAATAAAAAAGGGGCAGCCACATTATTAGGTGTTTATTATAGACCCCCAGATAGTCAGCAGGAAATTGAGGAGCAAATATGTGCACAATTTGCAGAGGTGTGTAAAAACAATAACAATAGGGTAATTATATTCAGTGATTTCAACTTTCCCAACATTAATTGGGATGAACATAGTGTTAAGGGCTTGGATGGAGTGTATTTCTTGAAATGTGTACAGGAGAACTTTTTAGGTCAATATGTAGAGGGTTCAACAAGGGACAGTGCAGTGCTGGACCTAATTCTGGGGAATGAAGCCGGACAGGTGGCTGAGGTGGTGGTGGGGGACCATTTTAGTGATAGCAACCACAAAATTGTACAAATTAAGCTTGTTATGGACAAAGAAATATGCAAAAAATGTTTTGGACTGGGGGAGAGCGGATTTTAGTAAAATAAGGCAGGATCTGGCCAAGGTACACTGGGAACAGCTACTTTTGGGGAAATCTACAGAGGAGCAGTGGGGGGTGTTCGAAAAGGAAATGGGGAGGATACAGGCTCAACATGTTCCCTCTAGGGTGATAGGAAGGAGTAACAAGCCCAGAGAATCATGGATGACCAGAGATATTTAGGATACAATGAGAAGGAAAAGAGAGGCTTTTAGCAGGTACAAGGGAAGCAAATCAGCAGAGGCATTAGTGGAGTACAGAAAGTGCAGGGTGGAGCTTAAGAAAGCAATTAGGAGAGCAAAGAGGGGATATGAGAAAACTCAGGCTGGTAAAAGTAGGGAAAATCCCAAGATATTCTATAAGTATATCAATGGGAAGAGGATAACCGGGAAAGAGTAGGGCCCATTAGGGATCAAGGGGGCAATCTATGGTTGGAGCCAGAGGACATCGCTAGAGTGTTGAACGAATACTTCACATCCATCTTCACCCAAGAGAATGAGGATAAAGTTATCAAACTCAGGGAGACAGACTGCGAGGTTCTTAAGCAAATTGATATAGGGAGTGACAAGGTATTAGAGGTGTTAGCAGGCTTAAAAGTGGACAAATCTCCATGTCCGGATGATTTGTGTCCCAGACTGCTGAAGGAGGCAAGGGAGGAGATTGCAGGGGCTCTGACCCAAATTTTTAATTCCTCTCTGGCCACGGGGGAGGTGCCAGAGAACTGGAGAACAGCTAATGTGGTTGCGCTGTTTAAGAAGGGTTGTAGAGATAAGCCAGGGAACTACAGGCCAGTGAGTCTCATGTCAGTGGTAGGGAAACTATCATGTAAGAAATTCTGGAGGTAGCCATGCAGAGGCTGGAAAGCAAGCCATTGTTGGAGACAAGCTGCTGCATTGCAACAGGTAAGAACGGAATCACACATGGGCTGTGACACTGAGGTGAACCAAACATGACAGCTGGTGCAGGAGAATGGCATTGGCTGTGTCAATCATTTCAAGGAGGATATGGAGGACAGATAAAATGTCATGGTCAGAATTACAGAGCATACCACTGATAATTTTGGCCAGGGCAGTCTCTGTGCAGAGTGGAAACCAAATTGCAAGTATTTGAGCTGGGAATTGTTTCAAAGATAATAACACATTCAAAGACCTTGAAGACAAATGGAAGGTCATAGATTATAATTGGAAATTGGAAGGGTCAATGGTAGGCTTTTGAGACAGGGACAATGATGGACTATTGAAAACAAGAGGGACAGCACCTGAACAGAAAGAGCCACTGGCAATGACAATAAGCATTGAACCAGGAAAGAAATGTGAGTAGTTAGGAATTTGATGGAAAAGCAATCAAGTTTGAAGATGCAGTTTTTCATAGGTGTTTTGTCATCGAACAGCCATAAAGGAGAAAGAAGCTGCACTCCATTTTACTGGACTAAATTCAATGCAAGCTCTTCAAATGTGAAAGAGCAGCATCATAATACGCTGCAACAGCCAGTCCATGCTCTCAATTACTTAAGTAAATAATGGCAGCCAGGCCCCCACAGCAGTTTAAACTGCAAATACACATTTCATTACCAGTTGATGTTCAAATGCTCTTTGGGGAAGGATTTTGTAGCAAATTGGTGCTTCCTAGAAATGTTCTGCTGTAAACCTCCACTTTGTTAAGCTGGGCAAACAGTGTATTTTCCTACAACTGTGCAGTGTTATGTTTCCTGAGGCAGATGCAGCATTTGTATCATTAATGGCACAGATGCTTGCCCAAACCATTCAAATGCCCAATGATTTATATTTACAGATGGTTATGTTTATGTTTTTTGTAAAGCTGAATCTCACAAAAGGAATTCAGAAGGTCCAACAGATGGGCATTGTACACCTCCTCTTAATATTGATTATTGTACAGTAATTAAATATGTAATAGAGGTTGAAACAGTAGCCCCATAATTTTTTTGGAAAAAAAATGGCTTCACAGACATGTATGATAAAATTACATAGTTGTAATTACAATGTTTTACAAAGTTTCATTAGGTTGAGACTGGGGAGATAATAGCCAGGTCATAGAAATAGCAGCCAAGCTTTGCTTTGTCAGGGTCATGGAAGGTTCAGTGATGCAGGGAAGCTTCCCCATGATCCAAATAATCCACTAGGGACTATGCTAAAAACATTCTTCATATTGTGGGAAAACAGTGACCACCATGGGAAAATTAAGACTGGACAAGGATGTTGACATGACCTGTGGAATAAAGGTGCTGCAACACTTGGCCGCATTAAATTATTCATACTGCATTCTCTGCTGGATGTTATACTCTTAGGAAGACTGTTATATAGCTCAGTGATCGCTTCTTGAATATTATTTATTATTTACAAAATTCAATGCCTCACCAGAGGCAATGTTTATGGAAATTTGCAGATTCTGGAGCAAACATGTAAATTTAGGTAAAATATTCATACATTAGCTTTTTTTTTGTTTAATAGTGCAATAAGTTGGCATTTAGTTTTAAACTTTATTTTCTGTCTTTTGATAGAACACATTTTGCTACAATTTGTGAAAGAAACCATTATTTAAACACATCAACTAAATAAAATGTGAACATAATTTGTAGAGTTGAGAAGCCAGGATTTGTAAGTTGTTTAATTCTTTTTTTAAAATGTGTTTTAATGATGTGGACAATGCTGGTTATATGCATCTATTGCTCATCTTCAGTTGTCCTGATAATAAGGTGACCAGCTAGACCACTTCAGAGAGCATTAAAAGAATCAACCATGTAGCATGGGACTGGAGTCATGTGTAGGCCAGACCAGACTATCTTCCCTGGAGGACATGAGCACAAAAAATCTGAAGCTCTCATGGTCAATTTTGAGGTCCAAACACACAAATTACTCAATTCGTTGAATTAAATTTTATAACTTGCCATGGTACAATTTGAACTTTCAACTTGTGAGTTGCCAGTCCAATACCATTACTACTACCTTATCCATCTATTTTAATTTATGAAAGCGCGTGAAGATGGTCACCTGGAGAAGGCCTGAGCATCTGCCTTTCCTTGCTGATGACATTTTCAAAGAGTGACTTTAAGTATTAGCTTGTTACTTGGATGTAAGTGTTTTCAGATGTTGCAGTGCAGTGGCAGACCCAGCAAACTATGAACCATACAATCCATTATCTCTGTAAAGTGCCATGGTATGAATTGCAATGCATCATACATCAGGGCCTTGTGTGGATCAGAACCAGGTACTACATTGTAGCAGGAACTGATGTGGGATTCAGAACATGTTCGCACCCATAAAACAAGAAGCCGAACTGTCGTTATTTCTTCATTTTTCACTTATAGGATCATTTTTCTAAAACTCAAATGAAACCAGCATGCTTGCAGACTTTTTTCCTGGTTAAATATGGAACGCCCAACAATAGGCTAATTCTAAACCCATCCAACAGTTTAATAGGCGATTTACTACTAAGAAATCCTTTGGAACAAAACCTAAGTACATTAAAGTCAGACAGTAGGCTTATTACTCTAGAGACCCATGAAATGATAAATTACCCATTTTTAACTATAATTAATACTTAAGGCAGTGTTTCCTGTGATACATGGTGAATAGGCTATTGTTCATAGCTTCTGGAGTTGGTACCTTCTTATGATGTTGTGTGTCTAACTGTGATTTGTTCTGAAGTGCCCAAGTACTCTCTTGGAGTGGATAGAGGCAATAATTTGTTTGCTAAGCCTGTCTCAGGAACCATACATCATTTGAGGAAACAAAGCCCCTTTGCAGCTGATACGATCAGCTTCCTCTATCTGTGTTCCTTTTTTTCCCCACAGTACACGTCCAGGCTCTCAAAATGTTTTCATTGTGATAATTTGTGATGGTCATGTTCCAGAAGTCAGGGCAAAATGCATCTATCTTAAGCTGAATGTTGGACTTTTATTTTCCATACATCGTGAGCTGTACCACTTGAGGAAAGTTCTTTGCCAACTTTTATTCTCAGTATTCCTTTGTTTTGTTTAATTTTTCATTTTGTCAAAAAAACAAGGTTTGGGAAATTAATCACCCTTGCCATAACTACCAAGGGAACAAGGACCACCACAGAGCCCTCTATTATCAAAAAGCACAAACTCTTCTACATACGGCAGCAAAAGAGCAAATATCATTCGGAAAAATAGTAATACATAACTGTCATTAAAAACACATGCAAACAAACTTCGAATAGCAAACTGGACTTATGATTAATAAAGGCATCACTTCAGACTTCTTCACTTCACGTTGTGATACAGTCCTCAGTCCCACATTAACTGTCTATAAATTTGCTTCTGGGATTCAGCATATATATCTAAATAAAAATATAAAGCAGCTTTGGTAAAATGCAACAGCAGTTTGGTAGTTCTTAAGAAATATTTCATCTTAATTTGTCTCCTATTTCATATATTATTAGCTCTTTAACGTACTTTATTTAATAATTTGGGAAAATCAATCCTAATGTTTACTGGGAAAAAAAACATTTGACAAGCAAAGAAAAATGGATCTTTAAAGTTGAGCCTGGAAACCTGAATATCATAGCTAACATATGTACCTTTCAGCCCAAGTTCTCGTCTCCTTGACAATTTTGTTTGAAGGTATTATTCTCAAGGAATATTTTCATGAATGCATTTCATTAAGCATTTGATATACAATCGTTGCTAAAACTGATCACTGTTAAGACTTATTTTGCAGAATCCCATTGATTTCATAAATTTTGTGAAGAAATAAGCATTAATAATGGTAGTCACAGCCATAACATAATGGCATCTCTCCAATAGCTGCTAATTTTTGATGACATTTTGGGAGTTGAAATGACTCCTGTTGTTGTATTTCTTGTCTGCAAAAAAATAGAACAACATGCGGAGAAAGTTCTGACCGAGTGTTTCTCCATGTGCACTACTCTCCAGATCACTTAGCTTTGGAAATAGCCTTGTGAACGGTAACTGAGAGGCTTTCAGCCTCTTATAGTGACCTTACTAAAGAGCCATTAAGGGGAGCTCGCACGAAGTTCCACAGCCTTAGATTACCACAGCATAGGTCTACCTCAACGCTCAAGAGCTGTCATTGGAATAGTGGAAGGGAGAGGAAGGCATGGAAAGTGAACTGAACCACATCCTAAGAATATGTGGTGAGAGAAGCAGAGACAAAGGAAATTAATGGGTGCAAATGATCCCAATTTCTCACCCTGTAGGTCTTATCATGAGAAGGGAAACTGAAGAGTAGTGCAGTACTACATAATTCAAAACACGTTAGTATTGCATTGTGAAAGATCATGTGCACTGGATCAGAATACTACTAACAAAATTGCTTCAATTTGCTAAACATACTGCCACTCAACTCACAGTTATCATTGCACAATTGCATTTTATTTTCACAAAACTCAGGACAGAGAAAGGATTGCTGAGCACCATATGCGTCAAATAGATTGAAATGAGCACAAGAATTGACTGCCACTTTTGTAGCTAGTTTTATTTTTGCAACTGTATTAATAGAAAATTATTTAGCAGTGTCCTGTTGCAGATCATTTTGAACTAGGGAATCTCAATTTTTTTTGGTGATACTGTAACAATTTATATAGCAACTTTAACAAAATGAAATTTCCCAAAGCACTTCTCAGGAGCTTTATAAAAGAAAGAATGAAATTGAGCCGCATAAGGAGATACTGGGTCAGATGACCAAAACCATGCTCAAAGAGATAGGTTTTAAGAAGTGTCTTGAATGAAGAAAGTGAAGTAGTGAGGCAGAGAGGTGTGGGAGGGAATTCCAGAGCTTGGGGTCAAGGCAACTAAAGGCACAGCCGCCAATGGTGAAGAAATTGTGAATGGAAATGCACAAGAGGCCAGAATTAGAGGAGCTCAGATATCTTGGAGGGCTGTGGGAGATTACAGACACAGCGAGGGGCTGGAGAGATTTCAAAACAAGGATGAGAATTTTAAAAACAAGGTGTTTCTTGACTGGGGGCTAAGGTAGGACAGCGAGACCAGGGGAAGAGGACTTGCTGCAAGTTAAAACACAGACAGCAGAATTTTGGATGACCTCAAGCTTAAGTAGAATGTGGGAGACTGGCCAGGAGTGTGTTGGAATAGTCAAGTCTTGAGGTAATAAAGCCATAGATGAGGGTACAATTACGATACAATTACGTTTTATGTGTGTGCTTGAAGATTAGGTCTCAGTGACTATTTTTGATTTCTTGCTTTTTTATATAGTAGCTATGCAGTAATATCGAGTTCCAATACCATGCAGAATATTGATTACAATGGCTGATTGTAAGCATTAAAATATTTTTTCTTGTTATTTTCTGGTAATCTGCAACTTAGGAGATGCTACAAGATCATGGAATAACATCGGCACAGTAATGATTCATTCCTGTATTACTTATGGAGCAAAAGGATGAAAAATTAACTGTTACAATGATTAAGTTTTGAAATCCTGAATTTAACTGGCATAACAAGATTCCATCTTCTCTCTAAGTGCCAGCTGTGGCACTCTTGCCTTTGAGTTACAAGGTTCTGGGTTCAAGTCTCACTGCAGGACTTGGGTATAAATATCAAGGCTGACACTCCAGTGCAGTACTGAGTGCTGCACTATTGGAGGTGCTGTCTTTTGGATGAAGTGTGAAACTGAGGCCCCATCTGCCTGCTTACGTACATGGTCTCATTGCATATTTTGAAAAAGAGCAGAGGCAATATTCCCAGTGTCCTGGTGAAAAAGAAGATTATCAGGTCAATATCTCATTGCTGTTCATTGGAGTTTGCTGTGAACATATTGGCTGCCACGTTTCCTACATTACAACAATGAGTACTCTTCAAAAAGTACTTAACTGGCTGTAAAGCTCTTTAAGGTGTCTAGCGGTCATGAAAAGCACTATATAAATGAATAAATATATAGATGCAAGTCCTTCTTTCTATTTCTGTGTGAAACAGATCACTTTTACCAACTTACTGATGTTGAGGCATATGATACATTTTCTTCCTCGCAGTTTACAAAATTGTAATACTTTCTCATTTAGGATCTGGTGATAAACTAGATCATATGGACCATTGTTACAGAAAAATATTTAGCAGGCTGCAATTGTTCACAAAAAGCAGCAATGTCAGTACAGGATTGAGTGAACGCTGGTGCCTTCTGGGTACACTAAATTTCCCACACTTTCAGCTGGGCCAATCAAAGACAAAAAACACAGCAGAGGCTGTCACACTGCACAGCAGCATGAGCAACGCTTTATAGATTTCAGCTCATTAAGTGCTTCATTAGCAGCTTAACAAATGGCTCAGCAGGATTACTCCTGGCATATTTTCATTGGCTGGGCTGTTGTTTTTGATTGCTAATGAATGATGCTGAATCCTTACTGTTTAAATTAGTGTGTTCCTGTGACTTCATTATCAGGCTAGGCAAAGAGTGGACACATTCTTGATTGCTTTTTTCTTAAAAAGAGGAGGTGGTAGCATAGTGGCATTGTCACTGGACTAGTAATCCAGAGACCCAGGGTAATGCTCTGGGGACCTGGGTCTGAATTCCACCATGGTGAAATTTGAATTCAATAAAAATGTAGAATTAAAAGTCTGATGACCATTTGAATTCAGTAAAAATCTAGAATTAAAAGTCTGATGACCATTGCCAATTGTTGTAAAAGCCCACCTAGTACATTAATGCCCCTTTAGGGAAGGAAATCTGCCATCCCTGTGACTCTTAAATGCCCTGTGAACAAGCCCAATTAGGGATAGGCAATAAATGCTGGCCTAGCCACATCCCATGAGTGAATTTTTAAAAAATCACCCTTTGAAGCAAATTACAGAAATCCAGCAAGTTCCTGCAGTACTGGATTGCATATAAAATTTCAACAATCACCTTATTCCACAATAAAAAGATGAGAGAAAAGTGAAAATGGCAGTAGTACAATCAAACAATGTATTTCCATTTCTAGTCTGTGCTGAGTTGGCTGATCATAAGTAGACCGACAGTAGGAGCTATAATTAGCCTACAATGCAAGTGGAGAATAAAATTCAGCTCAGGGTCCCCTTTTCAAACAATTATCCAGTGTCCCCCTTCTGGAAATGTCAATTAAAGGAGGATTGGGCTTAACTGTGATTATCATCATTGTCAAACAGCCTACCAACACTTAATGTTGGTAGATTTTACTAGATGGTAGATGTTCATAGATTTTATGGCTCCTTGCTGCTGGTGAGATGCCACACATGCCACTAGTATGAATTGGAATATCATAAACCTACTTCCTGTGATTTTCCAATGCATGCTCATGGCATGTGAAATACCTGATCAGGGTAAGGGCTCAGTATATCTACCCCTAACTGTTGTACACATAAAATATTGACCATTCTGCTGAGGCTAACTGATACTTTAGGACATTTCCAGGATTCAACATTTTCTAGGAGACAAGCAAAGGAATTGAGCAAAAGAAAGGAAAATGTTTCTGAGATCATTTACTTTCACTAGATTTTGTGACAAAGCTGATTTTTAAAATTGGTTGTACAAAGTAATACTGTCACATGTACAAATTTAATTTGATGTCATTTCTCAAGGCAACAAATTATAATAATGAAATACACATGAATGTAAACAGTTTGACTAAATGGGCTGAATTTTCATCTCCAAATAGGGACAAATATGGAGGCGAATGGGTGTGAAAATTCACGCCACTGGCCAATGTGTCAGTTTTCCGGCAGCAGCCTGCCCTTGCACCATTTTCCTAGAGGCGGGATGGGGGCTGAAAAAGCTACCCATCCATAAGCAGCAGGTAGCCAACTGCGGTAAATAAGTGGTCTATTAAGGCTGATTGGAAATAAGTCAGAAGCTGACTGGAGTTTTGCAGGCAGCCTGTAGGCCCCCGCCCCCTACCCAATGAGAATTAGGTTAGCTGCCTGCAGACAGCTTCCAGCAGGAGGCTAGAGGGCCAGTGCTCCTGGCAGGCTTTGAGGCCCTCTTGCCCATCTGGTTACAGCTGCAGCCAGGCCCCCCTCCACAAGGGTTGTCCACTGCTGAGGCCATTTTTTAAGTTAAGCATGCATAATGAGGCTTTGTTGAGAGCCCAGACTCCCATAAAAGGTTTTACTTTGTTGACAAGCTGGGGAGAAGGGAAAACTATGCCTGATTGACATCTTTATGATACTTTAAGAAGCTATTTTTTCTGTGATCTATTTTGTTAATGGCTAAATGTTTATTTGCACAAGATAAAGAGGAGTCAAATGTTTGTAGCATCTTCTATTGATACTTCAAAGGTCTGGTTGATTGACACTTTTTTAGGGTTGTAGCAACAGCAGTTTATCTTTAAAGAAAATTATAAATGATTGTTTTAAGCAGTTCCACATATGCCATCGTTAATATAGGAGTCATTGATCCTGTACAGAGTGTTTACTGGATAAATGGGCACAGAAGTGTCATGAGTTGGATTGAAGGAGATATGAGTTGGCATAGAGGTGGCATGATGAGTGGGTGGGTGTGTGAGGGGTGAAGGCTATAGGGCCTAAAATATAAGCAAACAAGTGGGACTAAGTCCGGAGAATGGAGGCAAGTTTTTTTAACCAGCATGTCTTGGCACATGGTTGCCTCTGATTTGCTTCCAGGGATGGTGGGCTCGCACTGGCAACCACTAACTCCCCCCACCCCCCAACTTCCTGCCAGAGCAAAAATTGGGTCTGACAGGGCACTTTCTACTGAGCTACCAACTTGAGCTGCCCACCTCGGTAGCGAAAATCCGTCCCTGTATATTTGCCCAGAAATAATAGACTAGTCAGTATTTAAGTTAGAAGCCTAATGCCTAAGTATCTGCCGAAAATGTAAAAAGAATGTCAATGTTGAATCATTTCAAATCTCTTTTGCCAACACAATTTTACAACAAGGACGACATTGAGTAATTTTTTTGATTGCATGCTCCTGGTACCTGCTAGGGTTTCAAAATGAGAAAATTTATCCGTTGGAAAATAATTTGGGCTAAATTGGATAGTCCCCAAAATTGGGTGCATGGATCAAGATACATGATTAGACCCCACCTGTTGAGTGCAATGCAGGCAGCATGCCAACTTTGTGCTGCCTGCTCATTTGAATGACTGCCTTGTGCAACCAGAGGTAACCATGATACATATTGGCTGCAAACATCAGCAGTGGACACAATATGTAACTTGTCTGCACTGTTTAAAGCTACCCTGCGCTTCTTAAAGGGTGGGGGTTGGTGGTGGGGGGGAGGTGGGGGGGGGGTGCACTATGGCAGGAACAGGTGGTGGGCAGTCCTGCAGGATGTGAGTCTGACCTTGGAAACAGTGAAGAATGGCACACAGTGCAAAAGAGTCGGCCCCAGGATTTTTCGGAGCTGCACTAGAGGCCTTGGTGGAGGAGGTAGAAAGGAGGACAGATGTCTTGCAGCTGGAGGGGGCCAAAAGGCCCTCTGGACTTTACACTCAGAAGGTAGTGGGAGCAGATAACAATGGAGGTCAATGCCAGGAGTCAAGCCCTGAGGACCTTGATACAGTGTCGCAGTTCAGTGACCTCACTCGAGTGATCAAGGCTAGTGAATGCATCTTCAAATGCTATTTCCCTTCAATTGCCCCATAAGCTTCAGACGCTGCTCAGTTACCACACCCATTACTCACCAACCATGGTAATGAGTACGGTAATTGAGTTCATACCTAACATTCATAAACTCACCCTCACAAACTTGGCACTGCTGCAAGCCTCACACCCACATGACACAGCTCTCACACACTGACAGTTATTCAATCAGGGTTCAGCTAAACATATTGCACAACACTTACTGACACACCTCCCTCTCTATTGCATGACAAGGTGGCGCATGACCAGAGGCAGCAGGTACTAACTGGAGGGGACGGATGTGGCTGCGTGTCCTAGCCCTCAAGGAAAAGATGGTATTCGCCATTACTGGGGCAACCATTGCTGAGGTCATGGCCAGTGGAGGAGCCGAAACCATTGAAGATTTTGGTATCCACATACCTAATTCTCCTTCCTATCCCCCTCACCCCTTGCTTCTTCTGATTTAGAAGCTGTAGATTATGTAGGCATGCAACTCCTAATTTCTCTCTCTTCACCCCTCACCACATCTTACCCTTGTGCCTTTTTCCTCTCAGATACCCAAGAGGTGCAATTTGGCCAGGCAGTGGAGAAACACTAAGAACATCAAGAAGACAGTGATGATGAGGAAGCAGCACTGTTATTTGATTTCGCACTTGCAGCCACCAGCTCAGATCCTGACATCTTAGAAGATAACTTAGAGGCTGGATCTGCATGTGCTGGTACAGGCCACCCCACCCACCCCGTAACCGCACCCCACGGGCAAGAGTATGCTGCACAAAAACAAAATACTGCGGGTACTGGAAATCTGAAATGGAAACAGAAAATGCTGGAAGTACAGCAAGTCAGGCAGCAGCTGAGGAGAGAAATGAGGGTGAGCAAATTTTTAAAAAGGCTTTAAAAAGCTTCTAAACAAGGTGCAGTAACCAGGCAACACTGGGAGATAGTTCATTTTGAAGTGCGCAGCTTGATACACGCCACAGCCTGGCCCCAGAGCCAGCGCCATAACACGTGGTGACTGCATGGTGAAAACAAAAGGGAGAAGAAAAATTCGGCTACTAAATCCGATCCTCCAGTGACAGCAATTAATTAATTTGACCTTAATAATCGGTTTAACATGTGATCCGGAGAAGGTTTGAAACGGTTCAGTAACCCTGGCGGATATCCAAAAAAGCCGATCGGCTTGATTACTGCAGCACCATTTAAAAAATTTAAAGCAAACCTCTCCTGTGCTGAACACAGCGATGGATTTAAACTTTACTTTGCCAGAACGATTTGGACAGATGGAAGGGCCAGACCAAGCACAGAATAGGGCATTATGGAGGAGGAGATTTTTAAGATACAGAATTGCATCAGAATTAAATAACAAACCAGAGGCTGAACAAGTTAAACATTGTTGTATTCAAGTGGTGCAATTGCTGATGATGGGATAGCGAAACAAAGCATTTCTGAATCATCGGAAAAATTTGAAGAGGTCATAATGACAGTTACTTTAACCTATGAAGTAACAAAATTCTGGAAAGAGCAAAATTTAATAGAAGGGTCCAAAAGCGTGGAGAACCTGTGAACACCTTCATCAATGATTTGTATCGGTTGACTGAAGGCTGTGAATATGGTGATTTTAAGTCTGAGCTGATACAAAACAACATAGCAGTTGGGGTAACTGATGATACCCTTTTATGACCTGCTTCAATCCAAAAAAGATTTAACTTTCGAGAAGGCGATACAAGATTGTCAGACAATTTGAGGTCCACCAGCAAACTAGATCCACGTTAAGAGGGGAAGATAAACCATGGTGCAGAACATCCCCAATGATGGTACAACTCATTAAACAACAAAAACAGAATTACCTGGAAAAACTCAGCAGGTCTGGCAGCATCGGCGGAGAAGAAAAGAGTTGACGTTTTGAGTCCTCATGACCCTTCAACAGAACTGAGTAATATTAGGAGAGGGGTGAAATATAAACTGGTTTAAGGGGGGGGGGGGATAGAAGTGTGGGGGGGTGGATAGAAGTGTGGGGGGGGGAGAGAAGTTGCGGGGGGGTGTGGTTGTAGGGACAAGCAAGCAGTGATAGGAGCAGATAATCAAAAGATGTCACAGACAAAAGAACAAAGAGGTGTTGAAGGTGGTGATATTATCTAAATGAATGTGCTAATTAAGAATGGATGGCAAGACACTCAAGGTACAGCTCTAGTGGGGGTGGGGTGGAAAGACTAACAGGGCATAAAAGATTTAAAAATAATGGAAATAGGTGGGAAAAGAAAAATCTATATACATTATTGGAAAAAAACAAAAGGAAGGGGGAAGAAATGGAAAGGGGGTGGGGATGGAGGAGGGAGTTCAAGATCTAAAGTTGTTGAATTCAATATTCAGTCCGGAAGGCTGTAAAGTGCCTAGTCGGAAGATGAGGTGCTGTTCCTCCAGTTTGCGTTGGGCTTCACTGGAACAATGCAGCAAGCCAAGGACAGACATGTGGGCAAGAGAGCAGGGTGGAGTGTTAAAATGGCAAGCGACAGGGAGGTTTGGGTCTTTCTTGCGGACAGACCGCAGGTGTTCTGCAAAGCCGTCGCCCAGTTTACGTTTGGTCTCTCCAATGTAGAGGAGACCGCATTAAACAACAAAATGTGAAAGACACTCCAGGGCAAAGAAGGGCGCATGCAATTAAAACTCCAGATGGTGATAAGCTAGTACTGTGGTAGCAAAAAGCCTCGCAGGTGTGAACAGTGCCCTGCAAGCATGGTAGAATGTTTCCACTGAAAAAGGCTGGGACACTTTGGAAAATGTGCAGATCAAAAATCTCTAAACAGACAGAGGATCACCAGCGAATCTTCACACAAAAAGCCATCAATGAAATAGAAGAGTCACACCAACAGGAGGAACAACAATGCTTCCTAGGTGAGATTAAAGATCCCAGATATACTTTTTGGAATGCCGACATATGCATCAATGGGCAAATTACTAATTTTAAACTAGACACAGGAGCAAGTGTGAGAATCGTGGCTGGTTAAACAATGTCTGCAGCCACCCACAACGCAGTTGTACAGACCAGGGGAGTCAGGTCAAAGGTACATTGCAAGCAACACTCTAATATAAGAACAAACAGATACAGGAACCGTTATATGTGCTTCACAACCAAGAATTCTCTATTCTGAGCAGGAAAGCCTGTGTCGACCCCAACCTCATCTAAAAGATCAAAGAGATTAACCAGCCTGGCAGAATGTTTCCATTGAAAAAGGCTGGGATACTTTGGAAAATGTGCAGATCAAAAATCTCTAAACAGACAGAGGATCACCAGCGAACCTTCACACAAAAAGCCATTAATGAAACGGAAGAGTCATACCAAGAGGAAGAACAACAATGCTTCCTAGGTGAGATCACCAGCAAGGATCTGGTTCTGATTTTAAAAAGGATTTTCCAAAACTGTTCAATGTGCTGGGGTGACTGAAGACTGAATACAGCATAACACTGAGAAACAATGCCAAACCAGTGTGCCTGTTTACTCTAAGGAAAATACCGCACATGCTTACGAAGCAAGTAAACTGCAACTTGATGAGATGACCAACATGGAAGTCATCTCCCCTGTTACTCAGCTGATGAGATGGTCCTGGTTCCAAAACCAAATGCGTCCATTTCCATTTGTGTCGACCTGGCACAACTCAACAAGGCTGGGGCAAGGGAAATCCACCTGATGTTCTCGGTGGACAACAGCTTGAGCAAGCTCTCCAAGAATATAGAGTTCTCGAAACTTGATGCCATCAGCAGCTTCTGGCAGATACCGTTAGATGAAAAATCTAAGTTGCTGACAACTTTTATTACCCCAATCGGCAAATTTTGCTTCAATCATTTGCCCTTCGGCATTACCTCGGAACCTGAGATTTTACAGCGCACGATGCCGGCCATCTTACAAGTCCTAAAAGGATTCATCTGCCACATGGATGATGTCCATGTCTATAGAATGACTGTCGAGGAACACAACATGAATCTTGAGGCTGTTTTGAACTGCTTGCATGAAGCAGGATTAACACTGAATGATAAGTGCGAATTCTCTAAGGCCTCCATTCGGTTTTTGGGTCATATTGTGTGCAACAAAGGCATGATGGCAGGCCCACATAAAACTAAGGCAATCAGTAAATTTCCAACCCCATCATCCATTCCAGATCTCCAAAGATTCCTGGGCATGGAAACCAGCTCCCGAAATTCTTGCCGATCATGGCACATGTCATGGAGCCCTTGCATCACCGACTGAAAAAGGCCCAAGCATGGTGCTGGGGTGCACACCAGGAGCGAGCATTCCATCATGCTGCTCTCACCAGATAACCTGGCTCACTATGACCTATCCTTGCCAACCACAATCGCAGCGGATGCCTCATCAATAGACTAGGGGTAGCCTTGTTCCAAGAGCAGCTGGATGGATGCTGCCAGCCAGTATATTACGCATCTAGAACCCTATCAGACACAGAGATAAGGTATGCAGTTATAGAAAAAGAGGCTGTTGCAGTCACATAGGCTCGTGAGAAATTCTCCAACTATATCATTGGGTCAGATCACAACGCATTAGTCTCACTACTGGATGAGACAGAACTCACCACAGGCTCCCCAGAATTCAGATTCTGCTTGTGTCCTTGCGCTTTGCTTACGAGACAGTGTATGTCCAGGAGAAGCATCAAACAACTGCGGACGTACTATCCAGGGCCACAGTCGATCGTCTTGTGACACAGGATGTCAACCTGGTCGATGAGGTTGAGTCCTTTTCCCAGTTTATGACAACACAGCTGCCAGCAAGCTCTAAGAAGCTACGACAGATACACAAAGAGCAGATGCAAGACGAAGGGTACATCCGCATCTGTCAGTACTACACACAAGGTTGTCCACAGCAGCATCCCGGTGGCACTGTCATGAAAATATACTTAGGGAAACACTTCACCATAATTGGTGTTCTTCTGGTGTATGGTGAGTGATTGGTTGTTCCCGTCTCACGCAGATGGGAGATTCTGTAATGAATCCAAGGCCACTTGGGCATCACAAAGTGTAAAGCACAAGCCCAGTCTGCAATGTGTGGCCGGGAATATCAAGTGCGAGAAAGAGATGACTTCAAATTGCCGGGTGTGTGAGCTGCACAAATCAGTCCAGTCCCCTTATCCCTACACAATTCCCTACCAGGCCGTGGGAACGTTTGGGAATGGATCTATTATTGTACAATGGCAAATCCTTCCCCATCATTGTCGACTACCTCACTAGGTGGATTGAGGTGAAGTGTTTACACACAACAACCACAGAGTCAGTCATTAGGTCGTTGAAAGATGTCTTTGCAGTACATGGCATTCTGGACCAAGTGGTGTCCGACAATGGCCCGCAATTTGCTAAAGACTGCTTCACTGATTTTGCCAAGAGCTACAGATTTCAACACCTCACCAGCTGCTCAAGGTATCCATAATCTAATGGGAAGGCAGAAAGGGGCATCCACACTATTAAAACCCTCTTGAATAAAAATGATGACTTTCCAATGGCACTTATGACATATAGATCCATTCAACTGCAACACGGATTGACACCATCAGAGCTGCTAATGGGCAGTAAACCTCGTACCTTGCTGCCCAAGAAGTTAACCCCAGGGTTAGAAGCCTGGGACTATCAGAAGCTTCAGGACTGAGAACAGTCCTACAGAAAGCAATGAGCTTCCACTTAAATAGGAGGTACCGTACCAGAAACTTGCCCAAGCTAAATGACAAAGACAAGTTTTGGATCAGAGACCTCAGAAGAGAAGGCATCATTGCCCTAATGGAAGAAGATCAACAATGGTCTTACTTGATACATACCCTAGAAGTTTTATCCACATTCTTCAAGGAAAACCTTCTATTATACTTTTGGGCAAACCAGATGCAGAACCTCAAATAAACAAAACACCAAATACTGCAGCTTCTACTGAAGAACAGCCAAGTCAAAACAAAGAGATTCAAGTTGAGACTACAGTCCTCCAAGTTTCAAAAGAATATGATCAGGGACAGTTGTAAAACCTCCAGACCGTTTAAACCTGTGAAGTGAGAGACTTGGGGGGTGAAGAGGTAGCATGTAAGTATAATTTTTAAAAAATTTGTTCATGAGATGTGGGTGTTGCTGGCTAGGCCAGCATTTATTGTTCAAATGCCATTTAAGAGTCAACCACATTGCTGTGGGTCTGGAGTCACATATAGGCCAAATGAGGTAAGGACAGCAACTTTCCTTTCTTAAAGGACATTAGTGAACCAAATGGATTTTTACAACAATCAGCAATGGTTCCATGGTCGTCATCAGACTTTTAATTCCACATTTTTATTGAATTCAAAGTACATCATCTGCTGTGGTGGGATTTGAACCAGGTCCCAGACAATTACCCTGAGCTTCTGGAATACTAGTCTAGTGACAATAGCACTATGCCACCACCTCCTCTGTTTTAAAAGAAAAGCAATCAAGAATGTGTCCCACTCTTTGCCTGACCTGATATTGAAGTCACAGGAACACACTATTTTAAACAGTAAGGTTTCGGCATGGTTGAATTCATTAGCAATCACAAACAACAGCCCAGACAATACCACTATGCCACCACCTCCCTTGATGTAAATGTATTTGGATAAAGACTTGGAGGGAGGTGTAGTATTAGGATGTTCAGGACTGAAAGAGTTAATGTGGGACTAGGGAAACAGTACCACTCACATGACTAGTAGTAATCTGGTAATAGTCTGAATGGGGAAAGCTCATGGCTTGGACTGAAGAAGCCTACTATCTTGTATATCTGTACGTAGTTATGTTCTACAATAAATAGTTACTGTTTAGACTCTACAACCTGAATTTTCAGCTTGGCAGGCGGGCATGATCAGCGGGCCTGGGAACAGCCGGGAAACAGGCCCCCGACCACAATCAGCCCATGACGGCGATTTCACGCTGGCTGGCCAATTCAGGCCCACCCAGCGTGAAACGCAGCTTCCCAATGGTCAGGAAGGGCTGGGTGGAGGCAGGGGCCTGTTGGCCAGTGGGTCCAATGGCGACCTGGCAGCCAGTTTAAAAATGGGACAGGCAGCCCCTTGAAGGCAGCTGGTGAAGAAGCATACAGTCTCTGTTGCGGAGATGGTACTTATGACCTCGGCAGCGGCTGGACGTGCCAGGCGGGAAGGCGGATTGGGTGGGCACTCAGCCCCCCCACTTTTCAGATGAGTGCCTCGCGGTCCTCCTGGAGGAGGTGGTTGGTCAGAGGGACACCCTTGTACCAAGGGATGGAAGGAGGAGGCCACTGCACCTAATGAAGAAAGCCTGGGAGGAGGTGGCAGCCTAGGTCAGCAGCCATGACGTTGTGCAGTTGACATCGGTACAGTGCCACAAGAGGTTGAATGACCTGCTGCGCTCAGGGTCGGTGAGTACCATGTTGTCATGGGTCAGTGTGGTGAAGTATTGAGGGCTGGCCATCCCCCATGGAGCTAAGGGGTGTTAGAGTCTGAGTGCCAACTGTCATTGACACTGGAGCTGGCCAAGGGGGTGAGCCCTGGCAGCTTGGACTGAGTGCCTTGTGGCTTGAGGACCACGACTCAGATATGCCCTCCAAGGGGTTCCTCAGGTGGGCTTAGCCAGGCTGCAATGGTGCTGCAGGTAGAGAGTGGACTAATCAATGCTTCTCTGTCCTTTCAGGAGAAGAAAAACCATAAGCAATTGGAGGAGTCACAGACAGGCGGAGGCCCGCCCAACCTGCTGCTGCTGACCAGGTTCAAGCAGGACGCCCTGGAACTGGAGAGCCGGCACGCTCCTCACGCAACCAGGCGTGGAGAGGCGGAGGTATCTGACGAAGAGCGCAGTGCACAGGGGTGAGAGTTTCAGCTTGTGCAATCATTCTAGTGTAGCCTCTTCATTGATGAGAGCCTCAAACCTGGAGTCCCCATTGATCATTGAAAGACAATGGTGCAGATCTCTATGGCCTCACCAGGGTGCCTGGCATGCAGAGTGATAGTGTGATGACTTAAACTAATGGCATGTCCTTGTTCTCCCTTAGATTCGCCAGCAGGCACTCATTCTCAGCACCCAGAAGGGCCACCCCTGGTGCCAGAGGGCCGCCGTTCTTCATCTGTACCTGCGTCACCCCCGCTCTCTGAACCAGGCACCAGCACAGATACGAGCACGTCGGTGGGCATTAGATCTTTGGCTACATTGTTGGTGCACATTGGTGAGGGCATTTCACGCTCGCTTAAGGTGCAGGCGGAGGCAGAGACTGCCCAGGGCGCTGGCAGTCGGAGGACTGCAGGAGAACAGGACGATACTGGGTCGAAGGCAGATGATGAGCCTCTGGAGTCATCCATTGGGTGGCAGATGTTGGACTTCCAGCGGGATGTGCAGGAGGATCTGGTGGAGATCCATGAGTGTATGTGTGCCATGGCCTCTGTTGTGGAAGAGTCCATGCGGAGCATGAGTACTGCATTGACCTTCATGGCCAAGCACAATTCTTCCTCCATTGAGAGAGTGGCAACTCTCATGGAGAGGCAGCTCCAGGGACAGAATCAGGGGTTCCTGGGGTTGTACTCGGACCTGCAAGCCCTCACACAGGCAATGACCTCAGGTGGTCAGTGTCAGTGCGGAAGATGGATGAGGCACCCAGTATTCCAACTAGGTGCCCGTCCATCAATGGCAAGCAGGGAGGTCCAGAGCAACCTCATGTTGGCACATGACCTGCTTATTGTCTCTGCGGGCTCCTCTCAGGGCGTTCTGGATGATAGCTCCTCCGCCCCTCTGCCAGTGACTGTGGCATCTGCTGAGGCTGCGATGATTGGGGAGGTGCCAGCTGTGGCACTGGCCGCTCCCTCCTGGTGGGGCCAGCATAGGCTCTACTGGCCAGAGGTTGACCGCCAAGGTCATCAAGGCCAACAAGACACCAGAGTCAGCAGGCTGTCTCCAATGTCACTGCCTGTGATGGGGTGCGGTGGGGGGGGGAGAGAGAGAGAGAGAGGAGGTGGGGTGAGGGGAGAGGGTGGTAGGAGAGAGGGGAGGGAGGGGGGAGGAGGAGGGGGGGGTAGGGTGCGGGCACCAAGATGCAGCACTCACAAACATAAGTTTAAGGATCCATGAGCACAAGAGGGACTGTTCATGCATGATCATCTGTTCAGTTATGTTTGGTTTATATGTCTACTGGTGTGGACATCAATACCAGTAATGGTCATGTCAATGTGATTTCAATGCAACAATAACATTAAATTTGCTTTTGTTGTGATGGCCTGAGTATGCTTCACCTTTTATTTTTGGTCCAGTATGTAATGCTGGACGTGAGTGGCTCAAAACCTTATTGCACAGGCACTGAGTGGACTTGGGTTCACGTGACAGTGGTATTTCGGACATCCTGGATAGAGGCGGCTGCCCTGGCATGAGGTGGGAGCAGATCATTGACAGCCTAGCTGAAGGAGCATTGGATCAAGGCATCCCTGGTGTCCCTGGCCTCATGGAGGTTACTGAGGTCTGGCTCCATGCCCTCAGCGTTCTCCTCACCGTGCTCCTGTTCTGACTCACTACTGGATTCATCATCTATGGCCTGTGCAGCTGCGTCAAGATCCTCTTCCTCCAGTGGGTCCCCCCTTGCCAGTGCCAGATGGCCTCCTCTCCCTTCTGCCCCTGTCTTCCCCCTCAGAGGAGGTGTCACCAGTGGAGACCACAATCCCCATGACCAGGGTGAAAGAAGGTTGTCTGATACCTGGAAGGGTCCGCACGGTCTCAGTCCTCCAGGGGCCTTTAGAGACACTAAGGAGTCCTGAAATGAAGCCTGGAAATGCTAAGAATAAAGCCCCGAGCAGAGATGAAGCTGCCAAGTACCAATAAGCAGCCAGCAGCAAACTATCTCCAAAACTCCTCACTACTCACAATGGCAAAGCTGCTGACCCTTTTTATCCCGCCCTTGGATGAGATTTTGCAAAATGTTGGCTGCCCGCCTGCCTGGTTTGCCCGTGCAATGAGTGAAAAATCGCACGGGCAATGTGAATTCTCGATCAATTGCCTTTTAATGGCCTTAACTGGTCTTTTTATTGAGGGCGGATGCGGCTCTGACACCTGCGCGCGCCGCCGAGCAAAATATCGCGTGAGTGCAGGATACAGTCAGGATGCTCACTCGACATCATCTCACACGATTTCACATCCGACCAGCGTAAAGGTCAGCCCTATGGCTCTAAATCTCTTCCTTAGACAACCAGAACATACAATACTTTCCAGCTTGGAAATGGTGTCTAACCCAATCATTCACTTGAGGATCCAACAATGCTAGCGTCTGATAGCCAATTTTGCAGTTTCTGTTTTAGCACAAGCAGCTTCCACCCAATGTTTGAGTTTTGCAGTGGAAGCTCAAACTGAAATCATCCAAGGTCAGCGTTCTGCCCTGCAAGCTCTGACTGCT
Organism: Cetorhinus maximus; assembly: GCF_964194155.1. NCBI lineage: Eukaryota > Metazoa > Chordata > Chondrichthyes > Lamniformes > Cetorhinidae > Cetorhinus > Cetorhinus maximus. The sequence continues at coordinate 106,645,732 of NC_135884.1, forward strand.
GCCATCATAACTGTGGATTATAGTAATGCAAAGGGGCTTGCAGGGTGTAACCACAGTCCAGAAACCTGTCCTCCAATAGGTAGCTAGGATCACTGAGAAGGTGCTTTGGAGGAGTGGCAGTGCTCCTGTGGAGCATTAAGCTGGCTGCACTCTCTCAGGAAGACAGCATTCATGCTCCCTCCCCTGCCACTCCATCAGTGCCTATGCTATTGCATGTCAGTCAGCTAGCCCAGACTGCAGCCGTGCATGTCAAGATAGTGCAATCCACAGCTGGGCCTTCTAGGTCATCCTGTAAAGCCATTTGCAGGCTCCTCCGCTGCAAGTCCACAGCCTTACATCTGCCGTGCTGCAGCCATTGAGGAGCACTAGACAGCCACTAAGGGAATGCACTAGGATGATTGCTAGCTTTTGTATGCAGTATGGCATGATTTCATTTATAAATTTGGTTCGGAATGTTTAAGTTGGGTTTTTATTCTTACTTTGGTCAAGCAGCTGCTGTGATGGTCAGTGCAGCAGGAAGTTAAGGTGTTGAACAGTTGGAGAATGGGGAAATGGATTTGCTGCTACTGGTATCATACTCAGGTAAGTTCTTCCCATGCAGCCCAGCCAGGAAGGGGATGTGTGGTTTGCTTCCACCCTTTGTTATGGACAGAATTTGTGCAGCCCCTTCCAGTACATAATCAGGATGTTTGTCTGTAAGGTGTGTGTATTTCCTTACACTCAAAGTGATTTTTCCTAATTTAAAATAAATTCCAGCAGCAGGCTTTTTGGTGATTTTAAAAATAAAGCATGTTATTTATTATCACACATTTGCCCTGGATGCTTAAAATGTAATCTCTCAATCGCTCATCTCACTCACACTATCACACATACAAAGTTTAGATACAGATGAAGTTAAAGCTATAAGTGTAAAAATGTAATTTATAACTCCGTCTTTATGTTGAGGCTTGATGTCTTTTTACACAAACAAAAAAAGAAAATGCTGGAAAAACTCAGAAGGACTGGCAGCATCTGTGGAGAGAGAAACAGAGTTAACATTTCAAGTCTGTATGACCCTTCTTCAGAGCTTCATACGGACTCGAAACATTAACTCTGTTTTTCTCTCCACAGATGCTGCCAGTCCTGCTGAGTCTTTCCAGCATTTTCTGTTTTTCTCTCAGATTTCTAGCATCTGCAGTATTTTGCTTTCACTTTGATGTCTTTTTAGTTTAGTTAATACTTTAGTTCAAGTGAAGATCTTTCAGAAACAAAGGAGTCACATGAAGCTGCGAAGCCTCTTGTAGATGAACTGCCAAGAGATTGGTTGTCAGGTAGACCTGGAAGCTGGAACAAGTGCAGTACTTTGGCTGCATTAAAATACTTTCAGATATGATCTTTCAGATGTTTTAAATGTTTCTCCTCTTCTGGATTTGCTTTGTTTGGGATATTTTAAACAGCAGTCCCTGAAAGCTAGTTTCAGTCACATGACTGCAGGATTAACGCTACTGGGGTCCAGACCACCATGCCACAATGGCAGTTTCCAATGGTCATTCACTCTTATCTTTTCCCCAACTTGAGATCAAATATTCTCCTTTGTTCAGTATGGAAACCAACAGCTCAGAGATCCCATATATCCTCAAATGCTGGTTCACCCTCAAATAATAAGATGTGCAAACTTCACAGGTGGCTGCGAACTATCCTTATTCAGGTCCATGTTTAACTAAATATTGGCCACGGGATCGAATACTGTCCACAGTTTAAATGCCCATAGTCACATGTTAAGTTGCAGCCATCTTACCACGTTTTGTGACCACTTTCACAAGGTATGATTTTACAGTCCATAATATCCAATGTCCTCATGCTTGTATTGCTCACCATACAGCTGCTGGCAAGCATTATGCCCTCGTGATGGTGAGATCACATAGCATGCAGCAGACCACAACAAATCTTGCCATCCATTGTGTTGAATACTGCAGGGCTCCTCCAGAGGGATCCAGACAGTGGAACCATTGTTACAGCATGCCAGTGCCAGTGCCCTGCTCCTTGACATTTCATGTGGCAGCATGACTTTCACTGTATGGAAGATGCACACGTTTGCATGGTTTGTGCATCAAAGTTGTTGGCCATGTTGTCAGCAGATAGCCCTTGTTATCCAATGAACTCATTGTCCAAGTCATGCTGTACTCTCAGGGAATTCCTACTCATGCACACGGGGTCAACTAAAAGTCCTCCAGTGCCTGCTAAACCACTCCTTTTAGGTTTTTCAACTCAGAACTATAGAAAGCTCCAATCAGTAATAGAATCATAGCAACAGTCAGAAGAAATCAACCAGTGCTAACCTGTAAGTAATTGATGATCTCTTTAAATGGTGCTGGTGGTGATGGGTTGAGTGAGGGTGGAGGGGGAGAGAGGTGTTTCTTCCTGCTGTTGAACACATTTTCACCTGTGCAAGACTAAAAGAGGGCATGAACTGGAGCTTTGAGCTCCAAAATGACATAGCTGACATCACATCAGCAACACCATGATCTACTTATTTGTATATTGCCAGTGAACTTCACTGTAAATGCACTAATGCCCTCAGCAATATGGCATCTGATGTGATTTGTCCCACAAGTGTATGCCTGTGGTGAGGACACCACTTTAGAGCTCCAAGGGCACTCAAGCACCCAAAAACAGAATGCTAACAGGTCCAATTTCTTGCTCAAAAATGCTTTAGTTAATTTTCTTAAATCTTTGACAACAATTTAGAGTTATAATACACTGGACTGAGTAATAACTCACAGCCACCAGCAAGTGGGTCATACTACAGGCTATGAATCACATTCTAATGATCTGGAGAGCAAAGATCCTGGCTCTCAGTTGGTAAATTTTAAATAGGAGCTCTCTTTTGTGGACTGTAGTAAATTTATAAAGTGTGTGGTAGATTCATTTTGAAAACGTGACATTATACTGTGTTGTTGTTACATCCCACACTGTGTCCAACCCAAGTGGTATGAAATGGTTCCCATGATGGAACTCTCAGGCGGGAAAAGATTTAAAGTTAACTTACTTTGCTTTGCAACAGAAGCCACTTCACGGTGATACAAATGTATCAATATAAGTACATCCTCACTTTATGCAAAAATGATATCAAGTGGTTCATGTTTGTTAAATTGATCTGTAAGCTAAAGCTTTATATTTGTATCAAGCAGATATAATTCTTTGAGATATGACAGTTACATCATAGGTTGAAAAACCAAGAGGCACATCTGACACTGAAGTGAAGTTACCCATCATTTTACACCCATTTTTTAGAAAAAGACCTTCAGTGCATTCTACACCTTTTGTTTTCTCAACATAGGTCACTCAATAATATTGTTAATGGGCAGTATTTGGAATACTGGGGTGCACTGCATGTGGGAAGTTAAGTGTTTATTAACTGAAGTAGCTTGCTACAGACAGAAATTTAATACCACTGAAATTAATCGGAAAAGTCTGTGCATGTAACAAACTATCAAGACTGCACATCAGAACTACATACAAACATACGAATCAGGAACAGGAGTAGCCAATTTGGCTCCTTGAACCTGCTCCACCATTTACCTGTCTATCCGCTATAAACTTTGGCTCCCTTGTTAATCAAGAATCTATCTAACTCAGCCTTAAAAATATTCAATGATCCTGTCTCCACTGCTACCTGGGAAAGAGAATGCCACAGACTACCCACTGAGAGAAAGAAATTCTCATCATCTCCATATTAAATGGGAGATCCATTATTTTTAAACTATGTCCCCTAGTTCTAGACTCCCCCACAAGGGGAAACACCCTGTCAAGTTCCCTCAGGATCTTATACGTTTCAATAAGATCACCTCTCATTCTTCTAAACTCCAATACAGGCCCAACTTCTTCAATCTTTCCTCATCGGATAACTCCTTCATTCCAGGAATCTGTCCAGTGAACCTTCTCTTAACTACTTCTAATGCTATTATATCCTTTCTCAAGTAAGGAGATAAAAACTGTACATAGTACACTAGATGTGGTCTCACCAACCCCATGTACAATTGCAGCAAAACTTCCCTACTTTTATATTCCATTCCCCTTGAAATAAACAACAACATTCCATTTGCCTTCCTAATCACTTGTTGCACCTGCGTACTAACTTTTTGTGATTCATGTACCATGACACCCAGATCCCTCTGTGCTGTGGAGTTTTGCAATCTTTCTCTATTTAAATAATATACTGCTTTTCTATTCTTCCTGCCAAAGTGGATGAGTTCACATTTCCCACATCATACACCATCTGCCAATTTTTTGCCCAGTCACGTAATCTATCTAAATCCATTTGTAGACTCTATGTCCTCCTCATAATTTACTTTTCTACCTATCTTTGTGTCATCAGCAAATTTAGCAACCATACATTCAGTTCCTTCATCCAAGTGATTTATATTGATTGTAAATAATTGAGGCCCCAGCACTGATCCCTGTGACACTCCACTAGTTACAGCTTGCCAGTTCAAAAATTACCCATTTATCCCTACTCTCTGCTTCCTGTCAGCTAACCAATCCTATATCCATGATAATATGTTTCCCCCTACACCATGAGGTTATTTTGTGTACTAACCTTTGATGTAACACCTTCTCAAATGCCTTTTGGAAATCCAAGTACACCACATCTACAGATCCCCTTTATCCATGTTACATGTTACTTCCTAAAAGAACTCTAATAACTTAGTCAAACATGATTTCCCTTTCACAAAACCATGTGACTGCCCAATTGCATTAAGATTTTCGAAGTGCCCTGCTACAACATCCTTAATAATAGATGAAAGCATTTTCCCAATGACAGATGTTAAGCTAACTGGCCTGTAGTTACTTGCTTTCCTACTCCCTTTCTTGAATAGAGGAGTTACATTTGATAATTTCTGATCTAATGGGGCCTTTCCAGAATCAAGCGAATTTTGGAAAATTACAACCAATGCATCTACTATCGCCACAGCCACTTCTTTTAAGATCCTAGGATAAAGTCAATCAGGTTCTGGTGACTTGTCAGCTTTTAGCTTTAATAGTTTTGTCCATACCCTTTCCCTAGTGTTTGTAATTGTTTAAAGTCCCTCCCTCCTTTTCACCTTTTGATTTACAAGTATTTCTGGAATGTTATTTGTGCTACATTCATCTTCTTCTTCGACATAAACATATTACTCATACACAAGGATTGATGAAACAATAATATGGGTTACTTATTTGTATACAGATAGATTTACCCGGAGGCTAAGTATAGTACACATGATCTTGACCTTGCTGCTTGCAAACTGACTATCAGTCATGGCACTACTACATCACATTGAGGTAGTAATGATTGACACTAGTTTAAGATATGCCTCCCTAAAGGTGCAAGCACCTCATATCAGAACATCCCACTTTTTACTAACTAAAGGTTTACCCTTAAAGAATCAAACTATTTACGTGACTGCAAAAGAAGATAACATTGTGTCTGAATGTACTTTAACACAGAGAAATAAATTTACAAGTCTCTGAGATGTATCAGTGGTTTGTTTATCACTCCAGCTTTAGTTATGGTGATCTTTGCTGGAGGCTGCTGTACATTTTCAGAATGCTAGTTAGGGACTTTACAAAAACAGAAACAGAAATACCTGGAAAAACTCAGCAGGTCTGGCAGCATCGGCGGAGAAGATCACAGTTGACGTTTCGAGTCCTCATGACCCTTCAACAGAACTAAGTAAAAATAGGAAAGGGGTGAAATGGTGATAATTCCTATTTTTACTTAGTTCTGTTGAAGGGTCATGAGGACTCGAAACGTCAACTGTACTCTTCTCCGCTGATGCTGCCAGACCTGCTGAGTTTTTCCAGGTATTTCTGTTTCTGTTTTTGTTTTGGATTTCCAGCATCCGTAGTTTTTTGTTTTTATCTTAGGGATGCTTTGTTTGTGTGGCCTCTTAGACCATGTTCTAGTTGCAATAGCGTTACTTGGTGTTTCTCGTTATGGTATTTGGCATCTGTTTCATCACACTGACATGCCATTTGATGGTTGTACTTGGTACAGTCTTGGTTCTGGGCATATGCTGGTGATTTCTGCTGGATTCCAGATGGCATCAGTTGGGTGTTGTACTCAAACTTTCTGTCCGATGTTCAGGTTGGGTAATTTGTTACCCGCATGCCAGATAGGGGCATCTTTCGCCTTCCCTGGTTTTTTTGAGTAATGCATCACATACTCCTGGGAGTATTGACGAATGATGACTGGGGAGCTTGTCCAAACTTACCTGCCAAATAGCAATTCCACGTTGGTTCCGCAGTATAGAGTTTGCAAGTTCAGAATGGGTATTCGTATTCAGTTTAAACAGTGTCATGTAGCCTGTTGGCTGATGATCTGCTTGCAGAGTTAGGTGATGTGCTCCCAATGTAAGCACAGGGTTTACGATGGTGCTGTTTGTAGTTTGGGGTCCTTGTAATTATCATGACAATGCCATGGATGGTGAACAAGTACAGGTCCTTGCACCCTGTTAGGCATGTGATTACTGGACCTGTGGTGTCTACAATATAAAACATCTGGGGTGACCAGGGTGAGTTTTTGCAGCAACACTGGATTCCAGGGATGGAATCTCCAAGCAATTGTGTGCGGTGAGTTTGGCATTGGTTGGTCGAATCATCACTTGCCACTTTTGTGGTACATACATTTCAGTGTATGAAGAGGAAGGGTGTTGTCACTTGCACCAGTATCCAGTTTTGTGTATACATTATGCTAACCCTTTATCTGTGGGCATACAATCTGCATGGTGGCAAAGGCTTCTGTTGCAAATGCATTCTTTGATGTTCACCATGCTGAATGTTGGCTCACTTTGTGTGTTGATGGTCTGGTATCTTCATCATCTGACCCTGTATCTTGGCTAGACATTTCGTGGATCATGTCTTAGAGCAAAGAGTAGTTTGGTATGCGGTCTTGGTTGGTTGCAATGATGCATCTGTCTGGCCTCTGGCTGTGGCTTCTCATGATATTGAACCACTTGTTCTGGCCTTTGTTTTTTGCATTGGTGTTTCCAATATCCTCTGGTGCCACATGTCTTGGATGCAGAGTAAAAAGCTGGGCATTTTCTGGGTGCAGGTATGAGGCTTTCACCACCTGCATTGCCAACGGTGGATGAATTATGCATAGCCTGTAGATCTGTCTACCCATTAATATGGTTTCGTACTTTTGTTAACTTTGTAGTGGTGCTTCCATGGTGTAACCTTTGGGTTGGTCCAAGGTGTCTTTTTGGAACACTTCTATTGAGGCAGAGCACAATTATTCTGTCAGCGAGCTCAGCTGCTGTAAAATCACAATCACATCCCTTGTCTCTGCATCCATTTATGAATCGGTCAATGGTCTCTGTTATGAATTCTTAAATGCTACATTTCATATACTACAGTACTACACTTCAAAAGCACTTCATTGGTTGTAAAATACTTTGTGATGTCTGTTTGTCATAAAAAAAACGCTATATAAATGAAGTATTTATTTTAAATTGGGGTTGTGAGGTGCTGGTGGTGACTTTTGTCTCACAGGGCTGTTTATGGATGTACGCAGGGTGTGAACTCTTGCATCCGTGCTCTCCTTTACTGTTTCATAGAGGTAGTGAAGCTTTGCATTTGCCTTTAAGCATTCATGTACCAAACATTCTCCTGGACCTGAATTAAGTTGATTGGCAAAAAGAGCAAAGGTGACATGAGGAAACCTTTTGCTACATAATGAGTGGTTATAACCTGGAATGGTCTGCCTGAAAGAGTGCTGGAGACAGATTCAATCATGGTTTTCAAAAGGAAATTAAATAAGCACTTGAAGGGAAGAAGATTTCAGGGATACGGGAAAGGGCAATGGAGTGGGACCAGCTGAATTGCTCTTGCAGGGAGCTGCACAGACCCGATGGGCTGAATGCTCATCCTGTGCTGTAACCATTCTATGATTCAATGATTCAATCCACTGTTGTTGGTTGTTGCCGAAAAGACATGAATTCCGGAGGGTATTCTGAAGTTGAACTTTACTCGTAATTGATCTTCAAGTGTTGGCCGTATTTTATCTGGATTTTTCAGAGTTTTTAGACAGACCTGACATGTTCAGCCTGTAGAGGCTTTTGTTGCCCATAGCAATTTTAATTATAATGGCTTGTTTATCTGGGTCGGAAACATTGAGGTCCAGAGAATACAGCTTGACGTATTGTTGGAACAAAGTAAATTCAGATAGGAGATCTGTTGCCTTCCAATTGAGTGTTGGAAATTTTGTGGTCATCTTTTAACTTTTTGCAGATTTTTAATGCTAGCTGGTGATTTTGACAGCTATGCATGCACTTCTAGCTCTTTTAGAGTGTATTGAGTTTTGAGTCAGTAGCCTTTAGTGGCTACTGCCTTAGCTGGTCATAGGTTGCTGCTTGACTGCAATCGTGGCACTGTTGAGCTTTTTGTGGTTTTTCCCAGTTTTAGCTGTAAGCTCTGCCCATGAAACAATGAGTGATTTCAGCAGAAAAATGGCGCAGGACTTCACAAATGAAAGCAAACACTGAAAAAAGCTTTTTCACATGCTTCTTCTGGCTGCTAGGAGCTGTTATTGGATGGACCCTTCTTCCCAGCCCAGTCTGCAGTATTTTTACTTCAGCAGTAATGGATTCTTCTGTCTGTGGAGTTCTACTTAAAGCTAGGCTACCCGCAGTCTGCTATTTAATTTCTGTTCCTGCTTAAATTTCGCAGCAGATAGACTTTACCATTTAAGCTCTCTCAAATTCAAATAATCCTACTGGGACCCAATGCCTGCTGCCTGAAGCGAGGTGCGATCCCAGAACTAAAGTATGGTGTGTGTAGGATTCCTACAGAGCTGCAGAATCAAATACACACTGTAAATTTTAATGGTGGTTTCACTTTCACACCAGCGCCTTTCTTCTATTAGATGTGAAGTGTGGAGGCTTGTATTCTGCTCAGTCAAATCTTCAAAAAGCATACTGCCACCTTATTGGCAATTCTTTTATATGCTTCATTTGAGAAATTAAGGACTGAAGAACATTGTGTTTTAGAACTTCTAAAATTGATCTTGGGGAAGTTTCAGCAATTTGAAAGATTGCTCTATGTGCGCATCATTTTCACGTACACAGTGTGTCCACGCAGTACATATAAAAAACATATAAAATTCTAACAGGACTAGACAGGGTAGATGCAGGAAGGATGTTCCTGATGGTGGGGGAGTCTAGAACCAGGGGTCACAGTCTGAGGATGTGGGGTAGACCATTTAGGACTGAGATGAAGAGAAATTTCTTCACCCAGAGAGTGGTGAGTCTGTGGAATTCGTTACCACAGAAAGTAGTTGAGACCAAAACATTGTATGTTTTCAAGAAGGAGTTAGATATAGCTCTTGGGGTGAAAGGGATCAAAGGGTATGGGGAGAGAGCGGGAGCAGGCTATCGAGTTGGATGATCAGCCACGATCATAATGAATGGCGGAGCAGGCTCAAAGGGCCAAATGGCCTACTCCTGCTCCTTGTTTCTATGTTCCTACATAATTCAAAAAATGACACTGAAGGGACATTTGGGGACAATGGGGGAATTCAACCCTAAAACAGAGGACTGGTGTCATTACAAACAAAGGTTAACACATTTGACTGAAAGAGAATAAAATAGGAGATGAGGATAAAGTAAATGTTTTCCTCGCCATGATGATGCCAGATGTTTTTGAGGTGATGTATAACCAATGTTGCCCATGAGACTCCACAGTGCTATGGACTATTCTGAATCTAATGAGATTCTGTACTCATATTACGGCACGACAAAGAATGAAATTGCACTGAGAGTTGCATTCCATGAAAAGAAGCAGTTGTCAAGTGAGACAATTGCAGATTACATTCTCAAATTAAAGTTTCCATTATTCCAGTGTCCACCATCTACAAGGCACAAGTCAGGAGCGTGATGGAATACTCTCCACTTGCCTGGATGAGTGCAGCTTCGACAACACTCAAGAAGCTTGAAACCATCTAGGATAAAGCAGCCCGCTTGATTGGCACCCCATCCACCGCCTTCACCATCCATTCCTTCCACCACCAACACACAGTAGCAGCAATATGTACCATCTACAAGATGCACTGTAGCAACTCACCAAGGCTCCTTCAATAGCACCTTCCAAATCCACGACCTCTACCACCTAGAAGGACAAGTGTAGCAGATGCATGGGCACACCACCACCTGGGAGTTCCCCTCCAAACTACTCACAACCCTGACTTGGAACTATATCACCATCCCTTCACTGTTGCTGGGTTAAAATCCTGGAACTCCCTCCCTAACAGCACTGTGGGTGCATCTACACCATATGGACTGCAGCATTTCAAGAAGGCGGCTCACCACCACCTTCTAGAGGGCAATTAGGGTTGGGCAATAAAAATACTGGCCGAGCCAGTGATGCCCACGTCCCATGAAAGAATAAAAAAAACTCTCTAATCACTGTGGGTATGGCATAAACTTAGAAATCAACCCTAGAAATAGGTTTGTAGGAGACCTAAAGAACAATAAAACCTAGGCCAAGCTTTTGAATAAAGCCAATAAGCTGGTGGGGAAGGAAGCCTGCAATGAGGCCATAGCCATGGAAATGCAGAAAAAGGTAGCTACAAATTGCAAGTAAATTCTTTTCCTGAGACAGCAGGGGAGTTCCACTGGATTCCAGTGAGATCCAGGCCACAGCAGCCAAGTTCACAGTCTCAGAGTCAGAAATGTAAATGCTACCATTGCCATGGTCACCGCCAACAATTTCCAGTCAAAGTGCTATGCCTATGGGAAAGTTGGTCATATCCAGACAACATGCAGCAGTAGAGGAAACAGTAATGCTGCAGGTCAGGGTAAAGCTCCAAGTCACAGCCACACACCAGGCTGAGGTTGTGGTACATCTAAAACTAGTTCAGTAGTCTGAAAATCCTCAAATGCACATGTGATAGCTATGGAAACAGAAGGTGATGCAAAGGTTGTACTCAGTCAGAGAGCAAGAAAACAGCACGCGGAAAATGAGAGTAAAAGGGTGAAGAGATAGCTCCAGTGCCCACAGTAAACATGAAAGTCAGAGATTCATAAATTAATGTCATCATTGATACAGCTGCAGCCTTGTTTGTAATCTCAGAAGGAGAGTACAAGAAATCCCTAAGTCACGTTCCCTTAGGCAAAACTGGTGTGAAACTAACTAGTTATTCCAATAGCAGTTTTCCAGTGTTTGGTCAAGTTAGGGTGGAATATGATAATACGTCTTAATACATGCTATTGATAGTAGCAGAAGGGAACAAAGCTTCCCTGATGGGAAGGAAGTTGCTTGAGAAGATACAGTTAAACTGAGTGAGTTATTATGGTAGGGATCAATAAGCGTACATCTGACATTGTAGGAGTGCTAAGAGAGCACAAAGTGGTTTTTGAACAAAGAGGACCAAGTGATAAAATTAGCCATCAGTACAATATTAAATATTGTAAGTCAGGCAGATAAGTATGTTCTTTTGAGACTTCCCGTGATGACTGATTCATTTTTAGCCACTAAGTTACCTGTGAGTCACTTTACATACACAAATGACACGCCAGTGTCTGCCAGAGAAATTAGTGAAAAAACTCACAAGGATGTGGTGCTTAGTAGAGCGCTCAAGTATCATGAACGGCTGGCCTAAAGAGTGTGATTATCAGAAATTGCAGTGCATTTTACACATAGAAATGAACTGAGTGTGGATCAAGGCGGTCTCTTTTGGGGTTTAAGAGTCATTATTCCGCCAAGGTTTAGAGAGAGCTTGTCAGGGGAACTTCATCGTGAGCACACAGGGATAGTCCGTAAGAAAGCAGTAGCAAGAAGCTACGTTTGGTATCCAAAGATAGATAGAGGTGTTGAAGAGTTTGTGAAAGGTTGTGGCGTGTCTCAGAATGAGAAATGATCTAACCAAGATTCCTTTCATTCCTCTGTCAGACGCAAGAGGCAGAATTTTCCCATCCTGCCCATTGCGGGTTTCGTGGTGGGAGCAGAGAATCCAGCGGCAGGCAAAAAGTCGGAAATCCGCTGGCGTAAAAACAGTTTGCAATTCTCCCAATGGCGTATTTATGGCAGGTCGGTTATCCCGCCAACTAGTGGCGTGAATTCCATTTGCATTCATTAACATCTCATGAATGCTCATTAAAGCAGCTGCTCACCGGAATCTTGACACGACTTCCAATCTTGTGTCTCGCCAGTGGGAGATTACGTCGGCCTCAAACCCATTTGAAAAGGGGTGGCATGACCAAGCTGTATCTCAGTTTTCCCGTGACTTCGAGATGAGCGCAACATACATAGCCTACCTGTCATAGCGCTGCGCCAATATTGTTGAGATGAATGCCACACTGTTCAGCTGTATGGTTGGTCTGCTCCTGCTCTTTGCCTATGCTGTTCCGAAGAACATCATTGTGCTGTGGTGCTCACGCAGGCCTCCAGTTTCAGACAGTGACCAGTACTGAGGCCAGGGTTGGGGAGTGCAGGGGTCTCCTACTGGCTGAGACTGTTGTCCACAAGGACACCAGTGTGCAGTGGTAGTCAGGCAGAACTCCACTTTCAGAAACTAGCACTTCAACCGGGGGTGGTGTGTGAGGTGAGGGTGGGGTAGATGAACACAAGGTGGGTGATGGGGAAGGAAGGCTGTGGAATGACAGTGGGGGGGAAGGCTGAACAGAAGTTGACCTTTCTGGGTCACTCTCTAACTTATTGTTGCCGCAGGAGTGATCGGGAATCTGCTTAGAAAGCAAGGAGGAAGACCTCTTTGTGATGAAAGCCACTTAAAGCCAATGGCTTCATTTGCACTGTTAAAGGGCCACTCAGAATTCAGTGGCTTCACATCACAGTCACTGCATCTCAAGAGTAACACATAGGAATGTAGAATTTGGGAATGCACGTAATAGTGAGGGAGACACAGATGTATCATATATAGCATTCCATCAATGAAGGCCTGTCACGTGTTTACCAGATTTGACACTCCTAATGGGCCAAAGGGCATCCACTCATTGACCTGAGAAACTGATTGGTGACTAATATGCCACATCAGAGATTGGAGCACAGAGCTAGGTTGGGTCACTCATTTCACTTAAACTGTAGCATCCTGTGCAGGACTCAAGATGTGACATATCTGCAATGCCATCTTGGTCACCTCGATGTGTGTGCTAGTGTCTCAGGGACAAAGCGGCATCAGCCAACATGAAAGTAGAGCAAGAAAAGCTATGGACCCTTGACCCTTACAGTTTCCATATGTTTCATCATCCAAGCTTCAATTTCTTGCCCCTTGGATCATTAATATCTTCAATGTTTCCTTTCAAAGAGAAGGCAAATGCACATATGAATCCAAGGCTCAATGCTGCCTTTGTCAGGGACCTAATGCAATGGAGGAGGCAAAGGAGAGAGAGGCAACTCCGCACACAGCTCCAGCAGGAGACCATGCCTGAGGGATATGGTCAAGTGGAATCACAGAATCACAGTGCAGAAGAGGCCCTTCGGCCCATCGAGTCTGCACCGACATGTGAGGAACACCTGACCTACCTATCTGATCCCATTTACCAGCACTTGGCCCATAGCCTTGAATGTTATGACGTGCCAAGTGCTCATCCAAGTACTTTTTAAAGGATGTGAGGCAACCCGCCTCCACTACCCTCCCAGGCAGTACATTCCAGACCGTCACCACCCTCTGGGTAAAAAAGTTTTTCCTCACATCCCCCCTAAATCTCCTGCCCCTCACCTTGAACTTATGCCCCCTTGTGACTGACCCTTCAACTAAGGGGAACAGCTGCTCCCTATCCACCCTGTCCATGCCCCTCATAATCTTGTACACCTCGATCAGGTCGCCCCTCAGTCTTCTCTGCTCCAACGAAAAGAACCCAAGTCTATCCAACCTCTCTTCATAATTTAAATGTTTCATCCCAGGCAACATCCTGGTGAATCTCCTCTGCACCCCCTCCAGTGCAATCACATCCTTCCTATAATGTGGCGACCAGAACTGCACACAGTACTCCAGCTGTGGCCTCACCAAGGTTCTATACAACTCCAACATGACCTCTCTACTTTTGTAATCTATGCCTTGATTGATAATTGGAGCCAGAGCATGAACAGGAGGGTCAGGAGAAGGGACCTAGACAATGGGGGAGAATTGCCAGATCTAGGGTCTATCATCCAAGAGTTCCCTATTTACAAATGAGTGAGAGACAATGCCATGCACGTCTGCACTTGTCCCAATATCTAGTACATCACATATGCCACATTCTTTGTGAAGGCTTGACGCCATATGGAGTTGGAGGGTATCCCCTGCCAGTGGCTTTGAAGGTGACCGCAGTGCAAAATTTCTTTGCCTCCAAGGATCAACAGGTGACCTGTGCGGCATCTCTCAGTCCGCAACACATCAATGCATAAAGGAGGTCATAGATACCCTTTACAGGAAGACCCATCACTATATCAGGTTTTCTCTGGATGAAGGTAGCCAGGTTGCAAAATTCACCGGCTTTGCCGCCATCTCAAGCTTTCCAAGAACGCAGGGTGCAATAGAGCGCACCCACGTGGCTATACGGGCTTCAGGGCAGCAGGCCCTAGTGTTTATAAACCATGAGGGCCAGAGAATGAACTGGAGGAGGATGAGGTCTCATCAGAGGATGAAGATCAGGAGGCCCAGGAACCTCAGGAGGCTACTGAGGGTGAGTATGAGTGCGATCACACCATGGAGGAAGGGAGACATGCCCATGATATGTTAATTGCTGACAGGTTCCAAGAAGAGTAAAGTCAAGTGAGGGAATATGGCCACATCTCCCCCAGACCTCAGTGCCATTTTCTTTCAACTCAAGGGATGCCCACACACTTGCAGCGAGGACAAGTCCTACATTCACACTTGCCTCATGAATCGCCAGGCCATTATCTTTGCTTTGGTCCGTAGGGCCCTGTGAGTGAGCTCAGTCTGGGAACTGAGAATCCACTTAGGAACAAGATCAATGCGAGAGAAGACTTGAAGCCTTCGCCGCCATCTTATGATGCAAAAACTGTTGCGACTGAGATGTGGACGAGCCTAGGGATCTCCTCCTCCCGTGCATGTCTTTTCTTCTGCCACTATCACTGAGGAGACACAAATGCAGCTAGATTATCAATGCTGAGGAGCTGCCCTCACTCAGTGGTGTTCTTTGAGGAAAAAAGGTGAGAAACGATTACATCACACACTTCCAATAAAGATTTAAACACATTTCCCTGACATCACACAAGGGTGCAGATACTAGTTCAACTGAGGTTGACATCACTGAAATGTTAATCTCACAGTGGGACATTGTCACTGAGTGGGAGGAAGGGTAAACCTCGAAATAAGAGAATTCCAATGTACAAAATCGCAACACCTTCAGGTGACAGGAACACTGACATAACTATCAAATGTATTAACAAAAGTACAATTTAGTTACATATCTAGCACACCTGTGACCCAAAAGTGACCAATTTTTTTTAACTCTCTTAACTCAAGCGCTACACCTGGGTTCAGCCCGACATCTACAGCAGAGGTGGAGGCTGCCTGCTGACTGCTACGTCCTGATGTCTGTGATAACCTTGACGGACGTCCTCTGGTGGCCCGAGGCCTGGAGGGCCCCGGCCTGATAAGGGTCACCTGTTCAGGGGCAGAAGCACACTCAACAGCCTGAGCAGCTGGAGTGGATGGGGTCACAGACAGAGGGGGCTGTGAATGGCTGCACATCCTTGGAGTGTCTTGAGAGGAAGCCTCCGGGGTGTCCGGGTGATGCTCATCCTCCCTTTGGGTGTCCGAGGGCCCCGCCCTGACTCCTGCAGGAGATGGTGCACCTGGGGGGAGGTCAAGGTGCCTCGTCCCCATGTTGCCTATATCTTGATGGTGCCCACCAGGGTGTGTGGCCCTGGAGTGCAGGACCAAGCGCAAATACAGCAAGAGCTGCTGGACCAAGGTCTCCATGGTTGTTGCCAGCCTCCCCCTGGTGACCTTGAGGTGCTCACATGTCAGAGCCACGACATCAGACAGAATGGGATGGACTCCTCCATCGTTCACTCTAGTCTGCTGAGTGACTGTCAAATCTCTGCCTGATGTTCCTCCGCCTGTCGTTGCAACTCCAGCATTGAGTTGGGGGCCGCTTCCAGGGGCTCAATATCTGACTCAGACTGAGTGGGTGGCTGGTCTCCAGCAGCCCTCCGAGTGCAAGAGATCTGGGCTGTCCCTGCCTCCGACTGCTGCGGGGACATGTCAGTGAGGTGTTCCCCAGAAAGTGAGCCTAAGCCTAATCTACATCTGTACATTCTACATCTGTGCCCCACCAACACGTGTGTCTCTGAGCTGGTGGAGGGTGCGTGTGAGCGCCGTAACGGTTCTTCCGGAGCTTCCTCTTCGGACATGGTATGGGGGCTCACGCTGGTGCTTGACTGGCTTGGGGACCTCAATGTGCTGGTGCCTAGAAAATAGAAAAGAGAGTTTCAGTTAATGGGCATGAGCTAGATAAGACTGCATGTTACTCACTGTGAATGTTAGGATTTGATGAAGTGATGGAGCTGTGATCTGTACTGGGTTGGCGGGAGAGGCTGATCTCCCCTTCCCCCTAGGAGCAATTCCTGACCTCCCCAGCCAGCTCGGCTGCAGCCTCCTCAAACTCAGTGAGGATGATGATGTCAGACATCCCTCCCCTGGTATGTGTTCTTTCGCGCCTGTTGTGTGCCAGCTTAGCCTGTATGAAGAAGAAAGAAAGGCGTGTGATGAGAAGGGATGGAGCAGAGGTTGGGTGAGATGCATGTCCCCTGTGTGTGGTGAGCCCTCTCCAGAAGGGCCGGAGGATGGAGTGTGAGCAACCTGATAGATGGGATGGTGGTGATGTGAAAGTCTCTGTGAGAGAATGAGTGTTGACATGTGTCCCCCACTAATGGTTGCGTGAGATCCCTGAAGAGAGTGCATGATGCCAAGATGGGAGTTTGATATTGGAGCGAGTTGAAGGATGACTTACCCTGGTGGAGCGGATTAGATCATTCACCCTCTTCCTGCACTGGGTGGCATTTTGGGTGCGGCTGCCAGCAGCACTGACCTGCTCTGCGATGGTCTCCCAGACAGAGATGTGAGGCTGCTGAGCTTCTTGCAACCAGCCCTGGGATACAGGACTTGCCTGTGCCCTGCACTCCTCTGATCTGGATGGCCTGGTGGGTGAAGCCGGGTGCTGCCTTCTTCTTGAGGTCCTCAGCCTTCGTCTGATGGCTGCAAGACATCTCTGCGTGTGTCCGGGAGACAGGTGGGCCGGAGAGAGTGAGAAATAATTTGTTGGACTGGTGTTTAAATATGGTGCCCGGACCTTTGACCCCGCCGACTGACAGAAGGCAGATAAGTCAGGCCCGGACCCACCAGGTGATTTGGACTGATACTCGCCTGACCATAATGAGTTCGCTTCCAGGTCTGGAATCAGGCGTGAGCTCCCACCATTCCGGTGGACAGGGTGGGCACCGCTGAAACCGCCCACCGCCACACTCAGTCTCATTAATGGAAAACTCCCCCCAACGTTCCGAGTCCAAGCCTGAAGAAGTGTCACACGGACTCGAAACGTTAACTCTGTTTCTCTCTCCACAGATGCTGCTGGACCTGCTGAGCTTTTCCAGCATTTCCTGCGTTTATTTCAGATTTCCAGCATCTGCAGTATTTTGCTTTCATCAGAAGAAAAATGTTGTTCTTTTCATTATTTCTTGTCAAATAATGGTTATTTTATTAAACACATACTGGTGTTAAGGAAAATCATTTTTTTACACGTAAATTACGCTGACAATATTGGTCAGCAAATTACTTTGGCAGCTTTGGTTCTGTTTACATAACAACAAATGTGCAACCCAACCTGTTAAATTTCAGGTATTGTAGATGTCGGTTTGGTCATATTGTGTTCTGGGAACTTATGTAGATGTACCATTTTACATTTTAATGTATATGTTTTTTTAAATGAGGAGGGAGTGTAGTATTTTGCAAGATCTCAGCATTTTGTTATATTGCCCTCGCTGCTGCCCTCTCTGTTGGGGGTTGTAAATAAAGTTATGCAATAATGGCTGCCTGCTGTGAGTTCACATGTTCATCTTTACATCTTTACTCAATGAAATACACAATTACGATGCCGGCCTTTCAAATCCAGGCCACTGGGTTGAATCTAGCTTACTTGACTGGGTGGAAAGGGTTCTGCAATAAACTGAATTAGATTGTCTTTATTGGCTTGCTATTGGTACAGCTCCACATCAGAAAATGGCTCAGAATTCAACTAGTCGGCACTAAATCAGTAATCTTCCAGATGCTGTAAACGTGTTGCCGTTGAAATGGTCATTTTTGTCCTGATACTCAGCTGGGTGAGGAGGTGTGCAGAGTTGGTCTCCCTAGGTTACGATACATTATTGGATCACACTAAAAGAAATTAACCTGACAACGAACAAATAATTCAGGCAAATAGTGACTTCAATATCAACAAATGTTCAGTATTCCAGGCTGCATCAAAAACATATATGCAAAGTACAGAAAAAATGGGGAGTGAGATTTGGAAAGGGTTCTGGATGTAACAGCAGATCTGCCACTTTCAATATCTAGGCAATGTGGCAAAACAATTCAAAAACAAACAGAACGTTGGTGTATGCAGCCAGAACAACGGAGTAAAATCTAAAGGGGTTCTGTTAAAGGTTATGAAGGTTATACCACACTAGGACGACTGTTTTCAGTTCTGGAACCCATGCTAAGAAAGGATGTACATGCATTGAGATAGAATAGAGAATAGCAAAAAGAATGGTGCCATGTAGAAAGGGAAAATCTATCAGGAAAGATTGTAGCGGTTCAAACTCTATATTCAGCAAGGTGTATTAAATATTAAATGATATGACCTTGACAATGAATATTACGTGAAAGTATGTCAGGCTGGTAGAACTAGGGGACCTACACTTCAATATTTAAATGGAATAAATATTAGGAAGAATGCCTTCGCTTAAAGATTTGGCATGTTCTGCTATATAAAGTGAGACAGACAAAGACTTTCAGGGCATTCAAAAGTAAGTAGTTAAATGCTAAACTGGGAGAAGGGGGAGGGATTAATGCAGTAAAATACCAGTGGACTTCAATGGGCTGAATTCCCTCTTCGTTCCCTTAATTGTTCTTTCGCTAATACTTGGGGAAAATAGTCAAGATACTTTACTTCCCACCATTGATTTGTTTACCTAATTAAACATTAAAAAAGAACTCCCTAAAAATGGTTAATATTTTCATGATCATACTGAAGAAAATCAGCTGTAACATTTGAGGATTTTAAAATTATTGTTTTCAAAAATGGAATTCAATTACCATGCACGTAATTATGAAGCCATCTGATTATTATTAGTTCCATATGTCAGCCCTCAGCATCATATACCACTGGAACATACTGTTTCATAAAAATATCTTTCTAACACCCATTGACATTCAAGTATTTTTATCTTAAAACTAATGAATATGATTCAACTTTAGATAGTTTTCTGCCAACTTCTATTTCTGGCAAATTGTGAGCACAATGGTGACAAGATGTCTCTGCAATATCTTGTCCAATGTTTCCTTGCAATTTCCTATGAATTGCCTGAGTACTATAATATACCACAGTACAACATGTAGCGTGCAATTGCATTGGCCTAAGGGCAGACAAACTAAAACATATTTTCCTGCTGCTTATTAAACTGCCCATAATTTCTCAGGTGTAAATTTGATCTGTATGATCACACTATTAAGAAATTAGAAGGAATTTAAAATAATGTACACTGTATGCTTTTCTACTGCTGCTGTCAATAAGCAGCACCGGCAGAGATGTTGGACCCGCACAAATAAAAAGCCATGTTCTGCTACAAGGTCAAACCCTGCTAATGTCATTTTCTACTCTTGCAACAAGAATTAAATGCACATATGTTTTCAATGACCCAAGCAAAGCTTCTTTGTCTTTCTTGTTGAACTACTAAAGCAGAGTTCTCAAAGACTTTATGCTAAGGAATGTACATCCTTAATCACTGTTACTCCCTAAAACTGACTTGTTGTTACTTTAAGAAGGGATGGGAATAATATAGATAGCTTCCCTTTGTTTTTGAATGAGGTGGAAAATGAATGTTACTGGAAAAATTATAGCACACAAGATACCAAATATTACTGCTTTTGTGGACTTTCCAGAAGAGTGATAGATATCTAAAACCAATTGTCCTTATCTAGAAAACAAAACCTGCTTCAGAATTGTTTTTTTAAAATCTTTCCCACCATTTGTCAACTGTCTTGTATGGAACAAAATGCCAGCCCATCTCCCATGGAATGATTCAAGGGTAGTCTGGGACCTGGAGTGCTCTTAATATAGCCAACATCATCAAAAAATCTATTGAAGGAACATACCAAATGATCAAGGTAAAAACCGTTTTGCAACTTATTTTACCATGAATGGGGATTAAAAATGTTTGGTGCAAATACCATTTTGGAATTATTTTTAACATGTAAAAATAAAGCCAAATAGACAAGATGCAAAAATGTAAATCTTCTAAATCTATAAATATATAAAGATTACCGACTGTATTGCAACTGCAAATAAACTATGCAAGGGGTGTTTAGATGTGTTCATAGCATGAAAAACTATCTGGTGTATTTTCTTCAAACACAGGCTCAAATAATTACTTTCTTTTAGGTTAACCATGCCGATTTGTTCAAATATACATAGGTAGGAAAAGTTACCAATTAGGAACCAGAGCCAATATCAAACCAACCAATCAAATCACGCGAAGGATTTTTAAAAATAGCCTGCCAATTATGAAACATCAGCTACCAGAAAATTAACCTATCAAATTAGAGAAGAAAATTCATCCCAGCCATTTGGGTGGCCATATGCTTTCCCTCAAATGATGTTGAGCTGGAAGGGGGATGGTAGGAAAAGTTCCCATTGCCATTGGATGTTGCCTTACAACTGATGCAGGGGCAAATCTCTGGTAGAGATGGGTTCCAATTTGCTGCCCCTCTTGCTCCCAGCGATTCCTTCCCAGTAAGTATTGGAACTTGAAGTCTAACATTTATGTAGCTAAATAAGTACTTAAAATTAATTCGAACTGAAAAGCCTATTGACTTACCCATAAAGTTGACCACTGTTTACAGGGCCTTGCCAGAAAAAGAAGCTTAACTACATAATGATCTCACAGAATTCACCAATGTCACAATGTACACATCAACTGAGTGGATTATAACTTGCAGAATGTAATAGAAATAAAGTCACTCTGGAGGTTGTCACTTTCAAACAGATTTTTCAGACCAGTACAGGCAGATTCTACAAACAGGAAGTCATTGGCATATTCTGTGAATGGCCAATCTTGCTGACAGCTGTTAAAAATATTTTGCTTTTTAAAGAGACTTCCTGATTTTCTGATTGGATAAACAAAATGTTTCTTCCAAATATAGGCACCTGATTGGGAATCAGAAGGGAATGAATTCTGTCAGAAAAGCTGCCATAATACCGTTAGTACTTCTTCAACTTTTCTTGAGTGGTTTTAGTTTAGAAATTATGTCCCCTGCTTCATGCACCTCAGTCACTATACTCTAGCTTTACTTCGCATCTTGGCCATACTAGCTCCACAGTCCTGTCCCCCATGTCCTTTATCCCCTAGACCTCACCAGTATTCTTCTCTTATTAATGCAATGTGCTCCATTCCCTGTTCACCAACTCCACCCCTCACTGTGCCCTAGTCCCTGGTGTGAAATTGAACACCTAAACCTCCCTACTGCACTTATGAGCAGTGCCAATGAAGATCAGTTAGGGGCACCTTAAAGTATTATTGAAGGAAGTTATATGCAGTGCATGCTATCCAAATGGCCTAGAACCCCTAATCATTATGTAAATATAAACAATGTATAATTAGTCCAAATCGGCAGCTTTTTTGTGACACAGATGAAACCATAACATTTCTAACACAACTTAAATAGATGACTAGCACATCTGGTACTTCAAACCATATTTGGCTTTTTATTTAAGTTTTCATGGAGAAATGCTAAAGCACATGCAATAGGAGCATGTTTTATTGTTGCAAAAGCCGTGCATGGTTAAATTAAATTACAATGTAAAGGTAACATTAGAGATTGATTCAATCATAAATAAAAATGAACACACATTTAGAAAAAAAATTGCACAGTCAATATTGTGAGACACATTTCTCCATTTTAATTTATAATTTCAGTTCTCAACAGCAACAACAAATTCTTGTAATTGTGTAGTGCTCTTAATGTAATAAAACGTCACGAGGCACTTCACAGGAGGGCTCTAAAGCACAACTTCACCCTGAGCCTCATATTAGGGAAGGTGATCAAAAGCTTGGTCAAAGAGGCTGGTTTTAACAAGCGCCTTGAAGGGGAAAAAGGAGATTTTAAAAAAAGAAAGACTTGCATTTATATAGCACTTTTCACAACCACCAGATGTCCCAAAGAACTTTGCAGCCAATGAAGTGTGGTCACTGTACTAATGTAGGAAGTGCAATTTGCACACAGCAAGTTCCCCCAAATAACAATTTGATATTGAACAGATAATCTGTTCTTATGATGTTGATTGAGGGATAAATATTGGCCAGGATACCAAGGATATTACCCCTTTGAATAATGCTTTGGGATCTTTTACACCCCCTGAGACAGCAGATGGGGTTTCAGTTTAATATCTCATCCGAAAGATGGAACCTCTGACAGTGCAACCCCTCCCCCCCCGCCTCCCACTCAAAACTGCACTGGAGTGTCAGCTTTGAATTTTGTGTTTGAGTCCTGGAGTGGGACTTGAAGCCAAAACCTTCTGACTCAGAGGCAAGAACTGAGTCATGGTAAGGGAGGAAATTAATGCTTATGGCCTTGGCAGTTTAAGCCATGGTCGCAAAGGTGGAGAAATTAGAATTGGGAATGCACAAAAGACCCAAATTAGAGGGATGCAGATATCTCAGAGGGTTGTAAGGCTGGAGGAGATTACAGGGATAGGGAGGGGTGAGGCCATAGGGGGGTTGAAAACAATTATAAGAATTTTAAAATTGAGGCATTGTTTAGCCAGGGGCCAGTGTAGGTCAATGAACACGGGAGTGTTGGGTGAACAAGACTGGTTTCATGTAAGGGCACAGACAGCAGAGTTTTGGATGACCTCAAGTTTAGAGTGGGTAGAATACGTTGGAATAGTCAAGTCTTGAGGTAACAAAGGCATGGATGAGGGGTTCAATAGATGATGATCTGAGGCAGGCACAGAGTCAGAGGATATTACAGAGGTGGAAATACGTGGCCTTAAGGATGATGCAAATATGTGGTTGAAATTCATCTTGGGGTCAAATATGGCACCAAGGCTGCAAACAGTCCAGGTCAGTTTCACAGAGCTGCCAGACAGAGACATGGAGTTGGTGGCTCGGGAACACAGTTTAGAGCATGGCCCAAAGACAATGGCTTCTGGCCTTTTAACATTTAATTAGAGGAAGATTCTGTTCATCCATCGCTAAATGTCAGACAAGCAGTCTGATAATTTAGAGACAGTAGGCAGAATCATTTCAGGTTTGCACTAAGTGTGGTAGTGGATGGGAAAAAGAACGTTTTACCCGCCAGCTGCAATGGTGGCTCTTCACGCCGTATTGTCCCAATCCTGCATTAATCATGCATTCCCGGGAAACATACCGTTTCGATGGCAGACGGGCTCTTATTTGCCCGCCACGCCACCACCTCGCCGCTTCCTCACACAGGCACCATATGTAAAGTGCAGCCGTGCGTGCACCTGTCAGTGCTTCCAGCCTAGGACTGCTGCACAGAAGACATGGCCCCGAAAGGCAAGAAGACTGCAGCCCCCTGAATCAGTGATGCGTCCCTGCGATGTCTTCTGGACACCGCTGGTGCCCATCGCAATGTCCTCTACCCCCACTCTGGCCGCAGGAGGCGCATCAGTGTCACCACTCCAGCTTGGGAGGCGGCGGCAGAAGTGGTCAGTGCCAACGCTGCACAGAAGAGGTCAGCCATCCAGTGAAGAAAATGGATGAATTATCTCACCTGTGCCACCAGGGTAAGGCGGAGAATCACTTTACACTCACACACTCACAAGCCCACCACACATTCACCGGCATCTCACTCACTGCCAACTCAAGGGACATCACCCTCACTCACACAAACCCTCACATCTCCATCTGGCCTCATCTCTTCTAGAGACTGCCTCCTTAGCCCTCACCATCTTGAGGCAACTTGCACAGATCAACATGTGTCCCCAGGGACACTCCCCTTCCCCAGTACAGCCCTTGCCCTGCAGCCTCTTCCCTTGCCTGAGGCCAATTCTCCCCCTTCCCCAAGCAAGCCCTAGCCCTGCAGCCATTGAAGACCCTCCCTGAAAGTGATGTGGCGCTGCCTGCAAAGCCTGGTGCTTATGAACGTGAGCAAGGTGGGCAAACAAACCTCAAAGCCCCGCGTGAAGTGCGGCTCGCCAGGTGCACGTCGCTTATGTTCAGTTGTGAAACACACCAACGTGCTGAGATGATTCAGCGTAGGGGGATCATTCCGGTGAGCTGGGCTTATAATGATACGCAGATGTATTACAATGAAGTTCCTGACATACAGCGGCAGGAAACGCAGCCCACCCTTGACGGGCGGAGTGGGCAGGGCAAGCGTGTTTCAAAACAGCGTGAAACCGATTTTTGGCCTTCCCAACATGTCCATTCATGCCGCCAAGCACACCCGCCACCAACAAGCATGGAAAATTCCACCCAGTGGAGGAGTTGAGAGAGGCGGAGGTGAGATAGAGCTGGGTGTCGTCAGCGTACATGTGAACATTAATGTTGTATTTTCACAACAGAAAGAAAACAACTAAATGATTTTAAATTAATCTTAAATTTCTTTATATAACTCCAACTCTCAACGTATAGGCTTGAATTTTACTCCAGGCATCAGGACCTTGACATCAGGATGAGAAACCATGCCCCCAGCCAGCACTCACCAACAGCAGGACTGCCTCAACCTTTTAGTTGACTGCCTCTGGGCCCACAGTCCAATTAAGGACGATGGGCAGATTCCTGGTGCTGCCAGCCCAATCAGAGGTGAGCAGCTCTGATGCCTCGGCAGTGCCTCCAGGTGGTAGCTCGCTGAGGCAGGCCAAAGACCGCGCAAGTTGGACCATTTAAGTAAAAAAAATGTAAAAGTTCAGGGGGCGGAAGGGAAGAGCAGAAACCCAACTGGGAGATCGTGGGGCTCGGGGGGCTGCCTTCCCTGCCCATAGTCTCCTCTCGGGGCCATCAAGCATGGCACCCCAGGCTGCTGCCAGGAGGGCATCTCCATTTGTACCTGCTGCTCTGTAAGCTGCCCCAAATTGGGATTTTAATTATGCTAATCAGCTGCCCACCTCCTTGCAGCCTCTCTGCAACTGGAAAAATCCCCAGCGGCAGGACCATGTCACGAAGCTGTCTTGGCACAGTTCCCTGCGATTTTACCAGCACAAACCCCCCACCCTCACCACCCACCCCCCCCACCCCACCCCCACCTCCCAGCCTGCCACCCGGGCCAGTAAAATTCTGCTTTTAGTTTTTAGATCGCCCAGGCTGCTCATAAAACAATCCCTCCCGCTAATATGATCAAGCTAAGATCAACCTCTCCTTTGCAAGCAATGGACCAGATTTTATCGGATCATGTCTGAAATTAAACTCTCCCTTGATGGAAGAGTGCAAATTAGGGAATTTGTCTAAATCTGTATTCCCAAGCCTAAAGAAGTTGTATCATTTTTGCTTGGCTTACTTGAGTTACTTTCCAAACATACACTGGCCCATGAATACCGTGCCTTTAAAATTCTCCATTGACCCAAAAAAAGCTGCATCTAACTGATTTTAAAAATATTTATCAGTATTTAAATAATGTCTGAGTACCTTTCTCTGGCACTAATTTTCCTTTTGACTAATGTACCTAAGAGAGATTCATATAGATTTTTTGATAGGTCATAGTTTAAAAGCAAATTCTCCAGGCCAGTAAAAGGAATACTTCCTTTTTTTCAAACCTCTGATGTTTAGATTTTTCATTTTAAAATGCATAATACATTAGGAGTTTATGATTTTTGTAATCTTAACTTTCAATACAGGCCCTGAGGTTTTTAAAAGTTAAGCTTCTGCATTCCCTTGAACTGATGGGACTTCTGTATTACTTCAACGCACAGGCTGTAAATGTTTTACTTTGATTTAAGGTACATGACAATAAATTAGGGGTATTTATCAAAGGTGCTTTGTTGGAATAGTACAAACCTGCCTAACGCAAGCCACTTTTGCATAAATTTCTGTATTATCCAAATACACTTAGTGGGATCGTGCTGCTTTGATGTTGGCAGCATAGATTTATGGAATATAGGCTTTTTATTTATCTCCCCTATTCACCTCAGAAAAAGCTCCACACATTCATCAATTAGCTCCATACTTTAAAGATGACATATACAGATCACAGTTGAACTGTTATCAAGAGGAGAGTAAAGGTTTAAATCAGAATTTTTCAAAAATGCGTTTTTGACTTGAAAGCCAAAGCTTCTGTGCATTTTCAAGGTTATTAAATATATTTGATCAAAAGCAAATGTTTCAATACTTTGTACTCAGTTAAAGTTAATGTCCTTTGGCAGATAGTTTGACTCAATTTGGAATCATATTTTAAACCAGAAAACTATGTTTTAGAATTGGAGCTTTTAGTTTTGGTAAATGAATATTTAATGGGTTAGGTAGTCTTTTCTTGTTCCTTGTGCTTTTACAACTCAAGGTGAGCTCCTTCAATAGCTTAGTGTATAGATGCCTCATGCTTTCTGGTATCAATCTATACAAACCAGTACATCTAAGGTTCAATCCCCAATATGCGGTGAGTTAGCTCATCTCCACCAGGGTAGCCTTTGCACTTCTAGGCTAAGGAGGGGGCGAAGAGTCACTTGACTTATGTTTATGATTCCTACAGTGAGAACCTGGTGGAACAGGATTAGGTTTGTCTGCGATATTCTCCAATTTGCCATTAGACTCATCAGTGAAGAATGGTCACATGGGTGAAGTACAGGTGAGAGACAAATACCAATGAAACCTTGCACCTGCAAGAGTCTGTAACTTCAGGGGAGGAGAAAATTAGTTAAAAATAAAGGACAAGACTTAAGGTGATAAGTTGAAAATCTTGAAATATTTCCCACAAAGCACAGGGCTAAGAAAACAAAATAATCCAACTCATCCTGTATCATCCTCACAATGCTGAGAAGCTTTTTGTTGCATTTATACTTGTGAGCACTAATCCAATCCTATCCCATATTTCTGCTGCAAAGTCTTCCTCTGCAGGCTACAGTTTGGGTCAGAAAGTGCAGATTATTCCACTGTCATTTTACAACTCCCATGTTTACAGATAAGGTGTTTTTGATTCTGAAGTATCATCGACACAATATACTTACATAAACAGTGGGTTCTTCCTTCACTTATGAAGACTCAAATCAACCATTATTTTCTTGAACGGTAACACGGATATAAAGTGCCTTGTTCATCTTTTACAACCTAACAGCTCTGTCATTGGTTCAGGACTTCCCTGTGCTCTTGTGGCTTCAACTTATATCTGCATGAGGAAAGGAACTCGGGGCCACCTACATGCTTATACACTCTGCCACCTGTTAGTCTGTATCCCAGTTCTAGGAAAATACTTCAAACCTAGCTTATTGTTTGACAAATAGGAAACTTTTTGAAGACTACTAAATTAACTTTTCACCCAGCAAATATTGTTCATTCAACATTCACCAAAGGAAATAAATGCTAAAATGCAATCAGACACTTCATTGGTATTAATGAGAAATAAGTCAGCAGGCGAGGCGTGAGTTCCAACAGACGGCAGATCACTGGGTGAAGCAAGAATGTTGAAAAGAAACCATAAGGGGCTGGAGATGGAGCTGTAAGCTAATGTCTTGGCTTTGCTTTTAGCTTGCCAAAGCTCAGAAGTAACATGCCTCCAGCCAGTTGGCAAGTGGAATTTTCCAGGTCTAATATACATATAAATAAAGGTATATAAGAAAGTTTTTTTGTACGCTGACTGCTCTTCATGATTTCAATATTATTCTTATCTACTGTGTTGTTGAAGCCTGATTACTTCAGGATGTTTTAGTCTGCTATCTGATAGAAATTCAAGATACCAGCCTTAAGCATCCTGAAGTAATTTAATCACACTTCAATAACACTAAGGACAAGAAAACCTTTGAAATCATATAAATTTGGAGTAAGATAAATTTAGGACATGAAACTGGAACCACAATTGCTAAGCATTCATTGAAAATGATATTATAAAAGCTATTTGAGGTGGCAAGTGTCTAACTCTAAATTACGTTGAGCCGAGCAATGCCTCATAGGAATGACAAGAGTTTGAGGTTGGTATGGGTCCTGGGAGTAGGTTACAGCTGCACAGCACTTGGCACTATTGAGAGATGCCATCAATTTCTACAAACATGTAGTTTTATACACCCTTAGCACAAGCAGAATACATGGGCAGCAACCATCAAAGTGGAAACTATTTCATGATTGACCATAACACAGTACAGCTTATTTGCAATTTTTTCAATCATGAATTAATCAGTGGTCTCAAAATGAAAGGTATGTTGTGTTCCATGGGTGTCATTGCATTATTCTACTGTTTCACCACTCAGCTGAATTACCATATTCAAACATATCAAATCAATACTGAAGCTATAGGGCCCATTGTAGAATCCCAAGCAATGTTATAGGCCTAGTTCTTTAAAAAGCACAGTGCACACTCCCTGAATCTGTCCATAGAGAAGTATGAACAGACTTTTCATCATAACTGCTCACATTTATGGCAGGGGAGCCACATGACACACACAATCCCCTTATTCAGCTTTTAAAAAAGAAAAAAAATTCTCAACCTGGCTTGTGGGTGACAGCACAAGAACTTGCAGTCAAGAAAGTTAGCGCCAATATGCCCTGTCAGACCATTAAAAAGTTAGCCTGGTATTCCCAGATATTGGAACCATGTGTGCTAAGGAATTTTTCTTCTGGTAAGACATTCCAAATATTGTACCACTGCCAAACACGGCGGTGTTAGACTAATTTAAGCAGTATGTTGGAACCATCTCTTAGAACTTTGATCATCTGGAGTTCGTTTGTTACAAATTGAACTAACCCAGTCTCTATTTCTGGTGGATCAGATCTTTGGATTTGTTGTATTAAATGCCTCATTTAATACAGTTTGCACATGAAAGAGAGTTACACTCAGGAATCCACCGACAAATATTTCACGTAACCAACTGCTCTCATTTTTATTACTTTTAAACATAATCCATATTACACTCACACTGCTTCTAATAACCTCTGCCCTGTTTAGAACTTGTGTCTACAGAGTTCCGTGTGTTGGGGGGGAAAATATCACACAATTATGAGTGTATCCTAACCAGAAACACATTTTATCATTTTCACAAAATAACTTTTCTGCAGAAAGATATAAAGCTGGATTAGTCTAAGATAACATTTGCATCTCAAATCCCCGTCATTCAGCATACATCACTTCAACATGATTGCTGTATCGTACAGTGTTTTGTGATATGTTTTCACATTAACTTCTAGTGAAAGAAAAACACATATGAAGCAGAAGAGTTAAAGATCCCAGTTTCAAAATTTTACTTTGTATTGCTTTGCCTGCCATTGCAGAGTGTCATGGGAGTTAGAGTTTAATGAGGTTTTTAAATATTATTAGTTGTTCTCCCATGGCATTCCTTACTGACAAAAGTTTAGAAAAATTGTATATCTCACTTCCTGTAACTGCCTTGCTGCTTGCCTCCCACTCCTTAATTCTTTCTGTCTTGCTTTTAATGTCTTTCTCTTTGTCTTCATTCCCTTCTTATCTTTATTCCTTTCACACTTTCTCTTGTCTCTGTACTTTATTCACTACGACTGTCTTGCTGATGCTCTTTATCTTTAGGCAAGTTCATCCTGTTTCTATCTTCTTTGACCTGATGTCTTTGTTTGCCACCTTTCTCATTGTATGGATGCACTTTTAACAGCCAACACCCCTCCACGTTTCCCATTCCTCCACACCGCCACCCCTTCAAAGACAGGCAAGAGAGGGTACGGGGGAGGGGGTGATGTTAAATTTGGAAATATGTGAAACCTGACTTCAACCTTCCATAGAAAATGCTAACGGTGTCCTGCCATTAAATTCAGCAGACTTCTGAATTCCCAGCAAACAATTGCACCCTTATTCCCTACCTATCATAAATATTGGGATTTCTGTCTCTCTCTCTCTCTCTGCTTCTGTATATTTGGCTCTGTGTATGTCTCCAACATACTTTCTACCTGCCTGTTTCTCTTCTTTTCTTTGCCTCACACACTATCTTTTTCTCCTTGCCTGTCACCATGGCATGGATGTGAAGTCAGGCCTTCAAACCCCTGGTGGGCAGAGTAATGATCTGATCATTTTCTGGTGTTATAAAAGCAAAATTCTGCAGGTGCTGGAGATCTGAAATAAAAACAGGAAGTGCTGGAAAAGCTCAGCAGGTCTGGCAGCAACTGTGGAGCGAGAAACAGAGTCATTGTTTCGGGTCCGTATGACACTTCTACTGAACTGGTAGTACCCTCTGATATTACTATGGCAAGTAAATGGGAGGGAGCAGGAATTGGAGCTTGGGAGACGTGTATTGGAGAGCGGGTGGAAAGTCTTAAGATTTGGGTTTCAGGGCGGAGCTTGGAAGAAGCGATCACGGCCACAGTGGGATAGAATAGGGGCTTGACTGCTGATTGATAATTGGTCGAAAATTACCTTGTTGCTGGTGATCACATGAACAATCATGGCCTGGATTTTGCAGCAGTGTGACGGCTGTCAACTGTCAGTATTTGCTGTCATTACTGCTCTGAAACTGACAGCAATCCCTGGGCTGGGATTTTCCGTGCCTGGCGGCGTCAGACGTGCTCAGTGGCGTGAGCGGACAATATGGCAAGAAGGCCAAAAATCGGTTTCACGACGTCGTGAAACCAGTTTGTGATTGCCTGCCAATGGTGGGCCACATTCCCCGCCATCGGATGTTGGGAACCTCATGATAGTACATCAGCATATCGTTATAAGGCTGAATCATCCACCCACACCGGCGGGAAAATACACCGGCGTGTTTCACAACAGCATCTATAAGGCGTACTCTTGGCAGGCTGTACTTCGCTCGGGGACTTCAAGGTTTGTTTGCCTGCCTTGCTTCAGGCAGCACTCGCAGTCATCAGTGCCAGGCTTCACAGACAGCACCACATCACTTTTAGGGGGGCTCACAGGTAGGTCTCTACCTACCAGATCAGCCACGTGTTTATCAGCCACACAGCTTTTCAACAGCTGCAGGGCAAGGTCTTTCTTGGTGAAGGAGGAGAAGTGGCCTCAGGCAAGGGAAGAGGCTGCAGGACGAGGGTTGAACTGGGGAAGGGGGGTATCCCAGGGTGTGTGTGGGGGCAAAGGTTGATCTGTGCAATTGACCTCAAGATGGTGAGGGCTGAGGAGGCAGTCTCCAGAGGAGATGAGGCCAGGTAGATATGTGACGGTATGTGTGTGAGAATGGGTAGTGATGTCCCCTGAGCTGGCAGGGAGCGAGATGCCAGTGACTGTATGATGGGCTTGAGTGTACGAGTTTAGAGTGAAGAGATGGTTGCCTTAATCTGGCTGCATTGGATGGCTAACCTCTTCTGTACAACATTGGCATTGATCATCACTGCCATCACCTACCAAGCCAGAGTGGTAATATAGCTGCCCCTCTTGCGGCCAGAGCGGGTGTACAGGACTTTACAGCAGGCCTCCACGGCATCCAAAAGGTGCTCAAAAGCTGCGGTCTTCTTGCCTTTCGGGGCCATGTCTTCTTTGCTGCAGTCCTGGGCTGGAAGCCCTGAGTGCGGCTGTACTTTAAATATGGTGCCCAGTGTAATGAAGCAGCGAGGTGATGGCAAGGCAGATGAGAGCCCGCCCGCCATGGAAATGGCATGTTTCCTGGGAATGCAGAAGTAACGTGGTGGGTTTCGGACAATACAATGTGAAAACCCACCATCGCCACCGAGAGGTAAAATGCTGTTTTACCCACCCACTACTGCACTTAGTGCAAATCTGAGACGATTCTGCCCCTGGACTCTGCATATATGCAGTTAAACAGAGACCTCCAAAGTTGCTTTTCTGTACTTCTCCAAAGGGTGTGCTGTTGAAATCCCCCCAGAATGCAATCAATCCTGAAACCAATGAACTGAAGAGAACTTACACTGCCATGGTATTTGTCTTACTGTGAAAAACCTCGAAAAAGTTACACGTTGTTGAATAAGGTGTAGCTAGGTTCTTAACCACATGTTAAGTTCATAATTACTACTAAACAGCCCTGCTGGTCATGACAGAACATTGAATGTCAAATTTCTCCATAATGATAAAAAATTACACCTATTTTTAAAATAGGCTTTTTTTTAAGTTTGTTGTTGATATTTTAGCTTCTACCTTACTCCCATGTGTATGTTCTGATCATTTATCTTGCTATCTGTGAAAATTTAAATGAAAAGTGAAAGAATTCAGTGGTTTTTACTTCCTGATTTGCTATCTGTGAGAGTACTTTAATGTGATTGACAGCTTATTCTACTTAATGACACCACTGCTGCTGGACACCTGGAGATCCCTTGAGTTGGCACCAGGTTTAAAATGATATCAAGAAAGGGGAAATCTAGGCCATAGAGATCATTGAATTTTTGCGGGCAGCTTTCCTCAAGGTCAACACTGAGCACCACTGCTTCACTGCTGACCACGAAATGCAACCCATTGTTTTAACACTTGTATGGTTAACAAAGACTAATTAGAACTGTGAAACATGAGGGATTCTCTTTAGATAGGCACTCAATTAACAGGTTATTCCGATGTATAAGTGCCTTAAATAAATTCAACATTTAATTGTTCAGGACCAGGTGAGACTGGGAGGCTAGCTGCGCTCTTGTGCCCTGTGTCCCTATCCTGTATTGATTTTAAATGGGCAAATAGTGTTCTCACAAAAATGTGAGCATTGACCCCCAAATTTATGCAAGTTCATGCTATTAATGCCAGTTATGATTTTTCAGATTGCTTTTGTGCTGAATTGACTGACCACTTGATAATCCGTTTGACATAGCCACTGCTTTTTGGGGGGGGTTGCAGAGAAGTTTGCAGCTGCTGCTAAACTATGTGCCTCCAACAAGTGGAACCACTATTCCTCGAGCCATGCTGTTAGTCTACGCTGTAGTCAGGAGATGGTGACCATGCACTCACATGTTGTGATGAGTTGTTCCACCCACCATGCCACTAGTGATAAACTCCTGGTGTCTGCTGTCAAAGTAGTGAGGACCCAGAAGTACATTTGCCAGCAGTTTATTGACCATTGAGTCACTGTCCCCTTTGGGGCAAGGTTAGCCAGGTCCCTTTGGGGTTGAAGTGTTTCTAAGATGGTGTGGTTGGTGATGGAAGCAAGTTGACACACTATGGCAGAGACGGTAAACCGATACTAAACTAGGCTATTCTGCAATGCTCAAGGGCACAATTGGTGATTGACCAGCCAGTCTGCCTCACTCATGGAACTTGAAAAGGTAGACCTGTCACTGAGCTGAGACTTCCTTTCCCCCTCTTGGCTCCAGATAGCACTCAAGTCAGTTCCCAAACTGAGAGCTTGCCCTTGCTTAGCTTTAAGAAAAAATAGTGAGCCAAAGTAATTTAGTACTGTATCATCATAATTGTGCTAAAACTGCAAAAGCAACCTGTAACATTTGTTACCAATATCGGTTTGAGGGCCATGTATTACATGAATTTCAAATTGTTAGTTGAAGCAATCCGATCATTTGGACTGAGCCTGTGCTGTCTGTGTGCTTGTGTTTACGAAGCTTGTAATGTGGAATTGTTTCATGTTGTTTGGGTTTTATTTGGTTTACATTGGTTTAATTGTTTAGTGAGTTCAATATGCAAACATTAAACAGTGCCATTCTGTGTTACACATAAAAGGGGAGTTTATTTAAATCCAACCAGCCTTAACTGTTAGCAGCAGAACAGAAATTATCAAACTGAAAAGCATGGGTATACACAAGTGAAGCAATAATATTATGCTTCATTAATAATATAATTTAACAAAATTACATTATCATTAATATTAACAATATTGGTCACTGTCTATATCCTTGATATACAATATACATAATATATTAATTAGTAAATGCAAATTATACAAATGTGATACATAATGAATAAATATTGCCTCAGGGTAAGTACACTGTATTTTCATGAGAACTGTTGATTTTTACATCAACTGTTTGGCCTTTTGCTTGATGTTTTAAATGTATCTCCCACAGACATGAAATGTTATTAAACAAAGAAGGAAGGAAGGTTGAAATGCAAGCTTTACCTCATTCACCACAGTAGTCCTCTTTTGCAGCATCCATTATTCATGCCTCCCCCACCTCCCCATTCTTAGAGGTAACTCATTGTGCACTCTAGGCTGAAGGCTCCACTGCTGGCTCAATGTGAAATTAAGACCAATTGTAGTTCCCCATATGTTGCCCTGGCTGATATGTGCTAATGTGGTGCTGACCAGAAATCAATCAGCCTGTTTGGTTTAGCATCATACCAGCTAATGCACCAAGAAAACTCAACCCTACAAACTTTTATAAATCTGTCAAGACACCAGATGCATCATTGCCCACTCTTGCACATACTGCAGGAAAACATGGTTCAGCATTACAAAACATTTAAAGATGAATTATATCAACAAGTTAATATTAGATTGTGTAGCGCAGCACAGTCGAACATTTTGTGTTGCAATGCAGTTTTAGAATAATTTCACTACACTGGTGGTTGTGCACTATTCAATCCACACTCTTGGTCTGCTAGGCACACGTAGCTCTTCATGATGGCTCCTACTTAAAGCACAGTATGGTATAACCCCTGCTCAGTTCTACAATCTATATTCCACAGCAATACTGCCAAGTTGAAATCTG
The DNA here is from genome assembly GCF_964194155.1 of Cetorhinus maximus. Taxonomy (NCBI): domain Eukaryota; kingdom Metazoa; phylum Chordata; class Chondrichthyes; order Lamniformes; family Cetorhinidae; genus Cetorhinus; species Cetorhinus maximus. The sequence continues at coordinate 106,680,652 of NC_135884.1, forward strand.
TGAATTGGCACCAAAAATTGAATATATTGACCTTGTCACTGCCATTTCCTGACTTGTGGTCCACTAATAATCCATGTCCTCAATAATTGGAGAGAATAGAGTGGATATTTTTTGCAATGTGTCATGGCACTAAAGGGAGTAATTCTACACTCCCAGTGGGGAACCACACTTGTACGGAGCATGGGTCAGAGATAGATCAACATTGTAGCTATGGTTTTCTGGCTAGTGCTCCCTGCAATAGCGGCTTCCTCCTAGAGGTGTAGGTTGATGAATATAGCCCTTAGATATATTTAGCATCACTCCTCTCTGGAATAGACTTTTATATGCTGCCAAAGACTCCATCACAGAGAGACAGGGCTTATTGCATTGCTATCCCTAGCCTCCACAGAAGATGCCAGGCAGTGGCATTATTGCAGCTGTCCAAATGACTAGAGTCAGGGTGGCAGTGTGTGTTGACTCAGTTAATACTGTGAAATATCAACTTGAAGGGATTTTCTTCAAAGCTACCAAAAAGGTTACACTGACGAAGGGAAGTGATCGTGGTAGTTTTAAATCAAAATCTGGGTACACAGAGATGAAGTGCGGCTGCCTCTTTAAGATTCTACCCTCTATCTCCATCAGGTTTGATAATCCTTCAAGTACTTTATGTCCCATTGTACCAGAGTGTAGCCTGCCTAAATGCTTTGTTCTATTCTCTGAAAGCTTACAAACCCTGCCTCCTGATGATGTGATCTTCCAGAGAGAAACTGGCATAATGTCATCAAAATGTACAGCATTTTTAAAAGTTTGCATCCTTTTTTATGATGTAATCTGGTTTCTATTTCTGAAATGAGACAAGGCCTCATCCCTGAATATGTAAAAGTAACTTGAGATACTGCTTAAAGTTTGAGCCCTCAGTTGGAAAACTCTGATAAGTTTAAATTGAATTAGAAAGGCTGGTGTGAATAGTATTGGCAAACATAAGTTCCACTAATAATACCTCAGTAGTATTATTTTCCTTTCTTTACAGCTAAAATATTTAAAACTGATCTGATTAGATAAATATCTAGGGCTTATATGGAACTTTGAAATGGATACTGTTGTATTTTACATTGTACATAGAAGGGTAATAGAAGTAATTGCAAGCATTTGATTTATACTTCACTCAGCACCCCAGGGGAAACTGTCCAGGAGTCCCTCTGCTATCCACTGACCCCTGCTGGAGTAGTGCAAATGTGGAAATGCAGTAAAGTCTGGATTGGCTGTGGGGGCCTGATGTTTAAATGGGAACCCAACACTCACTTTTAAGGCTCACTTTTGAAAATGGCCCCTTGGCCGCAGTATTAGAAGGCTAACAGCACTCATGAAACCATATTCCAACATGAGTCGCTGCTTTCAGGCAACCAGGGACAAAGGGGGGAAATAAAATAAAATAAAAGCACCAAAAATGGATGCAATCAGGGCAGATTCCCACCTGAGGTTCAGCAGGAATGGTTAAAAAATAGACTTGGACCTGTTAGTGCTAGGTTCCTGCTTTGTGTTAAATTTCTGGGATGACCTAATGGGGAACGGAGTCTCCATCCTGCCTCTTAGGAGACCATTGAGGTAAGGTGATACCAGGGCTATGGGAGGGTATGGATCACAGAGAGTCCCTCAACCACAGGCCTCCTGAAGAACCTGGTATATGGTCGGTGCAGGTGTGGATGTTCAAACCTGGTATATCTGCTGACCAACAGACAGTTGTGAAGTAATGTCAGGGGACAGGACCTGTGTCCTTCACCTTGAGTATTTCACCAAACATTTTTTTTTGTTATTTTACAGAGGTTCCTTTTGCACATGCACCATTATGGAAGCTGAAGTTTGATTCAGGAAGAGGTACCCATGCTCTCCCCAATCCTGCCTCCGCACCCCAGGCAGCCCAAGGTGTCTTCTCACCACATTTCCAACCACATCACTAGAGATGCACCTTAGAGGTGTGCCCTCAGGCCATGCTAATTGCAAAACCTGCTTTTGACCCCGTGAGCGTTAGAGGGGGTCAGCGGTAAAGGCCAGACACAGACACACCTCGATACTTGTGCCTATCAAGGTGCAAGTGATAGCCTGCAGATTTTCATGGCCAATTTGCTTTAGAGTTCTCAGTTGAAAAAGTTGTTAAGTTTTCTTCATAAAGGTGTGTGGTTCAGGCAAACATATTTTGTTCATTGCAAAAGACTATCAAGTCTTTATATGAATGGTCCTCACACTCCTATGATGGTTCAGTTGGTAAATATGCTGACCAAATTGAAACTGAGACGTACAGACCAGGGAGATCCTGGGCTCAATTTGTTAGCAAACTTCAGCCAAGGTGGCGATATAGGTGCTGCTACTGGTTTCATCTCTCGTGGGCTAGGGTGTGAAGAAAATTGGCTAGTGGTCCTGCTCTTGATTGCAACTCAATAATCCCTGCTGAAAGGTGCATATCTCACATTTAATTGTGATGAATGAGATTGAATATTCTGATGATACTTTCTCATTGATGCCACTTAGAACAGTTCCCTGTACCCTTGTGACTGGAGGGAAGAAAATTGGAGGAATAATGGTCTTCACAGACTTAGATACATACAAAATTCTAAGAGAGAGCCAAGTTGAAAAGCTACTTAATATGCATAAACATTGCCAGAAACATCTAAAATAATCTCCTTGCTACTGTTTTTCATTATATGTAGTACAACCCTTGAAAGAGAATCAACCCTCTAACAGGCAGTTCCTAATAAGCTAATGATAAGTTTCAGCTTTGAGAAGGGGCAAATGATGAAATCAGTTTCTAAGAGGCAATGTCCCTTTGGTCTCCCTCAGATGAATACAATTTAATAACTACCCCCCCAAAAAACATACATTTTTTATATCTCTACTTATCAATTTAGTACACTACAGTTTTATGTTCAGTAATAATGCAGCAACAAGCTATCATTCTTTCTGAGCTTAGCTGCAATGGGAAATCATGTAGAGCAAATTATATGATTCTTCAGAAGTTTCTCCAGCCAATGATATACTAAGCTCATTTCCTGTTATTATTACTTGCCAAAAGATAATTATATACCATCGAAAAGATGGGAGTTTGCATTGTAGTGACTTTGTGACTGGGGATTAATATCTGGCCCATGATGCTAAAGGTGGAGTTGATGATATGAATTCAGGCTTACTTATTAATCAGAGAAAGAAAAGTTGTCTATTGAGTAAAATGTATTCCATATGTTATTTGTTAGTAATGAATAAAGCATTCTTTGTCTGCCTCATTCATCACCTATAAAGCAACCATTGAATAAAAATGCTTTTCAATGGATAGTGAACAGACAGGGACTGACACAAGGTCATGTAGCCCCATTGTATGAATCCTGACCTGGATAGAGTATAAGCCTGTACCTTGCGTACTGTGATTTTGCCAGTGAATTTAGCTATTCTGCAAGGAAGGGGAATTCTTGTGTTAACTTATGGATTGGAGTAAAGAAGGACTGATACTCATTTTCAGGCTCCTGAAGCACTCGCGGTTTCTTGCTAACTTGGGGTTATGGATAAGAATTGCTACTGTGAAGTCAATGTGAGTGGCAGACAACAACTGGAAACAAAATGGGCATTGTTATTTGAAAAAAAAAATACTTGTGTCCATAACCTAAAGGTATTATTGATCTCAAAGTATGGGTACATCAGAGCTTTCGTCACCTACTGTTCATGAAGCTCATACTAAAATAAATATTCCTATCGTGAGCCTCTCACTCCACAGCACTTAGAATTTCATGTTCATTGTTGCTCCTTTCAATTGTTAACGCCAACAGTTTTCTTTTAACTGTTTAATTGGGTGACGCATTTCATACCTAGGTCGGAGGTGAGAATATGACCATCAGCTGCACCTATACTTACCCTATCCATTAGACGGTGTAACCTATTCCTTTATTAATGGCGGAATCATTCAGATTTGCACCAAGTGCGGTAGCAAGCAGGAAAAAGGACATTTTACTGCCAGCTGCAATGATGGCTTTTCACGCCATATCATCCCATTTCCATCTCATTAATTATGCATTCTTGGGAAACACACTGAGTCGCTGGTGGGGCAGCTTCTGATTTGCTCACCCCGCCATCACCTCAGGCCTTCAGTAAAATCAGCGCCATATTTAAAGGCCACCCCTGCACAGAACTGGTACTCTTCAAGGGACTGCAAGCTGCTGGGAACTAATGGCTGCCAAAGGGAGGAAACATGCTACCCCCAGATTTAGCAATACCTCCCTCAAGTGCCTACTGGACGCAGTGGAGGCCCTCCATGAGGCCCTTTACCCCCGCTCTGGGCGAAGACCAGCGAGCAAGGTTACCAATCCAGCATGGGAGGTGGTGGCAGCGGTGGTCAGCCCCAGTGCCTTGCAAAAGAGGACAGCCTCGCAGTGCAGGAAGAGGATGAATGGTCTCATCTGTTCCACTAGGGTAAGTCACTCTCCTCATCACTCTCAACTCACACACTCACAAACCCATCACACATCCACAGGGATCTCACACCTCAAGGGACAGCACCACTAACTCTCACACACACCCTCACATCTCCATGAGGCTCATATCCTCTGGAGCACACATCCTCATCCCGTCCATGGCTCCGCTCACCACACAAACATACAAACGCAGTGCCATGTGTCCTGCTCATACTCTCTCCATCTGTTTTCATGTAGGAGAAGCTGGCTCACATCAGCAGGGAGAGGTCCCAGACCGGGGGTGGAGTGGCCCACATTAGGCCCCTCATTCACTTTGAGGAGCGTGCCATCACACAGACTGGTGAGGACATGGACCATGCCTACAGCAATGGTGAGGTCGATGGCAAACACCCACGTGAAGATCCTGTACCACATCATCCCCCTCTCAATGCAAATGTGAGTGCTCTCTCTCCTGCTTTTGACTCTGCTGCCATGCACTCATTGTCCCTACTTTGGCTGATAGGGAGCTCTGCCAAGTGACTGACACCCTCAGCCAGCCAGTCCCTCAACTCCATCCAGGTACCCACCTCCAGTGAAGAGGACACCTTCTCCACTGAAGAGCTGGAAATAAGCAGCCTGGAAGATCCCTCTCAGCGCTTACCCACAGCTTCCACCAGCTCAAGGCACACACTTCGGTGGGACCTAGATCTAGAGCAAGCTTGGGTTCACAATCTGGTGGTCACTGCACGGACACGTGTCCGCAGCAGGAGGAGGCAGGTTCAGCTGAGCTCCCCGGCACTTGGAGGACTGCTGGGGAAGAGGCATCTGTGAGGTCCGAGTCAGATTGTCAGACGAGCCTTGGATTTGGCCCTCAAACTCATCATGGAATGTAAGCAGAAGGTGGGGGAACATCACACAGAGCTGTTGGAAGCCCTTAACAGAGTGGCACATGAGTTGGAGGAGTGCATCCGCCTACTCTCTGATGAAGTGGTGCCCACATATGCCCATATGGAGGCTTCCATGGGAAGGATGGCAGGTGTCATGGAGACTCTAGTCCAGCAGAACGTGGAGATGTGCGCAGCCTTACACTCCATTATGTCAGCCATGAGCGAATTCCTGCAGTGGCACGCATGAGGGAAACGGGGCGCCTCGACGTCGTTCCAGGTTCTCCTTTCCCTCAAGGAGTCAGACCGGGGCCCTCGGGCACCTGCAGGGAGGAGGAACGGCAGCTGGACACCCCTGGATCATCCACTCAGGAATCTCAGAGGCTGTCCCTTCATTCTGAGTCCCCTTTGCCTGTGACCCCCTCAACCTCATCCTCTGTCACCACAATGGGAGCAGCCGGCCCACTGGAGGACAGCCAAAGCAAAACCCCAAGGCCTCGGCCCTCCAGAGGACCCACGCCAAAGTCATCAGAGGCAACAGGGGCCAACCATTGCACAGGCTGTCTCCGCCCCTGCTGCAGATGTCAGGGCAGCATCTAGAAGAAGGGGTAGGCCTAGAAAGGTTAAGAATTTCTGATCACAAGTGGTTGCATGGGTGAATATATTTTATTACTTTATAATCTGAAAATATATTCGCTTTCACTGAGTAATGTGTAATCATGTCTTTCAGCTTCATTTACAGGCTTCGCGAGTCCTCCCTCTGCATCCCCCACAACTGGCAGTTCAGCTGCACACAGCCAGACCAGGAGTAATTCTGGAGGGAGAAATGTGTGTGTGGCAGGGCCTTTTGGAGCCTCGTGCAAGCACTCTCCCACGCACGTGGAGCATGGTTCAGTTGTCCACCTGAGCTGACCTGCATCTCCGCCCACCCACGGATCACACTCCCATACAGCATTTGTGCCCGTCCAACATGAGGCTCTGCTCACTTTCGATTTCAGAAGCATGGTGGCGTAAAGTATGTTTTCAGCTTCCCTGTCCTTTCCCCTCCCTCAGTCACCCATGTCCTTTCCCCCAGTGCTGTTGACAACCTGGCATCACCTTCCACCTCCCCAGTGTCACCTACCAGCCAGAACCCTTTTCTTTCCAGGATGTCCAGGTGAACGTGCATATTCCTATCTTCCTGAGAATCCCACCTCCTTCCGTATTGACTTCCCTCACCTCCTCCTTCCCACCCCAAGGGTCCGTGTCTGCCTCCGAGTCCCCATCAACCACCCTCGCCGTCCCTTCTACCACTACCTTCAAACCCTCACCCTCCCACCCTACCGCCTCACTCTGCCCTTGGTCAGCCCCACCATTCCCTCATACTACACTCACCCTCAATTCACTCCCCAGAAGACAGTCATGGACCCATCAGACCCCTCCCTTGCACGTTCATCTGGACATCCCCTCTCACCCCTTACCCTTCCTCCCCCTGGACTCCTGCCCAGCTCCAAACACCTTCCCCCTTCCAAACTCCTTCCCCTCTCCAAACTCTTTCCCTTACACCTTCCTCCCCCCTTACACCTACCTCCTCAGTTGCTGCATTCTCCCCTGTTACACCCTCCTCCCCCATCCTCCCTCCCCCCTCCCAACCTCACCCCCACCCCTGACACCATCGTTCCCTCTCCTCCCAACCTCAACCCCACTCAGTACACCTTCCACTCCCAGTTAAACCTAGACCTTCCTCTCCACCGCCTCGTCGATCATCCGTAGCAGCCCATGGCCAGGACCCTGATGTCCCGAAGCGGACTCCAGACATCAACGGTGACCTGCCACCTTCTGCGAGCTGCTTTGCGGTGGAGCCATGTCCATGAAAATCCACCCAGCATGTGATGGATGTTCCTCCAGTGTCCTGTTGCTGTTGGGCTCCAGCACCTTCTGCTCCTCGGATGTCCGTGATTTGAGCAAGGCCCTAACAGTAAGTCCTGACTTCTGCATGGTCACAGTTGTCAAGACATATTCTGGGCTGGTTTGTTTTCCTGCCGATGTGCCAGGATGATTCAGCATGGGGAATGATTCTGGCGAGCAGGGCTTATAATTATATGCAGATATATTAAAATGATGTTCTCGACGTGCGGCAGTGGGAAACGCGGGCCCACCACTGACAGGTGGAGCAGACCATCGCAAACTGGTTTCACGATGTCGTGAAACTGATTTTTGGCCTTCTCGCCAGATTGCCCACTCATGCCCACCATGAAGCCCAAAGCCAACAGGGATGGAAAATCCCAACCTTAGCAATGACTAAAGAAACTGCACAAAACATTGTTTAAAATATGGGCAAAACGATGTCTTTATGCAGTGTAACAAAGTATCACATTGGAAGCCAAGTTTAAATAGGAGCTGTTTTACTGGGATTCATTGCTCTAGTTTTGAAACCAACGGTCCATTTTAATATTCGCATCAGTCTATAACCATCAGGGAGCTGGCTTTTCTTAAATGCCATTTTTTCTAAATCTTTCTTTCATTCTCAGCAGACCCTCAGGGCAGGTTTCATCACAAGATAATTTGTTTAATCCTTCCTTTTGATTAACAACCACATCAGCAAACAACTTAAAGAGAGCTGGCTTATATGAAGTCTAGACAATAATAAAATAAATCATATTCTTTTCCAAAACACTTCTAGTCCCCTCAATATTAAGTAAAACTTTTAAGTTAATGATAAAATTAAATTGCCCCTTTTAGTAATGAATTCCAAAGATTAATCTCATGAATTATATTGTACCACATCCCTGCCTGTGAACCATCAAGGCATTCAAAAAAACATCAAGTGACTGTCATTTATTATTACCCAACATGCACAGTGGCTCCAAATCGAACATACCCAAATTAGGAAGATTGGAATGGACTGTGCTCTTCTATCCGTAGCCATTTCTTTTGAATCCACATGTTCTTGACATGAATATGGAACATAAAGTCAGAACAAATTGGGCATTTTGTGTGCACTTATTTCTGGGGACACTACTACTAACACTTCAATGGTTAAAGAAGAAAAGAATTTGTATTTATACACCACCTTTTGTGACCTCAGAGCGTCCCACAGTGCTTTACAGTGAATGAAGTTGATTTGCCAGTGTTGCCATGTCGGGGAACGTTGCAGCCAAGTTGCTTTCGAATGCCTCAGATAAACAATCAAGATGTGATTGTGGTATTATGGACAGGGTTGGAAAATGCCACACAACTGGTTTGACTACAGTTCATTCTGCCACTCTCCTTCAGTGATTAATTATAAATTGCCAATGCCATTAGCTGTTTACAGCAAAATGTCCATAATAAACTTACATTTACAGTTAAATGTGGAATATAGGTCCAGGAGGTAGGATGTCTTCCAATTAAATGTGACCATCTTAAGTGCATTCAAGCAGTTATCCATTTGCCAAACATGGTCCCAACTTTTTATGCTTTTCATATTTTAAAAACAGCAATACATGTTAGGGTACAATGTGACAATGACAGCGTCAGCAATGAACTACTGAATGCTGAGTGCTGTTGTTTATCCCAGACACCCTCATGAAGTTGCTCTGTAGATGCCTTTATTGCCTAAATATTGCACCCATTGAAAAATATCCCCAGCAAGTCCCCATGTTGTGTATGCAGAGTTTATACTGACCTCCTTTGTTTAACTTGCAAGTCATCTGTTTCATAAATATTGCATTTTCTGAAGTAAATATATTTGCATGCTGTAAAACTGAAAGAGAGCAAGTAACAGCTTGATTTCAGTGACCCCTTTTCTTTGCTTAGCGTGATCAAAGGATTAGTGACAAATGCAGTTGAACATGTCAGCAATCTTTTGGCACTGCTAATTCTCTGAAGTTTCCAAACAGCTTTTATTTGAACTGAATATCGATTGTCAACATTAAACCTACAAAAGTGAAACATCTGTTTTTAACTTATGACTAGCATTGTTTTGAAAAACAAAAGCGCCATAGTTTAAAATCTGACCAAAAAAATGTGAGCAGCAACTTTACTCCATTCAAAGCACAAAAAAATAGCATTACTTAAGATTTGATTAGTGAGCAATTTGTTTGAACACAATCAGATTTAATTTGGAAGAGTAACATTACTGAACATGAAGTAATGTCACTTGGAGAAACAGGTAAAGCTGATTACGGTAATACAAGAATAAATATTGCTAGAATTTGGTACAGACGCAATGCACCAAATGTTCTGTTTCTATGGGCAATATTTAATGGGAGCTGTTAGGCTGGGAAACATGGTGAGTAGGAAGACTTAATTAGGCAGGAGCTAAAATCTTTGTTTCTTGGCATTGGGTTGAGATTGTGAGATAGTCAGCATCGGAACGGCCAAGGTATAACAAGGTGGTGGGAACCTATTTATCATTCATTTGCATACTATGAAAATTCTTTAATTGGGAAGCACACCAAATTAAGTCCTACCTTCAAGATTAAGTCAGCAGTGCATGGGAAACTCATGCCTCCTGTTTCCCGACAGTTTAAAGATGGGCTGCCCTAGGCGATGTTGTTCAACCTTTGGATCTGAGGTGAGGTTTTGTCTTTGTTTAATTCAGTGGGATAGGGAAGCGAGCTGCAGAAGCAGTACAGTCTGGTACTGGTACAAGGCGCTACAAAGAGAAATTTGGGGTGGTGGTATCCTCAAATGGCACATCCGTTGGGCTGGCAGGAGGGCAGTGCTGGTGGTCAGGTCCACATGTAGCAGTACAGCAAGGCACTGGCAGGATTAGGGGCTGAAGGGAGCCAGGCTCCGGCCTTTAGGGCAGGGTGCGTCATTGCAGTGGTCTTATCCTGTGTCACCAAGGGAGGCAGCTGCCTCACACATGGCAGGTCAACAGTCAGGGAAGGGACCTTGAGTTTGAAGCTGGGCAAGTCCAGCTGCAAGATGAGGGCAGGGTGAGGATGGGAGGGTTGAGAGTCAGAGATGGAAGATCAAGAGTCATTGGCCCTGGGTCAAGGGTGATGGTTGGAAGCTCCAGGGTGACTGGGGAAGGAGCAGGGTGATATTGGGAATGTCAAAGGAGATGGGAAGATGCTCGACGGTGACAGCAGGAGGGGTGGAGGTGGACTGGCTTCAGCTGAAGGGTTACAGTGTTAGTGTCTATCAACATATCTGCTTCCAAGCAGCACCTGATCTCAGGCAAGGCAATAGTTTCCAAGCAGCCATTTTGTGACAACAACCTTGTCAAGGCCATGATTGAACGAGCAGCACATCACTTCTCACGCTCGTCAGTGACCTCAGCCAATCTGCTTGACAAGTCAATTATGGGGAGGCCAGCAGATGCTGCATGTCACATCATCTTGAGAATACAAATCATGCCACACACATTCCCATCCAATAAAGACTGACCTCTAACACACCACCTCATTGTTGCCTACACAGGTGAGATGTCCCTCAGACCTCTTCATTCAACAACAACTGCCAAAAATGAAGCATGCCAGTACAATATGTCCTCTGAAGAAGGATGTCCTAACAAATGCACATAATGCACACAATAGTCAACTGAGCAAAGTATATTGTGATACCAGTGTCTCAACACCTGTGCCACCATTGTGCCCTAAATAATTCTGTTTTTTTCCTTTTACCACCACTACGTCTTGGTGCAACCCCAACATCAGCAGCTAATGAGTAGATAGGCTTCTGAGAGCGATGCCTCATTGTGTGCAATGATCTTAACAGCCTCTGGTGGTCTGAGGCCTTGAGGGCCCAGACCTACCAGGAGACTCCTGGACGGGTGCAGAGTCAGCCTCCTCAGCCTTGCCTACTGGGGTCACTGGCAGAGGGCATTTGGAGCAACCGCTCACCCAGGGAGTACCCTGAGAGGACATCCCCAGGGTAGCTGACTGAGGCTTCTCCTTCCTCTCGGTGAGCATACGTTCCTGTATCCTTGAGGAGAAGGGGCACTTTAGAGGGAGGTCCAGCTGCTTCATTCCCCTCTTACCTAGCCACTGCAGCACTGAGACCATAGCCAGACAATGGTATGCAGGTTTTGAATGCGGAGGCTGGCAATTGCCATGGAGAGCCATGTCTACTATATGACCCATTTGTGTGATGGCTCTCCAAGGCAGTGGCCAACCTCTCTATGGAGGAAGCCATGTGGTCACATGCTAGAGCCATGGCAGAAGTCAAGGCTTGGATGGATTCTGCCACCATCCAGGCAAGGTTACAACTCTCGGAAAGCCTCATGAGTACAAGTGCTAGTGGAGGATGGGGGAGAGGCAGATGTTGGTACAAACGCTGGGTGTTCTTCATCTTCCTCAGAGTTGGAGTCATTTGTTAACACTATCGGCTTTGGCCTTCTCAGCTTGTGGTGACGCTTTGCCATGGAGAACAATAAAAAAGACAATAAGGAGCAGCTCAGTCTATCAGGAAACCACAGTTTCACACATGTCTCTAATGTACCAATGTCTCAACACCAGCTTTGAAGCATTCCAACTCTGCTGAGTCCAGCTTCACCGTCTGTACCCAAGCATCCTCATTGTTCTCCAGCTATCTCCAAGACCTCCTGTTCCAAAAGCTCAGCCCCCCTCCTGTCTTGACCCACTCACTGGCTTTGAATGTCTCCTGCATTAGAAATTGAAAAATTGGTGGCATGTCAAGATATGCCTAACTCCCTTGTCCCCCTGCAAACCTACGCCACATACTAGCCACACAGGCTAACATTGCATGATCGCGCACAACTGTCACACTGTCTGCCCCCTTTTGCCATGTGGTACAGATGATGAGACCACACTTCCTAGCCTGGCCTCTTTCCCCACTAGCAAAGTCCCTTGGCTTGATATCCTCATGAGGTGCCCTTTGATGCAACAACAACTTACCCTGGCTGATCAGAGAAGGTTGTTTACCTGTTTGTGGTACTGGATCCAGGGTCTTGAATGGACCCCCAAGGATACTCACCGCCTCTTTGACCTCTGTCCAGGGTGACTTGGTCAAGCGGAGGGTCTCCTATTCCCATCCCTGGAGAAGAGCATCTCAACCTTTTCCCATATGGCCTGGAGCAGTACCAGCAGGGAGGTATCATTAAACCATGGGCCTGCACTTTGTCTGTGGCAAGACATCTCTGTGGATGGGGGTTGGGGGTGGGGTGTTTGGGGGAGGGAAGATGGATGTCCAAAAAGATAACCATGCAGATGAAGGGGGAGGTGGTGGTGATGCGGATCAACTGATGGAGGGTGTCAAGGGGTGGTGGAGGCTGCGAGGCATGTAAAAATTTTCTAGATGGCCTTGCAGGTGGATGAGCACTTCTCCCAATCGCCACCAGTTCTCCCTTCCTGCAGAGACTGAATGCTTACAGAGGAGGGCTTTTCATAGCAGTCTCGGCTTGGAATCGAGTCAGGGTGGACATTTGCCGTCCGCCCCCATTGCAGGATTGCAGATTACATTGTAATTGGGTGCATGAGCGGCAGACAATTGAGTAGAAATGACACCCCACATCTGTTCTGCCGTCGGGAGCCGTGCTCTTCTTATTAAGTCCCGCCCTATGTTTCTATGTTCCTTCTTAATATCTCTGTGCTCCCTTAGGCTTGCAGCATGCAACTCCAATCAACCCTTCCAAAATGGAATAGAAACTTTCTACATCTAGAGAATGAACCATATAGTTTCATAACTCTTTACAAGTGCTTGAATACTCATGAAAAAAGACATTGTCAGTGAAAATTAGTAACCTTTAATAGCTATATTTCACAAACAGATATAAAACTGCAGAACCTGATATTTATACATCATCAAACTCTAAAGATAGATATCGTAAACAACAACAAATATCCTCTGGGAACTGAGAGCATTAATCTGAGTTTGTGCCTCATACGAAGTCCATAAACCTCAATGTAGTACAGTCCTCTGTACTCTACAATAGAACAACCCCTTTGCAGTTATGAACCATTTTTGTTTATAATCTACAATCCATCTACTACTAGGTTTACTGAAGGCAGGACAAGGTGTGTGGAGTCAACATGGTCCCAGGAAGGGTGGTTAGCAATTTAAATATTTTAATGAACCTGGCAGCCCTTGATTTAATCTGATCAGGCAGGAGTCAGCAGGACATTATTTAAATTAAACCCTCCCATTAAATTTGGCAGGGCCTCCACTTCCCCAGTCTCACCGGGTTCCTCCTCTGCTTCCCGGCTCCCCTACACCCTTCCTGCCTCCCCATTAATATTGGGGCCATTGTTTTTTTGAAGTGCTGCGTTTCCTACATTGAGACAGTGATGACATCTTAAAATTACTTCATTGGTTATAAAGCAACTTAGGATGTCCTGAAATTTTGATAAGCGCTACATAAATGCAAGTTCTTTCTTTCCAGAACAAGACTTTAACTCTAAATCTAAGAGAAAAAATAAAGTTGAGTGCTTCAAGACTATGAATAGGAAACTATAAAATAAAACCTTTTGGTTTAGGAAAGAGAAAACACAGACTTCTATTCCAGTCTAAGATGGTACACTTTTGCCAGGATTTTACAGCCCCGTGGCATGTCTGCACCACAGCCCCCCCACCCCCACCCCTGGGTGAAGCAGTGAGCCATTTAAATCTCCATTCAGTTCGGTGGGTACATAATATCCTGCCGGGGCTAGAGGAGCTGTCCAATCCAGGCCCTTGAATACCATCTAGATCTCAAATTTCAACTTGTCATTTTTAAATTATTTTTCAATATAATAAATAAATTAACAAAGTTATATGAATCTTAAATCAGTTCTGTGGAATACATTTTTAAAAATGCTCAGAGTATTCCTTCAGCTCTTTAGGTTTTATAATGATACATTTGGCTTTTATAGAAGCCATTATGGAATATTAATGAAAGTGAAAGAGCTGGCATTTATAGAGTGCTTTATCACATCCTCAGAATGCCCCAAAGCCCTTTACAACCAATGGTGTATCTTTGAAATAGAATCACTATTGTTGTGTATGCAAATACAGGAACTTAATAAGGTATCAAATTAATATTTTTGCTGCTTATGCAAACTAAAATTGTCAATTGCGGTAATTTGTTAAATTGTACCTGTCTGTGCAAACTTTACCATACCTTCATTAATCATTCACTTATTTGGATGGACACTCACGCAGCATATCTGTTATGTTAATGCACTAATTTGCAAACTGTCACTTTCAGCAGGATCAGGTATCAGATATCCTTAACATCTCCTGTTTATCTATAAACAGTGTAAGTGCTCCACAGAATGGTTATCAATTTAATTTACAACAAGGCTGTTCCTTCCTTAATACCCAAGGTACAAATATTTTCAATCCAAGAGGGAGTTTTCAGACTAACGGGTCACTCTCCAAGGCTAGTTCAGGAGAAGTTACTGGCACAAAAATCTCTCTGTGTTGTACAGTTGTTAGGAGCTCCACAAAAGTCATGAATCCAAAACTGCCAGAAGTTATGCTCTGCTTAGCGCATATAGCATCACAGCTGTATTAGCCTTAACTGAGGTTTATTTCTAAAATCAATGTTAAAGTTCAGTGGTGGTAACCATTGTCATGTTCTGCAGCAACAACAACAACTTATATTTATATAGCACCTTTAACATAATGAAATGTCCAAGGCACTTCATAGGAGCATTATAAAATGCAGTATGATGCTGAGCCAATTAAGCAGATATTAGGTCAGATGACCAAAAATTTGGTCAAAAAGGTAGGTTTTAAGGAGGGTCCTAAAGAAAGAAAAGAGGTAAAAAAATAGGTAAAGAAGCAGAGAGACGTAGAGAGGATATTCCAAAGATTGGGGCTGAGGCAACTGAAGGCACAGCCAATAACGGTGGAGCAGTTGTGATTGGGAATGCACAAGAGGCCAGAATTAGAGGAGTGCAGATATCCCACAGGATTGTGGGGCCAGTGGCGATTACAGAGATAGAAAGGAGTGAGGCCATGGAGGGACTTGAAAACAAGGATGAGAATTTTAAAGTCAAGACATTGCTTGACTGGGAGCCAATGTAGGTCAGTGACCACAGGGGTAATAGGCAATTGGGACTTCCTGTAAGTTAAGGCATGGGCAGCAGAGTTTTGGATGGCTTGAGGTTTACTGAGGGTAAAATGTGGGAGATGAGCCAGAAATGCATTGGACTAGACGAGCACAGAGGTACTGAAGGGATTACTAAGGGATCCCATTGGCAGGTGTTTTTGTCAGGTGAACATGTCCTTAAGGTTGACTTCTTCGATCACCTCAACTATAATGAGCCAAAATGGTTTCTTTCAAGCAATAGACTCTCCAAATGTCATGCATCAAAACGCTTTGTCCTGTAATTGTGATACAGTATGTAAAGTTGCTTTTCAAGCCACACTTCATGGGCTGAATTTTTTGTTCGGGGGTTGGGACCCTGTCATCGGTTGAATTTCCATGTCTCGAACCCACATTCCGTCAGTGCCCGACACCCGATTGATGAGCAGGCAATTAGCGGCCATGTTGTGCACTTGTAGTCCAGTTAAGGATGGCGGGTGGGCTCCTCATGCTGAAGGGCCTAAAAAGAGGTTTTCCAGCACTCACAGATCAGCAGCCCCTCTTTAGAAGTGGATGCTGCCAATGGAGGTAGGAGCAAAAGGGCCACCTCAAGATGAAGGTGCCCTCCAAAGAGAGTTTAAAAATGTTTAACATTGAGAAAGATCACAGCTGCCAGGCCATTATTATGGAGGGGCAATCCTAGCACTGAAGGGTCAGCAGCCAGGCAAAGCAGGCTCAGGAGGTTTCCTACTGGGATTAATTGTTGCCCGCTCCACCACACCCCAGTCTGTCACTGGGAAGTCACCACCATCCCTTAGCTGTGTTTTGGCCTCAGTGGGGGGGGGGCTCATATGCTGACTGGAAAACTCAATTCGCTGTGGAGAATGGCGAGAGACTGGCATGCCAGCCAGTGGCAGGAAATTGCGAACCCATCAGCCTCTGGTCCTGTCTCTGTGGCCTTTGAAAAATTTCACCCCATCTCTCAAGACACAGGCCCTACTTCCTCTTCAGATCTTGCGTAGCAGATGATCCTAATCGAGTGCTTTGTGTTTATTTGGCAAGTTGTGCCACTTTTTGTAAGTGTACTTCAGGGCATCACTCTTGGTTTGGTGTCTATAACAGGTTGCTTTTCTTTGTTGTGCTGTGTTTACTTTTTAGGAAGATTTGCCAAATTGTAGACAATCTCCATGGAATAACATAAGGAACATGCTGGCAAAAAGCTGGTCCTTTCTTATAGTAAACCTCAGCAATTTGCATTTCCTGTTTTCTGTTTATCTCCCAGGTGTATTGCTAATCCATGATATTGTGCAATCAGTTCATGTTTGTTTTGTTCATAACATGCCTATGGGGTCCTGATGTAAACCCCTTATTGTGAACTAGACAAGCTACTCTGAGAAAGCTATTAAGTGAATAGATACGACTGTGAAATGTTTCCTAGAGTCTGCACAATTTAGTCCATCTTAGCATAGCAAAGGAAATGAGCCACATGGTCTTAAGTATCTACAGAATCATTATATGCATCTTATTCACCTTATCTTGGATATAAAATAAATCTGTACTCATCTGTATACCTTTCTAGAAAAGCTTAGAGAATAGCAATTTGGTAGTACAGTTCTTAACTGTATTTTTTATGTAATGTAACACGTGTTGGCATCAATTTTGCTAAAGGTGAAGAAACATGAATGAAAATAGCTGTAAATGTTTCTCGTTAGCATCGATACTCACATAACATTGTAGCTGCATCTTAAACAGCAACTCATTACTGATTTACAAGGTAGTGAGAGGAGGGCGGATATTGCAGAGGCACTGACCATAATCTTCTAATTCTCCTAAGATACAGGAGTGGTACCAAAGGACTGGAGGACTGCAAATGTTGCACCTTTGTTCAAGAAGGTGTGTAAGGATACATGCAGCAACTACAGGTCTGTCAGTTCAACCGCACTGGTGGGAAAGCGTATAGAAGCGATAATCCAGGACAAAACTAACAGACATCTGGACATATGTGGATTAATTAAGGAAAGCCAGCACAGATTCATTATGGGCAAATCATATTTGATTAACTTGATTGAGTTTTTTAATGAGATAACAGGGAGGGTTGATAAGGATGATGCAGTTGATGTGTTTTACATGAGCCAGGATTTTGAGTTCGGCGGGCAGGCGTGGTCGGTGGGCCTGGGAGTGGGCAGGAAACAGCCCGCCACCCGCGATCGGTCCCCGACTGCGATTTCACGCTGGCAAACCAATTAAGGCCCGCCGAGCGTGAACGGCGGCTTCCCAATGGTCAGGAAGGGACAGGCGAGGGCGGGGTCCTGTCAGCCGCCGGGTCCAATGGCGACCCGGCGGCCGGTTTAAAACCGGCACAGTCAGGCCCTGGGAGGCTGCCAGCGACGAAAATGCCTTTGGTGTTGTCAGCAGGAGAGTAAAAATTATGGATACTAATGCAGCTGCAGATGCCAGGCGGGAGGGCAGGTCGGGTGGGCACTCGGCCCCCCGGTTTTCTGATGAGTGCCTCACGGCCCCTCCTGGAGGAGGTGGCTGCCAGGAGGGACACCCTTGTCCCCAGGGATGGAAGGATGAAGTCACTGTACCTTACAAAAAGAGCTTGGCAGTAGCCATGATGTGGCACAGTGCACCTGTGTCCAGTGCCACAAGAGGTTTACCGACCTGCTACACTCAGGAAGGGTGAGTACCGTGTTGACATGGATCAGTGTGTTGAAGTGTTAAGGGCTGGCTGTCCCCCAATGGAGCTCAGGGATGTTAGAGCCTGCGTGCCAATTGTCCAATGACACCAGAGCTGGCCAAGGGGGTGAGCCCTGGCTGCTTGGACTGAAGTTTAGAGGGGAGGTGAAAAAGCATGTTAGAGAAGCGAAGAGGGATCATGAGAAAAGACTGGCAGCCAACAAAAAGGGGAATCCCAAAGTCTTCTAGAGGCATACACATAGTAAAAGGGTGGTAAAAGGTGGGGTAGGGCCAATTAGGGGCCCAAAAGGGAATTTACACATGGACAAAGGGGCCATGGCTGAGGTATTAAATGAATACTTGCATCTGTCTTTACCAAGGAGGTAGATGATGCCCAGGCCATGGTGACAGACAAGGAAAAGCAGTCACTAAAAGGGTTCAAAATTGATAAGGTGAAAGTGTTGGACAGACTGTCGGTAGTTAAAGTTGACAAAGCACCGGGATCGGATTAGATGCATCCAAGGATATTGAAGGAAGTGACAGTAGAAATTGCAGGTGGACCGGCCATAATCTTTCAATCTGCCCTAGACTCAGGGGAGATGCCAGAGGACTGGATAATTGCAAATGTTACGCCCTTGTTCAAAAAAGGTGTTAAGGATAAGCCCAGCAATTACAGACCAGTCAGTTTAATTTCAGTGGTGGGCACGATTCTAGAAATAATAATTCGGGATAGAATTAGTATTCACTTGGACAAATATGGGTTGATAAAGAAGAGCCAGCATGGATTTCTGAAGGGGAAATCATGTTTAACTAACTTGCTGGAGTTTTTTGAAGAGGTAACTAAAAAGGTCAATGAGAGTAATGCTGTTGATGTGGTGTACATGGACTTTGAAAAGGCATTTGACACAGTGCCACACAACCGACTTGTGAGAAAAGTTATTGCTCATGGAATAAAAGGGACAGTAGCAACGTGGATACAAAATTGGCTGAAAAATAGGAAGCAGAGAGTAATGGTCATTGGATGTTTTTCGGGCTGGAGGAAGGTTTGTAGTGGAGTTCCCCAGGGGTCGGTATTGGCACCCTTGCTTTTTCTGATATATATTAATGACCTAGATCTTGGTGTGCAGGAGACAATTTCAAAGTTTGTAGATGATACGAAGCTTGGGAGTGTTGTGAACTGTGAGGAGGATGGTGTGGAACTTCAAGAGGGCATAGACAAGTTGGTGGAATGGGCAGATAGGTGGCAAATGAACTTCAATGCGGAGAAGTGTGAGGTGATGCATTTTGGTAGGAAGAACATGGAGAGGCAATATGAAATAAGAGGTGAAATTTTGAAGAGGGTGCAGGAGCAGAAAGGCTTGGGTGTACATGTGCATAGATCATTGAAGTTGGCAGGACTGGTGGAGAGAGCAGTTAATAAAGCATATAGTATCCTGGGCTTAATTAACAGGGGCATCGAGTACAAGAGCAAGGCGGTTATGCTGAATTTATATAAGACACTCGTTAGACCTCAGCTGGAATACTGTGTACAGTTCTGGGCACCATGTTATAGGAAGGATGTGAACACATTGGAGAGAGTGCAGAAAAGGTTTACAAGAATGGTTCCAGGGATGAGAAACTTCAGCTATGAGGATAGATTGGAGAGGTTGGGATTGTTCTCCTTGGAGAGAAGAAGTTTGAGAGGAGATTTGATAGAGATGTTCAAAATCATGAGGGGGCTGGACAGAATAGATAGGGAGAAGCTGTTCCCACTCATAAAAGGATCAAGAACGAGAGGGCATAGATTTAAAGTGACTTGCAAAAGAAGCAAGTGTGATGTGAGAAAAAACTTTTTCACACAACGAGTGGTTCAGGTTTGGAATGCACTGCCTGGAAGTGTGGTGGAGGCCAGTTCAATCGAGGCATTCAGTAAGAAATTAGATGATTATTTGAATAGAAACAATGTGCAAGGTTACGGGGGAAAGGCAGGGCAACGGCACTAGGTCATAATGCTCATTTGGAGAGCCAGTGCAGACATGATGGGCCGAAAGGCCTCCTTCTGTGCCGCTAAGATTTTGTGATTCTGAGTGCATCGCAGCTCGAGGGCCACGACTCAGATGTGCCCTGCCAGGTGCTCCTCAGGTGGGGTTGGCCAGGCTGCAATGGCGCTGCAGGTAGAGAGTGGACTAATCAATGCTTCTCTGTCTTTTCAGGAGAAGACGGCCCACAACAACATTGAAAGGTCACGGACCAGCAGAGGCCCCACTAACCTCCAATCCTAACCAGATATGAGCAGGATGCCTTGGAGCTGGAGAGGCGCCATGCACCTCGGTCAACCAGCCGCGGAGAGGTGGGGTGAGAGTTTCGGATTGTGCAAACATTCTTGTGTAGTCTCATCATTGATGGGAGCCTCAAAATTGGAGTCCCCATTGATCATTGAAAGCCGATGGCACCATGATGCAGATCTCCATGGTCTCACCAGGGTGCCTGGCATGCACAGTGGCAGTGTGATGACTTAAACTAATGACATGTCGTTGTTCTCCTTTAGTTTTGCCACCACGTACCCAGCCACAGGACCCCAAAGACCCACCCCTAACACCGGAGGACCGCCAGGCTTGAGATACACCTGCATCACACCCACTCTCTGAACCAGGCACCAGCACAGATACCAGCACTTCGGTGGGCGTTAGATTGTCTGTTACATTGTTGGTGCACGTTGATGAGGGCACTTGATGCTCACTTGAGGTGCAGGTGGAGGCAGAGAGTGCCCAGGGCAGTCAGAAGACTGCTGGGGACAAGGACAATGCTCAGTCGAAGGCAGATGATGAACCTCTGGAGTCGTCCATTAGGCGGCAGATGCTGGATGTCCAGCCAGATGTGCAGGAGGATCTGGCGGAGATCCATGAAGGTCTGTGTGCCATGATCTCCGTTATGGAGGAGTCCATACGGAGCATGAACACTGCGTTGACCCTCATGGCTGAGTGCAGTACCTCCTCTATTGGGAGAGTGGCGACTCTCATGGAGAGGCAGCTCCAGGAATAGAGTCAGGGTTCCTGTTGTTGCACTCGGAACTGCAAGCCCTCACACATGCACTGACCTCAGCTGGTCAGTGTGGGAGATGGATGAGGCACCCAGTATCCCAGCTAGGTGCCCGTCTATCAATGGTGAGCAGGGAGGTCCAGAGTGACCTCATGTTGGTACACGAGCTGCTTGACGTCTCTGTGGGCTTCTCTCAGGGTGCTCTGGATGATGGCAGCCGTTCCTCCACCCCTCTGCCAGTGACTATGGCATCGGATGTGGCTGCAGCGAATGGGGAGATGCCGGCCATAGAACTGGCTGCTCCCTCCCAGGCGGGGCCATCAAAGGCTCCACTGGCCAGAGGACAACTGCCAAGGCCATCAAGGCCAGTAGGACAGCAAAGTCAGCGGGCTGTCTCCAATGCCGGTAGAGGTGAGGGGGGAGCACCAAGATGTAGCACTCGCAAACAAAAGCTTAAGGCACCATGAATGCAAGAGGGACTGGTCACGGGTGATCTTCTGTTGTGTAATGTTTTATTTATTTTAACTGGTCTGGGGTTGAAGATCAGAGAAGTTTCTGTTAATTTGTTTTGACTGTTAACAGGAGATAAATTTTATTTTGTCGTAATGGCCTGAGTATGCTTCACCTTTTTTATTTTATGTGGTACAGAGTACACCAGTGTATAATGCTGGATGTGGGTAGCTCAAAACTTTATTGCACTGAGTGGACTTTGGGGTCAAAGGAAAGGGTTATTTCAGACATCCGGGATGGAGGCGGCAGCCCTGGAGGGAGGCGGTAGCGCTTATTTGACAGCCTAGCTGATGGGGTGTTCTATCAAGGTGTTCCTGGTGTCCCTGCCTCCCTGGAGGTTACAGAGGTCTGCCTCCATCGCCCTCAGTGTTCTCCTCACCGTGCTCCTCTTCTGACTCACTACTGGATTCATCATCTGTAGCCTGTGGAGCTGCGTTAAAATCCTCTTCCTCCAGTGGGACCCCCCTTGCCAGTGCCAGATTGGGGAGAGCGCAGCATGCAACTACTATCAGTGACACCCACTTTAGGGGGTATTGCAGTGTGCCCCTGAATGGCCCTGGCATCGGAAGCGAGTCTTCGGAAAACCTATGGTCCTCCCTATCACAGTCCATGTGGTGACATGGCTCCTGTTATATCGCTGCTCTGCCTCTGTTCTTGGGTGGTGGAGAGGCGTCATTAGCCACCTTTTCAAGGGATAGCCCTCATCACCCAGCAGCCGTCCAAACAGTTGGCCTGGAGCACTGAAGAGCCTCGGCACCTGGGAGTGTCTCAGGATGTGCGCGTCATGGGAGCTGTTAGGGTACCTTGCACAGACTTGCAGAATATGCATCCTATGATCACACACTATCTGCACATTCATGGAGTGGAAACCCTTCCTGCTAGTGAAGACACCCAGTTGACCCGCTGGCGTCTTGATGGCCACATGTGTGCAGTCGATTGCACCCTGGATGCAGGGGAACCCAGCAATTGCTGCAAAGCTTCTGGCTCACTCAGCCTGGCTGGCCTCGTCCATATGGAAATGAATGAAGTCAATACCCACCTGAACAATGCTCCTGTCACCAGCTTGACAGCTGATTGGGATACTCCACAGAGATCCCCCACTGACCATTGGAAAGAGCCGGAGGCATAGATGTCGAGGCCACTGTGATCTTCAGAGCCACTGTCATGGGGTGTCCACCCACACAGTTGGAGGTGATCTCAGGCCCAACCATCTGACAAATGGAGGTCACTGTCTCCCTTGAGAGGTGGAGCCTCCTTTGGCATTGCATCTCAGACATATTGAGGTAGCTGCATCGCTGCCTGTAAACCCTGGCAGCAGGATAATGGCGTCTTCTGCGGACCCTTCCGCCTTAGACCACCTGCTGGCCATGCGCCCCTTGTGCCTGCGCCTCTCCTCTTACAGGTCGCTCCCCTGGAAGCTGCATTGGCCTCCTGGCCTCCCCTCCCTTCTGCCCCTCTCTTCCTCCCCAGAGGAGGTGCCTCCAGCGGAGACCACAATCCCCATTACCAGGGTAACAGAAAGCTGTCTGATACCTGGAAGGTCCACATGATCTGAATTCTCTGGGGTCCTTGGAGACACCAAGGAGTCCTGAAATGAAGCCTGGAAATGCTAACAATGAAGCCTCGAACAGAGATGAAACTGCCATATACCAAATAGTCACCAGCAAACTATCTACCAAACTCCTCACTACTCACACTGGCAATGCTGCTGGCTCTTTTTATCCTGCTCGTGAATGAGGTTTTTGAAATTGTCGGCCGGCGAACTGCCCGTTTTGCCCATGCGATGAGCACCAAATTGCACAAAATCGCTGTCATTTGGCTTTTTATTGGCCCTATCTGGCCTCTTAATTATTGGTGGGCACGGCTCTGGCACCTGCGTGCGGCTGCCGACCGAAATATGGCACAAGTGCTTGGTGTCGTCAGAAGGTCACCCGACATCACCGCGCGCTATTTTACGCTCAAGCGTGTCGGGCTTGTGCCCGCACACCGAGCGAAACATTCTGCCCATGGACTTCCAAATGAAAGATCGTAGGCCTGAAACATTGGGCTGAATTTTGCCTTGGTGGCGGGGATCCTGATGAAGGACTGGAAAGCTGGGGGTGATCCCCGGGAACACCAGATGCATTTTACCTTTGGCAGGCAACCAATTAGTTTCTTGTTTTCTCTTCATCTCCCAGATTTATTACTAATCCATCATGTTGTATAAACAGTTCATAGAAGCAGGCCACCCTCCCAACCAGGTGAGTTGGGTCTGGGCACGGTGCCAATCGGGCAGGCACCACAGTGATGGGGTGGTTGGTGAGTAAAGGACACTGTCGCCAGGCCAAGTTTCACCAGGTGGTCACCCCACATGGCAAAGGGCCCACCCGCCACTGGTAAAACATCAGCAGCAGCAGAAAGAGGCCCTTAATTGGCTACTTACCTGACTCAATTGACCTCTGGATGGGAGGACTGTCTTCCACCTTTCCCACTGCTGGCAAAATGGAATGGCATTGGGAAGAGGACAGGCACTTCAATCACCCCCAGCCCCGCTGCATCCCAGACAGTCCTAGAGGGCTGGTAAAATCTAGCCAGCTAACCCTGTTTCTCTCGCTCTACAGATGCTGCCAAACCTGCTAAGTGTTTGCAGCATTTTCTGTTTTTATTTTAGATTCCAGCATCTGCAGTATTTTGCTTTTGGACTTCCAAAAAATGCATTTGATAAAGTACTACATAATAGGCTTACCAGCAAAGTTAAAGCCCATGGAATGATACAAACTGTGGCAACATGGATATGAAATTGGCGATTAACAGGAAAAGAGAGTAGTGGTGAATGGTTAGTTTTTGGAGGTTGTTATATATTGGGCTTCCTAATCAGAATTAGGACGACTGCTTTTCGTAATCTGCAACAAGAATCTAGACATGGATATGCAGGGCACAATTTCAAAATTTTCACATGACACAAAATTTGGAAAAGTTGGGAACTGTGAGAAGGATAATGAATAACTTCAAAAGGACATGGACAGGCTGGTGGAATGGGCAGACATGTATCAGATGAAATTTAATGTAGGGCAATGTGAAGTGATACATTTTGGTAGGAAGAATAAGGAGAGGCAATATAAAGGGTACAATTCTAAAAGGGCTGCAGGAAGAGAGAGACATGGAGGTAATCTTTCTGCCCGCTTTTGAGCCAGGGATTTTTTGCATGTTAGGCGAATGGAACAACCACTACACTACAGAAACAGGGCATGCACAAATTGTTGAGGGTGGCAGGGCAGGCCAAGAAAGCAGTTAAAAGGTATGCGGGCTTTGTAAATAGAGGTATAGAGTACAACATCAAAGAAGTTATAAAACACTTTATAAAGCACTAGTTTGGCTTCAATTGGAGGTATGTGACACTTCATCAAACATCTTTTGTAAGTCCTTGTACATCACATCAACTTTATTATGCAAATCAAAAAACTCAGTCAGGTTAGTTGAATATGATTTGCATTTAACACATTCATGCTGACTGTCCTTAATTAATCCACACTTGTTCAAGTGACGGTCAACTCTAAGTAAATTTCTAATACCCCCTCTTCATGACATTTTAGCCCATTCAGTGTCTCAACTATCTCCTCTTTCATTATGACTTTGACAGCATCTTCTTTCTTGGTAAAGACATGAAAAGTATTCATTAGTATCACAGCCATACCCTCTGCCTCCAAGCATAAATCCTCTTTTGATTCCTAATTGGCTTCACCCCTACTCATTACTGTTTTACTATTTATATGCCTATAAAAGACGTTTGGATTCCCTTTACGTCAGCTTCTAGTCTCTGATAAAAATCTCTCTTTGCCTCTCTTCTTCCTTTTGTCACTTCCTCTCTGAACTTGTTATATTCAGATCATTCTCACTTGTAGTATTAATTTGACATCTGTCATGTGCATCCTTTTTCTGCTTCATCTTTCCCTCCATCTCTTTCATTATCCTGGGGATCTAGATTTGCTTACCCTACCTACCCCTAGAGGAATGTATCTCAACTGTACCAAATCTGTTTTACTACTTATTCCCCTGTAAAGGCAGCCCATTGTTATGTTACAATTTTGCCTGCCAGCCTTTGATTCCAATTTATTTGGGCTAGATCTGTTCTCACACTACTGAAATTGGTCTTCCAATTAAGTATTTTTATGCTAATATACCCTTGTTCTTTTCCGTAGCCAACCTAAAGCTTATGATACTATGATCACTGTTCCCTAAATGTTCCCCTACAGATGCTTGATCCACCTGACCCACCTCATTACCTATAGCCTGATCCAGCATGCCTCTTCCCCTGTAAACGAGAAAATTACTGATCAAGAAAACACTTCTGAACACACTTCAAAAACTCTTCTCCCTCGCTGCGCTTTACCAAAGTCCCTCTCTGTAGTTCCCTGCAAATTTGCTCCTCCATATCTTTCCCACAAGTTGGTGGTCTATAGAATACAATGCAATCATATAATGGTACCTTTATTGTTTTCTAACTCTAACCAAGTAGATTCTGTCCTTGACCTCTCAAGCGCATCCTCTGTCTCCAGTACTCTAATATCCTCCTTCATCAATACTGCCACCCCTCCCCCTTACTTTCCTTCTATATCTCACCTGAACACCCTGAATCAAGAAATATTTAGTATCCTGTCCTACCCTTTTATGAGCCAGGCCTCAATTATCACCAAAACATCATGTTCCCATGTGGGTCTCTGTGCTTGCAGCTCACAAACCTTATTTATCATCCTTTGAGTGGTCTAGAGCCAGGAGCCACAGTCTCAGGATACAGGGTAGGCCAATTAGGGCAGAGATGAGGAAAGATTTCTTCACTCAGAGGGTGGTCAACCTGTGGAATTCTCTACCACAGAAGGCTATGGAGGCCGGGTCACTGAGTACATTCAAGAAAGATTGATAAATTTTTGTATATTAGGGTCATCAAGGGGTATGGAGAGAAAGCAGGAATATGGCGTTGAGATAGAGGATCAGCCATGGTCATACTGAATGGCGGAGCAGGCTCAAAGGGCCGAATGGCCTACGCTTGCTCCTAGTTTTTATGGGCAGGATTTTGCCCTTGGCAGGAATGATTGGCGGGGGCAGTCGAGAAGCCGACCACCACCTACAATTGGCTTCGCACAGTGGTTTCACGTGGGCGGGCCAATTAAGGCCCGCCCTACATGGATCATGAGTGGCAGCACTGAGCGCTGCCTTTGTGGGAAGTTTTTATTTCATGTTTATTTGCTTTAGGAAACCTCATCCCGCTTGTGGATGAGGTTTCCTACAAATGTAAAGGCTGCTTGGCCTTTTCGCCTGCCTGTCCAACTTTATGTTTGGACGGGCAGCGTAAATTTGAATTTAATTAGATTGTTTAGGGCCTTAATAGGCCTTTTAATTATTGGCAGACGCGCAGCCAACACTGGTGCCCACCCGCCGAACGAAATATCGCGAGACTGCGCGATGACATTGGGACACATGCCCAAAGGCATCACGCATCATTTTACGCTCGGGCATGTCAGGCGCGTGCCCACACGCCGAACGTGATATTCTGCCCATTGTGTCTATGATTGTTAACATGCATGCACTGTGAATCTAATTTAAACCTTACTGTATTCCCTCTTACACTGACCCCACTTAATACCTTACTGTTTATTAATCTTGTGCTATCTATCTCTCCCAATTCGTTGTGTACCTTGTTTCTCATTTTTAATGCCATATCCTGGACCCAGCCCCCCAAAGTTAGTTGCCAACAATACTAGCAAACCGCCCTGTATGGACATTGGTCCCAGCTCTGTTAAGGTGCAACCTATACAGCCTGTATAGGTCCAACCTCCCCCTGAACCAGTCCCATTGTCCCAGGAATCTGAAGCCCTCCCTCCTGCACCATCTATCCAGCCACACATTCAACTGCTCTATTCTCAGATTTCTATACTCACTAGCACATGGTACTGGGAGCATTCCACGGAGGTCCTGCTTGTGTATTTGCTTCCTAGTTTGCTAAAATCTGCCTACAGGACCTCATCACTCTTTCTATCTCTGTTGTTTGTACAGATATGGAACACAAACATTCACCCTCTCTCCTCAGAATGCTCTGCAGCCATTCAGAGACATCCTTGACTCTGACACCAGGGAGACAACATACCAAAACAAGAACAGAATTACCTGGAAAAACTCAGCAGGTCTGGCAGCATCGGTGGAGAAGAAAAGAGTTGACGTTTCGAGTCCACATGACCCTTCAACAGAACAACATACCAACCTGAATTCAGCTTTGTGGCTGCAGAAACGCCTGACTGTTCTCCGAGTTACAGAATCCCCCATCACTATTGCTTTTCCCAGTCTTCCACTTGGTCCCCTGTGCAGCTGAACCACCTGTAGTGCCATGGACTTGGATCTGGCTACAACCTCAAGAAGAACCATCACTCTCACCAGTATTCAGAAATAAATACCAATTTGCAGAGCAGGAACCCTGCATTACCTACCTGGTCCTCTTCTGACTGCCCAGCACTCACCCATTCCTTCCCTGCCTGCACACTCATGCTGCAGGGTGACCACATCTAGGAATATTCTATCCACATAGCCTCGCGGATTCACCGCAGTGGCAATAACAGCTGCTCAATCTCCAAAACCAGAGCTCAAGCTGCTGTAGCTGATATCATTCTCTGGAAAGGGACTCGAACCCGAAATCTCATGATTCAGAGGCCCAGATTTTCGTTCCTGGGTCAGGTGTATAGAAGTTCCAGGCTCTGCAAACCTGACGTTTAAAAATGATGCACGCAGGTCGGATTTTCGTTCCGGGTGGTGGGGAGGGGGCCCTTGAACGAGTGCGGAGGCTTCTGGGTGCAGAGGCAGACTGGTTGGAAGGCCTGCCTCTATGCTTCGGCATGTTGTTAAAAAAAGATTAAAACAAAAAACAGCCCTCCAGCCCTCATCCCCCACACAGTCCCCATGCCCCATCCATGCTAACCTATGCCACCTCAAGCCCCCACCCACCCCCGTGGCTCTTCATACCCCCCATGCCAACCCATGTCCCGCTACCCACCTCCATGGCCCCTCATACCCCCTAATCCCCCCACATGCCCATGGCCCTTAGCCCCAATGCCAACTTAGCGCCAATTCATGCCAACCCATGCCCCCACCCACCAGACTTTGCCCTTACTCCTCCATGCCAACTCACCTAGTATCCTTTGACAGTTCTTTGACAGTTCCAATGAGTTAATGCACTTTTTACACACAATCATATTTACTTTTAACAATCCCAAAGGGTGCTTTACCTCTCCAAAAGGGTGTCTTACCTCTCCCAAAGGTGTCCCGGGGTCATATCCAAAGGGGTACCTTATATCTCCAAAGGAGTACCCTGGCTACTAAAATGAATCCGCCAAATTCAGACCTGCTCTTACCTAGTTTATCTGCACATGTCGGGTTTCACACTCCCACCTCAGTGGAGGCAGGTGATGATTTAAATGCCCAGCTGCCTCCGTAAAATCCACATGTGCGAACCCTGGCCCGACCCCAGTCTCACTCTCTGTTCAAATAGGAAATGTCACTTTTGGCGGTGGTACAGGATTTCTGGGTTCATCCACCATTTTTGCCATGATGGAGAGGCTCTCCATCACAGTCAAAATCTGTGCCAGGGTGAATCCCCTCAAACTAACATTGAACTAAGCAAAATCACAAAAAATTTAATTTGAATAAGGACAAATAACCAATCTTGTGTACTGCTAATATAAATTTTGCAAATACGGAAACATATTTCCCATGGGTATATGTGTTGGGTGATACTAGACTTTCTAATCATGCCCTAGGCCTGTGCTGATTTAGCTGATCTTAGTCTGTGGCAATATAAATTGCAATTGGCTTCAACATTCTTGAGCTAGGAAAAGTAGAACAATATTTGGTATATATATATTATATATATACATACATATATATATTTAGTGTGTGTGTATGTAATATTTTCACAGACAAATATCCCACACATGCCCAATAAGTGCCTAAACAAATGAAGAATGGCCTTTTGAGCTGTGTTTGCATGTTTATCAGTGACCGTAAAGCTAATTGAGTCACTTCCCTTCAAGACAGAATGGTGAAACATATGTAAACAAAATAAAATGGAGACTTACATTTCTAGTTTGGTGTGTTGCCCTCTGTGCTGTATTGTATTTTGCTACTTAATCAAGTTCTTCACAATATTTTCTGCCTATGGAAAAGGAGTTGTTTGCATTAACATCTGGATAAAATAGCCAATGTTATTGAAGCACAAATGTTCTTTTAGTCTTTGGTACATAACATTTTTTATGCAATCAAAGAAATGGGCACCAGTGAAGAAAGTTTCCATAGGATTTTGTATACATCTGGATTAGCTTCAACCACTCAAGTAAAGCAGATTCATTTATAGACCAGTTAAAACTTGTATCTGTTTATGTTCTCTTTGCAAGCCTTCAGTTCAAAGTGTTCAGGTTTGGTTTCCCAGGAACTGATTCCGATTGTTTCCTTAAGCAGTCAAGTTAAAGCAGTCAATGAATCAGCCTGAGCCCTGTAAACATTAGCACTTACACCAGTTTAACCTGAATTAGTCTAAAATAAACAATTTCTGGAGAAGTTTAGATCACAGTAATCTGAACCAGTTATTTTGCCACTGGTCATTACTAGCCAGTTAAAAAAAACTCAAGTGTAGGGCCCAGCAATGTTGGGATCAGCAGTCATGTTCTGGTGTCCAGTAAATACAGCATGATTAGGTGAGACTGGTTGGTGTTAAATAAAATATTCCAGTAAATGCATTTCTCCTTGCAAGGTTCACTGTGAGACCAACAGAGTCAGAGATGCCCAGTACTATATAAACTCCAGTACAGAGGTGAAATGATTGTTCATTTAGAAAGGCAGCAATACCATTATGTTCATTTCTTCTCTTGAAATACTTACTGTTCACAGCCTGCAGGAAAGGATACACACCATTCAAGCCCAACTCTTTCTTTTACTGAAAAAAAAAATCTAATACTGTGATTGTAGACTATTTCCATATCTGATTTTGCACAAATTACAATAACTTTCATATCCTCTGACAATAATGTAAAATGATTCAAGATTTGTTTTTTTGCAGGTTTTGGCATCCCCTGAGTCCTCAATGATAGTACTTCCATGTAATCATTCCCAGGTATCCATTATCCTAAATGGAAACTGATGCCCCTTTCACTGCCCGCTGTACTCATTCTTGTTAATACAATACTTTTTAAGATTCGAATTACAGACCAGCCCATCTGAATCATATGAAGTCACTAGTTGCAGCACAGGCCTAATGTATTATGTCTCTACCAATAATCGAAAGGGAAACTTCTCTTCACTGAGCTAGCTGCCATTTTTGTTTTCAATTAAGTAGGAGCTGAGTGGTAGTTCAACTTTGAACGTCATTTTCTCTGGAAGTCCAGTGGGAGGCCAAATAAGCACTTCAGAATAACAATGGTCACTCCCCCTCTTCTATTATTTGGTCTCTGAGGTTCAATCTTTCTGTACTCTTATATCATCAAGGAGAAAAGACCAAGTGTGTCTTTATTTTACAAGTTTCATTTTTTGTTTGGAGGTACAGCCAATTCTTTTACGACCAGCAAATTGCTTTACAAGATTTAAGTCTCACCACATGCTTTCCTGGAGAACTAGGCTCCTTTGCATGCTCACTACCAACCTGAGCTTCTGGCAGAAAGGAGAAAATTATCTCATTGCCAGTGGCTGGCACAAACAGTCCATTAATGTCAGTGCAGAGGCCATAATACATCTGCGTTATTCTGGCAGACTGAACGTTTAATCCCTGTAATAATATTTCAGTGTGAAATTCTTGCTAAAGATGTGCTGCTGTGGTGTGACTAAAATAGCAAACTCCTTTTCATTTAGAAAGAATCCACTCCAATAGTCACAGCTGGAGCTGAATCATTCCACATCCATATGAACTATTGTGCTGGGCCTGTAAACCACTAGAAAGTGTAGCAAATGATCTTCTGGTTGGAAGAACTGTCAAAGTTTTAAGCGAAAGTTATTTTGACAAACTTTCTCACGTAGACCATCTGAAAAAGTCTCACCGCAATACCCTCCAAAGTGGATCAATCATGGCAAAGGGCCGAATTGTCCCAGATTTGCACCAAGTGCGGTAGCGGGTGGGTAAAACGACGTTGGCAGGTTTTCACGCCACATCATCCCGAACCCAACGGATTATTTATGCATTCCCAGGAAACACACCATTTCCATGGCAGGTCATCTCTCATTCGCCCACCACGCCATCACCTCGCCGCTTCATCATGCCAGGCACCACGTTAAAGTACAGCCACACCCCGTGCTTCCAACACAGGACTGCAGCAAAGAAGGCATGGCCCCGAAAGGCAAAAAGACTCCAGCCCTCGAGCGTCTTTTGTATGCTGTGGAGGCCCGTTGTGATGTCCTCTACCTCCACTCTGGCCACAGGAGGGGCAGCTACATTACCACTCCAGCTTGGTAGGCGATGTCAGTGATGGTCAGTGTCAAAGTGGCACAGAAGTGGTTGGCCATCTAATGCAGATGGAGGATGAATGATCTCATCCGTACATCCAGAGTATGGCAACCATCTCATCACTCTAAATTCACACACTCAAGCCCATTACACATTCACTGGCATCAAGGGACATCACCCCTCACTCTCTCACACACACCCTCACATGTCTATCTGGCCTCATCTCCTCTGGAGACTGCCTCCTCAGCCCTCATCATCTTGAGGCCAATTGCACAGATCAAACTGTGCCCCCATTCACACCCTGGGATACCCGCCTTCCCCAGTAGAGCTCTTGTCCTGCAGCCTCTTCCCTTGCCTGGGGCCACTTCTCCCCCTTCCCCAAGCAAGACCTTGCCCTGCAGCCATTGAAAAACCACCCATATATGGCTGATCTGGTAGGTAGACACCTACTCGTGAGCCCCCCTATAAGTGATGTGATGCTGTCTGTGAAGCCTGGCACTGATGACTGTGAGGGCCGACTGAAGCAAGGTAGGCAAACAAACCTTGAAGACCTGAGCAAAGTGCAGCCTGCCAAGATCATGCCTTATAGATGCGGTTGTGAAACACGTGACATGTTTTCGCATCGACCTGGGCAGACGATCCAGTGGGTGGCTGGGGGATGAGTCCAGAGGGCTGGCTTTATAATGGTATGCAGATGTATTACAATGAGGTTCACAGTTGGTGAGCTGGCAAAAGCCCCTCATAGCCTCTTTTTGGGAAGGCCTGCTGCATTTTGTGTCATTCAGGCACTTGACAGGCCAGCGGCGGGCCTCCCACCAGGCTCAAGGACCCAGGGGGCAAAAATCCTGACTACTGAGAGCTGCTGACCAATTAAAGCCCGGCAGCTCTTCTCTACTTAGCAGCGCCACCAGAGAGGTGGTGGCTGCTGCCTGTACTACATCCACCTAAGTTTCAGTTTGAGGAGGGATCCAGGCACAGGTGAGTGATGGAGCCATAAGGGGGCCACGGAGTTGGGGTGTCACAGGAGAGGGTGGGTGAGGAGGTCCACAGCAAGGGCAGTGGAGTGAATTTCAGCACCCCTCCCAAAAGCCAGGCCCCTCAATCAGGCGCTAAGTGCCTTTGGATGGGGGATCCCCCACTCCTCAGGCGTCTGCAAGCAAACACTCCAAGGTTTGCTTGTCATGCTTGCCGCATGACAAGCCCCCCCGCCCGCTGCTGGGCTAATACCTGCAGCGGTGCGATGAGGACCTTAAGTGGGCGTTAATTAACCACTTAAGGGTCTCAATTGGCAGCAGGATGGGAAGGCTGTTGATGAGCCTTCCTGTCATAGACTTAATTGAGATGGAGGTGGGAAGGTGATGTCCCCTCCCACCAGATTAAATATGCCCCCCGCCACCAAACGTGCCACAGGGTAGGGTACAAGTTATCAGTCCTGGAAATGGGAGAGATCTATGATCATTTTGAACTCATGGATTATGTCTGGAAACTGGGCAAACCGTATTGCAAAACTGCAAGGCAGAATTAGCCTATGCAAGCTAGTAAAGGGGGTGTGTTTTCAATGTTCCAGTATTATCAGGTTCTCTGTAGTTTGCCAAAAAAACTGTATCTTCTGCATAGCAGGGCCACTTTGCCTACCACTACTTTAATTTAGTTCCCTCTTGTATTCTTTTTTCTTGGTATTAAACAGTGCAACAAATGCTGATGTGAAAAGAACATGGCTCTAAAATTCACCTGAATATGAGGTGCACTGAGTTTCTAATAAGCTGCTTAGCAATGAAGGTGATTTCTCTCCGTCAAAATCAATCACTGCTCTCAGTTTTGATCAGATACAGCTGTCAGTTCCTTCTAGATAAACGGTTCCATAGACATTCCCTTCCCATACTGCACCACTGTTGGTATTGCAAACATCAGTGCTTTATTACCAAATAAGATTGTTGATATTCAATAGCTCATTTGTATAAGCAACTACTTACATCAGCATTTGGATAGATTTTACTTTAAGGCCAGTTAGCTCTATGGCTGACATTGAAAATGAAAACAATACTTTACTGTTTCTATTGCCATTCATGTCTACTTTTATTTCAGCGTAATACAACACATTGCTAGAGGGTATTTTCTTAACACTGCCAAGACTGAATCAGGATCTACAGAAGATGTTTGTGTTGGGCTAGAAGTGGCCCTGGCTAATAACTACGTGATGATGTATACATGAATTCCTACTCCTCAGGTCCTCTGTGACACACAAATTAGCCTCGCCCTTATCTCCTAAGACATCTGGACGAGTGTCTGGGTTTTTAATTTCAGAAAGAAATCACGAGGGACCAGAGTTATGTTATGTTCTTATGAACAAAGTGGAATACCTCTGCAGAAAAGCAGAATGGATTAAATCGGATAGACTCTGGAAGAGCAAAGACATTACTGAATGTTCAATGAAGTAAAACAAGATCTGTTATGCTTCCAATCGTACAAAAGATCAATAACTTTTTTCCCAAATGACATTGGGTTGTTTGTTTATTCCTAACATTTGGAATTGACAATGTTATGCATTTTACAAGTCTATTTTTGTTGCTGCAGTGACAGACAGTGAATAGGTAAGAGTTTGTAATTAAATTAATGAATAACACGGACCCTAAATGAGGCCTTTTCAATCAATCATGAAAAGTTATACTGCACTTTGAATAGTTCTAGGACTTTTACAATGCTGTATAAAACCTAGCTCAATAAGTATTGTTTGTGGAACCAGTAACAAGCAAACAGTTTCAAGACACATTTTGAAAGACAATTTTATTAGTTTTCACACAGAGAGAAAGAAGAAAGGGTAAAATTGTCAGAAGGAGGAATGAATGAAGGAAAATAGGACAAGGACTGAACACTGTAAAATACAAATGTGGCTCAGGAAATAGCTGGAGAAACAAAGTATTTTAAATACTGTGATAGCATTTCCATCATTTAAAAATGTTACAAAAATATATCTTTTTCTGATTTATTACCTCACAAAGAATCAGTGAACTCTCCAAGGAACAGAAGGCCTGATCTTCAGGAAATGGGCAACATAAGCAAAATTTACAGTTGGGTCAAACTATTTTGGTAATTTGAAATACATGTGTTGATTTTGTAACTGCTGTTTACTGGCAGAGTGGTAGGAAGCAAATTACAGATTAATGTGAAAAATCACAAGCTTGTGCCATGCACAATGCTTCCAGTGCTACAAGATGAGATAGAACTAATGTACAGCAAAGTGGATGGTTTATAGATGATCAGTGCCAACTACAATCTCATGATATCCTGTGCATGTCATGAGATTGTAAAAAGCTCCATGGAAGGAGATGGAAAATGTGCAGGGTGTGAAAATATTATTAGAAAAAACGACTGCCTAACGAAAACAAGAAGTAATATCGCAGCTCAGAAAACTAGCCCAGAATTGTTACACATTTTGAAAGTTTAAAGGAATACTAATTAACAATTTATTACAGTAAAATGTTGTCAATTTTCAAAACAGGGAACAGCATTGCCACAGTATATTGTTTATTTCACCGTCCCCTAGGACATGAGTTAGAAGATAATCCATAGGATCTTGCTTTCACACACCACTGTGAAGTGGGGCTATCATGTCAGGCATCCCTGCCCCCACTCCTTCTCCAACATATATCACATACCCAACTTTATCCTATGCTTCAACATAAATAAGAATAGCAAACTCATTGGGTTGCTCTGATTAAATATTTTCCAACTAGTTTGTTAACAAGTTGGAGCAAAACCTGCATGATAAACTGTAGACATTTTAAAACATTTTTTTAATAAAAGGGTGACCCTAAAATGTGTCACTAAAGTATTTGAAAATGAAGACAGGTCAATAAATGCTTTTAATTAAATCAAGGCATGTGACAAATGATAATATAGAAAGGCCAAAGGCTGCAGAAGTTAATATTATTTTCTATACTGGTCTAATCCCTTATATATTTTTCTTAACATACCACATCCCTTAACATTTTAATATAGCCCAATTCTGAAGTAGCGGTGAGGCCAACAGCGCTCACCATTATTAAGGAGGGAATCAGATAGAAACTCCTGATGGACGCATATGCACATTAAATGGGAAAGTCTGGAAACTGATTTCCAGATAGCTCCTTGACAAGTTTCGCCTCATCAGTACCTTACCAAGCAGCCTGACATTCGCAAAAATGTAAAGGCGTGAAGTTGAGTAACTTACCCACTAGATACACAGTAAATACACCTGAAAAGGTTCAGGTGCGTGCATTCAAGTGTAAATAAATTTTCAACAGTGTGATGAGTCTTACGTACCTCTAAACAACCCCTCTGGCACTGAAAATTTACTTTTATAAGTGTGGAGTCTCATTCTGTCAGAATTTAATTATTGGTTAAAAATTTTAAAAATAAAATTTTTTTAACCTTTTCTTTTTGTCTCATATCTTTCTTAATCCCATCTTTTTTTTTCCTGTCTTCATTTTGCTTTCTGTACATGATTTAGCATTGAATTGACTATTTGAACTTACATTTCCTGGTTCAGACTCTGAATGGCTCAGTAAAGATTCTTTGATCTGATTGGTTAAGGAGATACACAGTTGCTTGTCCTGCTCACACAGCTCCCAGATCCCCCATAGAGTGTAACGCATTGTTTTAGCTCTTCATTTACTGTAAGTTACAGTGAAAAATCCCACAGTAAGTCTGTGGGCAAGTTTAAGTGCAATGGGCAGTAACAGATGTTTGTTCACTGTTGACTACGAATGCCAGTCTATGCCTTTATTTTTAACCAAACCAGATATAAACAGGGTACCAAATTTTCTAGTACAAAATACTTGCACATGGGTTCCTTTACACTGGTGACTACAGAATCAATTTATAACTTTACTTTTTATGAGTTATGGATACTTGTTCACAAGTAAAACAAAATCTAAATATATTTTCCTCCCTTTTTAATATTACAAAGAAATTATATTGTAAAAACATGAAGAACCAAACTCAAAAGGGTTAAAAAAAAGGATTGGCAGATAGAGAAAAATAAACGAGAGGGATGGAGATGAAGCACTCAGGTAAACAGAGAAAAGAATCCAGCTCTGTATTGCAGATGGATATGAATTAAAGAAAAGGATTAGAGTTCTTTGTTAACTGAAGAGTAAACCTAAGTGCTGGCATGCTTGGTACTTGTGAGAAGCAAATGATCAAAGCAACATTTAGCACTTCACAAATACGCTAATCTTCGTGTTTACATAAAAGTGTCAGCACTTGCCTTACATCACACAGGTTTTGCTAGAGTCTAAAAGCCTGAAGATTAATTGCCTCCAAAATTTCAGATTGCCGGGATGCCAAAAGTGAATAATGGCTCCAGAATATTTCTGATGCAGAGACAGTTTGCACAAGGTACTGCCAATGCCAGGGTAATTTATTTTACTCTGCAACTCTTAAATATTATTAATATTTATAATTATCTCTTGCCGTTACAAGAGCCCTCTGGTGACTGTACATAAAAGAGGCTGAACAGTTCAAGACATTTTGTAAGCACATATCAATTATGGGATATTATTTCCAGCCGCAAAATGGCAATCATGTAAGTTAGCACTTGAAGCCTCTAATTAGAATTATAGTATTTTTATATTTGACCAACATTCACTCTCAACAAGTAAGCAATTACATTTAAGGCTCTACTATTATACAAGGCATGGAATTTACATTTTCTTGCGATATTTTTGAGTTTCCAGCATACTTTATAATGTCTCATTTAAACAACTAGATTGACCACTTTCTTTTGCAAAGTTTATCATGTACGTAAATCACATGGACTCTGCAGTCTCTGCAGCTTTAACATTTTCTGAGTTAAAATTGATACTTCAAAGCATCCTCTTCCCCACTCCAATTTGGATGGTCGCAGCAAAATTAGCAGTGAGCTCAATGAACTGAGAGGGGCATTGCTAGAGTGAATCACTAAATACCAGATCAGAACCACCTAGTTTGAAGGTTAAGCCAAAAGGACTACATCAGCACTGAATCACAAGTCAGTTTAATAAATAGGATTCAACGGGCATGGCAGAAATATGTGATGGAAGAACATAATAATTGTGTGATAAACATAATATGAGGAGAAAGAAGGACATATAGGAAATGAGTATATAGGAAATGAGTATAACACAATCAAGAAATGAATGCTAGATGAAAAATTCTTATCATAAAAGGTACCAGATATCAGTAGCTCGTGCTTCCTACCACCCAGCATCATCCAAAGTCTTTCTGATTCTCCCTCCCTTATTGTTTTACAATGTAAACCACCTGCCTACCTGCTCTGTATTTTACCCTATGTGTGAATTTTGAATTAAATACAAGAGTGATGAGGATAAAGAGAGGCTGATTAACTGTAAGGTAATTGCTTTCTGCATTACGTTCTCTTTCCCATTATGACATGTAAAATATATAATGTAAGTTGTGTAATCCTGATATTTTTGATTCTATTACCTTACTAGTTACATCCTTGCTAACAATTTTCAATTTCAGTGCAATGTTTTAGGCATAAAATTTTGATAAGTAGCACTTCTCTTCATTTTATTAATCTCATGCTGTCAAATAATGATAGAGTCATAGAGTCATAGAGGTCTACAGCACAGAAAAAGGCCCTTCGGCCCAACGAGTCTGCGCCGGTCAAACAAGCACCTAACTATTCTAATCCCATTTTCCAGCAATAGACCCTCAGCCTTGTATGCCATGGCATCGCAAGTGCACACCCAAATACTTCTTAAATGATATGAGGGTTTCTGCCTCTACCACCCTTTCGGCAATGAGTTCCAGATTCCCACCAACCTCTGGGTGAAAAAAATTCTTCCTCACATCCCCTCTAAACCTCCTGCCCCTAACCTTAAATCTATGCCCCCTGGGGAAAAGTTCCTTCCTGTCTACCCTATCTCTGCCCCTCATAATTTTATACACCTCAATCGTGTCCCCCTTCAATCTCCTCTGCTCCAGAGAAAATAACCCCAGCCTATCCAATCTCTCCTCATAACTAAAACTCTCCAGCCCAGGCAGCATCCTGGTAAATCTCCTCAGCACCCTCTCTAGTACAATTACATCCTTCCTATAATGCGGATTACAGAACTGCATGCAATACTCTACCTGTGGCCTAACTACTGTTTTATACAGTTCCAGCATAACCTTGCTGCTTTTATGTTCTATGCCTCGGCCAATAAAGGCAAGTATCCCATATGCCTTCTTAACCACCTTATCTACCTGTCCTGCTATCTTAAGGGACCGGTGGACATGTACACCAAGGTTCCTCTGATCCTTGGTACTTCCCAGGGTTCTACCATTCATCGTGTATTCTCGTGCCTTATTTGTCCTGCCCAAGTGCATCACCTCACACTTATCCAGATTAAATTCCATCCTGTCAGATATCCTCCTGTATTCTAAGGCTATCCTCCTCATTATTTACCACCCCACCAATATTTAGGCTTTTTGCTGTTTTTTCAAATTAATACAACAAATTTCAGAGCTTCAGTAGGTCTCTTGAACAGTTGATACTATATTAAGTCCTGAGCATCATTTTGTCACAGTTGGTATCGCCTATACAAAAATGGGAGGCTGCAGGAAAACTGCTCATGCTTTAATATTACAGATGCTACCAATATATCCAGGGCATGATCAGTAAATCTCTTTTTCGGAACTTGCTTCGCAATTACTTTCCTTAAGCTTTGGATACCTGATTTAGAAGTTAATGATATTTAACTTGTTAGCTTTTGGAGAGCCATTAAAGGATTTTAAAATATTCTTTCATGGGATGTCGACATCACTGGCAAGGCCAGCATTTATTGCCCATCCCTAATTACTCTTGAATGGAATAGCTTGCTAGGCCATTTCAGAGCATAGTTAAGAGTCAACCACATTGCTGTGGGTCTGGAGTCACATGTCAGCCAGACCAAGTAAGGATGGCAGATTTCCTCCCCTAAAAGCCATTAGTCAACCAGATGTGTTTTTACAACAATTAATGGTCACTCTAGACTAGCTTTCAATTCCAGATTATTAATTGAACATAAATTCTACGAGCTGCCATGGTGGGATTTGAACCCATGTATCTAGGGCACCTGGATTACTAGCCCAGTGACATTATCAGTACACCATGTCTCCCCATTGTTTCAGGTACATCATGATTAGCTGGACTTTCATCACATGAACTTTGATGCACCTGGACTTTTCTCAGATTTAGCCAAATAAATAAACAAGTATAAATTATGAAGTTTCTTTCTAACAAGTGGGATATGTCTGCACATTGTCCACTGTTCAAAAATCTGTTTGCAGTCCATCACTGGACTTGACATGTTGGTCTTATAGTGGTTCTGAACTCATGCTGAATTTAGCATGCCTGCGCCGCTGCCCATCCTAGTGTAATGCTAACCATAATTGCCCTGTTTTTGGATGCCCTCACCATTGCACCTTATGCAAATGGATGTGGGGTTTGTGGATGTGGTGCCAATCAAGCGGGCTGCAGCTTCTTCAGTGTTGTGGGAGCTGCACTCATCCAGGCAAGTGGGGAGTATTCCATCACACTCTGACTTGTGCCTTGTAAATGCTGGACAGGCTTTGGGGAGTCAGGAGGTGAGTTACTCATCGCACAATTCCTAGCCTCTGACCTGCTCTTGTAGCCATAGTATTTATATGGCTAGTCCAGTTCAGTTTCTTGTCAATGGTAACCCCCAGGATGTTGGTAGTGGGGTATTCAGTGATGGTAATGCCATTGAACGTCAAGAATCGATGGTTGGATTCTGTCTTGTCGGAGATGGTCATTGCCTGACACTTGTGTGGCGTGAATGTTACTTACTACTTGTTAGCCCAAGCCACGATATTGTCCAGGTCTTGCTGCATTTGGAGATGGACTGCTTCAATATCTGGGGAGTCGCGAATGGTGCCGAACATTATGCAATCATCAGCGAACAAATCCCATCGCCAAAAAAAGTATTGCATGAGAATCCTGCTGACTGCTAGCTGGCCTTAATGTTTGCATTTCACTAGTTTTCAATGAAGCAAAGATTCCTCATTAGCTCACCAATTTTAAAATTCTCATCCTTAAGTTCAAATCCCTTCATGACCTCATCCTTTAATCTTTGTTACTTCCTCCAAACCTACAACCCTCGAAGACCTCTGCACTCATCCAATTCTGGCCTCTTACAGGTCCTCGATTATAGTCACTCAACAACTGATGGCCATGCCTTCAGTTGCCTTGGCCCTAGCCTCTAGGATTCCCGTCCTAAATCTCTCTGCCTTGCTTTCCTCCTTTAAGTCTCTTTTTAAAACCTCTCAGTTTGACCAAGCTTTTGGTCACCTGTCTTAATAACTCCTTACATGGTTCGGTGTCAAATTTTGTTTGATACCATTCCTGTGAAGCCCTTGAGGCATTTCACGACACTGAGAGGCAAAAAACAAACACAATTATCTTGTCATTGAAGAAGGGTATCGAAAAGGGGCATGAAAATGATTGCCCTCAAACCATCCTGTCCTTTCCAATAATAAAAACACAATGGTGAAAGACCACAGTGGAGAAGAAAATAAAAACAAATTAAATAATTATTTTATTTAAATAGTCATCCAAAAGAATGAAAATACATAGAAAAACTGATAACAATATTTACCTGTTTCTATCAACGGTGCTTTATTGCAGAGGAGAAGTGTCTTTCAAATATTCACCTGTTATGAAAATATTGAACTAGCGACAGCAAAGAGTTAACACCCTAAGCAGGCCTGAGAGATGGGAATAAAAATTTTAATATATTCTCATCAACAGTTACCTATTTATGTTATTACAGCACAACAGTTCCATGCACAGACTGGATTAGCAATGACAACATTTATTTTCAAACTTCTTAAAAACCCTTCAGTGTCAGTTGAAGACAAGTTGGTCTAATTATTCGCTTTACTTGGTTTTTGGCAGGATGCAAATTTCTTTTTTTTTAACCCATGATTTGAGGGGAAAAAATGTCATATTCATTTACACGACAGGGAAGCTGATTGTTTTGCAAAGCATTCACATAGCTCTGTGGAAACAGCAGTCTGAATCCATCTACACGTGATCTCAAACTACAGCTTGACATGCCTGTCTCACCAGGTCAGACTAATAGGCCTAACTCAAGCGATACACCAGGTGGAAGCTAAACCAAGCAAAGTTTCATCTTTCTATCCTGCCTCAAGTGAGTTTTACTTAGGGATTGTGACACCAGATCAAAGACCAAAACTCATTTCTGCTCCTCAAGTTGTTCCCACCACTTTGGAGTATGGAATGCAACTCAGGCCCACAGCAACTCATTTAATACCTCTGGAGTTGTAATGAAATCTTGCTGCAGTTAAAAAAACTGGCTTTTCCTGTCACTTAGCAGCTTTTCCCTAAAGGCGTAGATGCTCAAATCTGTTTGTCATGATGTGGAAACAGTTCAATTGATTGTTGTGAGCTTCCTTCAAACTGTTTATTCTTTATGTAGAGGGCCAAGTGCCGTAAGCAGAAAGCGGAGATAACAACAAAAGTGACACCGAAAAGAGAAGGAGGGGGAATAGGGACAGATGGATGACATACAACTTTATTTTTTGATCCCATTATAGCAGATGAAAGCTGATATAATGCTATCCTCTCTTTGTCTTTGCCATATTGAGCTGCAAAGATTTTGGTGAAATTCTAGCCTCATGAGGCTATTAAGTCACAACTTTCCAAAACTAGCCTTGAAAGTACATTGCTCATTTTCTGCAGATGGATTTTTATCTTTTACGGGTTATTCCTAATTTGGCTAAATTTATTGTTCACATTTTCAGTCCAATTTTCTCCCTCCCCTCTCTCAAAGGAATTTGATTACTTACTGGGGTAATGTACCAGGGATGCAAAGAGTTCTCCAAAATCTGCCAACAGACTATTCAGCCACAGGGGCAGATCAACTAAACCCCAACCCTTTTTCCAGTGTCCCCCACCACCCACCCCCCCCACACACACACACACACACACCCTTCCAGCAGGGGTCACTGGATTGCCATTGGCAGCAGGAGCTCTGGACGAATGGCCCCTCCATAACATGAGGGCCTCGAGGTTCATCGTAGTGTCACTACCTCCACCTTGGCTGAGGTCAATGCAAACAATGCATCAAACACAACATTTCAGGGCCCAAGGTTTGTTGCAACTTCATTTCCCATTCCAACTGAACTTTTCAACTTATTCAAATCTTTTGATGCTTTTAACATATACTCAACAATCACCCTTGCCTCCTCTCAATTAAATTTAACTTATTTTATTAGCAGTCAATGTATTTCATAGCCCATGACAGTAAAAAATGTCTTCACATTTATCCTATTTTATGTGCTGTACAAAGTAAATTTTAAGGTTAACCTTTAGCATAAACACAAATTGTATTGTTTACCATTGGTCTAACTGACATAGCACATTTCTATGTTTATGGGTGATACACTCAATTAGGATTAAGGCATTGAAAAACCGAACAAACATACTTAGTTTCTACACTGTTCAATAATTGGCAAGTGTTGTGTTGCATTAATGCTGCAGGTTGATGGGTTTATGTCACTCTTCCCTCATTTATGAGTCATTTGACCCTTGACAGGGCCCTTCAGGAGTAGATCAAACTGCTTTTAAGACTTCATCATCAAACTTTACAACAGAACTGGCTGGGGAAAAGGCTACGGAAGAGGATGGTATGTGCTTTAGGGCATTTCTGCACAGCAGCTAAAGATCTCTTATGTGATAAGAGTTCCATAAGCTAATACTTTGTTTATTATGAGTGGTCTCATTTTCCTCCCACTGCATATCTACTTTTTTCTCAACAGAAGCCCAGTAAAGTCATTTCTTTATCTTATTTCTATCTATTATTTTGGTAGTGGCTAATTTTTTTGTTATTGTTTCCCCCTTCTACAACCCCCTCCCCCTCACAGACACGGCTCTTGTGAACTCACCTCAATTTCCCATTCCCCATTGCACTTGTTTCGTGAGACTGAGAGCTAGACAGAGGATGACAATTTTGTCACAGCTGAAACCAATTGGTACCCCATCATTCTCTGACAAAAGAGGTACTTCCATGAGGAAGAAAAGGCCTTTTAGCCCCAAGTTGAGATGGAAATTCTAGTTTTGACTGGGAGGTTTTCACTGTCAATTTTTCTGCACATTTTAAATGAATGGGTTAAAAATTCACAAATAAAAACTCTAGCCATTGGGGTATATTGAGACTTTGGGCAATGAGTGATAGCAAATCGGTAGCCTGTCTTGCCTCTCTCCCAATTTTATGTCCACTTAATTCCGCCCATTTTACATCATTGCAAAAGTAATAATCTACTAAAAATCGTGTTTAGAGTCTTCTCCCAGAATTGCCACCAGTAAATGCGGCAGCTTGCTTTAAAGAGGTGGTTATAGGACGGATTTAAAATGTCCTCACTGAGTATAATGCCTGAAAATGGACTTCACAAACATTTTGTGAAGTGTAAAATTACTTTGAAGCCATTAAGTGTCAGGTCATGCTCCACATTTGCCAGCTGTGGCACAGTTGGTAGTATTTTCACCTCTGGTTCAAGGTTCAAGTCTCCACTTCAGGTTCAAGTCTGACTCCAGGTCTTCAGTACTAAAATCAAGGCTGATACTCAAGCACAGTACTGAGGGAGTGCTGGTACTGTTGGAGGTGCCATCTCTTGGATTAGAGGTTAAAACAGGTAAAAGATAAAAGATCCAATGGACTATTTCAAAGGAGGACAGGGGAGTTATAATTGGTGTTCGGGTCAATATTTATCCCTCAATCAACATCACAAAATAAGCAAATTATCTGATCCTTAATCACGTTGCTATTTGTAGGAGTTTGCTGTGTACAATTGGGTGCCGCATTATGACAATGGCTACACTTCAAAAGTAATTCATTAGCTGTAAAGCATTTTGGGACATCAGGTGGTCCGAAAAGTGCTACACAAATGCACATCTTTCTTTTTGTTA
Organism: Cetorhinus maximus; assembly: GCF_964194155.1. NCBI lineage: Eukaryota > Metazoa > Chordata > Chondrichthyes > Lamniformes > Cetorhinidae > Cetorhinus > Cetorhinus maximus. The sequence continues at coordinate 106,725,500 of NC_135884.1, forward strand.
TGCTGTAGCAATAATGGAAGTTCTTTGTCATTGCTCACAGGAAGTTGTAAATGGCCTGTGTATTAGCTGTTTGTGCTGTTGGTGTCTCTGTCATTTGATAGTCCTTTTTTTTTATATTGATTTGCTGGAGGTGAGTAAACTGAAGAAGGGAGTTGAGGCAATGACACAGCCTTTTTTGGCCCCAGATTTCACTGAGATAAAGTTTGCAGTGCTTCAGTTGATGAGGATCGTGGCTTGTATATCATCATAGGTTAAGCAAAGGATGGTGACAAATTTCTGAGGTCAGCCAAATTTGAGGAGGATGCTCCATAAGCCTTTGCAGTTGACAGAGTCAAAGGCTTTTGTGAGTTTGAAAAAGGCCATATACAGCAGTTGGTGCTGTTCCTTTCACTTTTCCTGAACTTTCCATGCAGTGAAGATCCTGTCTATGGTGCCTCCTGATGGGTGAAAACCGCACTGCGACTCTGGAAGGCGTTCCTTGGCCATTGGGAGGTGGCAGCGAAGGAGGATCCTTGCAATGATCTTTCATGCAGCAGACAGCAGGGAGACTCCTCTGTAGTTACCACAATTGGACTTGTCTCCCTTCTTGAATATAGTCACAATCGCAGCATTCCTGAGATCCCACAGCATGTGCTCTTCTTCCCCAGGTGAGGGATATGAGATTGTGCAGCCATGCCAGGATTATATGTCCACCGTGTTACAAAATTTCAGCAGGGATTCCATCTGCTCCAGGAGGTTTACCCACAGGTATAGAGATAATCTACAAAACAGACAGAAAACTGTTCAACTTATGCCGCCTTCAGCCCAAAACCAAAACCACTCGAATCTCAGTCATTGAGCATCAGTATGCAGGTGACGCTTGTGCGTGCATTCACTCAGAAACTGAGCTCCAGGTCATTGTCAACTCCTTCTCTGAAGCCCATCAGAAAATGGGCCTTTCACTAAACACCCAAAAAACTGAGGTCCTCTTCCAACCAGCTTCCGCAGGACCAAATGTGACCGACCAAAATGGAGAAGGCTTATTCGGGAAGGCATCAACATAGACTTTGTCGGGAAAGTGCAGAGGCAAAGTCCAGCCGTTGAGGGAACGCACAAACCTCCAAACAACTCATCTACCCAACCCTTCAAGCACCACCTGCCCCACATGTGGCAGAGTCATGGATCAAACTTATCAGCTATCTCAGAAACTATTGAACTGAAGTGGAAGCAAGTCATCCTCGATCCCAAGGGACCCCCTAAGAAGGAGAAGGATGCTGCTTTACAATAGCCTGTAGCGTACTGTTGAGGTGTTTCTTGACTGTGCTGTCTTTCCTAAAATGAATTAGGTGAGGCTGGAATTAAATGGGAATGGTAGAGTAGGGGAGTAGAAAGATAAACAATAAGAAGGATTTTGTAAAATCTTGACAAAAATGTAAGAGATAGGAATGGAAGAAGAGGAAAATTTCAAAATAAAATGCTGGAAATGGCAGGGATTTTCCTGAAATAAAGAAATAGCAATCGGAAAGATGGGAAATTTATAGAAAAGAAAGGACATGATACCTAACACCCTGCCCGCCCTGCAGCACACTGATATTTGAATGCTAAGTTTGCCTTCAATGGACACAATTTCCCAGTGCCAGGCCTGACTCTGAGCTTCATTCTCAGTCAGACCCCCTCACCTTGCTGTGCAGTAATTCACAAAGAACCTTTAACTCACAATTGTGGAACAGAAGCCCCAGGTTATGGTGACTAGATGTCAGTGAGGATGCCCGAGGAGTGGACCAGCTGAATGCAGAACAGAAGGGCTGGAGGCATAATAGAAGAGAGTGGGTGGGGCATGAAAACTGGTTTGGGAGAAGAGTAGAATGGCTACTGGTGTAACAGAGGGACCCTGCAGCTGGAGAGATGGGAGGAAGAGCTCCTACAGCCCATTTTTTAAAGTGCAGCAGGAGCAGACAGGGAGTCAAGTGGGGATAAACTACAGCATTTGGGGAATGGCAGGACCAGTTGAGAATGATAACTCTTTTGACCGCCACCTCTGATTTGCTACACTGTTTGCCCAACATCCAGTACTGGATCAGCAAAAATTTCCAAGTATCAGGAAGACCAAAGCCATTGTTCTCAATTCCCAATACAAAATGCATTCTCTAGCCCCCATCTCCATTCCTCTTCTTAGTCATTGTCTAGGGCTGAGCCTGATTGTTTGCAACCTTGATGTCATATTTGACCCCAAGGCAAACTTCTGGCTACATATTTGCTTCATTACCAAGAATGCCTACTTCCACTTCCATAATGTCGCCCATCTCTGCCTTTGCCTCAGTTCAGCTGCTGCTGAAACCTAATACCTAAGAGCTTTGTTATCCAAACTCATCTATTGACAATTTAACTTGCACCAAGTCCTTTTCACCCATCATCCCCATGCTCATGAGCCTACATTGGATCTCAGTCCAGCAACACCTTGATTTTAAAAACCTAGTCCCCATTTTCAAAATCTCTTCCTTGACATCTCCCATCCCTGTCTCTGTAATCTCCTCCAGCCCTATGCCCATTTGAAATCTCTCCACTTCTCCAATATTGGTCTATTGTGCATCCCCAATTTTAATCACTTCACCACTGGAGGCCTTGTTTTCAGCTGCCAACATACTAAGCTCTGGAATTCCCTCCCTAAAACTGTCTGCCTCTCTCTCTTACTCTCACGTCTTTTAAAATGCTCCTTAGAAGCTATCTGCTCGACCAGGCTTTTGGTCATCAGTTCTAGTGTGTCAAGTTTGTTTGATCACATTCCTGTAAACACCTTCAGAAATTTTACTATATTAGAGGTGTTATATAAATGCAAGTGGTTGCTGTTGTTGTTTTACACACAGCATCTTGACTTGGAACTATATCACCGTTTCTTCACTGTTGCTGGATCAAAATCCAGGAACTCCCTACCTAACAGCACTGTGGGTGTACCTACACAAAATGGGCTACAATCACCTCAAGAAGTTAATTGCCAAGCTTTTGTTCAAATTCAAACCAGGCAGGTTAACAGTTAACTGTTCCCTACTGCATTTTCCATGGCAACGCCTCTACCAATCAGAGTCCACTTGCCAGCCAATCAGCACTCTCTTCTGATACAGTACAAATTGTTGTTCCCTGTACTGTTGGTAATCTTGTGGTCTGTCCTGATGTGTGTGAGACAAAAAGCTTAGACAGCATGTCTCTTTTTTTCAGCAATTCCTGAAATTAGGCCAAACAGCTAGAAAAAGGTAGTTGGCCCAGAAATTCCTTTTGTCATGACGATGCTGGTAACGTACCCACCAAAGTGCTCCAACAATGATCAGGGGCTCATTTACCTGGGTCAGACGAAGCCCCACTTTGACTATATCTCCAGCTTTTATCTTCCCATGTCCACCAGGTACTCTGGTGTCCACCCATCTGATGGGGGGGTGGGGAGAAGTCCTGTTCCCAACTCCACCAACAGTCCTTTCAACCCCCTGAGCAAGGGTGCCAAGCTAAAAGGATTTTTTTTAATGCTGTGGAGCTGACACAAAGCTTTGTGTCATTATTATGCCTCCATTGCCTCAACATATGAACCACCACCAACCGTGCTGGGTAACTAGTGAGCCTGAGCAGCTGGAATATCTGGCTCAGGATGTTCCCACCACTAACTCCGCCCTTGTCCATCATTTAACTTGCAAGGAATGGATACAAGTTCCACGCCTTACACTACACTGAAAAATTTCTGGGAACAGAAGACTCCTGGGCCTCGGTTTTTCCGATGGCGGGCAGGCTGGGTGGGAGCGGGCGCAGAGCTGATTGCTGCCCGTAATTGGCTACGCGCGCCATTTTACGTGGGCGGGCCAATGAAGGCCCGCCCAGCGTATTGTGCAGCCGGTAGCACTCAGCGCTACCTGTGCAGATGGGGGGAGGAGGGAGAGTTGGGGCCTGTGCAAAAAAAAGCGCAGAAATCTCCCTGAGGCACGGAGCTGCCTCAGGGAGATTGAATGGTTATGAAAATAACTATTGAAAAATTTATTCAAACATGTGTCACATGAGTTAGGACATGTTTGTAAAGGTGGGAAATTTTATTTATTTATTTTATTTATTTATTTTATGAAAGCTTCAGGAAACCTCATCCCGCCCATGGGTGAAGTTCCCTGAAAAACGCGAAGGCCACTTGGGCTTTTCGCCTTAAGGTTGGATGAGCAGCGTTCTTAAGTACTTTAATTCATTTCTTAATGGCCTGAATAAGTCCTTAACAGTTCAGCTGGCACACAGCCGACTCCGGGCGCACCCGCCGAACGAAATATCACCATGGCGTCGGGTTGCATGCCCGACATCATCTCGCATCATTTTACGCGTCAGCGTTTCGGGCCCACCCCCGCACACCGATTGGAAGATTCTGCATCTGGTGTAATTGTTTCAATGCCATTTTGCCAGGAGTTACATTGAAAGACTGGTGGACATTTGGGGTCAATATTTACTCGATATGAGGCTGAAGTAGCTGTCGTCAGTTATTTGGAGGCTTTATAGTTCTAACTTTTTTTTGATTCATTCATGGGGTGTGGGCATCGCTGGCTAGGATGGGGTGCCAATCAAGCAGGCTGCTTTGTCCTGGATGATAACTGGAGGGTGGTGGCAGCTTGCTGCTCAAGTGCTGATGGGAAATTCTATTGAGATGCTACCTAGAGCCATAACAGGGAATAGTAAAATCCAAAACCTGAGTGTGATGCCTACTTACTGAGAAATTTGCACCCAGTGTAAGCATACTACCTGCCGCCAAATTCTGAAGTTGTAATTTCGCTACACAGGATAGAGTTTTTCATCCCATGGGTGGGCGCACGTCTGACCCGATCGGGAGTAAAATAGTGTGCGATGATGCTGGGCGAGCATCCCGATGTCATCGTGCACTCGCGTGATACTTCGGTCGGCAGGTGCGCACAAGAGTCAGCAGTGCACCCGCCGACAATTAAGAGGCCTGTTAAGGCCCTTAAGGAAGTAATTGAAAGGTTTTTTTGCTGCCCGTCCAACCTTCTGGTTGGCAGGCAGGTGAATCGGCCACCAACCTGTGCATTTTGTACGATACCTCATCCACGGGTGGGATGAGGTTTCCAACATAAATAAAAAAAATTTTAAATGTTTAACGTCATTTTTAACATGTCCCTCTTCATGTGACTGAGTCACATGTTTATATCATTTGTTAAATATTTATTTTTCATTTTAAAAATCTTCAGCTCCCCGAGGCTCTGTGCTTTCAGGGAGCTTTCGCTGAGACCACCCCCGCGCATGAGTAAACTTCAGCACTTGCACTCCTCCCGCCCCCACCCTGGTAGCTCTGAGGCTCCCAGCGTGTGTTTCAAGTGTGAAATCGCAATCAGGTCCCGGTTGCGGGCGGCAGACCGTTTCCCAGCCACTCCCGGGCCCAGCCGCTGCACCTGCCCGAGGGAAAAACCATCCCCACAACTTCTTTGGCTTGGAATGAAACTGTGGGAAATCAAAAAATAACTACAACAACTATTTACATGTATATAGTGCTTTTAATGTAATAAAACATCCCAAGGTGCTTCACAAAGGCATTATAAAACATTCAAGCCATAAGTAGATACTAGGACAGTTAAACAAAAGCTTGGTCAAAAGAGGTAGGGGGTTTTAGGGAGTGTTAAAGGAGAAAAGTGAGGCAGAGAGATAGAGAGGTTTAAGGAGGGAATTCCAAAGCTTAGGGCCTAGGAAGTTGAAGGTATGGTGGAGTGATTAAAATCGGGGATACTCAAGGGACTGAAATTCGAGGAATGCAGGTATCTCAGAGGGTTGGAGATGGATGAGATAGATTGGTGGGGGAAAGAGAATCTCAAGTAGCCTGGCTACTCTCATAGCCTCATTTGTAATTGACACTATCTCTGATCACTTCTTCATAGAATTTTGTTCCTCTTTCAAACATCACTTCCTTCTGTCCACCCCAGAATAAACTTTCCCCAATTAACTTACAACTGGACTCTCAAAATCCCAATGTCAAGCCTTTGGCCCTCCGTTCACAATATTTCTGCAGCTACTAATCACCTCAGCCACACTCTCATCTCCATCTTTGATGCCCTAGACCCCATTAAAACCATTACTCTCTCCCACCTTGGCTTTTCCCCCCAATATGGCCCTCATCTCCACTCCCTTAAGTCAGAGGGGCATAGACTTCAATGGATTTGGTGGTCAGCTGGTTTAGTCATTCACCTCCAGGTCTGGCTGAACCACAAAGCACTATCAGGGTTCTGCTTTCACCTGTGAAACCTGCTCAGGATTCTAGGGTCATCAGGTAACTCTCAGCTTATTTTCTCTACTGCAAGCTGTCTTCTTAAGCCCGTCTCCCCTCCACCCTCCCCTCTAACAAGTGCAAGAAACTCATGAATTTCTTTACCACCAAGATTGACACCATCCAATCAGCTCCCTTCACCTAGCCCACAGAGCAAAACTTCTAAGGCTCCCCATGTTCTAGCCCTGAACTCGTATCTTTCTCTAGATTCTGTCCTATCTTCCCTCATGACTTTCCCAAGCTCATCTTAATCCATGAGGCCCACCTCCAGCTCTCTCAACCATATTCCAACTGAACTACTAACCACACAGCTTCCCTTCCTGGCTCCCATGCTAGTCGACATTGTTAACAATTCTCTCGGCTGAGGTTCTGTCCCTCTCTTCAGTCAGGAGAAGGTTTCAAGAATTTTTAAAGTTGCAATGAGCTGCATATGCTAATTCTTCTTAGAAACTGAAATTTCCAAGGTTTGAAATGTTTAAAATAAGATGTTAAAGTGTCTGAAAGCATAATCTGTTTCACAATAACATGATTTACTGTATTCAGTGAAATACCTTTTGTGTGTTTTCATATCACCATTAAATCTTTTTTTTTTCAAGATGCATGTGTGTAAACTGAAATCCATTTCAAACTTAATAGACTGTGGTGATTACCTACCTTTTGTTTGTGTTTGTATTATAAACGTCCTGTTAACTTCAAGTTGAGAATGCCAGTCGGAAAGAAAGAGCAGAGACAGAATAATTTTCCTCATGCTAATTTGAGTTATTTCTTCTTTCAACAAATGAAAAAAATGTTTAAAGCTAATACAAACGGAAAAGTTCTGATTAAGATCATCAATGTTTTATTGACAGAAAAAGCAACAATTTTGAGCCTAAAATGGGCTCCATGAGGTTGGGAGTAAGACTGCCAGAAAGAAAAGGCTTCTCAAGTAAACACTTTTTTTTATTTTACTCATGTTTTCTTTAAGATCTTGCAATGTGACAACATGTGTCAGTGTCAGCCTCGGGCCCTGCTGGCTGGCAACACCTTGAGAACTATGTGGAGGTACAGAAAACAAACAGCCCAGGATGCGATTTCAGTGATAAAATACCAGTGTCAGGAGTGTCTCCTGGGATCCATAATCTGGAACTGTCATGTGATAAGGCTTGTCTGTCTTTCTGACATGGACATGTCATTTTCCCTTTGGGTTTGAAGGGGGTACGGTAGGGGGGAGGGGTAGGGTTGGGATGGGGCTGTTGAGAAACAAAAAGCACATCTGATTATTAAGCTGTGGGCCATGAGGTTTGCAGTGTGACAATATAAAAACCATGTGCCTGCTTGTCACACAAGCAGCTCAGACCAGCTAACCAGATCAGAATAAAATTCACAGAACCTTAACATTGAAAAATATCTCCACTGAGCCCTTATGTCCTCAATGCACTCAGATGCTTGCAAGATCTATGCAGTTTTGTGAAACAAAAACTCATTTAAGTGGGAAGTGGTTCCTGCAGAGAATTTTTTAAGCCAGACTTTTACAAAAGCTGTGGCCTTTCAATTCAGTCTTGAGATAAGTAATTTTAAGTGTCTTAAGGGACAACTCCACTCTGGTTTTGATTGTGGGTTAGCTGAAAACACAGTTGTCAGTTCAGAGATTACATGTGTTTTATATCCACCCAGACAGTTTTCTTCGTCAACAATGCCCCTGTTGTTGGCATGTACATATTTTTGTTTTCTTTTAATTTACCATTCTCTTTCACATCCTCAATCTTGTAATTGAAGAAAAGAGCAGTTTAGTAGTAGAAATCAGGTCCTATAATCATTCAAGTCTAAAAGCAGCCACCTGCCTTAACGCTTTGCATCATCTTTACTTGAGCATGAGATGGGAACACATTTGGACCACATCCAAAATATTATGTGATGTTCTTTTGATTTCATGAGAGTTTTTGAACTGTAGCCTAACTTAGATGAGGATAAAAGATATCACCTCCTCAGAGATGGGTGTGGATTAATTAATCTTTCATGTCAATACAAATAATAATTCAATGACATGCATATAATTAGAAGTAAAAGTCTAGACCGGGAATGTGAAAATGTTTCATCATCATATAATACCAATAAAAGCAATTAAAATTTATAACAAACATCTTAGGCCTTAAATCAAATTTTTGTGGAACAACCACAAAACAATCACGGATAACAATAGGAATGTGATTTGTTGTTCACGTCACTGACAGCTGCCTGCAATATTTTTCAAGTTTCAGAGTGCAGTGTCTGTTTCAGTGTGACACCCTCTACAGGGAAGAACTATGAGGCAGGAAATATAAATTAAGTGTAAATAATATACAGAAAGTAAAATGAAGATTGGGAAGGAGATGCAATTAAGGGAGAGAGATAAAACAGACAGATAGGAAAAGCAAACAAAAAGTATTTTAAAAAAATATCCAACAGTAATTTTCCTCAGAGGAACTGAGACTCCACACTTTTAAAGTTAAATTTTCAGGGCCAGAGAAGCTGTTCATAGGTAATTACAATTACCATACCATTAAAAGCTCATTGTTCTTGCATGTTCCAACCCTAACTTTTTCAGCTCTTTTTAACATAGAACCAGGGGATAGTATAACAAATGTATGCCATGGCATTCATTTCACTGCCAAACCTATCAGCGAGAGCTGGATATCTCTGACAGCAACTTCCAGAATTGCAAGTTTAACTGCACATGTCCAGACACGAAAAGATGCAGTTTAATTTACCTTGTTAAAATGATGAATGTTCTTAACCTCACTGTGATTCTGGTCACAAAATCTAGCCCAATGCTACCATAATGCCCTTTTTTGTTGGCATTGGTGGAGGTGGAATAGCTAAAATTGAAATTTTATCACCAATCTAACAAATAAGGTGTAAATATTTGACATATACTACATATAAAATGTAGATTCTGGGCTCAATATCTCATCAGTTAGGACAAGTACAGAATGTCCTAAAATTCCAAATGTTTGATATCAAGACCTCAATTCGCATATTAAATGGATCATATAAACAGGCAGGCACTTTTTGGTTGGGATGAGACTTACTGCCCTTGATAGCAAGATAGTATTTGACCAAGTGTGGCATCAAGGAACCCTAGTAAAATTGAAGTCATTGAAGATCAGGGGTAAGCTCTCCACATGCCCAACACGAAGAAGATACTGTGGCTAAAAGAGAAGGTCAGAAGCTAGCGATTCTGTGGCGAATGACTCACCTCCTGATTCCTCAAAGCCTGTCCACCATCTACAAAGCACAAGACAGGAGACAGGAGATTTTAAAAATTCATTTGTGGGATGTGGGATCCACTGGCTAGGCCAGCATTTATTGCCCATCCCTAATTGTCCTTGGGAGTGTGGTGGAGTTGTCTATTTGTCTGGATGAGTGCAGTTCCAACAACACTCAGGAAGCCCAATACCATCCAGGACAGAGCAGCCCGCTTGATCAGTATCCCATCGACTGCCACATTAAAACATTCACTCCTTCCAGCACTGGCGCACAATGGCAGCAGTGTGTATCATCCATAAAGGTGCACTGCAGCAACTCATCAAGGTTCATTTGGCTGCACCTTCCACCCCATGATGCCTACTTGAAGAACAAGGGCAGCATACGCGTGGGAATGTCATCCCCTGTAAGTTCCATTTCAAGCCACATGTCATCCGGAATTGAAAATATATCACCATTCCTTCACTGTTTCTGGGTCAAAATCCTGGAACTCCCTTCCGAATAGCACTGTGGGTGCACCTGCACTAAAAGGACTGCAGTGGTTCAAGCAAGCAACTCACCAGTACCCGCTCAAGGAGAAGTAGGGATGGACAATAAATGCTCGCTTTGCCAGCGCCACTTACATCCCATGAACGAATTTTTTTTTTAAATTGATGGCTATCAGCTATCAAGGTGGCAGCAGGCATCAGAATTGGATGCGGAAGACTTTTTGAATTTACTGCACAAAAGCTGAACTTTGTTCACATTTATTGGCGGCAACAGTAATCGAGCCATTACCAATTTGTTTGCATGTTTATATGTAATTTGTACTTTTAGTATTTGCTGATTTTTATGTTTAAAATTTCTATTTAATTTTAGTTAGAGATATCAATTACTTTCAACTGTATAATCTTGTATGTGTGAGATCAATCATTTGAAGAGGTATTGGTAGCAGAGCGGAATAAAATGTTAAATCTGGTAAGCAGATGATTGCATGTCAGATAACAGTATGGAAAAATTACAGCTTCCCATTCACTGGGGACAAGGTCTAGTTACAAAAAGTGCAATTAGACTATTGAGAAAGAATATGGTGCTATTAAAAACTCAAAATTGTAACACTTAATAAACATTTTAATACATCTGATGGGACTGCAATCAGCAGAATATCACTATTAGCTGAGAGAAACATAATGGTACATGGTATAATACAAGCTGGTATTTTGAAGGCTAGAAATTCAACCCTTGATGGGTTAATATACTTACATTCTGACTTCTATCAAAATGGCTAAAGTTGACCAAGACTTTGACTGGTCGTGTAACTGAAGCAACCTTTTAGTGTTACACCTCCACCAATTATGCTGCCCCAGTACACTAATTTTACTGTCAGGACTCTCAGATTCAGTTTTTGTATTAAGAACAATAGAATACTTTGAGAACCAAAGACATGAATATGAAATGAAAGGCTAAGGTATCACTTTACCCATTCAGAAGCCAACTACTTGGCACAATACTACTATAATAGTTCCAAAACAAAACACAGCTGCCAACAGGTCCATAGCTAGACGGGGAACAGATGATGAGTCGACTCTTCCATTTTCCACGTGGATTAATGCCATGGAATGGCTATTGCCAGACATGATATAAAACAAAGTATGTGTCAACCTTACTCAGGAATACAGTGAACTGCTGTTTATTAAGTGTGTGGTAACTTGACTACAGCAATTAAACAGTGATTTCAGAGTGTCATAAAAGTCCATGTAGCTTGTGGTCTGAAGTTTCCACTTTTAAGATGTGAATGATAGGACCAGTGAAATAAGGTCAACTTCGATCACATGCTGGGAGACTTGTCACTCAGGAAACATTATTTTTGTCACTCATTTACAACTACAACAAACTTACATTTATATAAGAGCAAAATATTGCAGATGGCGACCTGAAATAAAAACAGAAAATGCTGGAAATACTTAGCAGGTCTGGTAGCATCTGTAGAGGTAGTTAACGTTTTAGGTCTGTGATCTCTGTGAAAGAAATGCCATAGAGTGTTTAACAATTAAGGCAGGGAAAAGAAGTAAATTTAGGGGAGGAAGAGGAGATATAAATAGAATGGTTCTAAAGGGCGATGTTTTAGCAGCCAGAAAGGGATGCAGAGAAGCAATGAGGTTGAGGAAAGAATTCCACAGGGCAGGGGGTAATCACCGATAGATCTGTCTCTATTTACCTAACTAAAATCTCACCACTCAGGCTCTATGGGATATAAATATGCAGATATACTGCTTATACTGCTTTATTGATAGGAAATGGATGTTCACTTCTTCAAAGTGCTATATTTGGTGTTGTGACATTGATAACCTAAAAAGCAAAGTACCTGAATTTTGCTTTAAACTTGGGATCACATCTGGAGCATGGGGATTTTAAGTGTTGATGTTGCGGAAGGCCTGATTTTCAGCTAGACTGCAAGTCGCACCATATTCCGCACAGTGCATCCCCACTTTATTTTTTAAGGAAAATTGACCAGCTGTAAAACAAATTCATCAATCTGCCTTAAACTAACTGGTCTACTAACACTGTCAGGAACACAGACAAGTATTCCATCATCAGCTCACCAGGAATCAGCTTCCCCCCTCCCCCTTCAGACACTCATCCCAGCTCTAAGTAAAACTCACAAGAAAAAGGACAAATACCATTAGATTGCCATGGATCTGATATTTTGAAGTGGACTGCAAGTATTCTCACCAACTAGACTTTTGAGGAAGAAAAAAAAAGAGATCTTTGAACTTGTTGTGGAAACACCTATTTTTGCTACTGTTGCCCCAGTCACAGATTGAAGGCAATCACTTGATAGCAATAATTATGGCCAGAATCTAAATGATAACACCAGCAACTAATGCCCACTTAAGGGCCCCATCCTGCACCACTAGGATTAACTCAGCAGTGGGTTTGCCATGCATGAAGCACAACAAGCAAACCTATGCAGTGTTGCCTCCAGACTCCCAGGGTGGAGGCGCCCCTTGTTCAAAGACAGTTCTGGATTGAGAGGCCCAACATCGGGTAAGGGGAGCCCGCTGAGAGCCACTCTTGCTGCTGAACCCCCTCCTCCGCGACTCACCTGTGGCGAGGGATCCAGCAACAATACTGGGCCTCAAGTAGGCGTTGTAACGACAGCAGTCACTGCCTTCCCAGTGGCACTGCTGTTAAATAGGGGTGCCGGCCTCCGATTGGCTGGCAGCTCTCAAAAGGGTGAGACCTCCATTCCCAGAGTCCTTGATCCTGGGTAACACCCACCACTCATTGTCCAGTTAAGTGCCCGAGTGGCACTTAATACAATAGGCCTTCCCTAAAATAGGTGATACTGGCTCTCGCCAACTTTCCAGTCAGTAGGCAAGACCCCCGTCTCATCCATTAAATACTGCCATGAGTCAAAGGAGGAGATATTAGAGAGGGTGACCAAAAGCTTGGTCAAGATGTTGAATTTTCAGGACGGTCTTAAAGAATAATAGAGGTGGAAAAACTTATGGAAGGAATTCCAGAACATAGGTCCTAGATGACTGAAGGCAAAGCTTCCAATTATTGGATTAAAGTGAGTGGAGGATGCTCAAAAGGCCAGAGTCAGAGGAACCTTGAATCCTGAGGGGGTTATAGGGAGAGGCATGTTTGTGAAAGAAGTAAAAATCAACGTGAAACTTTGAAATTGGAAATACCGGGGACAGGAGTGATGGGTGTGCGAGACTTGGTACAACTTAAGATACAGGCAGTAGTTTTGGATGAGCTGAAGTTTATGGAGGGTGGATGATGATGTCAGATTCAGTTACGGAAAAATCCACTGATGGCTTTAGGAGTTTGAACTCAGGGTAGTTTGTGTTCCCAGGTCCTGTTTTTTCCTTCATTTTTAGTAAATACCTAATAAATTTTTCATTCAATGTTTCTTTTCTATTTTCACTCGCTAACCACTTTTCAGTGAAAAACATGGCTACATCATCTGGCCAAACTGGAAAGGTTGCTTGTACCTTTTAAGAGATTTTTTTTCCTTATTTATTTTCCACCTCCTCTCTCGATGGCACTGACTCAAGTTGGATAATGATTCAGTGAATGTGAACAGTCCTCTGATATTTCACCAAAGTGGCTAACTTCCACATGTGAGCTTAGACAGTGACGGCTTGATTTTTAAGCCCTAGTATAGGCTGGAATCAGAGACAGCAGATACTAAAAATAGCTTATTTGCCGATTCCCTACCTCCGTCCCATCCCTAGGCTATCATCATTGAAGACGGGATATGGGTCTGGCAGGGCAAGCTACCCACACACAGTAGGTAGCCGATTAAAGTGATTAAGATCTACTTAAGGTCAATTAAAGGAGGGATTTTCCACAGGTGATGGGTCCAGGTTGGAGGTGGCTCTCTCTGCTTGCCTGGGTGATGCAGCAGCTTAAGGATGCCCTGCAGAGGGGTTCCACCACTCCTCCCCCACCTAAACAGAGGTAGTCTGGATGCAAAACCCAGTTCTTTGGTTTAAATTTAAAAAGATCGGAGAGACGTTGCCTCCATTTTTAAGCACCCTCTCTCTTACTTACCTTCCATTACAACCAGCTGCTCCTTTCAAGCTGGAAAGCCGCTGATTGGCCCTTCAGCTTCGAGAGCCCACCTGCCATCCTTAATTGGACAGCGAGGCTGCCCCCTGCCCTTTAATTGGCTGCCCCAGGGGAAAATCGTAATAAGTAACTGTTGCCCACACAATGCGGGCTTCTGACCCACACTTCAGCCTGATGATGGGGAAAATCCAGCCTTGAGTGTCAACAGGCTGTTTGACTGTGGTGAGCAGCGCAAGCTGATCTCACCCAGTTGCCATATATGGCCACTTTCCAGCACAGGCATTTGATAATGAATAGAGATGTGGCAGCCCAACTACTGGCTTGGGTCAACTAACTCAGCCCAAACCAACAGTCAAATTCTGCACTTTGTTCTGTGTGGCTTCCTGTTCTTATGAGTGATGCCTTCACCCATAGATCATGGACTAAGTTCCTACCGTAAATGTGGATACAGATGCAGGGCCCTTCATTTAAATTTTACTCGCTGTTTTGGACAAATTAAGCAAATGATCCAACACATCTTTTTCCCCAGTCAAAATATTGCTAGCTTTCTGACTTGTGTGACAACAATTGATAAATCCTGCCATGGGATATGGAAGCAATTATTCATTTATAACTGTGACTATCTTAGTGCCCGAAAGCGATGGGCCATTCAAACGTCTACCGTTTACACATTAGCAACTCACTCAAATCGTCCTATTGCAGGATTCAAAGGTTTTCTCTCTACCGCAGACCAGAAGAAAATGGTGACTCATTACATTAGGACAGTTAATGTAGAAACCGTTCGGTTCAATTGAATAAGAATTTTATTTTGTTTGACTGCCACTCTGTGGTACATGAAGTTAAGCTGTTAGTTCTTAGGTAAAGGCAGTAAAGTCTGTTAAACCTCTGTAAACATTATCCATCAAATGCATGCATGTGAAATGTGGACCCCTGTTGGGAGCTTGCAGTGTAAAAGTGTAGTGAAGTAATGAAATGCTAATCAATCACAGCTGGTCGATTTAAAAGCGGAATGTTTCCTCCTTTTGCCTTAAAGCTGCATATCATAACAAAGAAAGATAAGTATTACCGGGGAAAAAAAAACAAGGCAATTCCAACTTGTTTAATTTTAAACTGTTAATAAGCTCTCTCGTTGAGCTTGAGGCGTTTACTTCGCACTGGTACTGAAGGGCTAGTAGTTTTCTATGGCAGTATTATATGGG
Source organism: Cetorhinus maximus (assembly GCF_964194155.1). Lineage (NCBI taxonomy): Eukaryota > Metazoa > Chordata > Chondrichthyes > Lamniformes > Cetorhinidae > Cetorhinus > Cetorhinus maximus. The sequence goes on from NC_135884.1 coordinate 106,740,746, forward strand.
GCATAACTATAATAGAGTAAGGATAGCATCCCATATTTATTTATGGATCCATATACTATTTTAGAACCCAAAGCTATCCCAGCAAAAAGTCACATTCTGTTGCCTCCTTTCCGTACAACATTATGGGATTTAAAATAGCAATAATGTTGCATCATACATTAGAACAGCCTTAGAATCTTGCAGTGTAAACTGGCACCATTACTGTTACATTGGTAGGGAAGCAAGTAGCAACTTGGCTGGAAAACCTTTTTTTCAAATTCACATTCAGTTTGTCTTTTTTATATTTATATTTATATATATATATATATATATATATATATATAGATGTTTTAAATTACCTGAACGGCTGACCAAGAAAACAAAAATCAGCAAGAGGTTGAGTAAATCTGCTTCTCATGCACAGTATCCATCCACTAACCACAAGACACGTGAAGACTTCTGCAGTCATTGGACAGACTCACTATTTATCAGTTCGCCCCCTGTTTGTCGTAATCAACTCAAAACATGATCAATTGAACAATAGCGAAATAGGACATAAGTATGCGGTAAAGTCCCGCCATTTGCAGAGCTTCCGTTCCCACAAAATCTCAGAGGGTGAAATTGCAAATGATGAACATACTTTATATTGGGAGCAAATTACTTAGGTTCTGGCCACCCCCAAAATTAACATTTTTAAAGGAAAACAGGCAATAAGAAGTTCCCAGGTAAAGGGTTTGCATGGCAATTGCCCAGAAGTGCCCCACACTTCCTCTGGACAATTGCCCTGCTCTGGGAACTATCCAAAAATGTGGTTTAAATCGCAGACACTTACCTTCTTCCTGGCCTGTCAATTTCACTAGCCCTTTAAATTTACCTGCTTTACGGCAGCGAGGAGTCTTTCGGCGCAGGCCGTAAGCAGCTCTGGTGATCGGAAATGTCAGCGTAATTTTCAAGAGCAGGTAAGCATGTGTTTATTTCTTCTAATTCCTGCAGGCCATCTCTTTCTGATGCTAGTTGGAAGTTATGGCCCATATTATGTTTTTGAGTAAATTCAAGACAATTTTATTGCAGGAATTATTTGGCAATGTAAAAAAAAATGAAAACAATATAAAACTTGTCAATTACAGAATAGCATAAATGACAGTACATTACTGTACAGTACAGGTACCATACTTTACTTAAGAGTGGAGGTAGAGGGAGCGGGTGAATTGGCTGCTGCAGGCGTTGGTGTGGATGAAAAGAATGATGTTATTGTTGACTGCTTTGCCTTTTGTTTTTCAGTTTTGTAAAAGTTCTTGGTAAGGAGCAATAGCTGTGTCAATTGCTCTATAAAAGGCGATGTTTCTTTCCATGCTTGTATCATGGCCAGTTGCCTGTTTTTTCAAACCTTCAGCTGACCTTATGAGATCTGCTATCATTTTGGTCGTGGATTGGCTGCTGTTTCTGTTTAGGCTCATTTAATCTCATCAGTTCAACCAATTCTTCCGTGGAGAGTTCCTCTTGATGAGATTGAAGCAACTCATCCACTTCAGCTGTGGTCAGGTCTTCAGATCCCTCCCCTCCAACTTGTTTTGCCAACTCAACAATCCTGACCACTTCAGCTTCCACGTTGGGGAACCCTGTGAAATCATTCAGAGCCTCAGGCCAAACTTTTTTCCAGCAAGCATATATTGTTGAAGTTCTAACTTCATCCCATGAGTCCTTAATTATGCCTATTGCTATGAGGATGTTGAACTCCTTCCAGCAATTACAGGCTGTGGTTGAAGGGTCTGGTTCCAGAAGATGAAGGATGTGGCTGAATCTTTGTTGGGTGTAACAAGACTTGAAAGAGGCAATTACCCCCGGTCCATTGATTGGATAAGTGAGGTCGTATTTGGGGGTAAAAACAAAATGTCAACATCTGGATGGCTCTCTGCGAAAGAGTGTGGATGCCCGGGTGCATTATCGAAGATGAATGATAGGTTCTTTTCCCTCATAAGTCCTGACCTCTGGAAAGCAATTGGCAAACCAGTCTTCAGATACAACTGCTGTAACCCAGGCATTGCTGTTCACCTTCCAAAAGATTGGCAGATGAGATTTACTTTTCCCTTTGAAAGCTCAAGGGTTTTCTGACCAATAAACCAGCATTGGCTTACATTTAAAACCAGCCACATTGGCTCATAGCAGAAGGGTCAGCCTGTCCTTTGCTGCTTTACAACCAGGAGCTGTCTTTTCTTCTTTCGAAATGTAGGCCCTATTTGGCATCTCCTTCCAGAACAGGCCAGTTTTGTCTGTGTTGAAGACCTGCTCTGCCTGGTGGTCTCCCTCCTCTATGTATTCCTGCAGCCCCTTGGGAAACTCTCCTGCAGCTGCATGGTCAGCTGGAGCAGCCTCCCAAACAACTTCACATTAAGCAGCCAGAAACACTTTTTAAAGCGATCGAACCATCCTGTGCTGGGTGAGAACCCTTTGGAAGTCGAAGGAGAGGCACTGAGCACGTTGAGCTTCACTGGAACAATGCAGCAGTCCAAGGATGGACATGTGGGCATGACAGCAGGGTGGAGTGTTGAAATGGCAAGCGACAGGGAGGTCTGGGTCATGCTTGCGGACAGTCCAAAGGTGTTCCGCAAAGTGGTCCCAGTGCGGTTTCCTCAACATTAGAGAGACCAAACACAGACTGGGTGTCCGTCCTTGGCCTGCTGCAATGTTCCAGTGAAACTCAACGCAAACTGGAGGAACAGCACCTCATCTTCCGACTAGGCACTTTACAGCCTTCCAGACTGAATATTGAGGTCAACAACTTTAGATCATGAACTCTCTTCTCCATCCTCACCCCCTTTCCGATTCCCCTTTTTTCCAATAATTTATATATATTTTTCTTTTCCCACTTATTTCCATTATTTTTAAATGTATTTCCATCCATTGTTTTATCTCTACCTTTTGGCCTATTTTGATCCCTTCCCCCCACCCCACGCCCAACTAGGGCTATCTGTACCTTGCTCGTCCTGTTTTCTACCCTTAATGTCACCTATTAGTACATTTCTTAGCAAATATCACCACCGTCAACACCTCTTTGTCCTTTGTCTATGACATCTTTTGGCAATCTCCACCTATCACTAGCCCTCTATCCAGCCCCACCTGTCCCAAGCACCCCCCCCCCCACCCCCCCACCTTAAACCAGCTTATATTTCACCTCTCTTCTATTTTTCCTTAGTTCTGTTGAAGAGTCATACGGACTCGAAATGTTAACTATGTTCCTCTCCGCAGATGCCGTCAGACCTGCTGAGTTACAGTACAAAAACAGGTCATTCACCCTATCAAGTCTGTGCTGGGGTATTCCTCCACATAAACTATTCAACCTAAACTCACTCTCTGCATACCCCTGTACCCTTTCTTTATCTTCTAATATTTAGCACGAAGGAGTGTTTATTTCAAAGATGGACATACCTCAAAATGATTACATTTTCAAAAAAAATGAGTAATAGTCTCTTCATCGATTGGGCAACATGCTCTCCAGAAGCTCAGAACTACTGCTCTGATTAAATAAGTCTCCGCAGTGTTTGATTCTTTCTGCCACAAATTAAAATGACTGTGCTAAGCAAGTAAAACCTTATTACACTTACTACACAAAGTTTTTTTGGAATATAATTTATGTTCTTGTGTTTTGCTCACTTCAATAAAATAAACAACATGGGTGAAGTTAGCGTTCTGCAAATGAGGTGTAGATAGGGCTAGATGTGGAATGCTGTATGTGTAAACATCTTATGTTACAAAATTGCTTCCATTGGATTTCCAATAATTGACAAAATGACAACTTGTGGGAGGTACAGTGTGGTCAGGCCAGGGTGCTGCCAGATGCAATCCCAACAAGTGCTGATCTAGCTGATATCAACTGGGAAGGTGTTAGAAATACTGAAGCCTACAGAAATAACCCTATGTTAGAGATATTTGCTATGGTTCCCACTCCCAATATCTATGCAGTGACCTACTACCAAATGTGGATGTTGAGTATGGACAGGCTCAAAGCCAGTTGTAAAGCCCCTGAGGTAGAAGAGTCCATTGACCTCAAGGCCCACAGATTCTAGGCCTTGGGCAAGTGGGAGACAATCAGTTGAACCTTCCTATCTATCTCCTCTACATACCGACAGCAGTTTAAAGGTATATTTTAGGAGGGCAGTTTGCAAGCTACCCTGGAATTCCCAGCTCACCTCTCCTAGTCTCAGCAGATTCCAAGCCCATTGAGAGAAGGTTTTGGTTTTGCTTGAAGATCAAATGGAAAACAAAATATCACTCTAACTTAAATCTGTAACCCAATAAGGGTCTTGGGCACCCCAGTCCCCTCCCCCATTCCCCCTCACCACTCCCTGAAGATCAGGATGCCACTCTGATTTCCCATCAGCTACGTGTTCCTGTCATGTGCAAGTCACCCATCCCAAATATTAAATCATCTTGTATAACCCCTCCTCCACCCCGACTTGAGATTTCGGAAAGGTGACAAAAGCAGAGGATGGAAGGAAGTTCTGCCCCACCTCCCTCCAGCTCCTGGAAGGAGTCCTCGGAGGTTTTTGCTCTTGCTATTTAGGCTTACAGATTAAGAGTGAATGGATGCTTAGGTGAGGTAATGGGGTGGTGGGTGGAAACCCAAGAAAGTGTATCTTAACAAGGAATCAATAACTGCAGAAATAGTCAGAAAAAAAAGAGGAAAAGAAAAGAGATTTTAACTTTCATTTGTTAATAACCTGTAGGAGGGGAGGCAAAAAAAACCCACATCTGCTCTTAAATGAAACATACTTCATCAGACTTGCTCTAATGTGGAGTAAATAATATTGCATTTTATTACAATTCATGATGTAGTAATTAAGCATGTATTATCACCTGCAAGCATACCCTACTGTGGTTCTGTCATTCCCTTTGATTTTTAATGGCGTGAACTTTCGTTTATCAACAAACCACAACATAAGATTTAAGTCAGAGACTGCTCTTTTCATCCACACTGGATCCCAGAAGATGGGCCAGCAAAATGGTAACTCTGGAAGCATGTTGAGAAGAAAATTTCTTTTTAAATTCTATCACAAAGGAAGCACTGACTGCATGACTAATATTTGGTCTTTGAATTGGTTTCTATGGCAGTGCTGTTTCCACTGCATTTAAGCGACAGAGAGATTGCCAAACTTCTCAATGTGCCTGGAGGCTGAAAATTGGAAACTTGCATCTCTGAAGCACATGGTCTTCATTTTTAATTGAAAAATAATATTTGAAGCAGTGTGACAATAATTATGTATTAGAACTGCACTGCATTCAGTAACAGGGAATCATTGATAAAGTTTTCAGACTATTAAGCTGAAGCAGACACAAAATGCGCACATACAAATTGAGAGGAGTAGGCCATTCAGCTCCTCGAGTCTGCTCCGCCATTCAATAAGATCATGGCTGATCTGATTGTGGCCTCAGCTCCACATTCCGCCTACCCCCGATAATCTTTGACTCCCTTCTTAGTCAAGAGTCTATCTACCTCTGCCTTAAAAATATTCATTGACCCTGCCTCCATCACTCTCTGGGGAAGAGATTCCCAAAGATTCATGACCCTCAGAAAATATTCTTCTCATCTCTGTCTTAAATGGGAAACCCCTTATTTTTAATCTATGTCCCCTAGTTCTAGTCTTTTCCCGCAAGGGGAAACATCTTTTCCGCATCCACCCTTTCAACACCCCTCAGGATCTTATATGTTTTAATAAGATCACCTCTCAATCTTTTAAACTCCAATGGATAGAGGCCCAGCCTGTCCAACCTTTTCTCATAAGAAAACCCCCCCGTCCCAGGTATCAGTCAAGCAAACCTTCTCTGAACTGCTTCTAATGAATTATATTCTTTCTTAAATAAGGAGACAAAAACTGTACACCATACTCTAGATGTGGTCTCACCAATACCCTATATAACATTAGCAAAACATCCCTACTTTTATATTCCACCCCCCTTGCAATGAACAACAACATTCCATTTTTCTTCCAAGTCACTTGCTGTACCTGCATACTAACTTTTCCTGATTCACGTATCAGGACATCCAGATCCCTCTGTACCTCAGAGTACTGCAATCTGAGATGTAAAATTTTTATTCAGTACCCCTGCTGTACAGGTCTGATTTTAGCAGTTTACTGTTGGCTAATTGGGCAAAATAAAGAGGTGATTTTTTTTTCTCCAGATGTCTTCATCCTTTTCCCAAAGGTGCTGACTCTCTCTCACTGGTGGTATGTTTCAATTGATAGTGGATGCCTGTCAAGTACCAAGCCCAATTAACTATTATATATGTATGAGCTGAAAAACTGTGTGATTAAGGTGGGGATCCATTATCCAGTGTCCATGCATATCCATTTCCAATAGTGATTGTTAAATTGTGATTTGAAATGGGAATCCTGGCTGATTTCCCTTCTCTAAACCAGGGTTGTAGCACCTTTGCTGCTGCATTTGCTAAAATTAGCTAACTTAGCATAAACTTTGGGTTGAACCTAACTCCATTGATCTGTCTGACTCAAACAGAAACTTTACTTCTTAGCAATCAAGATGAAATTTGAAGAAAGTGTTGTCATTGTGAAGTACATGCTCTAATCTGTTCCCTATGTTTGGAGAAAAATTATTAGCTGAGTAGGTGTTTGTTCATTCTTCAGATAGACATTTTATCTCAACGGGCAAAGGCAGGTTTGAGGTGTTCTTATATTTCATGAGACCTGTGTGTGTCCCTCCTTGTTCCTGCAATGCATTTCTCAAAGGGCTAGACACTGGGCAAATATAAAAAGTGCCGAGAATTGTTAAAACAAGCTGCTTTGAACACTTGTTTTTAATCTGCCTTCCAAGCCACCAGTTTCACTAAGCCATAACAGTCCTATATTTGGCTCGCAGCCTATGTAATGCTTACATTTTAGCAATTTGGTGGGATTGGTGGAAAACTAGTGCAGTATAAAAACTGTTAGAAGCTTCTCACGGAACACATCCACCAGCAGATATTGATTAATGTAATCAACGAGCATCACCCACCCCCCCCATCTCCATAAGACTGTGCTTTTGAGGCATAGTCCATGCCCACGAAATAAAGTTGTATAAAGACTAAGTGGTCCATACCTACTGATCATTAATTTAAGAAAGTAAGGGAAAAATTTGGGCTGTGGAAAATAATTTTTCATTAGTTTTACCCAATGAACACCAGTGGTCTTTCCATCTACTATTTGGTCTTGCTCCCATCATAAAGTGGATGAAACAAAATTAGCAAGTAACCAGGCTTTGCTCAAGAGGAAAACTAAGTTTGCAATCGACATTCTGAACAAATGCTATAGGAATGAAGGCAATATTTAAAAGGTATCATAGACTATTTTTAAACAACAAAACTAGCTAACTAAACAGCATTATCTAATGACAATACAACATCTGCATGTAATCGACATGGTAACATTTTATCAAGTATGAAGTGCAATTTTTGTGAATTTACTTAGTCAAGCTTCATTTATAACTCGTTTGAAAGAAATGTTTAACCAAATCAATTGTGTCGACGTAGCATCCTAATATTAAATTGCCAGATACAACTTAATGGAATGATTGCAGGAAATGTGATGAAAATTCTAAACATTTTAAAACTGTAATTTCTTATGCAATATGAAGGGAGTCACATTAATTTGAAGAAATTTGAAGTAGTTGATTAACATCTACTTTAAGGGTTTGCAAGGAAAATATAAACTAAAGTTAATGATTAACCAAGGATGAACCATCAACAAAATACACTGCAGCAACTCGCCAAGGCTTTTTCGACAGCACCTCCCAAACCTGTGACCTTTATCACAGAATCACAGTGCAGAAGAGGCCCTTTGGCCCATCGAGTCTGCACCGAAACGTGAGAAAAACCTGATCTACCTACCTAATCCCATTTACCAGCACTTGGCCCATAGCCTTGAATGTTATGATGAGCCAAGTGTTCATCCAGGTACTTCTTAAAGGATGTGAGGCAACCCGCCTCCACCACCCTCCCAGGCAGTGCATTCCAGACTGTCACCACCCTCTGAGTAAAAAAGTTTTTCCTCACATCCCCCCCTAAATCTCCTGCCCCTCACCTTGAACTTATGCCCCCTTGTGACTAACCCTTCAACTAAGAGGAACAACTGCTCCCTATCCACCCTGTCCATGCCCCTCATAATCTTGTACACCTCGATCAGGTCGCCCCTCAGTCTTCTCTGCTCCAACGAAAAGAAGCCAAGTCTATCCAACCTCTCTTCATAATTTAAATATTTCATCCCAGGCAACATCCTGGTGAATCTTCTCTGCACCCCCTCCAGTGCAATCACATCCTTCCTATAATGTGGCGACCAGAACTGCACACAGTACTCCAGCTGTGGCCTCATCAGGTTCTATACAACTCCAACATGACCTCCCTACTTTAGTAATCTATGCCTCGATTGATAAAGGCAAGTGTCCCATATGCCTTTTTCACCACCCCACTAACATGCCCCTCTGCCTTCAGAGATCTATGGACACACACACCAAGGTCCCTTTGTTCCTCAGAACTTCCTAGTGCCATGCCATTCATTGAATACTTCCTTGTTAAATTACTCCTTCCAAAGTGTATCACCTCACACTTTTCAGGGTTAAATTCATCTGCCACTTATCTGCCCATTTGACCATCCCATCCATATCTTCCTGTAGCCCAAGACACTCAACCTCACTGTTAACCACCCGGCCAATCTTTGTGTCATCCGCAAACTTACTAATCCTACCCCTCACATAGTCATTTATGTCGTTTATATAAATGACAAATAATATGGGACCGAGCACAAATCCCTGTGGTACGCCACTGGACACTGGCTTCCAGTCACTAAAGCATCCTTCTGTATTTAACCCTCTGTCTTCTACAACTAAGCCAATTTTGAACCCACCATATCAAATTACCCTGTACCCCATGTGCATTTGCCTTCTTTATAAGTCTCCCATGTGGGACCTTGTCAAGGGCTTTGCTGAAGGCTACAACCAAGAAGAACAAGAACAGCAGGTGCAAGGAGATACCACAACCTGCAAGTTCCCCTTCAAGGCACATACCCCGCTGACTTGGAAATATATCACTGTTCCTTCATTGTTGCTGGGTCAAAATCCTGGAAATTTCTATCTAACAGCATTCTAATATACCTACTGCACACAGGCTGCTGCTGTTCAAGAAGACGGCTCACACTTTCTCAAGGACAGTTAGAGATAGGGAATAAAGGTCGGCCTCGTCAGTGATGCCCACATCCCATGAATGAAGAAAAAGATTATCACAAAACTATACATGACCAAGCCTCAAAGCAAGAGTGGTCATTTTTACACAGCATTGATATTCTCTTATTCTATTACTCTAGCAATAGTACTGAAAACTTGTGCTCCAGAACTAGCTGCACCCTTAACCAAGCTGTTCCAGTACAGCTACAACACTGGCATCTACCCAGCAATGTGGAAAACTGCCTAGGTATATCCTGTACACAAAGAGCAGGACAAGTCCAAGCCAGCCAATTACCGCCCCATCAGTCTACTTTCGATCATCAGCAAAGTGATGGAAAGTGTCATTGACAGTGCTATCAAGTGGCACTTACTCAGCAATAACCTGTTCACTGACGCTCAGTTTGGGTTCTGCCAGGGTCACTCAGCTCCTGACCTCATTTTAGCCTTAGTCCAAACATGGATAAAACAGCTGAACTCAAGAGGCAAGGGGAGAGTGACTGCTCTTGATATCAAGACAGCACTTGACAAAAGTGGCATCAAGGAGTCCTAGCAAAATTGGGGTTAAATAGGGGAAAACTCTCCACTGGTTGGAGTCATACCTAGCACAAAGGAAGATGGTCGTGGTTGTTGGAGATCAATCAGCTCAGTCCTGGGACATCACTGCAGGAGCTCCTCAGGGTTGTGTCTTAGGCCCAACCATCTTCAGCTGCTTCATCAATGACCTTCCTTCCATCATAAGATCAGAAGTGGGGATGCTCACTGATGATTACACAATGTTCAGCACCATTTGCAATGACTTAGATACTGAAGCAGACCATGCCTTTATGCAGCAAGACCTGGACAACATGAAGGCTAGGGCTAATAAGTTGCAAGTAACACTCATGCCACACATGTGCCAGGCAATGACCATCTCCGACAAGAGAGAATCTGACCATCCCCTCTTGATATTCAATGCCATTACCATCACTGAATCCTCCGCTATCAACATCCTGGGGGTTATCATTTACCAGAAACTGAACTGGACTAGACATATAAATACTGTGGCTACAAGAATAGGTCGGGTTTGGAAATTCTGCGGAGAGTAACTCACCTCCTGACTCCCCAAAGCCTGTCCACCATCTACAAGACACAAGCCAGGAGTGTGATGGAATACTCTCCACTTGCCTGGATGCATGCAACTCCAACAATACTCAAGAAGCACCATCCAGGACAAAGCAGCCCTCTTGATTGGCACTCCATCCACCATCTACAAGAACCATCCCTCCACCACCAATGCACAGTGGCAGCAGTGTATACCATCTACAAAAGGCACAGTAGCAACTCATCAAGGCTTCTTATACAGCACCTTCCAAACCCATGACCTCTACCACCTAGAAGGACAAGGACAGCAGATTCATGGGAACACCACCGTCTGGAAGTTCCCCTCCAAGCCACACACCACCCTCACTTGGAATTATAATTGCCATTCCTTCATGTTGCTGGGTCAAAATCCTTCAACTCCTTCCCTAAAAGCACTGTGTGGTTACCTTCACCACATGGACTGCAGCAATTCAAGAAGGCAGCTCACCATCACCTTCTCAAGGGACATTGGGGATGTGCAATAAATGCTGGCCTAGACAGCAATGCCCGCATCCCATTACAGAGTCTGTAAAAAAAAACTCCATACAAAAGCTAAGTAACTGAGTCTATTCACTCAAGAGGTGTAGCTGATCTGTCCATGTGTACCCTCCAATTTCACATTCCATATTCATTCAAGCATATTCTTAACTTCCATGCGTTATTATGGTTGCAAAATAAAACATTTAAAGATGATCAATATACACCAGGCAGAACAAGTTTCCATTGAGATAATGAAGTTGGGGAAGGGGAAACACTGGCCTTTTAAAACACATTTAACAGTTAGGCACACTTTGAAGTGGATTGCTTACGGTATTTTATGTCCCCACAAGGAAGATTGAACTCTATCAATGGTTAAGTCGCTGAACATAAATATTTTGGTTAATCCATATTTTAAGTAGAATCACAGATAATAGAAAAAGCACAGATATTCAACTAGGAAATGAACTTGAAACTTGCTTCACAGCATTTTTGTGTAATAATAAATATGAGCTTCAAATTTGGTTGCACGTCATTGCACATGCTTCTGCTGTGATAAAAGCAGATCAGATTGTCAGATTAGACCGACTGGCAAATTGGGCAATGTCCAACTTTTTTTAAAGTTTACTTGTTAGTTATGTACTCAGCATTGCAATGTTTTCAAGCATTGGCAAAAGAGGATGTACTAATTAATGACTTAAGTGACATATGTAGTCAGCAACTGAATCAATGCTGTATTTGAAGTCTCACAGAAATAGATGTTTCCATTACAATTATACTGCTGTTGGTTCAATGGCATGTACTGAGATTTAACTACTCTTAATTAGCTTAGTTCCAAATATCATCAACACAAATCTCAACAGTTACAACTTAATATCACTATTTTTGTGAAGCAGGAACACTACATCCCAAATCTTCATCTCACGCTACTCTCATCTTTCTTTCCAGGGGGGCATGCCCTATCCTAGGGGCTGGTGAACTCAGCTGGCTCAATGAGTAGCATGTGGTTCAGAATAATGCTAACTGCAGAAGTTCAATTCCCATTTTGACTTAGGTAGACATTGGATGTGACTCCTTGCTTACCCCATGCTTGCTGCAGAGTGGTGCCTCTCAAGCTATATAACTAATTGTCTCTCTCTAATAGAGAAAGATGCCTACAGTCCCTTGTGGACTATGGCTAATTACCTACCAACCTACCTATGCTCTGCCCCATTGAGCCTCTGACCCTCTGCCACTCACAAATTCTCTGTGGGAGGGTGAATCCAAAATATTTTCAAAGCACTATGAACAGAACAATGGACTTTTGAATTCTGGAAACAATCAAGGGTAATTAGGGATGCACAACAAAAATGTTGGCCTTGCCAGTGATGCTCACATCCCATGAAAGGAGGGGAAAAAAAGCTCCCTACATTTCTTGTACCCTAAGCCTCATTTTTAGAGTATCATCATATTCAAACACTCCTGAGACTCTAAGACAGCAGTCCTAGATTCCTATTTACAGAGGTATCCAATCTTCTGTCCTGAAGCGTGATTGAGAAAATTCCTCTCAAAGAGGAATGCTCAGGTTTTTATGCCAGGTAGTTCATTGTAAAAAAAAGTGCACAAGAGCTGAATGTCAGACAAGGGGTAAGAGGAGCTATCCTCATTATTAAGACAGCATTCAACCAAATGTGGCACCAACCAGTCCTAGTAAAACTGAGGCCAATAAGGGTGAATGAGAAAACCTCCCAATCAATTAGCTAGTCGAGAAAACAACCAACACTCTTGCTTCAATTTGGGAACAACCAGCAATATCTAAAAATGGAATTGAGCTTCTTTCAGATTCAAAAATTTCCATACATAATTGCCTGCTTCATTCATACTTATTACAACTTATTGGCTGTACTATATATGCCTTTTTGGACATTCTATCCCTTGTCCAAGGTTCTTCTCTCAAATCCAATGAAGATTATTTCTCTCTCACTTGCAGGGTTGAATTTTTCACTAAATCCAGGCTCACTCCACTTGGTTATTGAGTGGTGCTCTTTGGTACTATTGGTGAGCACAGAGCACCATACGTGCAGCCTGATCTGTCTGACATCACTGTGTATTACCTCCTCTTTCAGACATGTCCTAGAAAATGATTCCTATTGGGAGATCCATTGGTGCCAGTAATGATGTTGGGACCAAAAAAGATAATTTATAACAACAAACATAAATGCTCATGAGAGGTCTGAAGAAAAGATAAACATAAAATCGAAGATGCCCTAATACCACTTATCCTTGCAGCATTGGCCACTGACTCCCAAGCAATCTTGACTGGCTGGTTTCTCGGACATGCCAAGCTTTGGATATCCTGCACATTGGGAAATCATGTGTTAATGTTGAAATTGTGCTGCAATAGGATAAGTTTTTTCGCTATCATAGGAAGGCAGTACATCACAGGGATGGAAACATGCTTAAAGTTGGTAATTAAACACAGCTGTCGCTAATTGGGGAAGGATTAGGGAATCATCGCAACAGTACATAAAGCAGTTCACTCTGGCTGTCTAGGGTGAATTGGGAGAGTCTGTGATTTTGCTTTGCTGTCTTGGAAATAAACCCATTTTAAGGTACAGGCTAGCTTCAAACTCATTCTCCCTCAACATACAATTATTGGAATTAACACCATGCAGTATGTTACCTGCCTATATTTACATAATCAAACTCTCACCAATGTCAGACAGGACTTTCCACTGTTGCTTCAAACCCTAACACAAACTTCAATAGGGCATATTGACAAAGAGTTGACCTCCACTCAGTTTTACACTTCATTAGACTCATTCGCAGAGTATAAAAGCACCTTAAATAGGTCCGAGTACTGCCCTAAGTCTTGAGTCAATCTCCTAGATGTAACAAAAGAGTTATATGTAGGAGATTGACTCAAGACTTAGGGCAGAATTTTACGTCCTGCGGGCGGGCACCCAACCCGATCGGGCGTAAAATAGTGCGCATCTAAAATAGACCTCAGGCGAGCATCCCGACGTCATTGCGTGATATTTCGGCCGGTCAGCGGGTGCAAGCGGGTGCTGAAGCCATGCCTGCCATTATTTAACAGGCCATTTAAGGCCATTACAAAACCAATTGATGGTGCTTTTCATTGCCCGTGCGATTTCACGCTCATCACACGGGCAAGATGGGCGGGCAGGCAGACCACAATTTTAAAAACCTCATCCAAGGGTGGGATAAAAAGGGTCAACAGCATTGCCAGACTGAATAGTGAGGAGTCTACTCCTACTTAGTCTACTGCATTCGTTGCTCCCAATGCGGTTTCCTCCACATTGGAGAGACCAAACGCAGACTGGGTGACCGCTTTGCAGAACACCTTCGGTCTGTCCGCAAGCATGACCCAGACCTTCCTGTCGCTTGCCATTTCAACACTCCACCCTGCTCTCATGCCCACATGTCCGTCCTTGGCCTGCTGCATTGTTCCAGTGAAGCTCAACGCAAACTGGAGGAACAGCACCTCATCTTCCGACTAGGCACTTTACAGCCTTCCGGACTGAATATTGAGTTCAACAATTTTAGATCATGAACTCTCTCCTCCATCCCCACCCCCTTTCCGATTCCGCCCCCCCACCTTTTATTTCCAATAATTTATATATATTTTTCTTTTCCCACCTACTTCCATTATTTTTAAATGTATTTCCAGCCATTGTTTTATCTCTACCTTTTAGCCTTTTTTGATTCCTTCACCTCACCCCAATCCCACTAGGGCTATCTGTACCTTGCTTATCCTGCTTTCTACCCTTAATTAGCACATTCCTCAGATAATATCACCACCTTCAACACCTCTTTGTCCTTTTGTCTGTGACATCTTTTGGTTATCTCCACCCATCACTGGCCCTCTAGCCAGCTCTACTTGTCCCACCCTCCCTTAAACCAGCTTATATTTCACCTCTCTTCTATTTTTACTTAGTTCTGTTGAAAGGTCATTCAGACTCGAAACGTTAACTGTATTCCTCTCCGCAGATGCTGCCAGACCTGCTGAGTTTTTCCAGCTATTTTTGTTTTTGTTTTGGATTTCCGGTATCCGTAGTTTTTTGCTTTTATATTTGAATAGTGAGGAGTTTGGTTTATAGTTTGCTGCTGGTGACTTATTGGCACTTGGCAGCATCAACTCTGTTCAGGGCTTCATTCTTAGCATTTCCAGGCTTCATTTTAGGACTCATTGGTGTCTCCAAAGGCCCCCAGAGGATTCAGACTGTGTGGACCCTTCCAGGTATCAGACAGATTTCTGTTACCCTGGTAATGGGGATTGTAGTCTCTGCTGGTGACACCTCCTCTGATGAAGGGAGGGGCAGAAGGGAGAAGAGGCCAGGTGTCCCAGTGCATCTTCCAGAGGAGGGACCTGTGGGAGGAGAGGCACAGGCACAAGGGGTACAGGGCCAGCAGGGAGTCCAAGGCGGAAGAGGCCACAGAAGACGCCACTATCCTGTGCCAGGGTTCACAGGCAGTGATGCAGCTACCTCAATATGTCCAAACTGCAATGCCGAAGGGGTCTCCACCTCTCAAGGGAGACAGTGACCTCCATTTGACATATGATTGGGCCTGAGATCGGCTCTGACTGTGTGGGTGGATACCCCATGCCAGTGGTGCTGAAGTTCACAGTGGCCCTCAAATTCTATGCCTCCGGCTCTTTCCAGAGCTCCGTGGGGGATCTTTGTGGAGCCTCCCAATCAGCTGTCCACAGTTGCGTCAAGCTGGTGACAGAAGCTCTGTTCAGGCAGGTACTGACCTTTATTCTTTACCATACGGACAAGGCCAGCCAGGCAGAGTGAGCCAGAGGGCTTGCAGCGATTGCTGGGTTCCGCTGCATCCCGGGTGCAATCGACTGCATACGTGTGGCCATCAAGGTGCCAGTGGGTGAGCTGGGCGCCTTCATCAACAGGAAGGGTTTCCACTCCATGGACGTGCAGATAGTGTGTGATCACAGGATGCTGATTCTGCAAGTCTGTGCAAGGTACCCAGGCAGCTCCCATGATGCTTATATCCTGAGACACTCCCAAGTGCCGAGGCTCTTCAATGCTCCAGCCCGACTGGATGGATGGTTGCTGGGTGACAAGGCCTATCCGTTGAAAGGATGGCTCATGATGCCTCTCCGCCACCCAAGAACAGAGGCAGAGAAGTGTTGCAATATGAGTCATGCCTCCACAATGGCGGTGATAGTAAGGAGCATAGGTATTCAAGATTTGCTTCCGATGCCTGGACCGTTCAGGGAGAGCACTACAATACCCCCTAGAGCGAGGTTGCATGCTGCGCTCTCCACAATCTGGCACTGGCAAGGGAGGACCCACTGGAGGAAGAGGATCTTGACACAGCTACACAGGCCAACGATGATGAGTCCAGTGGCAAGTCAGAAGAGGAGCACGGTGAGGAGAACGCTGAGGGCATGGAGCCAGACCTCTGTAACCTCCAGGGAGGCAGGAACACCTTGATCCAGCGCTCCTTCAGCTCAGCTACCAAAGATCAGCTTCAGCCTCATGCAAGGGCTGCCACCTCCATTCCGGCTGTCTGAAATGACCCTTTCATTTGCACCCAAAGCCCACTCAGTGCCTGTGCAATAAAGTTTTGAGCCATGCACGTCCAGCATTACATACTGGCCTACCCTGCACGACATGAAATAAAAAAAAGCATACTCAGGCCATTACGACAAAAGGAAATTTATCTCAGGTTGACACTCATAACAAATTAACAGAACCTTCTTTGATCTTCAACACCAAACCTGTTAAAATAAACAAAACATTGCACAACAGAAGATCACCCATGACCAGTTCTCTTGTGCTCATGGTGCTTTAAACTTACGTTTGCGAGTGCCTCGACTTGGTGCTCCCCCCTCCTGGCACCAGCATTGGAGACAGCCTGTTGACTCTGCTGTCATGTTGGCCTTGATGACCTTGGCAGGCATCCTCTGGCAAGTGGAGCCTGTACTGCCCCCGCCTGGGAGGGAGCAGCCAGTGCCACTGCTGGCACCTCCACATTTGCCGCAGCCTCATCAGATGCAACAGTCACTGGCAGGGGGGTGGGGGTAGGGAGGAGCTGCTGTCATCATCCAGAGCGCCCTGAGAGGAGCCCACAGAGATGACAAGCAGCTCGTGCGCCAATGTGAGGTCGCTCTGGACCTCCCTCTTTACCATTGATGAACAGGCACCTAGCCAGGATATTGAGTGCCTCATCCATCTCCCATTATCTGTGTGAGGGCTTGCAGGTCTGAGCGCAACCTCAGGAACACCTGATTCTGTCCCTGGAGCTGCCCCTCCATGAGAGTCACCACTCTCTCAATGGAAGAGGCAGTGCACTTGGCCACAAGGGTCAACGTAGTGCTCATGCTCCGCATGGACTACTCCATAACGGAGACCATGGCACACATACCCTCATGGATCTCTGCCAGAACCTCCCGGACACCTCTCTGGACATCCAGCATCTGCCGCCTAATGGACGACTCCAAAGGCTCATCATCAGCCTTCGACTCAGCATTGTCCTAGTCTCCAGCGGTCCCCAGACTGCCGGCACCCTGGGCTCTCTCTGCCTCTCCCTGTACTTCAAGCGAGTGTGAAGTGCCCTCACCGCTGTCCCGACACTCTAGCCGAAGGTCTGAAGCCCACAGGTGCGCTGGTGCCTGGTTCAGAGAGTGGGTGTGACACAGGTGCTTCTGAAGCCTGGCAGGCATCTGGCATCAGGGGTGGGTCTTTGCGATTGGGTGCATGGAGGAAAATCTAAGGGAAAACAATGACATGTCGTTAGTTTAAGTCATCACACTGTCAGTGCATGCCAGGCGCCCTGGTGAGGCAATGGAGACCTTCATTATGGTGCCATCTTCTTTCAATGATCAATGGGGACTCCAGTTTCAAGGTTCCCATCAATGATGAGACTACACAAGAATGTTTGCAGCATCTGAAACTCTTACCTCTGTGCACAGCACTCGTATCTTGACCTGACACCCCAGCCTTTCTGCGGCCGGTTAACCAAGGTGCTTGGCGCCTCACCAGGTCCAAGGCATCCTGCTCGTATCTGGAAAGGATTAGGAGGTTAGCTGGGCCTCCACCGGTCTGCAACCTTTCAATGTTGTTATGGGCGGTCTTCCCCTGAAAGGATAGAGGAGCATTGATTAGTCCCCTCTCCCTGCAACACCACTGCAGCCTGGCCAAGCCCCACCTGAGGAAAACCTTGCAGGGCACACTTGAGTTGTGGCCCTCGACCCATAAGGCACTCAATCTAAGCAGCCAGGGCTCACCCTCTTGGCCAGCTCTGGCATCACTGACAATTGGCACTCAGACTCGAACACCCCTGAGCTCCACAGTGGGGGATGGCCAGCCATTAAAACTTTAACACACTGATCCATGCCAACACGACACTCACCCTTCCTGAGTGCAGCAGGTCATTAAACCTTGAGGTACTGGACCTAGGTGCGCCGGGGGTGGGGGGGGTGGGTGGGGGGGCGGGGGGTGGGGGGGTGCTGAGTGCCCACCTGACTTGCCTTCCCGCCTGGCATCTGCAGCCACATTACTCTCCATAATTTATACTTGCTTGCTCAAAACACAGAGTTCTCCTTGTTGCTGGCAGCCTTCCAGGGCCTGACTGTGTCGGTTTTAAATGGGCCACCGGGTCACCAATGGACACGGTAGCCTACAGGCCCTCACCCGCCACCTGCCAACCAGTGAAGAGCCGCATTTCACGCTGGCCGGGCCTTAAGTGGCCCACCAGCGTGAAATCGCGGTTGGGGGCCGATCACGAGTGGTGGACCGTTTCCCAGCCGCACCCGGGCCGGTCCATTGCACCCGCCCGCTGACCTCAAAATTCTGCCCTTAGTTTACTTTGTTGAATTGCATCTCAACTGTTCAAAATTTTACTCTCCTGTACAAAAGACATTGCCTGATGCCACAATTTGTGAAAGGGACATAAAAGAACAAACAACTTCAACTTCCATAAAATTTGTATTTCCCATATTGCATATTGGGATCCAAGTCCTCATAGGCTAGATTTGTGTACTTGAAGGCAGGAGGGCTCATAAAATAAATGGGTGGCCTTCCTACAGTCTTCCTGCCCACCACTGACCTGACCCCAATATTACGGTGGGTGGGAAAGGCATCAGGTAGTCTGCCTTGCCTTAGATGTATTAAGGCCTTCATGGGGCTAACCAATTACCACTTAAGTGCCTCATTTTGCCCCTCCCATTATTTTACACGTGGCAGGGGAAGGCAGAGACAAGATGGGCTACCTGGCAACTGTCTCTGCACTGGCTGCTGTCAGGCTAGGGGAGGGGGATTCAGGGGGTACCTCCTATGGAAGAGCCCCCTGTGCCCATTGCAGGCACCCACCCTAGGATCATACCCCTCACCTCTAAAACCCTGCCCTCCCCCCCCCGCCCCCCAAAAAAAACCCCTCTTCGCTGGAGTCTGCCAGGCAGGCCTGTCCAAAATCCCAGATTGATCCGTCAATCGGAGCTCCAGGACATTTCTTCCTTGGGAACTGCCTGTATTCCCAAGAGTGGCCATTGTTCAACCCCGGTGCTGCTGGGACTACAGTGCCGCCGGCCAGGCAAATTCAACTGCTCTCTAGGGCAGGCCTACTTCCCGGATGGGGCAGAAGTCCCACTCTGGATCAATTAAGGCTGCTCCCAGTGAATTATCGCCACAGGGCAGCTAGATTCTGAGTTGGCGGGCTCAAGACTGACTTTTCCATCGGGTGTCGGGGCAAGGAATACATCTCCACATAAAATCCAGTCCCACATTACCTCAACTCCTCTCATCCCTCCTTAAATCGATTTGCTTCTTTTTAACCTTGGTGCTTATCTGCAGTCTAGAAATTTGCAGGTGTTTCCCCACAGGGAGGGATAGAAAATAACAGGGTAAAATGCCCTAAAGCGCGGCTCTCACATGCCTCTCTGTACATGGTTTCGAGAGTAACGTTGGTAGAGGTGTGGTAGAACACCAGTTGTTTGTGAATGGTGAATAAAGGAGCCAGTACTTTCAATAAAGGGTGAAAGTAAAACTAATAAGTGTAGCCATGTATTTTTAAAATGAAAGCAAAAATGTTGATTCTCATCTGATACGTTAATTTCCTGTATGGTCAGGAGTTTCTGAGGATTTTCTGAGATCATTATTCAGCATGTGGATGAGCACCAACAATAATACCTTGAACAATGCCTGTGAGACAGCCTAAATTTGAAACAATTCACACACCTTAAGCAAGTGCTACTGACTGCATCTGACAGCAGGCTAGTTCAGTAGAACAACCCAACTCCTAAGCTTAATGAGGTAAGTTTTTAGATGAGTATATTAAATGAGTCTCATCTTTGCTTCTTCCTAAAATGTAAAAAGTTCTGAAGCTGGACATGGCTGGTGGGATTTTATTTCCAATGCGAGACTAAAATCACAAGATACAAATAGACAGATGCTTACTACGAGAAGCAGCAGCTTTTGGTTGCCTTAACGGGATTGCCAAGTTAAAGCTATTCAACGGACAATAGTTTAATCCAAGAAGAAAAACTGCTGCACTCAAAGTGAACAATATCTTTTTATTCAGTAGCAGAGTTAAGGCATGGAATTCTAAGTCATTCTTAAAGGCAATCAGACAGAGGAATAAGATGGAAAATATTTAAATATTGAATCAAGATCACTCATGACTGACTATGTTTCAATTATAGAGTTGATTTATTTTAATTGTCATTTTCTCCCCCAAGAAGCCAGTCATTACAAATAGATTACAAATTGAAAAGAAAATGGCCAGACATTTAAAGTACAAGCATTTTTAATGTTTTAGCAAAAGAGAAAAATAATACACTTGTTGCCAGCAGAATCCTGGCATTTATGATTATTTTGTGTATAGTGTCTTTGCTGAATGCGGATCAGGCAAAATGAAGATAACAGGTCGAAGGTTGATCACAAGTTTGAGTGTCTTTGATTTGGCAAAACTGCTGATGTACAACAATTATTATTGCTATTCAATATTCTCTTTTAGAATATTTTTATATATTTCCTTCTTCATTTTTGTATTAAACTGTTGTGAAATGAATACTGGGTGTTTCCACAGTTCCAGCTGTCTGTCCATTTGAACTCCTCACATTCTGTCAAGGCATCCCAAATACAATTTTAGCTACACTTCAAACATATGTTGCAGATCTCACTTCAACCATTAAGCTTTAAGCTAATTCAATAAGGTATGATTAAATTCTGTTATTTACCATGTATCATAATCAGATAGTGATTAATTCTCTAGAAAATAATCTTACCTTTCATCTCACCCTTTTTGTTGTCATCCTCATTATCAACTACTCACTTTGCTCACATTATACACAACCATTAAGTATTGCATTAATTAAGATGCTATCATCAGTGTCTTTTCAATCACACTCCATCAATTGCAATATTTTAGTGAAACCACTTGTACTCAATGAATGTTTATTTCACTGCTGAACATTGTTCAGTTTTAGCCTTGGGATGAGAGAACATGGCCTAATTGTAACAAGAATGTTCCTAAATCCAAACAGCTGCCCGGCACTTCCTTAAGTTTTCAGTAATTTGTAACTAACCTGAGGGTCATTCCAGGAAATAAAATGGTATCAGTGAAAGCAAAAGCTACCGGGTTTTAAAATATTCTCTACCTTCAGGATAGCTGATGTCTGTGCACGCCTACTCACTACCCATCAAAATGAAAGGCATCACCCAAATGCCTCCTAACCAAAGATCACTCATTACATTTCAGATTAGTCAAAAGTCTGTCAGACAAAACCACAGTTGTAAAGACGAGAGTTGAATAAGGTATAGTTAGGGTTCAACAAGGAATTCAATGTGCTGCTTTTAATGCTTGAAATAGTCAAGAAGAAACCCTTTTTTTTAAAAAAGAAAATCAAGCGTCTTACAATTTTGATATAAGATTGTAAACATGCCAATAATTCTCATTACAAATACAGTTCACAATATGATACTGTATTTTGTTTGCAATCTGGAAACATGAAAAGGACCTTAACCCTTATGACAGTTCACATCTGCTATGATGTACATACCACATGAGCAAAGGCATGAATGACCTCCTTCACCCTAAACTGCTTGCTGATTTAATGAACTATATAACCAGAATAGGAGAGGTCAAGTCAAAGGAAGTTATGCTCAAATTTTATAGTGCTCTGGTGAGACATACTTTGAGTACTGAGTCCAGTCCTGGTCACCATGACACAAGGGGGACATTCAAGACCTGGAGGCGGTTTAAGAGCAGAGCCATGAGGCTGTGCTTAGCATAAGAGGACTACATCGTTTATATGGATTGGAGAAACTCGGGCTTTTCATTCATGAAAGGAGGTGACTGGGGGAAAGGATCTTTTATGGGTGATTGCATCGACCTCATGGCAATACAATCCTGGCTGAGGGGTGATGACACCTTTCCTTTTAATGAAGCCTCCCTGGCTGGCTACATCACCCACCACTTGCCCTGTCAAGAGTGTCGTGGTGGCAGTGTGGTTCTTATCACCAAATCTCACCATGGCATGACTCCCTAGTCTTCTGCCACTTTCTCCTCCTTTGAGCATCTCACCTTGTTTCACTCCTCTCATCTCATTCAAAAATATTGTTCTTGGCCACCCTCTCAAGTATGATAAAAAATTTTCTCACCAAGATATTTTCACTGCTTCCTCCTTCAGCCTGCATTTCTCATGGTTGGTGATTTCAACCTCCATCCCAACTCATCATGTTCTCTCTTAGTCGAGTTCACTGCCTTCTTACCTAGGACTATGATATATGGCACAGAAACAGACCATTCAGCTCAACAAGCCCATGCCAACGTTTATACTCTACTTGAGCTTCCTTCATTCTTTCCTCATCTAAATCTATCAGCATAAATCTTCAATTCTCTTCTCCCTCATATGCTTGTCTAGCCTCTCCTTAAATGATCTATACAATTCACTTCAACCGCACTGTGGCAGCGAATTTCACATTCTCACTACCTTTGGATAAAGAAGTTTCTTCTGAATTCCTTACTGATTTCTTGGTGACTATTTTATATTGCTGGCCTTTAGTTATGCTCTTCCCCATAAATTGATCAAAAACCTTTCATGATTTTAAAGACCTCTATGAGCTCAGCCCTCTGCCACCTTTTTTCAAGAGGAAACCAACCCAGCCTGCAGAAGAGGTTTACAAGAAATGGTTCCAGGGATGAGAAACTTCAGCTATGAGGATAGATTGGAGAGGTTGGGACTGTTCTCCTTGCAGAGAAGGCGGCTAAGAGGAGATTTGATAGAGATGTTCAAAATCATGAGAGAGCGGGGCAGAGTAGATAGGGAGAAGCTGTTCCTGCTCATAAGAGGATCAAGAATGAGAGGGTACAGATTTAAAGTGATTTGCAGAAGAAGCAGATGTGACGTGAGAATTTTTTTTTTTCCACACAATGAGTGGTTCGGGTCTAGAATTCACTGCCTGGAAGTGTGGAGGAGGCAGGTTCAATCGAGGCATTCAAGAAAAAAAGTGCACTCAACCACAAACTGTAACCTCATGGCCCAGCATATCCCCCACTCTACAATTACCACCAAGCCAGGGGATCAACCCTGGTTCAATGAAGAGTGCAGGAGGGCATGCCAGGAGCAGCACCAGGCATTCCTAAAAAAAGGCGTCAACCTGGTGAAGCCACCAGGACTCAGGACTACTTACATGCCAAACAGCATAAGCAGCAACTGATAGACAGAGCTAAAAGATTTCACAACCGACAGATCAGATCTAAGCTCTGCAATCCTGCCACATCCAGCCATGAATGGTGGTGGACAATTAAACAGCTCACTGGAGGAGGAAGCTTGACAACATCACCAGCCTCTATGATCGGGGAGACCAGCACCCCATCCTCAATGATGTAGGAGACCAGCACATCAATGCAAAAAATAAGGCTGAAGCATTTGCAACAATCTTCAGCCAGAAGTGCTGAGTGGATGATCCATCTCGGCCTCCTCCAGAGGTGCCCAGCATCACAGATGCCAGTCTTCAGCCAATTCGATTCATTCCATGTGATATCAAGAAATGGCTGAAGGCACTGAAGACTGCAAAGGCTACGGACCCTGACAACATTCCAGCAATAGTACTGAAGACTTGTGTTCCAGAACTTGCTGCACCCCTAGCCAAGCTGTTCCAGTACAGATACAACGCTGGCATCTACCCAGCTATGTGGAAAATTGCCCAGATATGTCCTGTACACAAAACATAGGACAAATTCAATCTGGTCAATTACCGCCCCATCAGTCTACTCTCCATCATCAGTAAAGGGATGGAAGGGGTCATCAACAGTGCTACCAAGCAGCACTTGCTGAGCAGTAAGCTACTCACTGACGCTCATTGCAACCTTGATTCAAACATGGACAGAAGAGCTGATCTCCTGAGATGAGGTGAGGGTGACTGCCCTTAACAAGGCATTTGACAGAGTGTGGCATCAAGGAACCCTAGCATAATTGGAGTCAACCGGAATAAGGAGGAAAGCTCTCTGCTGGTTGGAGTCATACCTAGCACGAAGGAAGATGGTCGTGGTTGTTGGAGGTCAGTCATCTCAGCTCCAGGATATCATTGCAGGAGTTCCTCAGGTTAGTGTCCTAGGCCCAACCATCTTCAACTCCTTCATCAATTATCTCCCTTCAATCATAAGGTCAGAAGTGAGGCTGTTTGCTGATGATTGCACAAGGTTCAACACTATTCACCACTCCTCAGATATGGAAGTAGTCCATGTCCAAATGCAGCAAGACTTGGGACAATTTCCAGACTTGGGCTGACAAGTGGCAATATCATTCATGTCACACAAATGCCAGGCAATGACCATCTCCAAAAAGAGAGAATCTAACCATCACCCCTTGATATTCAATGGCATCATCATCGCTGAATCCCCCACTATCAACATTCTGGGGGTTACCATTAACCAGAAACTGAACTGGATATAAACATAAAAGCAAAATATTGCGATTGCTAGAAAGCTGAAACAAAACAGAAAATGCTGGAAAAACTCAGCAGGTCTGACAGAATCTGTGGAGAGAGAAAAACAAAATTAACATTTTGAGTCTGTATGACCCTTCTTCAGAGCTGGAGAAGTGGAAATGTGATGAAATTTATACTGTTTAAGGGGGGTGGGGCAGGTTGGAGCTGGATAGAAGGCAGCGAAAGGTGGGGGCAAAGGAGGGATTGACAAAGATGTCATGAACTGAAGGACAAAGGGATTGTCAATGGTAGTAGTCACTGCTAAAAAAAAGTGCTAATAATGTTGTGAAAGTAAGAAAGCAGCTTATAATAAATAAATGGGCAACAAATGCTGGCCTAACCAGCAACACCCACATCCTGTGAATGAATAAAAAAATTTCTCATCTAATTCCGGCCACTTGAGCATTCTTGATTTTAACCACTCTAGCATTAGTGACCATGCCTTCAACTGCCTAGGCCCTAAGCTCTGGAATACCCTCACTACACCTCTATCTTTTTTTCCCCTCTTTCAGACACTCCATAAAACCTACCTCTTTAACCAAGATTTTGATCAACTAAGCTAATGCCTCTTTGTTTAGCTTAGTGTTATATTTTGTTTTATCATGCTCCTATATAAATAAGAGGTTGTTTTTGTTACTGAAACATGGAAGTAGGAAACAGAATACAACTATAAATTAATAAAAAACAAATTTAAGGCTCATGTCAGGAAGTTATTTTTCACACAAAGTTCCTGCAATCATTTAAGAAACAATTAGATGCCGTGAGAGAGGGCTGTAGGTTTCTTCTTAGATGGATGTGCTAATCTGGGCCAAATGCCCATCCTCATGTCTATTTATCTTGTGAATACTGATCAAGGCAACAGTTTAAAAATGGGCCAAGGGGGATTATAGATAATCAAACAGGCATGTACAATATTTCTCAACTGTCTCACATAGGAGGTATTTTAAAAAAATAACCATTCTTTTTTCTAAGCACTACAAGAAACAGAAGCAGTGTTACTATCAATGGTAGAAAAATAGTTACAAAATAAAGTTTTCAAAATAAACTATATGTGTAGATAATTACAACACGGGCATGTTTTTGAGAAATACATAAGTTACCTTTCTCTTGTGACTTCTTTTTAAATCTATTTTTATTTTATTTGTAAACTAGCTCATATCTGCATATCTTTGTCCACCTATGTTTTGGCACTTTAACTCCTGAGAAGAAAAAAAGATGGTTGAGTCCCAGCCACCTTTAATATCACCCTACAGCTAACCACCAGAGACCATCCAGGTGTGACTCTCAGCTCCAATTTTCCTTTACCCAACAGTCTCTGTTTGATAAGGTTAGATTAAAAACTAAAACCTGTGTGGATCATTGCATGGCTGGGAATCTAACACTTCAATACTTCGCACCCAAAATGTGCATTTTCAAGTTAATTAATTGTGCTCTTTTAACCAGTTAACCATTTAATTGATCATTATCTAAATGTATGGGCTTCAACCCAAATTTGCAGCAAAATAATTAATCACATACCACAAGATGTTAAAATCACAAGAATCTACAACATGCAATATTTTCACCTGAAGGATAAAAAATGTAAGATCATGGCAGAGACAGAGGTGAGAGGTAAATTACTTAGAAATGTAAGTGCATCAAGACTTATATTTTGCCAAACTTAGCTTTCATTAGAAAGTGCCCCTTTGATACCATTTAATATAACATCAGTAAGGTTTTTAATGAAAATATCTTTGTCATACGTTAACCATGTGCAATTAAGAAAAAGTTGACAAAGTTGCATCATAGATCAAACATTGCATCAAACACCACAGATAAAAAGATCCAATTATCCTATTTGGAACATGGTTATGTGATTAATTAATTGAGCATGCTCTCTATCCCATGATCCATTAGGTCATGCTCAGTGGTAATGTAATGAAGACATCATTTTCAGCTGTTTCTGGCATGCTTATTCCATAACTTATATTGAAGACTACACTTGTAGTACATGTGGAAACTTTGCAAATGTTATTTTCTTGAACAATGTGCTTAGTGCATTGATATTTACAATCAAAGCACACTATGTTTATTGTAGAGAAAGGGTATCTGTACCCAGCAAAACTGATATTATCAAAAAAAAATTCTCAATGGAAACTAATTTGCCCTTGACAAAATCCTCTGGCATTGGAACCCCATCAATTAAACAACTGACCACAGGCACAAACAAACAAGTACATTTTGGAAAGCCATTATTTTCTTACTGAGATGTTGATAATATTTCACTTCCACTACCACATTGATGCCTCATACCCACTCCTTTTTGCCTATATATTAATCGGTATGATATGTATCACAACTGTGTTTTAAGCTGTCCTTCCAGTGTCAACTATAAATAACTGATCACCATCCGCAAAAGACCCTCTTTCCCTCTCACTCTCCTGTTTTCTCACACTTCTCTGCTCTCTGTCACATTCCCATCTTCACATTGTGTCCTGTTACATGATGATGACAATTTTCCGTTTCTTTTCACTTCTCCATGATGGAAGTACTACCTAGCTTCCCCAAGAGTAACCTTGCTTGTAACCACACAACTGTATCACGGTGCAGCAACTAGATGTTGCTACCATACATGGAGGTAGGTCCCCACATAATTTTAATTTTTCAATACCAATGTAATAAATCAATGAAATGGTACAAGCTATGTTGTAAATAAGTACATGTGAACATGTTTTTGCTTTTGCTTCTACAAGTATGAATAACCTTATTTATCTGGTATTTTTCCATGTGAAGTTTTCATCTCTTTGGAAGAATCCCAGTCTATCCCAATTGATAATGCCAGTTTTACAATTCTTTAGTGACTTAACATCTACTTGACTGGTACACATAACAACCACTGATAGCAGCTCATTTTCCAGAAGAACTGGAAAATTCGACAAGTATGGCACACCAACAAGCCATGAAGCCACCCAGCTTGCTGGATTTCCTATAGTATAAATAACAATAGATATTATCCATGAGTTCTACATCAAGATGTGCAGTTGAGGGACCATTGAGAGGATCATTGAAGGTTTAAAGGGGCAATAACAATGCCTTGATAGATAACAAGGGGCTTTGCAATGCTGCAGGTTATAGGGTTGTGGTTCCGCTTTGAGTGGAATTGGCAATCTGGGCACGAATTGCACTTGAAATTGTGCTATTTCCCTAAAGTGAAGTTATAGTTCAAATTTCTGCTCAAGCTCATTTACATTGCCATAAACTTTTCTATGAACCAGTGCAATCGAGCTATGTCTAGAATGTACTTGTTTATTTTTCACTTTGCATTAAAAAATATTTCATAATATATTTAAGAGTGATAAACTGGTGCAGTTTTATTAATACAGCAGAAAATGGGTCTATCACAAAAAATAAACATTTTTAATAAGTGTAATATGTCCAACTTCTGTCAGTAACCTGATTTTAAATAACTGAAAATGACTTTGAAGGACTATTCAGAACTATTGACTGGTCTCATTGGTGTAGACTAGTCAATATCCTAGTAAAGTAAATGTCACCTAACATTTAAAAACTTTTAAAAGGTGCATTTACACCTAAATATACAGTAAAGTTTAATTTGAAATGCTTCCTCAAAGGGTCACAGTTATGAATGGTGGAAACTCACCATGGTAGTTCATTTTTTCTGGGGCATGGCCAAAACTTTGGCCAGGGCTGGCTTCTATTACAGCATTTTTTAAACCAATGTAAAAAAAATCACAGAAACTCAATTTGTGCCATATGAAAGTCCTCAAATATTTTGCGTTGCTGGGGCTGATTTCGGGTGAACCAGCGCAACCTAGCAGAAATTCTATCTCCACCTATCCCTCATCACTGTTAGTTTGATGTGTCCTGCACAGCTTTGCGATCCAAGAAGTCCTGGGTTTGGAGATTCCTGAGGATGCAGCCCTAACTCATTCCTTTGGACAGGAGAGAGGAGGCTCAGCAAGATAGTTTGACAATATTGTGTGTCTGACTTCAGGCTAATTAGAGGCTGGTATGGTTCTAGTAATGGCGTTTGTTTGACTGTATAACTCACCTCTGTGGGATTCCACACCACTACAGAAAAGGCAAGTACTCACCAAAGCTTCAAAGTCAATTCAAAGAAAATTATTCTGTTTGATGTTCATCACTAATTCAGTAGCACAAATAAAATAAAATATATTTTCTACTAGAAATGAAACCTCTTCCATGCATAACTGAGCTGGAGGAAAATAAATTATTCTGGAAAGGGACAAAATCATTGTTCACATGGGAACCAATTATGTAGGAGAGAGTTAGCTTGAGGTCCACCAATAGGAGTTTGTGGAGATAACTGCTAGATTGAAGAGTCAAAGGGTAGTCATCATAGGATGACTTCTAGTCCCATACACCAGAAGCAGGTTTTACACACTTTAACCCATGGCTTCAGGGGTGGTTTAAAAGGGACAGTTTCAGATTCCTAGAGTAATTGATCCAGAATGCAAAAGTAGTCAACCAAACAGGGAATTGGAAAAGTAGTTTACAAAGGAAAAATACAAACAGACACAGAGAAAGAGTTGAGAAATGGGCTCCTGTTGAAGAACCAGCACTGGTTCAGGAATAATGGGACAAATAGCCTCCTTCTGTGTTGTGAAGTATTTTTTTACCAATGTAAGAAGTATTCCCACCATGCAGGTAAGGTTAAAATTACAAGGGTTAGGCTGACAATGGGAAGCAACAAAAGAGACCAAGGAAATAAAGGGATAGCAAAAAGAAAGTACGAGAAGAAAACACACTGATATCAAGGGTATTGACAAAGCTTTCTGTGAGTACATCTTGAAGAGGAGACTGGTGAAGAAGGAATTGAGCCCAGTAAAACAGGTATGACAATCATAGAGAATAAGGATATACCAACCGTATATCCTTCCATTAATAGAAGGGGAATATAATGCCGAAGGTACAGGGAAGACAAGAGATTAGTGAAGATAAGAAATGTGTACAGATTAATATAAATAAACAGATAAAATAATGGGAATAAAACAAATGAATTTGTAGACCCAGATCACTTCAACCCAAGGTTATTACAAGGTGTGTGTGCAGAAATTGGGGATGAATTAGTTCAAATCTTCCAATGCTACTAGATTTACAAATGGTAAAAGAAAGTTAGTAGCATTGATCTTTTTCCAAAGAAGAGACCAACCAAGTTATTGCAGGCCAGTGGGTTTAGTAATGGCAAAATTGCTAAAATCCATCATTCTGCAGATGCAAAAAGGTATTAAAAAGACTAATGGGAGGCTGGACATCATTGCAGGTCATTTAGAATTTAAAAGCCATTAAATGGGGTGTTGATCAGACCATTTCAAACACAATGCACATTTCCTTGGAAAGAATATCCTTCGGAAAAAAAACAACAAATAATTAATCTGTGATTTTGTTCTCGTGGAATTTAAGGACAGTTGTTGTGGGACATACTTCCAATATTCTAAGACTGAAGTATTTCCCCTTACATTATCAAATAAACAAAAGCTTCATTCATAGTCTTTAAACATGTATTAAAAGCCTACCCTCATAAAATGTGTTATCGCAGCTGAAAACTGTTAGAGCAGTCAGGCACATCCCAAGAACATTTGCACTCTTCCTTATCCATGGCACAATCTAATTTGCATATTTTACCGCTGTTGCTGATAATGTGTGCCAGTTGATTAATGTGCTTTGATGCAAAGATACCTGGCATAAGCATTTGACTTTTTGATCAATATCTCGTAAGGAAAGTGTCTTTCACTTGGTGTGTTAAAAAGTAGAAAGGCCCATGATTAATGTAAGTGAATGCTTGGGGTCAGTCAACGCCACAATTTCTGATCCTGATTCCATACCAGAGTAAAGAGAGGTCAAACTGGTTTAGATAAATCATTAGGAATTTATTCTAGGTGCGTTTTGGTCTTAACAGTATCTTTGCTCTGAATCACTTTCTTACCTCTGAATGTGGCAGCCTCTATCCTCTCTCAGATGTGTCTATTCTTGGTGCATTCTAACTCTTTTTGCTGCATTTCTTTCTATGTCAGCTTCACATCTTTGGAATGTCTGTACTTTAACTTATTTCTATCATATGGACCAGTTCAGTGTAAAATTGATTCAGTGCAATTTTTGAACACATCTGAACTGATTTAAATTGATTTTTATGGATCTTTGATCTATAAAAAGAAATCCGATGAGTGCTACAGGAGGTGGAAGGAGATAGTTCAATAAAGGTCATCCAGAAATGCAACTAAGGTCAAGAAAACTGTACTGGTCAATAGGTATTTATAATATCTCACATAAAAGATGCATTTAGTGCTACATTTTAATCTAATAAGTACATTTTACCTTTCTGAATCATGGTCTAGAGTCATGAGAGGAGTGACTGAAGAGGGACAAATAGTCACTGAGCATTCTGTAAATTAATCTTCTTATAGTCTATGCACTTTGAGTTGTCAAAAACATCCTGAAAGTGAAATGAGTCATTATACAGGAACTGTGTGTCTAATTGTGATTTTAGTAAGGAACATATATGAATGGTTACCTCCACTCTTGTCTTTTGCCTATTGTCAAGTTTGATGGTATAGGTAGGTATTTTTCATGAAGAAAGCCTGGACTTATATATGAAGATTATTTTAATGGTGAGTAGTGAACCATGTTAAAGAACCAAGCCAATGTAAACTTGGCTGCTGCAGACACATTGGGCAATGAGATTGGTCTTCGGTAATGAAGCAAAATAGGCAATAACTAGTCAGCAGCCCATCTTACACCACCTGATTTTCTTTTCCATTGAAATTTTGTGTCACTGGCGAAGAACAATTTCAACTCGCAATATGCCACAATTGATGTCTCGGCCCAGAAGCTCACCTTTGGCTCAGTTTTCTTGAAAAATAATACAAATACCACAATCATAGGAATGGGAGTATCCAGTAAAATAATGGAGCTCTCATTCATGTAATAACATTCTTTTAGTCCTCAATCAAATGTTTTATGGGACAATATCTTCTTGACTATCCAACTACACCAACTCCTGTATTACACTTCAAGAAACAAGCCTGTTAAAAGTTGCAATCAAATGGCTTCAGGACAGTGGACTGATATCAAAGAGTTACATTTTATTAAATATCTTGCTCATTCATTTTAGCTTATCATTGTTTTTCCCAAAATCTTAAGGCCTTATCAAGTCACCCTTGATTCCACACTAAGAAGGTCACAGGAGGCAACTGAGTGCCAAGAACTATACAAGAATGGTACACTCTCCCAATAATTTTTCTGATTTCTGTAAAGTGCCTTGCTTGTGATCAACACTGAACTGGTATGGCCCAGTTGTGCTTGCAAAATTGGGAGTTTGTAGAGGAGAAACAATATCCTAGCATTCTGCATTGCAATGTACCAACGTGATAGCACAATGTAACAGTTTAGGATTGCCAGCCCTCCGGGATTGTCCTGGAATCCCCAGGAATTAAAGATTCATCTCCAGGACACTGCTGCAAGCAACCTAGGAAAAATATCATTAGACCATAAAAAATATTAAACATTTTCTTTGAATACTTTTGTTTATTGGTTATAAAAAAACTATCAGACATGGGACAGATGATAAGCAGTCAGGAATCATCCAATTAGTTGATGATGAGGCTATTTTGGTTTGGGAAGACAGTGCGCTGGGAGGATGGATGTGTCAGGAGGCCAATAGTGGGAATATGGGGGTGGGACAGTTGCAGGCAGCAGGTCATGTGATGAACGCCCCCCAGGAATATGTCCAACCAGAATTGGCAACCCTACAACAGCTCCATGAGGCACCTTCCCATTTCACATTAACAATTCACATTGTGAGAAATGAAGAAGATCTTTGTTCTGCTGCTCTGTGGTACAGTACATCAGAAAACAGGTAGTGTTGAACCAGTAGATCTGTTAGAGAACTGTTTTAAATGCATCACTGCCTAACACAATTTCAGCAAAAAGAGTGTACAAGACACGTTTCCTGTCCTTTACTGTTTCTTTGTCGCATTAATGACTGAGAAAACTTCACAGTAATTCAAAAGTTATATACAGATGGGCATTACAAATTAAATTATACACAGTTGATTTTGTTGCGTTTCAGACTTAGAGATCTGTGAGGATCATTGAAAAGAGCTTAAGTAAGAATATGGCTAAAGTTTCACAGTGGTTGAATGTGACATTAAATATGCAGATAAAAGAAAATCATTACTAATCCGATCTAATCAGCCCCATGCCAAGGTTAATAACAATCTCTGTAAATGGAAATAATGGATTCAAGCAAATATCAAGGGTTACGCCTAGAAAATATACCTTCTTTTTAATAATGACATTAACCTGCAATGTTCTTTTTTATTTAGGTATTTAGCTGCAGCCCTGTGCGAAAGTTAGATTTGACTCTACACAATGATGCTCAAATCCACCTTCCATGATTTGTGCACACATAAATAAAATATAAAGTATTAAACTGCAAGGACACAACTGTTCTGTAAAATGAAACATGCAGAACAGTGCCAATTGTTACGATCCCCATAGAGACCAATAACGTTGAAAAAGAAATTCGAATGTCCAGTTAATAGCTAAAAAGGATGACACAACAAGATTTCACATTTGAAGATTTTAACTGTAACAAGTGACTATTAACTAAACACTACCTTTGTATGCAACTTATACCTTAAACTACAGAAAGGAACGTTCCTCTTTTTTTACTTATCACATATTGGACTCACTGCGGAATTATAGTCCTTGTAGCAAACAGTCACTTCCAGCTTCCAATGGGTTCATCTTTTCCCGTTTCATAAGTGGTAACTCCACATGACCGTCTCCAGGTTCTTCCCTCAGTTTTCATAGTTTCCCAAATCCACTATCAGCAATAAAGCCTGGTCCAATGATTTTTCTTCCCCCCAGGCCACACCAGGATGAATCTCCCAAATTCCTTGGATGGTTGCAGAATGCATCTCTTCGAATAGAGACTGTATCCCTCCTGCATCCACTTCAGTAGCTCACAAAGAACCTGCAGCCTCTTCTCTTTGTTGACCACACCAACTACAGTTCTCTTTCTCCCTCACTTTTTTTCCAACAGCTTGGAGCCAGCAAGCCAATTTACTGTTAGCACAGCTGACCTTGATCTTTGTTCTCAGGTGTGAGAACTTCGGACTTTGCTGAGCAGGTCTCTTGTCTAAGCCAGGCTTGTTGTCGGGCAGAATTTGGAATAGTCACATGATGTCCTTCATTTTAACCTAAGTTTAAAGACATACAGCGGGATTTTCCGCACCCGCCCGCCGCCGCAATCTTCCGGTCCCGTCACAAGTCAATGGACTTCCGGCTGGGGTTCCGCCTCGCCCGCGGCAGATCCCGCCCGCAACGGGACTGGAAAACTGGAAAATCCCGGCCATATTCTAAAACATAATAACCATATAACCCATAATTGTACACCAGATATGACCACTAGTTTTCCAGACAACATTCATTTCCACAATAACAATGGCCAGAGTGATGGACTATTGTTTAAATACTTTTACAATGGACTATGTAATTGGAATACCTCAGCCTCAAGCAAATTTGCATGTTTCTCAAGCAAGACAGAACAAAAGTGAATTTTTTTACAAACATGTCGGGATATCCTCTATACAACTCATTTTTGCAACAGTACCAAGCTACTCCTAGACTAACATTAAATGGATGGTCCTACAATACTTTGAAACTGTAGCCACATAGGAGCTTACAATTTGAAAGGCAACATTCCTGATTAATCACAGTGATCAGTGTAATTGCATCTAGTGTTCTAACTGCAAGTACCAGTTACACCATAAGAATGCTGTTTGGGTATAAATCTATTGTGAATAAGCTTTCAGGCTTAATAAGCAATTTTGTAAGAAATGGCATTTTAATACTGAATTAATATTGGAATTTTCCTGGGGAATGACATGGTACGCAGTTGTTATGGACAGGGGAGGAGAGATAACCCGAAACCTCAATTCCTTTTCCTTCTGCCCATAATCAGTGTGGTTTGCTTTTAAAATGTAGATGTGCATGTTTGTGAAATCCTCCCCCCACCCCATTAGTGTTTAAAAGTCACCAGCACTCATCTTTCGTGGGTTTAAACCAAGAGTATTATTTATTCACACACTCACTCCAAAAAATTTAAAACACTACGTAAGTCACATTTCATTCACACAAGAAAGATAAATGAAAGAAGAAAGTGCACTTTACAAGTATTAAATCAACAAATATAGTCAATAGCTCAAGGGGCAGAATTTTATGTCCCGCGGGCAAGCACGCACCCGACTCAATTGGGCATAAAATCGTGCGAGATGACGTCAGGTGAGCGTCACGATATCATCGCACAGTCGCACGATATTTCACTCGGCGGACGAGCGCAAAAGTCGGAAGCGTGCCCGCTGACAATTAAGCGCACAATTAAGCCCTTTAATGGCACAACTGTCTCCGATTTTTCGTGGCCTGTCCATCCTTATGGTTGGCGGATGGGCGAATCGGCCAGGCGGCCTTTACATTTTTCATCACACCTCATCCAAGGGCGGGATGAAATCTCCGTTATGAAATAAAATAAAAATAAATACCTGTGGACAGTATTTTTATGAGGTAAACTTTCAGGTGCTTGACTGTGATGTATGGACATTTTTTTGCAACTTTTTAAATCTTTATTTCAGCATTTGAAAATCTGCAGCTCCCTGTCTGCCTTCAGGGAGCTCTCTCGCAGCGTTCAACCGCACCCACAGCGACGTCATCACCCGCCCTCTTCCCACCCACACCCCGGCAACGCTGACCTTTTCAACACGCGTTTCACGCTGGCCGGCCATTAATTGGCCAGCCAGAGTGAAATCACAGACGGGGGCCAATCGTGGTCGGCGGAATGTTTCCCAGCTGCTCCTGGGACACCAATCGCACGGGCCTGCCAAAGGTAAAATTCAGGCCCATGTGTCTTTGAGAGTCCAGTGAAAAGGGGAGCTTTTTCCTGCTGTGGAATTGCAGGTGAGATGGCTAGGGTCAGGTCCAGATTAACTGCAGGGTTCCTCAAAATGAAGACTGTTCAGCACGTCATGAAGACAGGCACTCGGCTATTGCAACCAGAGGTCCAATTTTTTTACAGGTAAACTCGAAGCTTTTGGAATCAGGCTGGAGTCTTTTTAAAAGGCTTTTAAGCCTCACAGATCTTGAAAGGCAAAGGCAGCACAGCCTTTCTCTGCAGCTGTTGTATTGATGGAGTTGTTCTGCAGATGGCCCAGGTCTGGGATAAAAGGGTTTCAGTCTCAGAGAACCAGTTTCAATCACATGGTCAAAGGCCATTAATATTCAATAGAAGGTAAATAGTGGTCTTTCACACTTAACCTGGGGATAACTGGTCTCATTAGTTTTCCTTTGTTACATTGCAAACCTGGAGACATAGTCCCAGATTTTTGCCACGATTGTGAGGCACTCTGTCACTGTGAAAATCCCAGAAATGGACAAAAATTCCAAGTTCCACCCACCCCCACACCAAACCTAGCACTTCCCATCTTCATGAGGGCAGAGCTGGAATCAGGCCGGGGTTCACGTATGTGCAATTTGAATAGGCAGCTGGCCATTTAAATCACAAGCTTTCTCCACTGAAGTGGGATTTTGGAGGGCTAGGGGTGTGAAACCTGGAGTGTCCAGATTACAACAGGTTAAAGGAGGTCTGAACTTGGTGGATTCATTTGGTTAGCCAGGTACCCCTTTGGAGAGGTAAGGCACCCTTTGGAAGAAGTAAGGCACCCTTTGGGAGAGGTAGGTTCCCTTTGGTATTGTTCAAATTAAACATGATTATGCACTTTTTAAGCACAAACTGATTGGAATTGTCAAGCTGTCAAAGAAGCACCCAGCTATCAATGAAATGTCCAGCTGTCAAGGAAATGTCAAAGAACTGTCTTGCTGTCAAAGAACTGTCCAAGCTGTCAAGGAAGTATCAAAGCCATCCAGGAAGTATCAAAGCTGTCAAGGAAGTATCAAAGCTATCCAGGAAGTATCAAAGCTGTCAAGAAAGTGTCAAAGCTCTGAAGGAAGTGTCCTTGTATACTAGGTGAGTTGGCATTGAGGGGGGAAGGGCAAAGGGTGGTGAGTGGGGGCATGGGTTGACATTGGTTGGCATGGATGCAGCATAGGGAGTGTGTGGGGACTGAGGGAAGGCAAGGGGTGGGAGCTGGAGGGCTGTTTATTTTGTTTTAATCTTCTCTTTTATTTATTTTAACACAGTGACAGTGCATAGAGGCAGGCCTTTCGCCCAGCCCGCCTCCACACTCAGAAGTCTCCGCGCTCATTCCACTTGACTCTTCAGCCTGCACCTCCCCCGCCCCCGACTGAAAATCCGACCAATGGGTGGACATTTTTAAAGGTTGGGTTTGCAGAGCTGGGAAATCTCCCACCCCACACACCCGACCCAGGAACAAAAACCTGAGACATAGAATTTAGGAATCCATTGCATCCGCTTTTTGGAATAAACTTCAACAATAGCAGGTGTGAAATTTGACAAAGGAGTGGTGTTTAGGCATGTCCATTTAAGGGGGAGACATCTGCCCATTATAATTCGATTCGGAACCTTCTGGAAGCTTGATAGCCTGTGTTAAGTTGTATCGGTCACCTGACTACTTGGAAACCATCTTAACAGTTCATCAGTGTCCATTTTAAAAAGAATACAGTTTTTAAATTTGTAATATCTTTATACTGGCATGACACAATTTACGTCAGTTAGATGATGATGTAGTTTAGAACCACAGAACCACAGAAAGGTTACGGTGCAGAAAGAGGCCATTCAGCCCATCGT
Source organism: Cetorhinus maximus (assembly GCF_964194155.1). Taxonomy (NCBI): domain Eukaryota; kingdom Metazoa; phylum Chordata; class Chondrichthyes; order Lamniformes; family Cetorhinidae; genus Cetorhinus; species Cetorhinus maximus. The sequence goes on from NC_135884.1 coordinate 106,778,267, forward strand.
GTCTGCGCCGACCAAAAATAGAAAAAACAAACCACTCATTTTAATTCCATTTTCCAGCACCTGGTCTGTAGCCTTGCAGGTTACAGCCCTTCAGATGCAGATTCAGGGACCTTTTAAGTGAGTTAAGCGTTTCAGCCTCAATCACCAACTTAGGCAGTGAATTCCAGATGCCCACCAAACTCTGGGTGAAAAAGCTTTTCCTCATGTCCCCATTAATCCTTCTACCAATCACCTTAAATCTATGCCCCCTGGTAATTGACCCCTCAGCTAGAGGAAACAGGTCTTTCCTGTCAACCTTATCTAGGCCCCTTATAATTTTCTACACCTCATTAAGGTTGGCCCCTAGCCTCCTCTGTTCTGAGGAAAACAACCCTAGCCTATCCAATCTCTCCTCATAGCTGCAATTTTCAAACCCTGGCAACATTCTTGTAAATCTCCTCTGCACCCTCTCCAGAGCAACTATGTCCTTCCTGTGATGTGGTGACCAGTACTGTACACAAAAATCCAGCTGTGGCCTAACCAGCATTTTGTACAGTTCCATCATTACATCCCTGCTTTTTATTCAATACCTATCCCAATAAAGGAAAGCATTCCATTTGCTTTCTTGACTGCCTTGTCCACCTATCCTGCCACCTTCAAGGACATGTTGACATGCACTCTAAAGTCTCTCACTTCCTCAACCCCTCTCAATAACTTTCCATTTGTTGAGTATTCCTTTGCCTTTTTTATTGCTCTCACACTATCTCACACTTTCCGGATTGAATTCCAGTTGCCATTTCTCCGCCCACTCAACCAAACCATATGTGTCATTCTGGAGTCGACTGCTATCCTGTTCACTATCAAATACATGGCAAATTTTTGTGTCATCTGCGAATTTTCCAATCATGCCTCCCACATTTAAGTCTAAATAATTAATATAACAAACAGCAAGTGCTCCAACACTGAGTCCTGTGGAACGCCACTGGAAACCATTTTCCACTTACAAAAACACCCATTGACCATTACCTTTTGTTTCCTGTCACTGAGCCAATTTTGGATCCAAACTGCAACCTTCCCTGTATCCCATGAGATCTCACTTTCCTGACCAATTTGCCATGTGGGACCTTGTCAAATGCCTTACTGAAATCCATGTAAACAACATTGACTGCACCACCCTCATCAATCCTCCTTGTTACTTCCTCAAAAAATTCTATTAAGTTAGTAAGACACGATCTTGCCCTAACAAAACCATGCTGACGATCCCTGATCATTCCATGCCTTTCTAAGTGACAGTTTATCCTGTCTCTCAGTATTGTTTCCAATAATTTGCCCACCACCGAAGTCAGACTGACCAGCTTATAATTTTCTGGCCTATCCCTAGCACCCTTTTTAAATAATTGCCAATTATGAATTCCAAGGAACATCAATATGGAAGCTCCCTTTTGTGTGTCATTTGTGCCAGTGGAAACTGCAATTTGCTGTAGTTAATGATGAAAAAGTAGACTTGGGTTGGCACCAGAAAAATACAAAATAATTATATTAAGGTTGATGGTGCAAGTGACAATGAAATCAGATACAATGGGCGGAATCATCCCAGATTTGCACTAAGTGCAATAGCGGGCAGGCTCTCAGTCGCTGGTCACGCCATCACCTCACCACTTCAGCACACCGGCCGCCATATTTAAAGTTCAGCCATACGCACATATCTCTGTGCTTCCAGCCCATGACCGCTGCAAAGAAGACATGGCCCTGAAAGGCAAAAAGACTGCAGGCCCCCAGGTTCAATGATGCGTCCTTCAAGCACATTTTGGACATAGGGGAGGCTCGCCGTGATGTCCTCTACACCCCGCTCTGGCCACAGGATGGGCAGTAACACCACTAATCCAGCTTGGGAGGCGGTGGCAGCGGTGGTCAGCGCCAATGTCCTTCAAAAGAGGACAGCCACCCAGTGCTGCAAGAGGATGAATGATCTTCTCCATTCCACCAGGTAAGTCACTCTTCTCATCACTCTTAACTCACACAATCACAAATCAACCACACATCCACAGGGCCCTCACTCACTGCTAGTTCAATGGACATTATCATTCACTCTCTCACACACATCTTCATTGTCTTCATCCTGTCCATGGGACCACTCACCACCCACACATGCCAGGCATGCTAATCATCTGGCCTGGCAGACTTCATACTTACATTCTCTCCATCTCTATTCATGCAGGTCAAGCTGGCACACAGCAAAAAGGAGCGGTCACTGACTGGTGGAGGATTGCCTGAAATCAAGGTCCTCATTGACTTTGAAACAGAGCCATCCAGCTGGCCGGCGAGGATCTGGACCAGTCCTGTGCTAACGGTGAGGTCGCAGTGCTCCGCCAAGTGAGGATTCAGTCGTGCAACATTCATCAGACAACCATGCTGTGGCACGAGGCATACAGCTACTTCATCAGGCTCCATGCTCCTGATGTACTCCTCCTGCCGGATGAAAGAGAGAGACACGTGGGTTAGCTTGGGTGTACTTAGAACCTCTCTTGGTTAAGTCTGAAGGCTCCTTAATGCATCCAGGAGAGTGCTGGCCACCACTTGGATGACCAGAGATTAGTGTGCTGCATGGCTGCCCGAAATCCCGCCCACCTCCACCCCAGTCCACCCAACCAATTGGGGCTGCTTTGCCCTTTGGACTGCATGCTGTGCTCTCAGCTCAGGCGCAGAGATTCTCCTAACCCAAACTGCATGGCTGCACTTTCAGCTTGAAACACGGAGGAGACTGGTCCAAACCAGGATCATGACATTGCAGGGTCCGTGAGGACCTCCACCAGTGACTGCTCCACGACCAGCTTTAACAAGGAGATTGTACAACGTGCACAGTCACCCAATTGTTCTGCAGTCCACTAAAATGCTCATTAGTTTGAAGTCTGTGCCCAAGGGGTGAAAAGCTCTGGAGCACTTAGTGGCACTTTGATGCCTCTGCATTGCCGATAAACTAGAGGCCCAACTCCAACCATATCAATGTGGCTGTGCCTGAACTGTCTCAGCTGCAGAGGAATGACTACTTTATACAATTTAATGTATGGTCACTTCCCTTACCAATTGCCTCCCCCCTCGCACATGCTTGCGTGCTACCTTGAGCCGCAGGGCAGCCCTTGCCCTCCCCCCCACCCCCCACCCCGCAATGCAACTCAACCTGAAGTCCAAAAGGTGACCCGGGCGAGCGCTCCCCAATGTTACTACGTGCTCACCTCCAAGTTCCCCTCAAAGCGCAGACCACCAAGTGCACGCCTTTAATATGCTGGTGTGAAATATGTCAGCGTGCAATCAAACCGACTTGGGCAGACAATCCAGTGGCGGGTGTGGGGGGAACAGTTCTGGCAGGCTGGGCTTATAATGATATGTAAATGTATTACAATGAGTTTCCCGATGTCCAATGGCGGGAAATGCAGCCCGCCATCGCCGGGCAGAGCGGACGAGTGAAAACTGGTTTCATGACGTTGTGAAACTGATTATTGGCCTTCTCGCCATATTTTCCATTTATGTCACTGAACACACCCGATGCGAGCGGGCACGGAAAATTCCAGCCAATGTATCTAAAAGGGTTTCCAGCAAGAATCTGCATTGATGGGCACAGCTAATATTTGACAGGACAGAGTTGTAGCCATACATTGTGCCACAAATTGTTTTGATTTTAAATTAAACAAAACCAATTTCTGAAATGTGGTGACAAAATTATTAAACAAAAATGCAGAGGGATTGCTCTCTTTAATACATCCTCCCAGAACTCAAAGCAAAATATAGGCTTAGACCATGCAGACTAATGCAATACAGGGTAAAGTACATTAAATAAACATTACAAGGCACTTTGCAGAACTTACTATCATATTATATTATTGAATCACCAATCTTGTTCAATAAATCTGAGAACAATTGTAGAATTAGGCCCTTTGGTTTTCTTGTACAATTTTGTTCAGTTCTTTGGGATATTCTGCATTTTACTTTCAGCATTTGTTGCCTTCCTTCCTCTGTGGCCTCTTTCACTCTCTTCACCTAAGTAGATGCAAGCATGAACCGAGTGTGGTTAAAAACAACTTCTGTTTGCCACTGGATGGATTTCATTCAATTGATCAAACTCAGGCAAAACAGGCATTTTCTTGGCCAAACCAAAGTTACAAAGGGAGATAAAGCTGTGGTAATTCAGCCAGTGCACCAAAGAAAATGGGAGTTGTAAGCAAAATATTTATTCTGAAGGAAATTGATGAATGTAAAATGATTTTATTAGCAGATAACATTAGTTGATGAGTCAGGAGGTTACTGGAGAAAGGGACTAATGAAGCAGCACATACCAGCTAATAGTGGGACCTTGGACAACATCCAGAATTGAGTTGATAAGTGCTGGATAGCACTTAAGTGCCCAACAGTGGTCATCTCCAACAAGAGCAGACCAGCCATCAATCCCATTACCCCAACCTTGAGCAGCACCAATATCACAAACTCTCCCCGTCATCAACATCTTAGAGGGTTACCACTGATCAGAAGCTAAGTTGAGCCAGCCATGTCAACGATGTGACTCCAAGAGCAGGGAAGATATTAGGTAATCTGTTAAGAGTGGCACAGCTTGTGAACTCTCAATGACTCTCCACCATCAACAAGGCTCAAGAGAAGTCTGTGATGGAATTCTCACCATTCCATGGAGTGATGCAACCACGACAAACACAAGGTGGGAAGAAAATTGGATAGGCCCCAAAAACAGAAGCATGGATCACTTTGTATGATTAACCTGTGCCCATTTGCTCCAATGCAGGCAGGTAGGCAAACTTTGTGCTGCCTATTCATTTATATGATTGTATCTTTGTATCTATCTCCTTCCAGTACCCAAGAACAGCATCTGGCCAGGCAGTGGTGCAGGAGCAAGAAATGCAACAGGAAGAAGATACTTCTAAAGAAACACTGTCACTTGATCTCAGGTATACATCCATCAACTCAGATGCACATACTCTAGAGGATGCCATAGAGGCAGGATCTGCATCCGGTGAGACACTGGGCATGAATGGCCAGCAGCCTGGGCAGGGAGTAAGGGTAGAGGAGGTGCCAGCTTGCTAGAGAGTGAGGTCACGCCCCAGGTTCTGCTGCAGAGGACTCAGACAAGGACTTCAATAGGATGGCATACAGAACAAGGCTGATGAACCTTGGACAATGCAACTTGTTTGACTGACACCCCATCTACCACCTTGAACATTCACTCCTCCACCAATGACACACAGTAGCAGCAGTGTGTACCATCTACAATCTGTACTGCAGCAACTCACCAAGGCTCCTTCGACAGCACCTTCCAAATCCAAGACATCTACCAGCTAGAAAGACAAGGACAGCAGATACATGGGAACATCACCACCTGCAAGCTCCCCTCCAAGCCACACACCGTCCTGACTTGGACTTATTTCACTGCTCCTTAACTGTCGCTGGGTCAAAATCCTGGAACTCCCTCTCTATTGCCACTTGGACTGCAGCAGTTCAAGAGGATGGCTCACTAGCACCTTCTCAAGGGCAATTAGGGATGGATAATAAATGTTGGCCTTGCCAGCAACACCCATATCCTGTGAAGGAATAAAAAAAAAGCATGCTCACAGAACTATGATAAAAGTAAAATGCTGCGGATGCTGGAAATCTGAAACAAAAACAGAAAATGCTGGAAATACTCAGCAGGTCTAACAGCACCTGTGGAGAGAAAAACAGAGTTAACTTTTCGAGTCCATATGACTTCTTCAGAGCTATAAGAAAGTAGAAATATGCTGAAATTTATACTGTTTAAGGGGGGTGGATCAGGTGAAGCTGGATAGAAGGCCAACGATAGGTGGGGGCAAAGGAGAGCTTGACAAAGATGTCATGAACAAAAGGACAAAGGGGGTGTAAATGGTAGTGGTACGGGCTATGGTGGCATTAAGGTGAGAAAGCAGAATGTGATAATAGCAGGACAAGGGTAAAGCACTCTGGAAAGAACAACATGAACAAGTGACAGATGGCTCTTATGGGGGTGGAGTGGAGGGAGGGGATGATGGGAAAAAACATCAAAAATAGGATAAAAGGTGGGGATAAAACAATCAATAAAAATGAGAATTAAAAAATGTGGGTAAAAAATAAAAATTAATATAGAAGAAAGGGATTAAAAAATGGGTGAGGATGGAGGGAAGAGTTCATGGTCTGAAGTTGTTGAACTCAATGTTGAAGGCTGTAAAGTGCCTAGTCGGAAGATGAGGTGCTGTTCCTTCAGTTTGTGTTGAGCTTCACTGGAACATTGCAGCAGGCCAAGGACAGACATGTGGGCATGAGAGCAGGATGGAGTGTTGAAATGGCAAGCGACAGGAAGGTTTGGGTCATGCTTGTGGACAGACTGAGGGTGTCCTGCTAAGCGGTCACCCAGTCTGCGTTTCGTCTCTCCAATGTAGAGGAGACCACATTGGGAGCAGCGAATGCAGTAGATGGAACTGCTCCCACTCACAGAACTGCTTGGTGCATTGGCAGGCCTGACAGAAAGCACGCAGTCAATGTTGCAGAGGGCTTTGTGGGAGCTTGGAGCCCATTTTTTTTAGCATGGAAGTAGTGGCTGACTCCATTACCAGACTTGTGGACCCAAACACTCCAAACATGTCGCAATCTCTGATGGTCGATGTCTCAGCTTCCATTGCAGCACAAAGAGAAGCTGCCCAGTGTCTGAGTACTGTAGCAGAAGCTCAGATTGACTGAAGTCATGCAAACTCGGCAAATTTCCATCCCAGCTGAGACTGCTGTCATCATGGCCATGGATTACATTGTTCAAAGGGTCTTGCAGAGTGTCATAGCAATCCAACAATCTGTCGTCCAACAGATTACCTGAATATCTGAGGAGGGAGTGGCAATGGTCCCTTGCAGCACAGGCCTGCTGTCCTCTCTCAGGATGACAACATTCTTTAGCGTGATGTGCTGACTGACATGACAATCTGTTTACTCTGCATAATTCCAGCATCGTAGTCCTAGTGCCCATGCGAACAACTTACCAAAATAACATGTTGTGCAGCCTGAACCAGAAGTATGCATGCACAGTGCAAATGCCATTTTGGATCCAAAACAACATACACAGTGCCAAAAATATAGGCAACATGCAACCATATTTTGAGCCAAGAACCTTAATACCATCTCGGAGAAAGCAGTCTGTTTGATCAGCACATTTGCCATTGCACTCAATATCCTCCCTCTCTGTTGCTGGCCCATGTGGCTGTAATACACATTACCTACACAGTACATTGAAGCTGCTCACCAACTTACTTTTACAGCATCTTACGCTTCTATCACCATGAAGGACAAGAGCAGTAAGTTCATGAGAACACCATCACCTCCAAATTCAACTCTAAGTCACACAGAATGCTGATATGAACGTATATCATATCAGCACAAGGACTACAGAAGTTTGAGGAGATTACCTTTCCAAGGCCAAGAAGAAAAACAACATGAATTTATCTGGTTCATTTATAGTTATATTATATATGGTTTTTTATAGGCCACAGGACAAGCCGAACACTACACTGTGGGTAAATACTTTTGTATAGTAGTCACTATTATGTAGGGAAATGCAGTAGCCAGTTTGCACACAGTAAGTTTGTACACAGTAAGTTCCCACAAATGGCAATGAGATAAGTGACCGGATAATCAGTGGTCATTTGAGTTGAGAGATAAATGTTGGTCAGGCAGAGAATGCTCCTGCTCTTTTTCCAATCGTACTTTGGTATCTTTTATATCCAACTAGTATGGGGTTTCAGTTTAATGTTTCAATGAAAGTCCTCACACAAAAGGACTATATTGTTTAAAAGTTTGCATAGCAAGTTCTAGAAAGTCTAGTTATTGCTTTAAAAAAACTGGCAGGACCTTGTACACAACCAGTACATTTCAACTAATCATAGGTGATTGAGTGGTGCTACAATCGATTGATGATCTGCTTCACCAGATTATTAGTCTGTAGTGAAGATGAAAAAGTAACCACTGAACTTTTTATTGGACCAAAGGTCATGTAGTGATTGTGCCACTTTAATTTTCTTGAGGTATAAACACAAGAACAAGATCACCGGTGGGAAAAATATTTGCACATTAAAACTCCTTATACAATGAGAAAGTTAGAATATGAGCCATTTATGGTTTCATGACAAGTCTTTCACCTTATTCTCATGCAGCAATTCTTTGCTAGTTGAGAAGGGATAACTGAGTAGAATGTCTAATCGAAGCGAAGTTTACATAAGAATGGTTAACATACTCATCCTAGTTTCCTGCAGGTTTTTAAACAGCCATGAAACTATTTAAAACAAATAACCACTTGTACACATAGAAATATAGTACGGGTACTATTAGCATTTGTATGTGAAATTTACTGATCACAAGTACCACCTGCTCTAACGGACTCGAAACAGCAACTCTGTTTCTCTCTCCACAGATGCTGTCAGACCTGCTGAATTTTTCTTGCATTTTCTGTCTTTGTTTCAGATTTCCAGCATCTGCAGTGTTTTGCTTTTACCACCCAATATGCTTTGGTAACAAAATGAAAGCTTAACAAAATCTTGGACAAACTTTTAAAACCTAGTACATTATGTTGTTTTAGCAGGGGAAAAGTAAGCTCATGCTATCCAATTTTATGAGATTTCTTTATATGACTATAAGGGGAAAAAAGAATGGGAAGAGAGTATAAGGTCTATCCTGCCCAACAATGCAGACATGGTGTAGCTACACATTTACCATTGACCTACCACCCACCTTCCACAATCACACAATCTCCTGGGGAAGCAAAAAAAAACAGAGGAATAAACACAGTCAGTTCAAGAAAAACACTGAGAAATTCCTCTCCAACTCCTTAGGCAATCAAGAAAACTCCAAGAGATAGTGTTGGCTATAAATCCTTCTAATCCCAGCTAATCCATAATTTGTGAAAACGAACAATAAATTTAAATAAAATATATCCTGGAGACTCTGTTTACGTAAAATGAATAATGTTAGCTAAATCTGCCATTAGTTTCCACAATTTGTTAACACCACATAAATGCAGAGAGTCATTTTGTGTCAACTAATTTCAGAATCTGCCTGCAATGCTAACTAAACTTGACAGGTAAATAGATAACAAATTTCCTACATCTCTCTATTGCACCGCATAATCCAATGAACTAGTTTTTGTTTAACCAAAGTTAGTTAACAACATTATCAATATACCTTGACTTCCTGTACATAGAGTCAAAGCATATTTGTGAAAGCCCTGCAATTTTTCATTTATTAAAAATAGATCAATTGAAGAAGTGATGCCTTATTGAATTATGCATCACATCTGAATCTTTTACCATTCCCTATCCTTGTGCTGTATGTAAGCTTTCCAAAACCTCAGAAGAACACCTTTAAGTGAGGAAAGTTTACAGCCGTAAGGCAATTATTTGATAACCCCTTTATCACCTGAAGATATACCCAAGAGGTTTCACAACTTTGTGTTCTGTGAAAAGCCTTGTTTAGACAATAGCTGCAAAGGCACATTTGGTGTGAATTTCCCACATATGTGCTCCAGAGAACCCAATAAATGATCAAGAGTTATGTACACCCATTGAACTTCAGGATAAAAACTCTCATGCTTAACTCTTGTTAAGGGTCTCTGTTGTAAAGCCAGAAATCTATATTTCCTTAGCATAAGACATCCAATACTAATCTATGAGCATTACAAATATAGGAATATTATAAATCTATGAGCTGCGTGAATTAACTTTGAGGGTACGGCCAGTACAAACTGTGGATCATATTCAGTTCACATCACCCCAGTCTGAAGTGAATGTGATCAAGTGTAGCTGATAGAACAAATGGTGCATGTAATGCAAAAACTCATTAAAACCACAGATGTGCATTTGGATTCCATTTTCAACAAAAATTAACATGAGATAGCACAAATTAATTTACTCCTGGTCTAAGATGGTTTCCCACCCCAACCGTTCAGGTCTAGTTTTAAACCAGCTCAATAATAAATGGATTTGAAGCAAGGAAGTATTAGCAGTTTGGTTCCATTGTTCCACACATTATAAGGATATTTTCAACTGTTCCTTAAAAACAATAATCCCAAAATTTCTGAGTCCCTGATGAAACAGCATAAGTGGACATATACCCACACCGCTAACCAATATCTGAAGATTGTGACCTCATTAGAACCCCCAGGCGCAGCTAATTTCCATAATGCTTCTGGAAAAAGTGTGTAAGTCTAGTCATCAGGTAGCCAGATTGGCCAGAGTGAAAAAATTTGGGGAGGGCGCAACATCTTCATTTAAAGGACAGTATGCAGTTAAAGGAATGATTGTGTGACACATGAGGGAAAGGGTGAACACCTAACCACTGAGAGAGAGGTTAATGTGGAGGTGCCATTCCCCTATCACCCCCGTGCTCGCTGACCTACATTGGCACCCAGTCAAACAATGTCTTAATCTTAAAATTCTCATCCTTGCTTTCAAATCCCTCCACGGTCTCACCCATTCCTATCTCTGTAATTTCCTCCAGCTGCACAACCCTCAGAGATATCTGCGCTCCTCTAATCCTGGCCTCTTGTGCATCCCCAATTTTAATTGCTCCATCATTGGTGGACATGCCTGCAGTTGCCTAGACTCTAAGCTCTGGAATACCCTCCCAACTCCTATTGGCCTCTCTACCTTGCTTTTCTTCTTTAAGACACTCCTTAAAACCTTTCTCTTTGACCCAGCTTTTGGCCATCTGACTTAATACCTCCTTATGTGTCTCTGTCATGGACAGAATTTGTGTTCCTTTTTATTGCCCATGATCTATATATTTGCCTGAAAAAGATGTATGTTGTTACCCTCAGAGTGATTGTTCCAACTTAAATAATTCCAGCAGCAAACTTTTTGGAGAGCTTTAAAAAATAAGGAAGGTTATTTATTATCACACACATGCCCTGGATGTTTAAAACGTAATGTCTCACTCGCTCGACTCACACACACTATCACACACACAAAGATTAGATACAGATAAAGGTAAAACAATACAATTACAATTCATGATTGTCTCAGTCCCTTTTGTAGCAGGCCTGTAGTTTCCTAGATGAGTTGCTGCTTTAGTTGAAGTGACGCTCTTGTAAAGCAGATTATACTCAATAAGCTGTGAGGCTTCTTGCAGTCGAATTTCCAGGAGGTTGGTTCTCAGGTGAACTCAAGGTTGGAGCAGTTTGGAGGGAGTCCTCCCACTTTCTAAGTATTTCTGTTTATTACCTTGACTGCTTAGATGATTCATAGCTGGTCCAATGGCTTTCTAATGGAACTCTGTGGACAGAACATCTACCTGCTGTTATTTTAAAAGCAGACAATAAAGTGGTTTCCTCACCATGTGACTTATACAAGCTAATTTTCCTTTTTAAAACAAGGGGTGGTGTGTTGATTACATATCCTATGTTGTTGTTTGACATCTTGAAAGTCACCCAGTCTAGTTTGGATGAGGAACTATCGTAATACAATGGCAGATCAATGGAATCCATTCACATTCATCTAACACTCATTGAATTTCAATGTTTCTTTTGTTCATGGTAAAACAGGAAGATGTGCTATCTGGAACACTGTGGTTCCTTTGTTGATGGTCCACCCTTAAACAAAGGGATGTGTGAATTCCCTGGATAGCTGTGAATGGCCATATTTAATTAGGCATTTGCTTGAGACTCAGGACTGTCTGGAGTGCAAAATGCCAAAGGTCACATGATTTGCAGCAGCCATTTTAATAGACTGTTTGTGTTCAAACTTTTAAAGTAGTGACTGAAAGTTCATAATATACTAGAATATGACAGGCTCAGTGTCTTCCTTTGTTTTGTAACATTCCTGTGAAGCACCTTGGGACATTTCATTACGTTAAGGGTGCTATATAAATATAAGTTGCAGTTATTATAACTCCTTGATCCTTTGCACCCTCTATTCAACAAATCCTTAACAGATGTTGATTACATGATCAAGAGACTGCAGCAGCCAATTAAAAGGAGGCATTGCACTTGGAGAGGGCAGCACACAATGCCACAGAACAGCAGGCCACTGTGGAAAAACAGCAGGCCACTGCACAAATCCATGTAACGAGGAAGCAATAGTAATCAGTTGATAATGGAGATTTGGGAGTCACTATCCCTTTAGTGGGTCTGTTAAAACATAGATTTAATAGATCTCTGTATTCTTTAATCTGTTCACCAGCTACAACTTTCCTCAGTAGGTTCAGGCAGATCAAAGCTAACAGTACTATTTTATTGTCCAGATGCGCAAGCCAGGTGACAGCTGAGGATGATGGATGTTGAAACAGTTCCCTCTACCTCTACTGACCATTCACCCACACAGCCATTCACTCCTCCCTTGCATTCAACAGCAAAGGGAGACCCACTCAAGAAGGTAAATGGAGAGACACAGAGCACAGGTAAATCAGAAGATGCAGATCTGGAAGTGGAGTCTGATATAACTGAGTGTAGGAAAAGGCATGTGAGAATCTGGCTGTAGGGCACAACAATGATGAAGAGCAGTGCATCAGATACGTATGGAGATCCCAGAAGGCATGGCAAATGGCTGGGATAGCAATGGAGTCCACTGCCCTTCTTTTTAAAAATTCATTCATGGCATTGCTGGTATGGTCAGCATTTATAGCCCATCTCTCATTGCCCTTTGAGAAGGTGATGGTGAGCCACCTTCTTGAACCACTGCAGTTCATCTGTTGTAAATACACCCACAGTGCTGCTAGTAAGGGAGTTTGAGGATTTTGATCCTTGCGGCAATGAAGAAATGGCTACACAGTTCCAAGTCAGGATGGTGTGTGGCTTGGAGCAAATCTGCAGGTGGAGGTGTTCCATTGTTCCTGCTGCCCTGTTATTCTAGGTTGTAGTGGTTACAGGTTTGGAATGTGCTATTGAAGTAGCCTGGGTGAGTTGCTGCAGTGCATCTTGTAGGTAGTACACACTGCTACCAGAGCACACCAGCGGTGGAGGGGATGAATTCTTAAGGTGGTGGATGCCAACCAAGTCGATTGTTCTTTCCTGGATGGTGTCAAGCTTCTCGACTGGGGTTGGAGTTACACTCACCCAGGCAAGTGGGAGTAATCCACCACACTCTTAATGTGTGCCTTGTAGGTAGTGGACAGGCCTATCTGAGGAGTTATGAAAGTGGCTAAACATTGTGCAGTCATCAGCAAACAACCACACTCCTGAATTTATGATGGAGCTAAGATCATTGATGAAGCAGCTAAAGATGATTGGGCTTAGGACACTACTCTGAGAAACTCCTGCAGTGATGTCCTGGGACCGAGATGATTAGCCTCCAATATTCACAACTATCTTTCTTTGTACTAGGTATGACTCCAGCCTTTTTCTCAGTGATTCTCATTGACTTCAGTTTTGATAGGGCTCCTTGATGCCACACTCAGTCAAATGTTGCCTTAATCCCAAAGACAGTCACTCTCACCTTACTTCTGGAGTTCAGCTCTTATGTGCATGTTTGGACCAAGGCTGTATTAAGCTGAGTGGTCCTGGCAGAACCCAAACTGAGCTTTGGTGAGCAGGTAGGTTATTGCTAAGCAAGTGCCACTTGATAGCATTGTCGAGGGCACTTTCCCATCACTTTGCTGATGATTGAAAGTAGGAAAGTAGAGCAGTAACTGACCAGATTGGATTTGTCCTGCTGTTTGTGGACAAGACATACCATGGACAATTTTCCACATTGCTGAGTAGATTCCAGTGTTGTAGTTATACTGGAACAGCTTAGCTAGGGACAGGACTAGTCAATATGTCAATATCTGAAAGGATTTCAACTCATTGCAGAGCAGATTAGAAAAAGTGGCTGTTGTAGAAGAATTGGAAATTTTCTTACACTTCAGGAAAGATCCAGGCAAGTCAGTCAACTCAATTTGGTGGGACCGAATAAAGGACTATAGATCTTGTGGAACTGTTGGAAACGTCATTGTAAATCAATCAATGTCTCCTCTGGTGCTGCCTCATTAATCTGGCTTCCCTTTTAGCCTCCTGGTGCTCTTCTTCCAAAAGAATGTATATCACGTAAAGCTCCTTGTGAAGCTCGCAGATACTATCTCAGTAATTCTCCTTAAATACAATCTTTTAAAAGAGTAATGCATTACACTGGGGGAGGCTTTCAGAGAATAAGAATTAAAACATTAGTCTCCATTTTAATCAGAAGTGGGAATCAGGTGGGTGGTCAGCAAGGTGAGCGCCAAAGCCCCTTGACCTTCTCAGCGTGAGGCCCTGTCCGCTATCAATTCCCAGTTCATACTTGCATGCTGTCGGTTAGATGGCCCCTCAAAATGAGTGAGAAGTGGCTGCTGATGGATGGGTAGGCACGGAATTGTGGGCAGCAGGACACTGACAGCAGCACTATAGAAACAATCATTGGCAACAAGTCACGGGGAGAGGGTTTCAGGAGGGTCTTAAAGAAAGGAAGCAGAGGCCTGGCGAATGGGAGGCCTAAGTTTACCTTGTGAAATCTAGAGGAGCCTTCCTACTCCTTCAGTTCATACGAGGAAAATTATAAGAAGTTTTTTTTTAAATGTACCCGTTTGGGCCTTTTCCGGCCTCAGATTCTCTTCCTGTGGTCTTTGTCTATTAGGAAAACCATAGCAGCCTCCCCACTAAGTCCATGGGCAAATTTGCAGTCATTGGACCCCAATCGGCAATTTAAAGGAGGACTCTGTTGGCTTCAGGCATTTGTCTTTGCCGCCTGTTCAGAAAGCTAAAATAGAAGAGAGCAGGAACAGTGAGGTGCTTCCAAAAAATGAACCTGAGGTTTTGAACCAGCCATTGTCAATTGTTCAAACAAAAACAAAAATAAAAATACCTGGAAAAACTCAGCAGGTCTGACAGCATCTGCAGAGAGGAACACAGTTAACGTTTCGAGTCTGTATGACTCTTCAACAGAACTAAGGAAAAATAGAAGAGAGGTGAAATATAAGCTGGTTTAAGGGTGGGGGGGGGGGGGGGGGGGGTGGGACAAGTAGAGCTGGATAGAGGGCCAGTGATAGGTGGAGATAGCCAAAAGATGTCATAGACAAAAGGACAAAGAGGTGTTGACGGTGGTGATATTAGCTAAGAAATGTGCTAATAGGTGACATTAAGGGTAGAAAGCAGGACGAGCAAGGTACAGATAGCCCTAATGGGGGTGGGGTGGGGGGAAGGGATCGAAATAGGCTAAAAGTTAGAGATAAAACAATGGATGGAAATACATTTAAAAATAATGGAAAAAGGTGGGAAAAGAAAAATCTATATAAATTATTGGAAAAAAGGCGGATCGAAAAGGGGGTGGGGATGGAGGAGAGAGTTCATGATCTAAAGTTGTTGAACTCAATATTACGTCCGGAAGGCTGTAAAGTGCCTAGTCGGAAGATGAGGTACTGTTCCTCTAGTTTGCGTTGAGCTTCACTGGAACATTGCAGCAGACCAAGGACAGACATGTGGGCATGAGAGCAGGGTGGAGTGTTGAAATGGCACGCGACAGGGAGGTCTGGGTCATGCTTGCGGACAGACCGAAGGTGTTCCACAAAGCGGTCACCCAGTCTGCGTTTGGTCTCTCCATTGTAGAGGAAACCGCATTGGGAGCAACGAATGCAGTAGACTAAATTGAGGGAACTGCAAGTGAAATGCTGTTTCACTTGAAAGGAGTGTTCGGGCCCTTGGACGGTGAGGAGAGGGGAAGTAAAGGGGCAGTTGTTGCACCTTCAACGGTTGCATGGGGATGTGCCGTGGGAGGGGGTTGAGGTGTAGGGGGTGATGGAGGAGTGGACCAGGGTGTCCCGGAGGGAACGAGCCCTGCGGAATGCCGCCGGGGGTGTGAAGGGAAGATGTGTTTGGAGATGGCATCATGCTGGAGTTGGCGGAAATGGCGGAGGATGATCCTTTAAATGCGGAGGCTGGTGGGGTGATAAGTGAGGACAAGGGGTACCCTATCCTGGTTCTGGGAGGGAGAGGAAGGTGTGAGGACGGATGCGCGGGAGATGAGCTGGACACGGTTGAGGGCCCTGTCAACCACCGCGGTGGAAAACCTCAGTTAAGGAAGAAGGAAGACATGTCAGAGGAACTGTTTTTGAAAGTGGCATCATCAGAACAGATGCGACAGAGGTGAAGGAACTGAGAGAATGGGATGGAGTCCTTACAGGAAGCTGGGTGTGAGGAGCTGTAGTCAAGGTAGCTTTGGGAGTCGGTAGGCTTGTAATGAATATTGGTGGACAGTCTATCACCAGAAATTGAGACAGAGAGGTCAAGGAAGGGAAGGGAAGTGTCAGAGATGAACCATGTGAAAATAATGGAGGGGTGGAAATTGGAAGCAAAATTAATAACTTTTTCCAGGTCCAGACGAGAACATGAAGCAGCACCGAAGCAGTCATCAATGTACCGGAGAAAGAGTTGTGGGAGGGGGCCGGAGTAGGACTGGAACAAGGAATGTTCCACATACCCCATAAAGAGACAGGCATAACTGGGGCCCATGCGGGTACCCATAGCCACACCTTTTATTTGGAGGAAGTGAGAGGAGTTCAAGGAGAAATTGTTCAGTGAGAGAACAAGTTCAGCCAGATGGAGGAGAGTAGTGGTGGATGGGGATTGTTCGGGCCTCTGTTCGAGGAAGAAGTGAAGAGCCCTCAGACCATCCTGGTGAGGGATGGAGGTGTAGAGGGATTGTACGTCCATGGTGAAGAGGAGGCAGTTGGAGCCAGGGAACTGGAAATTGTTGATATGATGTAGGGTGTCAGAGGAATCGCGGATGTAGCTGGGAAGGGACTGGACAAGGGGAGAGAGAATGGAGTCAAGATAGCAAGAAATGAGTTCTGTGGGGCAGGAACAGGCTGACACGATCGGTCTGCCGGGACAGTCCTGTTTGTGGATTTTGGGTAGGAGGTAGAAGCGGGCCATCCGAGGTTGGGAGACTATGAGGTTGGAAGCTGTGGAAGGAAGATCTCCAGAAGAGATGAGGCCAGTAACAGTCTTGGAAACAATGGCTTGATCTTCAGTGGTGGGGTCATGGTCCAGTGGGAGGTAGGAGGAATTGCCTGCAAGTTGATGCTCAGCCTCTGAGAGGTAGAAGTCAGTGTGCCAGACAACAACAGCATCACCCTTGTCAGCAGGTTTGATGACAATGTCAGGGTTGGACCTGAGAGAACGGAGTGCAACAAGTCCAGAGAGGGACAGGTTAGAGTGGGTGAGAGGAGCAGAGAAATTGAGACGACTAATGTCACGCCGACAGTTCTCAATGAAAAGATCAAGAGAAGGTAAGAATTCAGAGGGAGGGGTCCAGGTGGAGGGAGAATATTGGAGGTGGGTAAAAGGATCCGTTGAACGTGGAGAGGACTCCTGCCCAAAGAAGTGAATTGTCAATTGTCCACCTCCTTATCTACATCATCATATTGAAGAGGGATGCTATATTTATTTGAAATTTAAACTATTTTAGCAGAATTAGAAACTAAGCCTTTCCCTTCCATGGACATCCACATGAAAAACATGATCAATTAGGTTAAAAGCACAGCATAAGCTACTTGCATAACTCATGTAATGAGTAACATTTCTGTATAGTTTGCTTGTGTCATACATGGTACAGTCTTTAATGCCGGGTGTCTGTTTTCATAAGGTACTTAATAATGTTCCTTTGGTCTGCAGAGTATCTCTGTATCTTGTTCTGTTAAAGTGGTTTCTGTTCTCAGTGGTGTACAACATAGTAGAATCTAAGCCACTATCCTGAACCCTTATGGAATCTAGGGTTACACTGTAAATAGCAAGCTCTGTACGTTAACCTCATTTACTAAGTGGACTCTATAAAGGTCTAAATTTATTACTTTCTATTTCCTTGACACAGGGTTCAACCTAAGATTTTACATTGCATTGTAAAGTAACAGTAAATTCAGTCCTCAAAGTGAAAATAATAGTGACAAGAAAACTCTGCCTCACAAAAGATGGCGTATGAACACGGGACATTTAATGGTGTTGCAGAGGGTTTTTTTAATCGTTGCTACTTAAAATTAAAACACTTGTAATGCTGTTTTTTTTTCTCTTTTAAAACTCTATGGCCATTAGAAAATATATGTTTGCATATGTTATTCATTGTAGTCTTGCCATCCATATGTTACCTTACATAGGCTATGATGCACATTTTTATACAATCTCTCATAAATGCAAGATTTAAAAATATGTTGTCAGAGTTATGTACTTACACTTCGCAACATATTTTGACAATGCTCCTTACAAAAGGTTGCTTTGTTAGCTTAAAGCGGTAAAAAATTAAGGCAAAATTGAAATATGGATAAAAATTTAGTGCAAGGAAATAAAGCAATAGGGTTGGAGGAAAAGATCTGCATGGAATGCCACAGATTCTGGTACTGGAGCATCCACTGTCTCTAATTTACAACAATGACATGGAATCTGAGGCTGGAATTTTCTGTCCCCATTGGTGTCAGGTGCCATGCCGTGCGTGAGTGGACAATATGGCGGGAAGGCCAAAAATTGGCTTCACATCATCGTGAAACCAGTTTGCGATGGTCCACTCTACCCATCAATGGCAGGTGGGAACATAATTTTAATAAATCTGCATATAATTATAAGCCCTGCTTGCCAGAATCAACCTCCCATGTCAAATTTACGACCAACATCGGTGAGCAAACACACTGGCCCAGAACATGTCTTGATAAGTGTGACGTGCAGAAGTTGGGACTTACTTTTAGGGCCTTGCTCACATCACGGACATCCGAGGAGCAGAAGATGCTGGAGCCCTACAGCTACCGGACCCTGGATGAACACTTGCATCGCATGCTTGGGTGGATTCTGATGGAAAGCAGCTCATGGAAGGTGGGAGGTCTCCGTTGATGTCTCAGGTCTGCTTCGGGACATCATTGTCTTGGCCATGGTCTGCTACGGATGATCATGGAGGGGATAGAAAGGAGGACCCAGCTGTGAGGGGGAGAGGAAGGTGTAGCAGGTGGGATGGGAAAGGAAGGTCTGGTTTGACTGGGAGTCGAAGGTGAACCAGCAGTGGGGTGAGGTTGGGAAGGAGGAAATGATGGAGTCAATGGGGGGGTGAGGTTGGGAGGGGTAGAGAGTACAGGGGGAGGAGGGTGTAATGGGGAGAATGTGACAACTGAGTGTTGGAAGCACTAAACAGAGTGGCACTCACATTGTCGGAGTGCATCTGCGTAATGTTCCTCCCTTTGGTAGCCATCAGTTCCCAGCAGCTTCCTATCCCTTGAAGAGTGCTAGCTCTTTCAGGTGCGGCCTTTAAATATGGCACCCAGTTTACTGAAGGCCTGTGTTGATGGTGGGGCAGGAAAATCAGGGGCTGCCCCGCCAGTGAACTGGGCGTGTTTCCCGGGAATGCATAATGAATGAGGTGGGAATGGGACCATATGGCGTGAAAACCC